>NC_058085.1:95700258-96328313 GCF_014858855.1 Bufo gargarizans
TAATCTTTCGGGTCCCGAGAGACAAGCCATGAAAGATTATATCTCCGAGAGTCTGGCTAAGGGACACATCAGACCCTCTTCTTCACCCGTGGCTGCAGGGTTTTTCTTTGTTAAAAAGAAAGATGGGGGCCTGCGTCCTTGCCTAGATTTCCGTGAGCTAAACCGGATAACCATCCGAGACCCATACCCTCTTCCTCTCATTCCTGACCTTTTTAATCAGATTGCGGGTGCTAGTTGGTTCTCCAAACTTGATCTTGGGGGGGCCTACAATCTGATTCGTATCAAGGAAGGGGATGAGTGGAAGACAGCTTTTAACACCCCTGAGGGGCATTATGAAAATTTAGTCATGCCTTTCGGTCTGACCAATGCCCCTGCTGTCTTCCAACATTTCGTTAATTATATTTTTAGTCATCTCATCGGCAGGTTTGTAGTCATATACCTAGATGATATCTTAATTTATTCGGCTGATCTGAAAACACATGAAGTACATGTCAGGCAAGTACTGCAGGTCCTACGGACAAATAAATTATATGCAAAAATTGAAAAATGTGTCTTCGCCGTTCAGGAAATACAATTCCTGGGATATCTATTATCTGCTTCAGGTTTCCGTATGGATCCTGGGAAGGTCCAGGCAATTTTAGATTGGGATCTTCCTGAGAACCTTAAAGCTCTACAACGGTTTTTGGGTTTCGCAAATTTCTATAGAAAGTTCATTAAAAATTATTCAGTGATCGTTAAACCCCTTACTGACATGACTAGGAAGGGGACTGATTTTTCTAAATGGTCTGACGCCGCTAAAATTGCATTTTCCTCTCTAAAAGAGAGATTTACCTCGGCACCTGTTCTAATTCAACCTGATGTCTCCCAGCCTTTTATTGTTGAAGTAGATGCGTCAGAGGTGGGAGTGGGGGCTGTATTGTCTCAGGGTCCGTCTCCTGGCAAATGGCGTCCTTGCGCTTTCTTTTCCAAAAAGTTATCTACTGCAGAAAAGAACTATGATATTGGAAATAGGGAACTGTTGGCGATTAAATTGGCGTTTGAAGAGTGGCGTCACTTCTTAGAGGGAGCAATCCACCCCGTCACGGCGATTACGGATCACAAAAACCTTCTGTACCTAGAATCGGCTAAGCGTCTCACCCCTAGACAAGCTAGGTGGTCGCTATTCTTTACCAGATTTAACTTTGTAATCACCTATCGTCCTGGGGCAAAAAATACCAAGGCAGACGCATTATCTCGTAGTTTCCCTGGAGGGGGTAATGTTAGTGATCCGGTACCTATTTTACAAAGAGGAGTGGTTGTCTCTGCTGTACACTCTGTTCTAGAGGGAAAGGTGTTAGAGGCCCAGGGGGACGCCCCGGCCTCTTGCCCCTCAGAGAAATTGTTTGTACCGTTAAACCTGCGTCTTGAATTATTAAAGGAACATCATAATTCGGCACTTGCTGGGCACCCGGGTAGTAAAGCAACCTTGGAGCTATTGTCTCGTCGTTTTTGGTGGCCAAGGTTGCGTCAGGATGTAATGGATTTCGTGTCTACTTGTGCACGCGCGAAAGTCTCTCATACACGTCCAGCAGGGTCTTTATTGCCACTTTTCATCCCCAATAGGCCATGGACACATCTGTCAATGGATTTCATCACTGACCTACCGTTGTCTGCGGGTAAAACAGTTATCTTGGTAGTAGTAGACAGGTTTAGCAAAATGGTACACTTTATTGCGCTACCCGCACTTCCTAATGCTAAGACTCTTGCTCAGGTGTTTATCAGTGAAATCGTGAAGCTTCACGGGGTCCCTTCCGATGTGGTTTCGGATCGGGGAACCCAGTTTATTTCTAAGTTTTGGAAAGCTTTTTGTTCCCGTTTGGGGGTACACTTGTCCTTTTCCTCAGCTTACCTGTCTGCGCTACAGCGTAACTTCGGCCTTCCCGCTCACCGCCTCATATGTGACGTGCCCACCAGGTGGAACTCCACCTTGCACATGCTGGACAGACTGTGCGAGCAGCAGCAGGCCATAGTGGAGTTTCAGCTGCAGCACGCACGGGTCAGTCGCACTGCGGAACAGCACCACTTCACCACCAATGACTGGGCCTCCATGCGAGACCTGTGTGCCCTGTTGCGCTGTTTCGAGTACTCCACCAACATGTCCAGTGGCGATGACGCCATTATCAGCGTTACAATACTACTTCTATGTCTCCTTGAGAAAACACTTAGGGCGATGATGGAAGAGGAGGTGGCCCAGGAGGAGGAGGAGGAAGAGGGGTCATATTTAGCACTTTCAGGCCAGTCTCTTCGAAGTGACTCAGAGGGAGGTTTTTTGCAACAGCAGAGGCCAGGTACAAATGTGGCCAGCCAGGGCCCACTACTGGAGGACGAGGAGGACGAGGATGAGGAGGAGGTGGAGGAGGATGAGGATGAAGCATGGTCACAGCGGGGTGGCACCCAACGCAGCTAGGGCCCATCACTGGTGCGTGGCTGGGGGGGAAACGCAGGACGATGACGATACGCCTCCCACAGAGGACAGCTTGTCCTTACCTCTGGGCAGCCTGGCACACATGAGCGACTACATGCTGCAGTGCCTGCGCAACGACAGCAGAGTTGCCCACATTTTAACGTGTGCGGACTACTGAGTTGCCACCCTGCTGGATACACGGTACAAAGACAATGTGCCCACCTTACTTCCTGCACTGGAGCGTGATAGGAAGATGCGCGAGTACAAGCGCACGTTGGTAGACGCGCTACTGAGAGCATTCCAAAATGTCACAGGGGAACAAGTGGAAGCCCAAGGCCAAGGCAGAGGAGGAGCAAGAGGTCGCCAAGGCAGCTGTTTCACGGCCAGCTCCTCTGAGGGCAGGGTTAGCATGGCAGAGATGTTGAAAACTTTTGTCAACACACCACAACTAACTGCACCACCACCTGATACGCAACGTGTTAGCAGGAGGCAACATTTCACTAACATGGTGGAACAGTACGTGTGCACACCCCTCCACGTACTGACTGATGGTTCGGCCCCATTCAACTTCTGGGTCTCTAAATTGTCCACGTGGCCAGAGCTAGCCTTTTGTGCCTTGGAGGTGCTGGCCTGCCCGGCGGCCAGCGTTTTGTCTGAACGTGTATTCAGCACGGCAGGGGGCATCATTACAGACAAACGCAGCTGCCTGTCTACAGCCAATGTGGACAAGCTGACGTTCATAAAAATGAACCAGGCATGGATCCCACAGGACCTGTCCATCCCTTGTGCAGATTAGACATTAACTACCTCCCCTTAACCATATATTATTGTACTCCAGGGCACTTCCTCATTCAATCCTATTTTCATTTTCATTTTACCATTATCTTGCGGGGCAACCCAAAGTTGATTGAACCTCTCCTCTGTCTGGGTGCCGGGGCCTAAATATCTGACAATGGACTGTTACAGTGGTGGGTGACATGATGCCTGATTCTCTGCTATGATATGAAGCCAGATTCTCTGCTGACATGAAGCCAGATTCTCTGTTACGGGACCTCTCTCCTCTGCCGGGGCCTAAATATATGACAATGGACTGTTACAGTGGTGGGTGACGTGAAGCCTGATTCTCTGCTATGACATGCAGACTGATTCTCTGCTGACATGAAGCCAGATTCTCTGTTACGGGACCTCTCTCCTCTGCCTAGGTGCTGGGGCCTAAATATATGACAATGGACTGTTACAGTGGTGGGTGACGTGAAGCATGATTCTCTGCTATGATATGAAGACTGATTCTCTGCTGACATGAAGCCAGATTCTCTGTTACGGGACCTCTCTCCTCTGCCTGGGTGCCTGGGCCTAAATATCTGACAATGGACTGTACCAGTGTTGGGTGACGTGAAGCATGATTCTCTGCTATGATATGAAGACTGATTCTCTGCTGACATAAAGCCAGATTCTCTGTTATGGGACCTCTCTCCTCTGCCTGGGTGCCGGGGCCTAAATGTATGACTGTTACAGTGGTGGGTGACGTGAAGCCTGATTCTCTGCTATGACATGCAGACTACTTCTCGGCTGACATGAAGCCAGATTCTCTGTTACGGGACCTCTCTCCTCTGCCTGGGTGCCGGGGCCTAAATATATGACAATGGACTGTTACAGTGGTGGGTGACGTGAAGCATGATTCTCTGCTATGATATGAAGACTGATTCTCTGCTGACATGAAGCCAGATTCTCTGTTACGGGACCTCTCTCCCCTGCCTGAGTGCCGGGGCCTAAATTTATGAAAATGGACTGTTACAGTGGTGGGTGACGTGAAGCCTGATTCTCTGCTATGATATGAAGACTGATTCTCTGCTGACATGAAGCCTGATTCTCTGTTACGGGACCTCTCTCCTCTGCCTGGGTGCCGGGGCCTAAATATATGACAATGGACTGTTACAGTGGTGGGTGACGTGAAGCCTGATTCTCTGCTATGACATGCAGACTGATTCTTTGCTAACATGAAGCCAAATTCTCTGTTACGGGACCTCTCTTCTCTGCCTGGGTGCCGGGGCCTAAATATATAACAATGGACTGTTACAGTGGTGGGTGACGTGAAGCCTGATTCTCTGCTATCACATGCAGACTGATTCTCTGCTGACATGAAGCCAGATTCTCTGTTACGGGACCTCTCTCCTCTGCCTGGGTGCCGGGGCCTAAATATATGACAATGGACTGTTACAGTGGTGGGTGACGTGGAGCCTGATTCTCTGCTATGACATGCAGACTGATTCTCTGCTGACATGAAGCCAGATTCTCTGTTACGGGACCTCTCTCCTCTGCCTAGGTGCTGGGGCCTAAATATATGACAATGGACTGTTACAGTGGTGGGTGACGTGAAGCATGATTCTCTGCTATGATATGAAGACTGATTCTCTGCTGACATGAAGCCAGATTCTCTGTTACGGGACCTCTCTCCTCTGCCTGGGTGCCTGGGCCTAAATATCTGACAATGGACTGTACCAGTGTTGGGTGACGTGAAGCATGATTCTCTGCTATGATATGAAGACTGATTCTCTGCTGACATAAAGCCAGATTCTCTGTTATGGGACCTCTCTCCTCTGC
Organism: Bufo gargarizans; assembly: GCF_014858855.1. NCBI lineage: Eukaryota > Metazoa > Chordata > Amphibia > Anura > Bufonidae > Bufo > Bufo gargarizans. Next base: position 95,705,303 of record NC_058085.1, read on the forward strand.
CTGGGTGCCGGGGCCTAAATTTATGACTGTTACAGTGGTGGGTGACGTGAAGCCTGATTCTCTGCTATGACATGCAGACTACTTCTCGGCTGACATGAAGCCAGATTCTCTGTTACGGGACCTCTCTCCTCTGCCTGGGTGCCGGGGCCTAAATATATGACAATGGACTGTTACAGTGGTGGGTGACGTGAAGCATGATTCTCTGCTATGATATGAAGACTGATTCTCTGCTGACATGAAGCCAGATTCTCTGTTACGGGACCTCTCTCCCCTGCCTGAGTGCCGGGGCCTAAATTTATGAAAATAGGACTGTTACAGTGGTGGGTGACGTGAAGCCTGATTCTCTGCTATGATATGAAGACTGATTCTCTGCTGACATGAAGCCTGATTCTCTGTTACGGGACCTCTCTCCTCTGCCTGGGTGCCGGGGCCTAAATATATGACAATGGACTGTTACAGTGGTGGGTGACGTGAAGCCTGATTCTCTGCTATGACATGCAGACTGATTCTTTGCTAACATGAAGCCAAATTCTCTGTTACGGGACCTCTCTTCTCTGCCTGGGTGCCGGGGCCTAAATATATAACAATGGACTGTTACAGTGGTGGGTGACGTGAAGCCTGATTCTCTGCTATGACATGCAGACTGATTCTCTGCTGACATGAAGCCAGATTCTCTGTTACGGGACCTCTCTCCTCTGCCTGGGTGCCGGGGCCTAAATATATGACAATGGACTGTTACAGTGGTGGGTGACGTGAAGCCTGATTCTCTGCTATGACATGCAGACTGATTCTCTGCTGACATGAAGCCAGATTCTCTGTTACGGGACCTCTCTCCTCTGCCTGGGTGCCGGGGCCTAAATTTATGACAATGGACTGTTACAGTGGTGGGTGACGTGAAGCATTATTCTCTGCTATGATATGAAGACTGATTCTCTGCTGACATGAAGCCAGATTCTCTGTTACGGGACCTCTCTCCTCTGCCTGGGTGCCTGGGCCTAAATATCTGACAATGGACTGTTCCAGTGTTGGGTGACGTGAAGCATGATTCTCTGCTATGATATGAAGACTGATTCTCTGCTGACATGAAGCCAGATTCTCTGTTACGGGACCTCTCTCCTCTGCCTGGGTGCCTGGGCCTAAATATCTGACAATGGACTGTTACAGTGTTGGGTGACGTGAAGCCTGATTCTCTGCTATGACATGAAGACTGATTCTCTGCTGACATGAAGCCAGATTCTCTGTTACGGGACCTCTCTCCTCTGCCTGGGTGCCGGGGCCTAAATATATGACAATGGACTGTTACAGTGGTGGGTGACGTGAAGCCAGATTCTCTGCTATGGGACCTCTCTCCAATCGATATTCGTTAATTTTTATTTTTTATTTTTATTCATTTCCCTATCCACATTTGTTTGCAGGGGATTTACCTACATGTTGCTGCCTTTTGCAGCCCTCTAGCCCTTTCCTGGGCTGTTTTACAGCCTTTTTAGTGCCGAAAAGTTCGGGTCCCTATTGACTTCAATGGGGTTCGGGTTCGGGACGAAGTTCGGGTCGGGTTCGGATCCCGAACCCGAACATTTACGGGAAGTTCGGACAAACTTCTCGAACCCGAACATCCAGGTGTTCGCTCAACTCTATTAGGGACCACTCATAGAGGCGACCTTGACGTGGTGATTGGCTTATTACGCTTTGGCCAAAATGTACACCAATGCCTCATTCAACATCCAGCATAGAGGCAGGGCAGAGTGCTGGTTGCAGAGTGCGATTGCATTTGTGTTTTTGCATTTGTATCTGTATTTCGCCATAGCAATGTGCACCTGCATGCAGGGTTGTGCTGACTGAACCCCCCACATCTTTTTTCTTTGTAGAAAACTGAAATGACTGGCTCAGGCAGCTCGATAATGTTGACACCGGCCTCTGTTAGGCTACAGAAAATAGTACTAAAGCCTATTAGAGGAACCAATGGGCCAGGGAGACATCACTGCCGTCGCAGCATTCAACTGTATTGCTGTCCTGAGTACAGCAATGCAGTTGAATATGTAGAGACAAGCTTTTCCACAATTAAAGAGCTTATTGCCCATGGCCCTTCTGCTGCCCCTCTCTTGCCCCTACCTGGTGCTGCCTGAGGCGATAGCCTCACCTGGCCTCATTGGTGGTGCACCCCTTGGCTTTGCGGACCCCTAACTGTCTTAAAAGCCAGCTGGAGTGTAGTAGGTCTGTCTTTGTTAAGGTGCTTGTACCTGGATGCATGTATGCGACCTGTCTGGGAGGATTGGTCAACAATGTTTAGGACTTGAACCCTGTAAGCGAATCTGTTGCAAGGAGTGAACACACACCAGGACTTGATTTCTATATGCGGTACACTCCGCACGGTGCGGACTGAACACCAGGACTTATACTAAGGTGAGTTTTTTTTTCCTGTTCTGTGAAACCTACCAAGTGTGAATAAACACTGAATTCTGGTAAAGAACTGTTTTTTGTGCCTCTGTTCTGCGTCCGCTCACCCTGCCTGCCAGAGCGAATCCCCACAATACTTTACTCAAATCAAAGAAAATTTGTCAATGATAACAAGGTTTTTTGTTTTTTTTTCAGCATGAAAACGCTTCTGTACTTATGCTGGAAGATCTCATACTATCCAATGAAGGACTTATTGAAGAGATGAAGAAGTGTGGCCTGATGAGTGACTTGCCTGATAAGAATGTTAAATCTGAAGAGTTAAACTTGTCTAAGGATTTTATATTTATCAAGGAGATGATAGTTGGATGTCCAGAGGTCAGTCAAAACTATTCATCACTAGTTGAAAGCTATGTTTCTATACATCCATTTCTATGTCTCTAATTTATTAGGTTATATTCATATGCCATGACAGAGGAGGATAGACCTGAATTCCAGCCCCTATTGCCATCTTGCTGTGGCCACTATTGTTAGCCATGGCATTAAGTCAATGGAACGTGTGTAGCTGGATATGTGGCTCATAGCGCAATGTCAAGCAAATGTCTTCTGATGGCATGTGTACACACTGCTTGCGAACCGAGGCTTGTGATGTGACATCCAACTTCCATTTCAGGACAGAATACATCACTACACACCATTCTTATAATCAATCGATCCTTCGGTGCAGAGGTTTGCCTCTGTGGACCTCTTGCTGTCATTCTAGTTCTTCGTTGTTCTCCCAACCACTGGGACACACAATGTTGAACAGTGCTGACACTTGAGCCTGGGCATTTAGCAATCTGCTAGAGTGATAAACCAAGGACTCTCAGTTTAAGGATTCTATCCTTCAAGTTTGCGACAAGTGGAGATAAATGGCTTTTCAATAAACATGAGGCATTCCAAGCAACTTGATCTGATTTTTGAGGTTTCATGTAGCTAAAAAAAAATTAGATTTCAGTCTGGCTTTTATGCCAATCTATATGCCACTAATCGGAGCAAGGTGCTTGAAAATTTGATCATCTTCAGATCCTAGGGACACCTGCTACTTCCTCTATTTTCATCACCTTATGGCTTGTCAATCTCGGTGTTACAATTGAGAATTGTATAATGCAGTGGCCGGGTGTGGGGTTTTCTCAATGCTACGCTGGGTCCCTTGGACACCACCCAGATGTAACTGCATATTACTGCTCTCCAGAGGAGATGGCAAGGTGTGGTGCATCCCAATAGAAAAGTCCAGGCAGTCAGGTTTTGCAGTAAATATGTGCGCTTCTTTTTTGGAGGAACTCAAGTGCAAAACAATACAGGCGTGGCACTGAGCTGGCTTCTCCAGTCTCCTCCTAGGCAGAAGAAGGTTCTGTGCTGAGGAAAGGCTTGAGCTAGCTGTCCCCCTCTCAGAAAGTTGGTACCCTGTCCAAACATCTGGTGGCCCAGGATCTGTGGCTCGGTCATCTAGATCAGGCATCCTCAAACTGCGACCCTCCAGCTGTTGCAAAACTACAACACCCAGCATGCTCGAACAGCCTACAGGTATCAGCCTACAGCAAGGCATTGTGGGAGTTGTAGTTTTACAACAGCTGGAGGGCCGCAGTTTGAGGATGCCTGATCTAGATGGTCCTGAGGTCAAACAGCTTGTGACCTGGGATCTGTGGCAGAGTATCCCTGTCTGGTCACTTGTGAAGTCTTCTAATAAACACGGGTCCTAACTGCAAACAACTATTGGGCTGTAACTGCTTTCCTTGTGTACAGTTTCTAACTGAACTACAACCTTCTAGTTGGAGAGGTGAAGTGGAGAAGCACAGCTTAAATAGAAACAATGTTGCAATTTTAGCCTGTTATAAACTTGTATATAGTTTCAATATAAGTCTATAGGAATGACTAAGCCATTTTTGCAGACATAAACATGTCTTCAGATGTAAACAACAGAGCTAAACCAGTCAATTGGTCAGTGGGTCTAGTTTTTACCCTCCAAAGCTTTGCATAGTCTAGTCCCTTATAAAAACTGTGGAAGATTTCTAACTTCTCAGTGCATAGATAGAAAGTCCCAAAGTCTCTCACTATTAGCTTGCTGTGCATTATCACTTTCCCCAGTGCAGTGCGGATATGGTGCGATAACAGCACAAATAAACAGGATATATATATTGTGGGGGTTTTAACTCCGTCACTGTGCACACATACACATGTGCCAGTTCACTCTTCACCACAGGCAGTGTTTATTTCAGCAAACAAAAGTAAACATGTCCAAACTTTAGCTTTAAGCTTTCTTCAGCCCACACGTATTGCATAACAAAGTCCCACATTTTGTGTTCAGTCCAAATCGGGTAACAAAACAATATGATCTCACCACTCTCTGGGGTCTTTCAGAGACCAATTCCTCTCTCTTAGCTTGTTCATCTTTCATTTAGTCTGTGCACACTTGATCTCTCCAGCTAAGATTCCCACAGCCTTTTTAACCACACCATAGGAAAACCCTGGATGGAGTACAGGAGTGACCTGTCCCACCCAATCTCTCTGGTCACTCCTAAAACCTGGACCCAAACTCCACTTTAATGAAAACCTCCCAGCAACCTAAAGTTACTGATATACTTATTTCCGGGAATTGTATCACTGAGGCATACATTCTCAGCGAGACGTACCGACCATCCACGATTCTCCCCTCTGGGCTACTACATACCCTTCCCCTCTGCCTAAAGCCGAGGGGCTTGGCACCTGTTACCATCAAACAATATACCCTCAATAAGGCATCGGCATTTCCATGCAACTTCCTGGGCCTGTGTTATATATAAAAATTTAAATCCTGTAATGTCAGAAACCATCTCGTTACTCTGGCATTACTCCCTTTTTTTCTCAGACATCCACTTTAGTGGTGCATGATCTGAAACCACTCTGAACCTCCTACTCAGTAGATAATATCTAAGGGAGTCCAGTGCCCACTTTATCGCCAAGCATGCTTTTTCCACAATATAATAATTTTTTTCGCAGAGGGGTAAGTTTTCGGCTGAGGTATAACACCGTGTGTTCTTCTCCCCCTAACCTCTTGGGACATCACAGCGCCTAGACCTACCTCTGAGGCATCTGTCTGCACTATGAATTCCTTACTAAAATCTGGGGCCACTAACACTGGCTGATTGGCGCAACCGTAGCTTAAGCTTGTTAAATGCCTGTTCTGCTTCCGGGGTTCACCTAGCCATGACTGACTTTGTACCTTTTGTACGCTCCGTTAGTGGGGCAACTATTGTAGCAAAATTCGGTACAAATAGTCTGTAATAACCCGCTATTCCCAAATAAGCTTTTATCTGTTTTTTTGTAAGTGGACGTGGCAAGGTTTGAATTGCTTCGACTTTGTATATCTGGGGTTTGAACAGACCTCTCCCTACTACATACCCGAAATATCTGGCCTCTTCCATACCCACGGCACTTTTTTGGGTTTTATGGTAAATCTGTCTGTTCTTAGGGAATCTAGTATGAACTTTACCCAGGTGACTCTCCCAATCTGGGCTAAAGATGACGATATCATCCAGGTATGCAGCTGCATACTTTTTGTGAGGGCCTAAGATCCTGTCCATAGCTCTTTGAAACGTAGCTGGGGCACCTTGTAAACCGAATGGCATCTTTACATATTGGTAACACCCTTCAGGTGTGGAAAAAGGCAGTCTTTTCTTTAGCATCCCTTGATAGAGGGATCTGCCAATACCCTTTTGTTAGGTCTAACGTAGTAATATACCACTCTGGACCTAACCTCTCAATGAGATTGTCTACTCTTGGCATAGGGTAGGCATCGAACTCTGAAGCCTCATTGAGTTTTCTGTAATCATTACAGAACCGCCATTACCCACATGCTTTTGGTACCAAGACTATCAGACTGGACCATCCACTTCGGGACTCCTCAATCACTCCTAGCTCTAGCATTCTTTTGATCTCTTGTGACATTACATCCTTACGAGCCTCAGGGATTCTATAGGGTTTTATGTTTACCCGAACATGTGGTTTTGTTCGAATCTCATGCTCAATACAAGTAGTGAGACCTGGCATATCTGAGAACAAATCTCTATTCTGTTGTAGCAGTTCCTTGCACTGCTGTTTTTGTGATTTGGACAGAGTCTCCGCAATTGTGACATCCTGACTGTTACTTTTTGCCTCTACCACCAAACAGGTCGTTTCCAGGGAGTTTTGATCTTTCCATGGTTTCAACAAGTTCACATGATAAAGCTGGATAGGTTTTCTTTTCCCTGGCTGGTGAACTTTGTAGTTAACTTCCTAACTTTCTCAACCACCTCATAAGGCCCCTGCCACTTAGCTAGGAATTTGCTTTCCACCATGGGTACCAAAACTAGCACTCTGTCCCCTGGACTGAACTGCCTAACCTTGGCCGCCCTGTTATACACTCGAGCTTGGTTATCTTAAGCCCTCAGGAGATGTTCTTTTACTATGGGCATGACCTTAGATATCCTCTCTTGCATTTGTGCAATGTGTTCCACTACACTTTTATATGGGGTAGTCTTATTTTGACAGGTTTCCTTTGCCACATCTAGCAACCCCCTGAGGGTGCCGAGCATAATAATTCAAAAGGTTAAAACCCAGTGGAGGTTTGAGGAACCTCTCTAATAGAGAACAGTAGGTATGGTAGCAGACAGTCCCAATCACAACCATCCTTCTCTACCACCTTTTTTAACATACTCTTAAGTGTTTTATTGAAACATTCTACTAGACCGTCTGTCTGTGGATGATATACTGATGTTTGCAGTTGTTTAATTTTTAACATCCGACATATCTCTTTCACAACTTTAGACATGAACGGTGTTCCCTGATCAGTTAATATCTCTTTTAGTATACCAGTTCTGGCAAACATCTGGAACAACTCTCTCGCTATGTTTTTTGATGAGGTATTTCTTAAAGGGACTGCTTCCGGGTATCTGGTGGCATAGTCTACTACCACCAAAATATACTGATGACCTCTAGCTGACTTTACTAGGGGTCCTACGAGGTCCATTGCAATCCGTTCAAAAGTAACTTCAATGACTGGCAGAGGGACCAAAGGACTTTTGAAATAAGGGACAGGGGCTGATACCTGGCAGGTGGGACACGACTGACAATAGTCGGCTATTTCCTTGTAACACCCGACCAATAAAATCTGCCAGTCAGACCCCTAGTAAAGTCAGCTAGAGGTCATCAGTATATTTTGGTGCTTCTGATCCGTGCCTCTGTTCTGCACAGCATCTCCCAGATTGCAGACCCATTGTGGATACAGCCATGGTTAGGCAACAACCGTGTGCATGAGCCCTAAGGCCTCTTTCACACGGGCGTTGCGGGAAAAGGTGTGGGTGCGTTGCGGGAACATGCGTGATTTTTCCGTGCATGTGCAAAACATTGTAATGCGTTTTGCACGCGCGTGAGAAAAAACAGCATGTTTGGTACCCAAACCCGAACTTCTTCACAGAAGTCCGGGCTTGGGATCGGTGTTCTGTAGATTGTATTATTTCCCCTTATAACATGGTTATAAGGGAAAATAATAGCATTCTGAATACAGAATGTATAGTAAAATAGTGCTGGAGGGGTTAAAATAAATAAATAAATAATTTAACTCACCTTAATCCACTTGATCGCGCAGCCGGCATCTCTTTGCTGTGTGCAGGAAAAGGACCTGTGGTGACGTCACTCCAGTCATCACATGATCCATCACCATGGCAAAAGATCATGTGACGGACCATGTGATGACTGGAGTGACATCACCACAGGTCTTTTTCCTGCACACAGCAAAGAAAGAAGACAGAAGAGATGCCGGCTGCGCGATTAAGGTGAGTTAAATTTTATTTTTATATTTTTTAATCCCTCCAGCGCTATTTTACTTAGCATTCTGTATTCAGAATGCTATTATTTTCCATTATAACCATGTTATAAGGGAAAATAATAATGATCTGGTCTCCATCCCGATCGTCTCCTAGCAACCGTGCGTGAAAATCGCACCGCATCCGCACTTGCTTGCGGATGCTTGCGATTTTCACGCAGCCCCATTCACTTCTATGGGGGCTGCGTTGCATGGAAAGCGCACAATATAGAGCATGCTGCGATTTTCATGCAACGCACAAGTGATGCGTGAAAATCACCGCTCGTGTGCACAGCCCCATAGAAATGAATGGGTCCGGATTCAGTGCGGGTGCAATGAGTTCACATCACGCATTGCACCCACGCGGAATACTCGCCCATGTGAAAGGGGCCTAAGTGTGTAACAGGTGCGCCAGTGGATGAAAGCTTGCCCTGGCCTTGGTCATTGCCAACTACACATCTGTGTGTACATGCCATTGACTAGCCATTTACCCAGCCACAGGAAAGGGGAGTCATAGGTAGAAATGAACATGTAAGCAGCAGTGCTTCATACCACAATGTACAGGTAGGTTATGTAAAATAACCTTCCAGATATAGAAACCATTTGTATGTCTGTTTTTCACTGTTCTCATGTGAAAACCACAATTTAATAAGCTATTTGTAATGAGCATTTTTTTTTTATTTTGCAGCGGCCTGAAGGACGTGGAGAAGAGAAACATTTTCTTTATGAGATTGTGGCCAATAAAATAACTGGCATTGATGTGGACAAAATGGATTACTTTGCCAGGTACCTGCTATCTGGGATCTACTGCTACACACAATCCATTGAGTTGCTGGTTCCACTGGGTTCACAGTATGAGTTGTCTGGCCAGCTGTGTTATGCCTGTTTTTAGGCGTAAAATTAGATTGGCGTACTTGATTTGGCTGTCAGTCTTATTAAAAGTCGCACAGCAGTCGATGAATTAGACTAGGCGTATTGGTATTAGTCTGACCTCTGGTGGTTAGACAGGTTCATATTCAAGTAGACTGGGCAAGTTTCATCTGTGTGGAGAAAAGTCACGTCTCCCTGAAAGTGCGACTTTTAATGCAAAAAAGTTGCACTTTACCAAAACTGTCAAATAAAAAAAAGCCAGGCCTGTAGTGGAGTAAAAATTAGACTGTTTGTGCGCTTAATGCATGTGTAAAAAAGGCACATCTACGTAATCAGATTTTGGCCTCATGCACACGGCTGTTGCCGGCTGTGGCCGTATTGCGGTCCGCAATATGCAGGCACCGGCCATGTGCTCCCTGCATCACGGATGTAGACCCATTCACTTAAATGGGTCCGCAATCCGAAGCTATAGTAAGGAACGGGTGCTTGCGTGGTGTTTCTGTCCCTGCCTCCGCACCGCAAAAAAATAGAACATGTTCTATTTTTTTGCAGTGCGGACGGATCACGGACCGATTTAAGTTGAATGGACATTGCCCGTGCATTGGGAACCGCGGAACAGCCGCACAATGACCGCGTGCATGAGGCCTGAGTCTAAAACTTCAAAATAGTCAAACAAGGAGCAAGAGACTCCAAAATGGGCACAATTTCAGTAGTAATTGCATTTTTTCAACTAAAACCTGGGGTAAACACTAGTAAATGTGCCCCATTGTGTGCAACAAATGATGCATCATCATCGGTGTATTTTTGATGGTTCTTCAGATGGGAGAGGCTGACGATGATGGTAGGGCTGGACATCTGTGAAGGAGGGCTCTTCACCTCATCTTTACAAGTACCAAGGAAAAAATGCACAGAAACAATTCTATGGAAATTATACATTGGGTCAGCTTACTATAATTATGAATGTCATTTAACCCCTTCATGACACATGATGTACTATTACATCATGGCGGACGATGTGTTCCCGCAACTTGACGTAATATAGTACGTTATGGTTAACTCCGGTCACCACTCTGCGTCGTACTGTGACCGGAATAAGATGGCTGCCTGCCTATCAGAGCAGCAGACGAACAGGCGTATTTCCACCCCCCCTGCAGCCCCAATCGCTGCGATTGGCCAGTTAGTGAAGACTGGCCCATTGCAGTGCCGGCAATGGTATGGCACTGCAGGGGGCCTGGCTAGAGGTGGCAGGGGCTGATTACATCAGCCCATGTCACCTCCGAGATCAGACACTGGTGTCTCCTCCCATCGCTGCGATCGGCTGGAACAGATCTCCAGCTATACAGTTGGTGTCTCTCTGTAGGCAGCCATTCTAGTTTGGTGACTGCTTGCAGAGAAGACCTATGCTGCTCGTTGTTGGCTGGGACTTGTGGTACGACCACAGTAAATCACTACTCTTCACATCTGCAGCAATTTCAGATTCACAATCCCTCTTACACCCCCCCCCCCCCCCCCCTCATTTCCTTGCAACTCCAGTCTGTCTGGTTTTTTTTTTTTTTCTTTTCACAAAAAATACGGATGACATCCGTGTGCATTCCGTATTTTGGGGAACCGAACAGCTGGACCCAAATAGAACAGTACTATCTTTGTCCGTGATGCAATAATAGGACATGTTCTATCTTTCAGCGGAACGGATATATGGAAATGGAATTGCCTTCCGTTTTTTTTGTGGACCCATTGAAATGAATGGTTCCGCATACGGTCCACAAAAAAAAAGGAACAGACACAGAAAGAAAATACATTCGTGTGCAAGAGGCCTAAGTAAGTAATTACTGCTCAGTTTTTTTTTTTAACCCCTTTAGTTAGTGCTAGCTAGTTATATATAATTATGAATAACTTTAGTTAGTACTAGTTTAGATTTTTGAACCCATGTATGTGCCATCAGGGTGCGTGGGTCCTGCACCTGCTGAGTGCCGATCAGTACTGTCAATTACTGACAGCGCCTTTTTTTATTGCCCAAAACCCTACATCCTCATATGCAAGAACTCTTGGTTGGACCCCAGTAAATGCAGCCGAGATTATGACATTTTGGGGGCTCGTGCTGCATATGGGCCTTGTAAAAATAAAAATGAGGCAATATTTGGAGTTTAGATGTCTTGTACTACACTCCAATTTATAATATGGCCATGTCCCACACAAGATTAGAATCCATTTTTTAAATTACTACATTATAATAACGCACACTGCGTCTTTTCAAAATTAGACCTCTCCTGGAGCACCTCAATTCCAAATTTACAGAGATGTTCACCCCAGAAAAAGTAATTGGCATAGGGCATGGTACGGAATTAAAATGTACAAGCTGTGCAAGAGTACCTCCGGGTATACCTACAGGTTCCGGGTTTATGAAGGGAAAGACTACAGGATTGAACCCCCTGAATGTCCCCTTGGCTTAGGAGTTAGTGAGAAGATAGTGTGGGATTTACTGCACCCACTGCTGGATTAGGGTTATGTGAATAACTGTTATACCAGCATCCCCCTATTCATGTCCCTAAAAGTTACAGTACACAAAAGTTAGAGAGGCCTCCCTAGATCCCTGGTAGGGCAACTACTCCAAAAAGGCGACAGTAAGGCTCCCCTCCAGGAAGACATCCTGGCGGTTAAGTACAAGGACAAGAGGGATGTCCTTGTACTGACTAGTGTTGATTAACGAATATTCGAATAGCAAATTTTTATCGCGAACACTTTGAGATTTCTCAAATATTTAGAATATAGTGATATATATTCGTAATTTAAAATATTCAAGATTTTTTTTTTAATCAGTACACATGATCCCTCCCTGCTTCTACCTTATGGGCCAATGAGAAGGCTGCAATATCTTTAACTTCAGGAGTAGTGTTGATTGCAAATTTTTCAATTAACGATTTCCGCAATCAAGAAAATAATGACTGGAGATAACGAATTCTCAAATATATGGTGAATATTCGCCCAAATATTCGCAAAATATCACGAATTCGAATATTGCCCCTGCCGCTCATCACTAGTACTGACCACCATTCATACCAACACCAGTTCTCCTGAAAGGCACCACTACCACTGTCAACAAGCCAGACTGCATCCTTGATTACAACAGGCACGTGGGAGGGGTTGATCTGTCTAATCAAGTTCTTAAGCCCTACAGTGCCATGCGTAAAACTAAGGTGTGGTACAAAAAGCTGGCCGTATACATTGCACAGATGGCACTGTACAATGCGTACATTTTACATTGAGCTGCAGGCCACACAGGAACTTTCCTTCAGTTCCAAGAGGTGGTCAGCAAGGCCCTGATTTTCCAAAGTCAGGAAGCAGAGGGCCCTAGTTTTTCAGGTCATGGTGCCCGTGTTGTACCAGGACAACATTTCTCTGGTGAAGTCCCACAAACAGTGAGGAGGGGAAGACCCAAAAAAGATGCCTGTTTTTTTTTTACAAAGAGGGAATACGCGAGGACACCATTTATCAGTGTGACACCTGCCCTTATAAACCTGACCTCTGCATATAGGATTGTTTCCGAACTTACCACTCATCCATGGATTATTAATTTCATCCTTTATGCTCCCTGTAAAATTTCCACCTCGTCCACCTCGCTTGCATATCAACTACAACAACCACTACAAATTATTTTCTGTCAGACATCTGTTAGGTCAAAAGTGCCCTTTCCACCCCTTTAAAATGTTTGTACAGCGGTGCACTTTCTGAAATGGGGTTACCTCTTGGGGTTTTTAATTTCTGCGGACCTCATGATTTTTTTTTATGCGACAGGGCACCTAAAATCCATGTCTGCCAATTCAGGCCTGCCTGCAAAATCTATATTTTGCATTTTCTATTCAAGACCGTGCTACAGTTGTGTTCAAAATAATAGCAGACATCACTAACCTGATCAATCACAGTTTTTGGTATAAATGATATTTCTACATGACAAATAATTTACTATCAGATGTAGTAGAGTAATAGAAACCCAACAGTCATGACATGCATGCTGCTGATTCTCTGTAATTCAATCACTTATTGAAAGGGGCATGTTCAAAATAATAGCAGTGTGGAGTTCAATGAGTGAGGTCATTTATTCTTTGAAAAACAGGTGGCAATTATTGCCCTTATTTAAGGAAGGAAGGCAGCATATGTTGTACATGCTGGTTACAGTGCATTTCTCTCTGAAATTCTGAGGAAAATGGGTCGTTCCAGACATTGTTCAGAACTACCGCGTACCTTGATTAAAAAGTTGATTGGAGAGGAGAAAAACATATAAAGAAGTGCAGAAAATGATAGGCTGCTCAGCTAAAATGATCACAAATGCTTTAAAATAGCAACCAAAACCTGAAAGACGTGGAAGAAAGCAAAAAACTACCATTCGAATGGATAGAAGAATAGCCAAAATGGCAAGGACTCAGCCAACAATTAGCTCCAGGAAGATCAAAGAAGGTCTAAAGTTACCTATGAGTACTGTTACAATTAGAAGATGCCTATGTGAAGCCAAGCTACCGTATCTGCAAGAAGCTGCCGCAAAGTCTCACTGTTGAAAAAAAGACATGTGCTGAAGAGGTTACAATCTGCCAAAGAGCACATTGACTGGCCTAAAGAGACATTTTGTGGATTGATGAAAGTAAGATTGTTCTTTTTGGGTCTAGTGGCCGGAGACAGTTTGTCAGACGACCTCCAAACACTGAATTCAAGCCACAGTACACTGTGAAGGCAATGAAGCATGGTGGCACAAGTATCATGATATGGGGATGTTTTTCATACTACAGTGTTAGCAGGGCCGGCCTTAGGCCTTTAGGCGCACTGTGCAAGAAAGCTTTACAGCGCCCCATAGTGACCACACCCCTCAGTAACCACACCCCTCAGTAACCACACCCTTGCAGGTTCTGCAGTGCAGCACCTTAGCAATTCTGCTGACAATGGAGATAGGGTAGTGGTAGAAGGGGACAGGTAAAGGTAGATTTTGTGCGATATTAGGTAGAGGAGATGAAAACAGGTCTGTGCAGTGTCAGACTATACGTGAGGGGTAGTTTTACATCATGGCCGGTCTAACTCCTGCTAGAGCCACTGGTCACTACAGTATGTGTCACCATGGGCAGCCTATGATGGAGTGACCGATCGCTCATCATTATACCATTGTATGGAAGGTCTGAGGCATTGGCCAGGGCAGTATCTATGTCAATGGCTTCTGCGGGTTATAGCAGATACCTGCAGCTCCTGAATCCGCCTCTGGATAGCTTCCAGGCTGCTGCTTCGAAAATGAAGGAAACCAAGAGAGGTGAGGGCCTGAGCAGATGGACGGGCCGAGAGAGAGAGAGAGACAGGAGGAATAGAAAGTGAGAGGGAAAATAACCATAGGGAGCAGTGGTGAGCATGCACGACCTGTGACAGTAAGGACCTCTATGTATCTGCAGCACCGCATGCACGGCTCATCCTCTCACCTGAGGGGGTAGGATACCATCTTGCTTCCTCCAGGAGATTGTTGGAGTGGGGCTGCCTAGCGCTCTACAGTACAGCCGGGCGGTGTCCCCTTCTCTGACCTCTGTCCGCTCTGGGCTCACCTGGACGTCTGGCAAACTTCCACCACCTGCTAGCAAAGGAGACGTCATTTAAATTCCCATAAAATATTAGGTAATAGACCCCTCCCCTTTTCTTAGAGGCCTGGCAATCATAAAACCATACTATACATCTGCTGTCTGTGGACACTGAGGAGTCTCTGTTGTGGCTGCTGCTGGCTGGCGCTCGCTCCGCCTCCTTCTTCTCTCTGCTCGTGCGGCAGCTGCGGCCTGCGTCACGCTCCAGCAGCCACTGGTCTGCTCTGCTCTGTTAAAGAGACAGGCAGGCCAGGCAGCAGAGCGGAGCGCAGAGCAGCCGCGGGCCCCGCTCCCTCCTCACTCAGTCTCTTAGTCCGGACCATGACGGTGTCACGGTGACTTCATCATGTTCATGCTGTTAGATGGCCGGCGGGCCGCGGCGGCAACAAAATATAGTAGTACTAGTAAGTAGTAGTAGACTTCACTTAGAGTTTGGCGGGCTGTGTCAGCCGCCCGGCGCCCCTGTTGCTATGGCGCCCTGTGCGGCTGCACAGCCCGCACACCCCAAAGGCCGGCCCTGGGTGTTGGGCCTATTTATCGCATACCAGGGATTATGGCTCAGTTTGAATACATCAGAATACTTGAAGAGGTCATGCTGCCTTATGCTAAAGAGGAAATGCCCTTGAAATGGGTGTTCTAACAAGACAACGACCCCAAACACACCAGTAAACATGCAACATCTTGGTTCCAGACCAACAAGATTGATGTTTTGGAGTGGCCAGCCCAATCCTGTTCACGGGTGCCAGAAGTTGGTTGCCTCCATGCAACACAAATGTACAGCAGTTCCCAAAAACAGTGGTTTTACAACTAAATATTAGTTAAGTGATTCAAAGGACATTTTTCAGTTTATATAGTAAATGTTTGAGTTTTTAAAGAAGAATACAAACACTGCTATTTTTTTTAACAGTCTAATATTCACTTTTCTTCATTTTTTTTGAGGAACAACACAAATTTGATATATTTTTCTTCATGTTTTGATTTGGAATAGAATGTGAAGTGTTCCCAATGCATTTGTGTGTATTTTAAACACACTGCTATTATTTTGAACACAACTGTATGTACTAATACTACAGGGATTGAGCACATATGGGGTATTGCCATAAACAAGAGGAAATGAGTAACACAATATGGGGTGCATTTCCTCCAGTTTCCCCTTGTGAAAGTGAAAAATTTGAGCCTAAAGTCACTTTTGCTAGAAAGTGTTTCCTAATTCTATGAAACACCTTTGGGGTAAAAGTGCTCACTTCATGACTTGAAAGATTCCTTGAGGGGTGAAGTTTACACTTTTTAGGATTTTTTTTTACTGTAGGGGTGCATCAGGGTATCTTCAGTTGCGACATGGCACCTGAAAATTATTCCTGTGAAACCTACGCTCCAAAATCCATGTCGCTCCTTGCACCCTGTGCCCTGCCGTGTGCCCATACAGCAGTTCACAACCACTAATGAGGTGTTTCTATAAACTGCAGAATAGGAGTAAGGCCTCCTGCACACGACCGTATGGCTTTTTCAGTATTTTTCTGTCCATTTTTCACGGATCCGTTGTTCCGTTTTATATTTCAGTAGTGTTTTTGCTTCCGTTCTGTTTTTCAGTTCCGTTTTTCGATTTGGTTTCTGTTTTTGATCCGTTTTTGTGGATCGCAAATGGAAACGAAAGCATACTATAATGTTTAAACAGTAAGTACATTAAAAAAATTGGTCTGGGCATAAAATTTTCAATAGATGGTTCAGCAAAAACGGAACGGATACGGAAGACCTAGAGATGCATTCTGTATGCATTCCATTTTTTGGGGGCATATATATGCGGGCAATAATAGGACATGTTCTATGTTTGAACGGAACGGAAATATGTTCAAACATAGAACATGTCCTATTATTGCCCAGCCCAATATTCCCAATACAGCCCAAGTGTTATGCCTAGCCCAATTTTCTATGTAATTACTGTATACTGGACATGGCATATGGAAAAACGGAATGGAAAAACGGAAAGGAAACACAACAGAACTCAAAAACGGAACAACGGATCTGTGAAAAACGGACTGCAAAAAACGATAAAAGCCAATACGTTCGTGTGAACTAGGCCTTAGGCTTTGTTCACATCACCGTTCAGCCTTTCCATTCTCCTGCTCCGTTTAGCAGGAAAACAGAAAGGACGGATTCGGCACATAACTGAGCCTAAGAACCCCATAGACTATAATCGGGTCTGTTAGGTTTCCGCTCAGAAGAATATTTTGGAGAGGAGACAAAAGTTGTGCATGCAGGACATTTGTCTCCACTTCAAAAATCTATTGAGCAAAAACCTAACGGACGCCATCATAGTCTATGGGGTCCTTAGGTTCCGTTCCGCTCAGTTATTTGCCAAATCCGTCCTTTTCATTTTCTTGCTCCTAAACGGAGCAGGAGAACGTAAAGGCTGAACCCTGATGTGAATAAAGCCTTAAAAGCAGTGAAAATCCAATTTTACATATGATACATTTAAAGACATAAAATTAAAGGCCAGATTTGCAAAATGAGGCCTGGTCCTTATGGTGAAAACTGGGTTGGTTTTGAAGGGGTTAATGAAATAGCTCTCTTTTTCTTTTTAATATAGGGATTGTCATCATCTGGGAATGCAAAATAACTTTGATTACAAGCGATTTCTTGCATTTGCCAGAGTCTGTAATACTTCTGATGGGAAGCACATTTGTATTAGAGACAAGGTAAGTCCTTTTCATTAGAAAAATATCAACATAGAGACCAGCACATGTTACTGAACATCTCCAGTGTTCTGCCAAATCTCTATACCTTGCCAAAAGTCTATACCGGAAGTGACGCGGCCGCACCGGAAGTGACGAGATCGCCAAGGAATCAGCTGGAGGAGGGTATGAGCACCGGCTTAGCAAAGAATTATTGCAGCGACGCGATAGAAGTACTTTGTACACCGCGCGTACACACTTAGGGGTATAGAGATTTTGCAGCGCAAAATGTTTCATCAGATCTCCCTACCCCTGAGTGTGCAGGCGCCCACAAATCATCAGTTGCAGTTCAGTTCTACTATGTGGTGTGCTCGGTATCCAGCACTCAGCTCTGCGGTAAAGATGAACTGCAACTGATGATTTGTGGGCGCCTGCGCACTCAGGGGTAGGGAGATCTGAAGAAACATTTTGCCCTGCAAAATCTCTATACCCCTAAGTGCGCACACGTGGTGTACGAAGTACTTCTATCGCGGCGCTGCAATAATTCTTTGCCAATTCTTTGCTATCTCCAGCTGATTCCTTGGCAATCTCGTCACTTCCGGTGCGGCCGCGTCACTTCTGGTATAGATTTTTGGCAAGGTATAGAGATTTGGCAGAACACTGGCACTTGCCTATTGCCGACAAGAATAGGACATGTTCTATTTTTCTCGGGATCGGAATTGCGGACCCGGAAGTGCGGGTATTGCGATTTTTCTTTTGACAGTATAAGGCAACGTTCCTATGACTATGGCTAGGCTAATATGTGTATTTTACGAATATTTGTAATATTGCTCTAACTTCGTCTTTTAGAATATTACAAATATTGTAAAAGACGAAGTTAGAGCAATATTACGAATATATGTAAAATATACATATAGACTGTAATTTAGCTAATATAGTGCTAAAATCATTTTTTTTTTAGTCTAATCTTTTTGCCTCTTCTGAACTTCAGTTTTAGAAAATATGTACACTATTAAAAAAATTACTATAGCACTATATTAGTTAAATTACAGTCTATATGTGTATTTTCCAAATATTTGTAATATTGCTCTAATTTCGTCTTTTAGAATATTATGAATAAATTCGTTATTTAGAATATTTATCTTTTTTTTTTTTTTTCAATGTGTACTGTTATTCTACTTTGGCATACTGCTCCCCGACAAGCGTCCCCGTAACCATGGGAACACCTGTGCGTTAGAATATACCATCGGATCTGAGTTTTCACAATGGTATATTCTAACCCACAGGCGTTCCCATGGTGACGGGGACATTTGTCAGGGAGGAGTATGCGAACAACTGTACAGATAGGAAAAAAAATGCCAAAATTCTAAATAACGAATATATTCACTATATTGGTATGTATTTGTTTTTAAGAATATTGGTTATTTTATTTTCCATATGAAAACATGATTCCGCGCTGCTTAAGTTGCTTGTGGGCCAATGGCTTATTGACCCACAAGAAAGAAGCAGGGAAGAATCATGTTTTCAGATGTTAAAAAATGACGAATATTCGCTATAATGAATATATAGCACTATATTCTAAATATTCGCGAATTTACGAGGTTACGATATTCGCAATTCGAATATTCGAGCTCAACACTATATCTGAGAGCAGAATATAAAGCTGAGCTCCTTGATGTATAGGTTTATATGGTTTGGAGATGGATTTATGAGTAAGGCCTCATGCACACGACCGTTGTTTCATTCCGTGTCCGTTGTTCCGTTTTTCGTGATTTTCTGCGGACACATCTGTGCCGGCATACATACATAATTCCTCTGGGTAGCCATCTTATATGCTTCTGGCATATGTAAAAAAACTGTGAACTCTCACCTTCCTGAAGCCTGGGTCACCTATGATATAGATGGACACTTTTATTACCACTACTCTGTGAGGCCGGCTATAAAAGGTCATAAAGGCTATACCAGGCCCAGCTCATCCTGTCCTTTAAGATCAGATCAGCTCGCTGTCAAGCCTGGCTGGAGCGTGATGTCATTAATTTCCAGGTCTGGTTTGAGGAGAGCTAATAGCCCTTAATTAGCTCTGGGCATAAAACCAGTCCACTTTCATATTTCATTTATGAATCAACTTATGCCCTTTCTGACACCAGATCCAGGCTCTACAGAGTATTGTGGTTAATTGGGTATCAAATATGACTAGAGGATGTGATTCTGTAGCTGACCTATGGGTGGTAGAAGAACTACAGGTCCCAGCATTACTGTGTGTGGTCTCATTCTGTATGTAAATAAATAAGGATCGCAAATATGTATTCTGTATAAAAATATGCCGATGTATCAGGGAGATACGAGCTTAAGTATAATCCTCATTGTAGGAACTGAACTTTGATGGGGTCATAAAACACTTGGAGGCCAATCCCTAGGCTTCACAGTCACTCTGCTGCCATTGGCTGACAGGAGTAAGTCTCCTGCCCATGGGAGAGTTCATAAAAATCTGTGCACAAGGACAGAGGAGAGAGACCCATGGAACATCACCAGACACTTAATTAGACATTGACGGCATATCCCTGTATCAGAAGAACTTTGAGGGTCTCCCCTGATACATACTGAAAAGGGGTTTGCAAGGATTCAAAAAGGACATATGAACGACCATCTGAAACCCTCCAGAGAAACTAAGTATTCTGTCATCTTTTTCCCTTTCATTTGAACTGTCGTGATTATTTATATTGTTATTATTATTCTGTAGATTTATAGTCATTTTCATTAGACTTGTATGCACTGCTTTTTACCTCTTATTAAAGATTATAAAATCTAAATGGCCAAGTCTTCCATATTCTAAGCTGCTGAACAACGTACCTTGCCTTTGAAGAGACGTTACCAGGTAGTTAGTTAAATTGCATTTAGGAATTGTAACTGGGGGTGATTGACTGCGGTTGGTCAGTAAGTGATATCCGGTTCATCCACTGATCTGTGTGATAGTGAATGACCTGGATAGTCGGCTCGTGGACCGGGAACCCACGTGGTGGCAGTTACCGAAGTGTATGGGGGGGTGTTAGCCGGATGGTAATACCCCGGTCACGTGAGGTCTCTGTGTGTGCGCAGACTCCGTCACAGACCACTACGTCACAGCTGTGGGATCCGGAGCGATCGGATCCATAGTTCATGACATTTTATGGTGGCAGCGGTGGGATTCTGTATGCTTAGAATATTAGTGCATGAAGTTATGTCCATAACTCTGTACTAAAGGATTGAAAAATTCTGGAAGACGAAGCACAGTGCATTAGTTTTGATAGAATAATAATTCATGACAGTACCCTCCCCTCTCTCTTGTTTTCTGTCCTATCTTTTATTTGGCAATAATGTCCGAATCCGTAAATTATGACGTCCTGAGCGTGTCTGATATCAAAGCTCTGTGTGAGCACAAAGGCATCCAAGTATATGGAAAAAAAAAGACTGTCCTTATCCAGGAGTTATGTGCACGGAGGAGTCAATAGTCATCCCTGCAGGATTCAGAGAATGGAGGACACTCAGGGGCCCATGAGCCTGGTGACACCTTCCAGAATGAGGATGATGAACTGGGAGGAGGACAGCCTGCTGGGGCTTGCAGTCCTCTAGCTGGACATAACTCTGTCTCTATGCCATCCCAAAATGGTCTGGACCAACTAATGCTCAGTAACCCGGACTTATATTTTCGGTTGCTGGAGGCACGTTGGGCAGAGCACAAGGCTGGGCTCGAGGCTGCAGAGCGCAAGACTGAGCGTGAGGCTGCAGAACGAGAACGGGAAGCTGTCCGCAGGCATGAACTGGACTTGGCCCGAGTACAGCTTCAGGGGTCCGACAGGCATGCTACATCCACAGGCCCATCCCTGATGGTCAAGCCAAAACTGCCTGTGATGGAGTCTGAGAACTGTGACATTGATCTTTTCCTGCATGCTTTTGAAACCTCATGCCAGCAGTACCAGGTGCCAGAGCCACAGTGGGCGGGACATCTAATGTCCGCACTGAAGGGCAAAGCTATGGAGGCCCTGGTCGGACTACCATTAGCAGAGCGTACCAGTTACGCGGTCATCAAAAAGGCTATTCTGGTCAAGTACCAACTGACTCCAGAGACTTACCGTTTACGGTTCCGGTCCCTGCGGAGGGGGCCCGGAGATACTTTTATGGACCATCTGGGCAAGTTGCAGACCACCTTCCAACAGTGGTCTGATCCCCTCACAGAGGACACCAAGCAGTCCCTGGCGGATCTGATGGTCCGAGAACAGTTTGTCTCCAATTGCCCCACGGATGTGCAAAAATATGTATGTGAGCACAAGCCGAAGAGTGCGCGAGAGGCGGCCGAGCTAGCCGATGAATACGTCGCCATGCCCAGCACTCGGGCATTCAAAGACACTCTGTCCTGCCTGGGAGGAACCTCTTCATCTGCTTCTTCCTCCCGGCCAGCTTTGTCGGTTCCTGTCCAGCGACCCTTTCACAGGCCTGCACAAAGACCTGAAGGAGTCAAGCCAGCACCAACGGACGTGCGCAAGTGCTATGCGTGCGGCAAGCCAGGACACCTCAGCCACTCGTGCGCGGAGAAGAAGACAGCACCCCCTGGCAAGCTTGCCCGCAACCCATCATCTGTGCTGTTGGTGAATGGAGCTGCAAGACACACCGCAGACAACCTACAGTCGGTTACTATGGTCAACCGGTGCACCACAGGCTTCCGTGATACAGGAGCCGAAGTCACACTAGTTCGGCCTGAACTAGTGGATGACGCAGACCTTATTCCCGACAAAAGCCTCACCATCAAGGGATTTGGGGGGTGAGCCCTAATGTTCCCCTAGCTCGTGTTTTCCTTGATTAGGGGGCTGGGAGTGGAGTAAGGGAGGTGGGAGTCTCTGCGGAGATCCCCACAAATGTTTTATTAGGCACTGACCTAGGACGATTGGTCTCGTGCTACATGCCCCCTGGAAGCACACAGGACTCACCCGTCCCTATGGAGGTCCCTGGACATACCGAGGTACTGTGCAAGGATGTTTGTGTAACATCAGATAACCTTGGGGATGGACCGCGGGAGGTGGGGTGTGTGGGAGCAGTTCTCCTACGACAGGAGATGTAGAGAGGATGGCGGGTGTATGTACACAGGTAGCGGACATGTGTTTAACTGATTCAAGTTGTGCAAATGTTGAATGTGATGACATTATTGTGCCTGTGTTGCCCGTCACTCGCAGGGCTGCAAAAGCCGCAGCGGAACGCTCCATTGGGGAAGAGCAAGTGGAAGTGTCCCCTTCCACCGGTTCGGACCCCGTGGACTTAACCGCGTCAGAGCCTCGGCCACTGTCCCTGTTCGCCACAGGACAGCTGGCTGGGACTTGTAGTGCCGCCTTTGAGCAGGCCCTGCGAGATGACCCTACCTTGGAGCAGCTAAGAGGGTTAGCTGCCAGCCCTCCCACTGAGGGAGACAAATACCGAGTGTGTTGGGACAATGGGAAACTGTATAAGGAGGACATCTCCCACAGTGACAGTAGGGTGGGGCCACTCAAGAGGCAGCTCATTGTACCTGTGCAGTACAGGGAACCATTACTGCAAGTGGCTCATGAGATCCCCTTAGCTGGTCACCTGGGAATAACCAAAACAAAGTCCCGGGTGATGCAGAATTTTTTCTGGCCTGGCCTCGGGGCAGATGTTGCCAAGTACTGCAGGTCCTGCGACATCTGTCAGCGAGTTGGCAAAGCAGGAGACCGTCACCGAGCTCCATTGAATCCCTTACCGATAATTGATGAACCCTTCAGGAGGGTGGCCGTGGACATCATTGGTCCACTGGCCATCCCCAGCTGTTCGGGTAAACGGTTCATATTAACCCTGGTGGGGGTCATAAAACACTTGGAGGCCAATCCCTAGGCTTCACAGTCACTCTGCTGCCATTGGCTGACAGGAGTAAGTCTCCTGCCCATGGGAGAGTTCATAAAAATCTGTGCACAAGGACAGAGGAGAGAGACCCATGGAACATCACCAGACACTTAATTGGACATTGACGGCATATCCCTGTATCAGAAGAACTTTGAGGGTCTCCCCTGATACATACTGAAAAGGGGTTTGCAAGGATTCAAAAAGGACATATGAACGACCATCTGAAACCCTCCAGAGAAACTAAGTATTCTGTCATCTTTTTCCCTTTCATTTGAACTGTCGTGATTATTTATATTGTTATTATTATTCTGTAGATTTATAGTCATTTTCATTAGACTTGTATGCACTGCTTTTTACCTCTTATTAAAGATTATAAAATCTAAATGGCCAAGTCTTCCATATTCTAAGCTGCTGAACAACGTACCTTGCCTTTGAAGAGACGTTACCAGGTAGTTAGTTAAATTGCATTCAGGAATTGTAGCTGGGGGTGATTGACTGCGGTTGGTCAGTAAGTGATATCCGGTTCATCCACTAATCTGTGTGATAGTGAATGACCCGGATAGTCGGCTCGTGGATCGGGAACCCACGTGGTGGCAGTTACCGAAGTGTAGTGGGGGGGTGTTAGCCGGATGGTAATACCCCGGTCACGTGAGGTCTCTGTGTGTGCGCAGACTCCGTCACAGACCACTACGTCACAGCTGTGGGATCCGGAGCGATCGGATCCATAGTTCGTGACAATACTTACCTGGTCCCTGACACCAGTTTCTTCCAGTATCGCTCCACTGTCAAAAGTCAACATCTGTCAGGGATGGGGCTACAGCCAATAGCAGGCCATGATGGTGACTTACCTCCTTGCATCACATGATGCAAATGGACTGGTCACCGGTGCAGCATGTTATTGGCTGCACATAGCCCCCTCTCATTGACAGATGTTGATTTCTGCCGGCAGGGAAGATGTAGCCACGGCCATGGAGTGATTCTGGAGGAATCCACCGTCAGGGACAGAGGTAA
Source organism: Bufo gargarizans (assembly GCF_014858855.1). Lineage (NCBI taxonomy): Eukaryota > Metazoa > Chordata > Amphibia > Anura > Bufonidae > Bufo > Bufo gargarizans. The sequence goes on from NC_058085.1 coordinate 95,729,593, forward strand.
GTATGTGAAGGGTCACGGGGCCAAGCATCCTAGAGGTGGTTAGTCAAACTTGGATAACTCCTTTCAAGAATAACAATAAAAATGATGGGGCTACTTGAGATTGTATTTGGTCGTAATCTGTGCCCTCTCTGTGCTAAATAGTCTGACTAGGACAGGGGTAGGCAACCTCCGGCACGCCAGCTGTTGTGAAACCACAACTCCCAGCATGCATACTTGCTCTGCTCTTTAAGAAGGCTCTTAGGCCTCTTGCACACGAACATGCCGTGTTTTGAGGTCCTCAAATTGCGGATCCGCGAAACACGGATGCCTCCCGTGTGCCTTCCGCAATTTGCGGAACAGACGGCCCATTATAGAAATGCCTATTCTTGTCTGCAAAACGGACAAGAACAGGACATGATCTATCATTTTTGCGGGGCCACGGATCAGAGCAACAGTCGCGGACAGCCCACAGAGTGCTGTCCGCATCCTTTGCGGCCCCATTGGAGTGAATGGGTCCCGCACCTGAGCCACAAAAAATGCGGCTCAGATGCGGAGCCAAACCATGGTCGTGTGCAAGAGGCCTTATAGAAATGAATGGAGCATACTGGGAGTTGTAGTTTCACAAGAGCTGGAGTGCCGAAGGTTGCTGACCCCTGAACTAGAAGGATGAGGAGGAAGCACCATAGTACAGAGCAAACATATGGAGGGATAACATTTTGTTGGGTAAAATATAACTTCTACAGCAGCTACTGCACAACCTTATTTGTTGGGTGAAATATGAATTAAATTTGTATGTACTTGTAATTCATTGCATTCTTCGGACCGAAACTCTCATGTTACAGAACGTCTATGTGTATAACCTGCTTTAGAACACCGTTGTAATTCTTTTCACCTGAGTTATATGTACTTATGGGGAAATTATATTGTGTAACCCAATACATATACGGTATTTATATGATACTTATCAAGATAATTAAACTGTCTGTCTCCACCATTATTTAGGAAGTCTGGAATATGTATGATTTGTTCTACACTCGGTACAGTCTGCACCAAAGGGCATACCAGCATAAAGTTGTCAAGGGCATTGAAATAATGTAAGTCTCTTTATACGAACTTGGGAATTGCTGCTTTAACATTTAACATTTATGATTTTTTTTTCTGCTCCAGTATAGGAGAAGAAAAACATAATTAATATAAGTCCTAGAAGTAACATATAAATTATAGTTACGACTATAATCAGGTCTGTCGAGTTTCCATTAAGGGTTCCTTTATTTTACCAGACAAAACAAGTCCTGAATGCAGAACTTTACTCTTATACAGTTCGGGGCCTGTGATGACATCAGAGGTCCTTTAGCTTGCTAAGGCTTTAAACTTCACTAATGATGCAGGGTACGCATCACCAATGCAGTTAATATAAAGTCACATCAGGCTGCTCAACGCTGGAACCTAAAGAGAGAAGACGTATAATAGAAATACTTGTACCTCTTTCACTCTTTTGACCCACTCCAGGTTATGGTTTAAAAAATTCTGATGTGTGAACATAGTGGTTTCCTACAATAAGTTTAGCAATACGTTTTCCAACACATTTACCTGGGCAATAATTACTGATTGTGGTGACACCTAGCAGGATTCTAAAAAAAGCCATTGCCAAAAATAAAAAATAATTAAAATGGTGTAGGGAAGTGTTCCCCAAACTCTAAGGCGTCAGCCAGTTTTTGGTTAGGTTTGGATGCAGTTTTGATAGAAGTGAACATATTCTGAGAACTCCTGTGGAATAGACCTTTTTCTGGCTGCAACAATTTCTTATTTTACTGTTTTAATTTAGGCACGGGCTTTGACGGCTGGGGGGGGGGGGGGCACAGATGTCACCATGTTCTGGTAGTTGAAACCTTCATAGAAAAAGGTTTAGAAACCATGTTTTTGGGTACTTAAAGGACATCTGCCAGCAGAATTGGATGACCTGTTGCATGTGCGCTTGGTCCCATGGCGATCTAGGAAAGAACGGGATTCCCGTGCTCTGGCTCCAAAAAAGGCAAAAGCCCTAACCACTGAGCTACAAAGCTTAATGTTGAACTGCTACAGAGAAAACCTCATAGGGTTTCTGTCACCAGAATTAACCCTCTTAAACTGTCTGACATTAGCTATGTGCTAATGTCAGCAGAATCCAGCTCTGCTATTTTTATGTTTATTGTTGCCCCCCTTATGGCACAATTCTTACTTTTGTAATATGTAAATTATCCTCTAGGAGCAGGGGGGGCTGGCCAGCGTTCGTCTTCTCCTGCCACCCCTGTGTCCTTTTGAGTCTCGTGCCTACGCAGTGCCATTTAACCAGCACACGGCCAGCAGGAGAAGACGAACGCTCGCCTGTCAATCACGGACGGCAGGGTGTGGAATTAGGTGGGAGAACAGAGCCTCTAGGAGCAAGAGCAATGTCCCCCTTGCTCCTAGAGGATAATTTGTATGTTACAAAAGTAAGAATTGTGCCGTAAGGGGGGCATCATTAAACATAAAAATAGCAGAGTTGGATTCTGCGGACATTGGCACATCGCTAATGTCAGACAGTTTAAGAGGGTTAATTCTGGTGACAGAAACCCTTTAATGTAGAAGTTGTGCATTAGAATCCCGGCAGCAATGTTTCAAAAATAGAGGCTAAATAAAACTTAAAGACACAGGATATCCCCAACAGTCGAAAGTTAGATTTTATTGAAAAAAGGCACAAAACGTAAAATATGATCAAATAACACCTATGATAAGCCAGGTTAACCTTTTTAACATGTGCAAATTTGGCCAGTATATTTTGTGGGAAAAGGTGGCAACCCTAACAGCACTCCCGCTCAGGACCTCTGTAGGTCCGCTCACTGCTGCAAGCCCTGCCTCAGTCAATGCTCAAAACGTCAGGATGCTAGCGTCAGGACGTTCTGTAAGGAGCGCGAACCTGGTGCCACCTCCTCATTCTTCTTCTCACACTGCTGCGCTAGGGTAGAAGCTAGAATGGATTAGTTAGAAGGAGGTTTGTGACGTTACTTGGCACATGCTGTTTAACTCTTTCCTGAGCTGACGATTTGCGTTTTTGGTTTTTCGCTCGCAGCCTTCCCAGAGCCATAATGGGAAAAAAAATTCAGAATGGGGTGGAATTGGGAAAAAACGCAATTCCACCACAGTTTGATGTTTTTTTTTGGGGGGGGGGGGGGGGGGGGCGTTTCCTATGCGGGAACTGACTTATGCTCTTCATTCTCCAGGTCAGTACAAATCCGGCTATACCACATATGTATAATTTTTCTTGCGTTTTAATACTGGGAAAAAAATTTACTTTAAAAAGACAAGAAAAAAATAATTTTTCATCACTATATTCTGACCCTCATAACTTTTTTATAGTTATGTCTACAGAGATGTGTGGGGGGCTCATTATTTGAGGGATGATCTGTAGTGTTTGATAATACCATTTAGGAGTGTGTATGACTTTTTATTCAATTTTCTTGGGTGATTTGAATTTTTTTTTCCAAAACTTTTTGTTAGATCCCAAATGGACCACAATTTGCAATCATTAGATTACAACTTATACAGAATAATGGAAATTGCTCCATGAATCTGTATAGCAATCACTAGATCACAGTTCAGTGCTGCCACATAGTGGCCTGAACTGGGACATACTAATAATGAGCCTGGAAGCCTAGAATCATTATTAGAACAGGGTGCTTACCCCCCACATCTCCGCTGGGGAAAGCACACCTGAACATAAAGCGCGCTTCCAGTTTTTAACACTCTCAGATGCTGTGGTGTCATTTGACCACAGCAGCTGAGTGGTTAAATGTTCACAGTCAGCATGGGTGGCAGAGGACACATTTCTTGAAACCGTATAAACTTAACTAATATATAATTAAAACACGAGACAAATCAGTGTGGAATAAATAGGCCGTGTTGCTTTATTTGGGGTTTTACCAAGTTATCATACCAATTAATCAAAATACTGAATTAATAAATATCAATAAATAATCCAACCATAAAATATAAATAATCGAATAAATACTTAAATCTCATTAACTTATGGACCATTAAGTCCACCCAGCACGAGCTGGGTGACTGATCACCCCCAAACTTGCAACACGACATTAAAAATGGGAGGGAGGGCGGGGCGCTGCTCCTTGAAGGGTGCTCCACTGGAACTGACAGCTGGATACCTGTGCGCTGTCACCTTTATTCACCTGGATTCCCGCTCAAAATGACAGCTGCAAATCAGCTGTCCAGCATTTCCCGCTTTTAGAAACAGCTGGCCAATCCTGACAGCTGATCAAAGCGTCCCGTTACCATGCAGATCACTAGGGGAACCAGCCAAAACCGGATTCCTGTCAGCAAAACCTAGAATTGAAATATAAGACAAAAAAGGGGGGGGGGGGAGAGGGGGAGAGAAATCCTACCACAGCCTCATTCACCAAAAACCCATTTAATTGCCTCAAAGATAAAGCCACTGCCCCTGCCACCATGTGTCCCCCAAGCTATACGCTCTGGGGGGGCCCCTTCATTACCGCAGATCGCAGACATTGGCTGTGGTTGAATGCTGTGGTTGCTACGGCGCCCGCTTTGGAGCGGGCACCATCTTTAAAGACCAGACATGCACCATACATTTACGCAGGATATCGGGAAGGGGTTAATGGTCACATAACCAAATGTGTATAGGACAGCGCTTTCTTTCTGCACAGACATTGGAGCTCGTGCAGGTATTTTCGGAGAGAGAGGTTAGTGTATGCCTGCAAGCGGCGGAGTGAGGGAGGTCCTAGTGGTGTGCAGTGCAGTCCAGGGGTACATGCTGTATGACGACCCGCTCTATTGCTGTAGCTTTCTGCGAGGGAGGATAAGTCATTACTGTGAGGGGACATGTGGCGTATTCTGGGGCCAGGAGGGTGCAGATTTGTGTGAGGAGCGTTATGGGGTGCAAATCTGTGAGGGAGGACTGGAATCGACAGAATGTGACATTATTAGTACATTGTTAGAAGGTCTTCTACCTTCACCTTGCTCCTCTGTTCCAAGATATGGCTGCAGACTGTTTAGGAGCAATGCTAGAACATCCTGTAACCAAAAAGGACTCCTTCCCCTCTTGGACCAAATACAGCCGCACAGGCAACTCCTTGTATAAATCATTTTAAAAGGGTTGTCCAACCAGTTTAGTTTTCTTAAAAATGCTTTAAAATAATAAAAGTAGTAATACTCCCTTCATAATAAGCACTCCCCAAAAATTCTCCTGGTCACTGTCGACACATGAGTGTGACTGGGTCTAAATGGATGTAAAAGTATTACACGTGTGTTTTAGTAGAATTGTAGTCAACAAGAATACAGTTTTTATGCATCACCTCATCTCTAAGCCTTTCTTTTAATGGTCCAGGATTGCCGATGCTTTCTTGAAAGCTAATGAACATGTAAAGATAAATGGAAAACATGGGAAGACCTATACAATCTCTGGCTCAGTGGATGACATGGTTGCCTATACTAAACTCACAGGTGAGTTTTTATGTGAAAATAGGTAATATTTTTTAAATTTTATTAAGCAATAGTAATTCCTTACAAAATAATACATCAAGATTATAGTTTCTATACCCTTAACCCCCCCCAATTCCCTCAAAAAGTCCCACCGCCGTTGCGATGCTTCTCCCATCCCTGCAACAGAAAAAGGACAAAATGTGAATAGTGAGAAAATTGAAGTAGGAAAAATAAAAAATTCCATTCTCCCCATATCTTAAACCATTTATCCTCAGAATTTCTTTGTTCGTATAAGATATATTCATAGCTTTTCATCTTATTAACAAGATTTAACCACCATGTATTCATAGTTGGAGCGTTAGATGAGAACCAAGCCTGTGCAATCAGAAGCCTTGCAAGAATATTGTTTTAACCAAAAGAATCCGTTTATACTTATGGCACCCTACCTTGGAGAGATGACCCAAAATCCAAAACTCTACCGTAAATGGAAGCATAACTTTCAATTTTTGGATAATATAGCTATGTATTGCCCCCAAATATTCTTTTAATTCTATAAACCTTAAGTTTATTAAGCCTCAAGGGTGTAACATAAATTCTGAAAATTGGTAATAGTTTTTCACTGGAAGCTTTTTGTGCTACTACTGACATGTGCAATATCGGACTGGGGTGCATAGGGCCCACCAATAAAATTAATTATGGAGGCCTAATGTACACTCGGTGGGTTCACCTCTTGCCCTGAGGGCTGGTCAAAGCCTGGACATGTGGCAGTGTTTACATTGATCCCATTTAAATTAACATCTGTCTTAAATTCAGTTAAAATGCTGCAGAAAATATACGAGTGTGTGCAATGTGAAAATCATGCTCCATGTGTGAATTTGAATCTCCGTTCTGGACTTTCTCCTCTTTTCGCAGGAGTGCATGGCATGGTTATTTAACAGTTTTTAACTGATGACCTGTCCTCTGGAAAGGTCATCAGTAGAGTTGAGCGAACACCTGGATGTTCGGGTTCGAGAAGTTCGGCCGAACTTCCCGAAAATGTTCGGGTTCGGGATCCGAACCCGATCCGAACTTCGTCCCGAACCCGAACCCCATTGAAGTCAATGGGGACCCGAACTTTTCGGCACTAAAAAGGCTGTAAAACAGCCCAGGAAAGGGCTAGAGGTCTGCAAAAGGCAGCAACATGTAGGTAAATCCCCTGCAAACAAATGTGGATAGGGAAATGAATTAAAATAAAAATTAAATAAATAAAAATTAACCAAAATCAATTGGAGAGAGGTCCCATAGCAGAGAATCTGGCTTCCCGTCACCCACCACTGGAACAGTCCATTCTCAGATATTTAGGCCCCGGAACCCAGGCAGAGGAGAGAGGTCCCGTAACAGAGAATCTGGCTTCATGTCAGCAGAGAATTAGTCTGCATGTCATAGCAGAGAATGAGGCTTCACGTCAGCCACCACTGCAACAGTCCATTGGCATATATTTAGGCCCAGCACCCAGGCAGAGGAGAGAGGTCCCGTAACAGACAATCTGGCTTCATGTCAGCAGAGAATCAGTCTTCATGTCATAGCAGAGAATCAGGCTTCACGTCACCCACCACTGTAAGAGTCCATTTTCATAAATTTAGGCCCAGCACCCAGGCAGAGGAGAGAGGTCCCGTAACAGAGGATCTGGCTTCATGTCAGCAGAGAATCAGTCTGCATGTCATAGCAGAGAATGAGGCTTCACGTCAGCCACCACTGCAACATTTCATTGGCATATATTTAGGCCCAGCACCCAGGCAGAGGAGAGAGGTCCCGTAACAGACAATCTGGCTTCATGTCAGCAGAGAATCAGTCTGCATGTCATAGCAGAGAATCAGGCTTCACGTCACCCACCACTGCAACAGTCCATTGTCATAAATTTAGGCCCAGCACCCAGGCAGAGGAGAGAGGTCCCGTAACAGACAATCTGGCTTCATGTCAGCAGAGAATTAGTCTGCATGTCATAGCAGAGAATGAGGCTTCACGTCACCCACCACTGTAAGAGTCCATTTTCATAAGTTTAGGCCCAGCACCCAGGCAGAGGAGAGAGGTCCCGTAACAGAGGATCTGGCTTCATGTCAGCAGAGAATCAGTCTTCATGTCATAGCAGAGAATCAGGCTTCACGTCAGCCACCACTGTAAGAGTCCATTTTCATAAGTTTAGGCCCAGCACCCAGGCAGAGGAGAGAGGTCCCGTAACAGACAATCTGGCTTCATGTCAGCAGAGAATTAGTCTGCATGTCATAGCAGAGAATGAGGCTTCACGTCAGCCACCACTGCAACAGTCCATTGGCATATATTTAGGCCCAGCACCCAGGCAGAGGAGAGAGGTCCCGTAACAGACAATCTGGCTTCATGTCAGCAGAGAATCAGTCTTCATATCATAGCAGAGAATCAGGCTTCACGTCACCCACCACTGAAAGAGTCCATTTTCATAAATTTAGGCCCAGCACCCAGGCAGAGGAGAGAGGTCCCGTAACAGAGGATCTGGCTTCATGTCAGCAGAGAATCAGTCTGCATGTCATAGCAGAGAATCAGGCTTCACGTCACCCAACATTGGAACAGTCCATTGGCATATATTTAGGCCCCGGCACCCAGACAGAGGAGAGGTTCATTCAACTTTGGGTAGCCTCGCAATATAATGGTAAAATGAAAATAAAAATAGGATTGAATGAGGAAGTGCCCTGGAGTCCAATAATATATGGTTAAGGGGAGGTAGTTAATGTCTAATCTGGACAAGGGACGGACAGATCCTGTGGGATCCATGCCTGGTTCATTTTTATGAACGTCAGCTTGTCCACATTGGCTGTAGACAGGCGGCTGCGTTTGTCTGTAATGACGCCCCCTGCCGTGCTGAATACACGTTCAGACAAAACGCTGGCCGCCAGGCAGGCCAGCACCTCCAAGGCATAAAAGGCTAGCTCTGGCCACGTGGACAATTTAGAGACCCAGAAGTTGAATGGGGCCGAACCATCAGTCAGTACGTGGAGGGGTGTGCACATGTACTGTTCCACCATGTTAGTGAAATGTTGCCTCCTGCTAACACGTTGCGTATCAGGTGGTGGTGCAGTTAGCTGTGGCGTGTTGACAAAAGTTTTCCACATCTCTGCCATGCTAACCCTGCCCTCAGAGGAGCTGGCATTGACACAGCTGCCTTGGCGACCTCTTGCTCCTCCTCTGCCTTGGCCTTGGGCTTCCACTTGTTCCCCTGTGACATTTGGGAATGCTCTCAGTAGCGCATCTACCAACGTGCGCTTGTACTCGCGCATCTTCCTATCACGCTCCAGTGCAGGAAGTAAGGTGGGCACATTGTCTTTGTAGCGTGGATCCAGCAGGGTGGCAACCCAGTAGTCCGCACAGGTTAAAATGTGGGCAACTCTGCTGTCGTTGCGCAGGCACTGCAGCATGTAGTCGCTCATGTGTGCCAGGCTGCCCAGGGGTAAGGACAAGCTGTCCTCTGTGGGAGGCGTATCGTCATCGTCCTGCCTTTCCCCCCAGCCACGCACCAGTGATGGACCCGAGCTGCGTTGGGTGCCACCCCGCTGTGACAATGCTTCATCCTCATCCTCCTCCACCTCCTCCTCATCCTCGTCCTCCTCGTCCTCCAGTAGTGGGCCCTGGCTGGCCACATTTGTACCTGGCCTCTGCTGTTGCCAAAAACCTCCCTCTGAGTCACTTCGAAGAGACTGGCCTGAAAGTGCTAAAAATGACCCCTCTTCCTCCTCCTCCTCCTCCTCCTCCTGGGCCACCTCCTCTTCCATCATCGCCCTAAGTGTTTTCTCAAGGAGACATAGAAGTGGTATTGTAACGCTGATAACGGCTTCATCGCCACTGGCCATGTTGGTGGAGTACTCGAAACAGCGCAACAGGGCACACAGGTCTCGCATGGAGGCCCAGTCATTGGTGGTGAAGTGGTGCTGTTCTGTAGTGCGACTGACCCGTGCGTGCTGCAGCTGAAACTCCACTATGGCCTGCTGCTGCTCGCACAGTCTGTCCAGCATGTGCAAGGTGGAGTTCCACCTGGTGGGCACGTCGCATATGAGGCGGTGAGCGGGAAGGCCGAAGTTACGCTGTAGCGCAGACAGGCGAGCAGCAGCAGGATGTGAACGCCGGAAGCGCGAACAGACGGCCCGCACTTTATGCAGCAGCTCTGACATGTCGGGGTAGTTGTGTATGAACTTCTGCACCACCAAATTCAGCACATGCGCCAAGCAAGGGATGTGCGTCAAATTGGCTAGTCCCAGAGCTGCAACGAGATTTCGCCCATTATCACACACCACCAGGCCGGGCTTGAGGCTCACCGGCAGCAACCACTCGTCGGTCTGTTGTTCTATACCCCGCCACAACTCCTGTGCGGTGTGGGGCCTGTCCCCCAAACATATGAGTTTCAGAATGGCCTGCTGACGTTTACCCCGGGCTGTGCTGAAGTTGGTGGTGAAGGTGTGTGGCTGACTGGATGAGCAGGTGGAAGAAGAGGAGGAGGAAGCCGAGAAGGAGGAGGTGGCAACAGGAGGCAAAGAATGTTGCCCTGCGATCCTTGGCGGCGGAAGGACGTGCGCCAAACAGCTCTCCGCCTGGGGCCCAGCTGCCACTACATTTACCCAGTGTGCAGTTAGGGAGATATAGCGTCCCTGGCCGTGCTTACTGGTCCACATATCTGTGGTTAGGTGGACCTTGCTACAGATGGCGTTGCGCAGTGCACACTTGATTTTATCAGATACTTGGTTGTGCAGGGAAGGCACGGCTCTCTTGGAGAAGTAGTGGCGGCTGGGAACAACATACTGTGGGACAGCAAGCGACATGAGCTGTTTGAAGCTGTCCGTGTCCACCATCCTAAAAGACAGCATTTCATAGGCCAGTAGTTTAGAAATGCTGGCATTCAGGGCCAGGGATTGAGGGTGGCTAGGTGGGAATTTACGCTTTCTCTCAAATGTTTGTGAGATGGAGAGCTGAACGCTGGCGTGTGACATGGTTGAGACGCTTGGTGACGGAGGTGGTGGTGGTGGTGTTGGTGGTACATCCCCTGTTTGCTGGGCGGCAGGTGCCAACGTTCCTCCAGAGGCGGAGGAAGAGGCCGAGGCGGCAGCAGCAGAAGAGGCCGAGGCGGCAGCAGCAGAAGAGGCCGAGGCGGCAGCAGCAGAAGAGGTAGCAGGGGGAGCCTGAGTGACTTCCTTGGTTTTAAGGTGTTTACTCCACTGCAGTTCATGCTTTGCAAGCAGGTGCCTGGTCATGCAGGTTGTGCTCAGGTTCAGAACGTTAATGCCTCGCTTCAGGCTCTGATGGCACAGCGTGCAAACCACTCGGGTCTTGTCGTCAGCACATTGTTTGAAGAAGTGCCATGCCAGGGAACTCCTTGAAGCTGCCTTTGGGGTGCTCGGTCCCAGATGGCGGCGGTCAGTAGCAGGCGGAGTCTCTTGGCGGCGGGTGTTCTGCTTTTGCCCACTGCTCCCTCTTTTGCTACGCTGTTGGCTCGGTCTCACCACTGCCTCTTCCTCCGAACTGTGAAAGTCAGTGGCACGACCTTCATTCCATGTGGGGTCTAGGACCTCATCGTCCCCTGCATCGTCTTCCACCCAGTCTTGATCCCTGACCTCCTGTTCAGTCTGCACACTGCAGAAAGACGCAGCAGTTGGCACCTGTGTTTCGTCATCATCAGAGACATGCTGAGGTGGTATTCCCATGTCCTCATCATCAGGAAACATAAGTGGTTGTGCGTCAGTGCATTCTATGTCTTTCACCGCTGGGGAAGGGCTAGGTGGATGCCCTTGGGAAACCCTGCCAGCGGAGTCTTCAAACAGCATAAGAGACTGCTGCATAACTTGAGGATGAGACAGTTTCCCTGGTATGCATGGGGGTGATGTGACAGACTGATGGGGTTGGTTTTCAGGCGCCATCTGTGCGCTTTCTGCAGAAGACTGGGTGGGAGATAATGTGAACGTGCTGGATCCACTGTCGGCCACCCAATTGACTAATGCCTGTACCTGCTCAGGCCTTACCATCCTTAGAACGGCATTGGGCCCCACCATATATCGCTGTAAATTCTGGCGGCTAGTGGGACCTGAGGTAGTTGGTACACTAGGACGTGTGGATGTGGCAGAACGGCCACGTCCTCTCCCAGCACCAGAGGGTCCACTAACACCACCACGACCATGTCCACGTCCGCATCCCTTACTAGATGTTTTCCTCATTGTTATGGTTCACCACAACAACAAAAATATTATTTGGGAACAACATACTGTGGGACAACATACTGTGGGACAGCAAGCGACATGAGCTGTTTGAAGCTGTCTGTGTCCACCAGCCTAAATGACAGCATTTCATAGGCCAGTAGTTTAGAAATGCTGGCATTCAGGGCCAGGGATCGAGGGTGGCTAGGTGGGAATTTACGCTTTCTCTCAAATGTTTGTGAGATGGAGAGCTGAACGCTGGCGTGTGACATGGTTGAGACGCTTGGTGACGGAGGTGGTGGTGGTGGTGTTGGTGGTACATCCCCTGTTTGCTGGGCGGCAGGTGCCAACGTTCCTCCAGAGGCGGAGGAAGAGGCCGAGGCGGCAGCAGCAGAAGAGGCCGAGGCGGCAGCAGCAGAAGAGGTAGCAGGGGGAGCCTGAGTGACTTCCTTGGTTTTAAGGTGTTTACTCCACTGCAGTTCATGCTTTGCATGCAGGTGCCTGGTCATGCAGGTTGTGCTCAGGTTCAGAACGTTAATGCCTCGCTTCAGGCTCTGATGGCACAGCGTGCAAACCACTCGGGTCTTGTCGTCAGCACATTGTTTGAAGAAGTGCCATGCCAGGGAACTCCTTGAAGCTGCCTTTGGGGTGCTCGGTCCCAGATGGCGGCGGTCAGTAGCAGGCGGAGTCTCTTGGCGGCGGGTGTTCTGCTTTTGCCCACTGCTCCCTCTTTTGCTACGCTGTTGGCTCGGTCTCACCACTGCCTCTTCCTCCGAACTGTGAAAGTCAGTGGCACGACCTTCATTCCATGTGGGGTCTAGGACCTCATCGTCCCCTGCATCGTCTTCCACCCAGTCTTGATCCCTGACCTCCTGTTCAGTCTGCACACTGCAGAAAGACGCAGCAGTTGGCACCTGTGTTTCGTCATCATCAGAGACATGCTGAGGTGGTATTCCCATGTCCTCATCATCAGGAAACATAAGTGGTTGTGCGTCAGTGCATTCTATGTCTTTCACCGCTGGGGAAGGGCTAGGTGGATGCCCTTGGGAAACCCTGCCAGCGGAGTCTTCAAACAGCATAAGAGACTGCTGCATAACTTGAGGATGAGACAGTTTCCCTGGTATGCATGGGGGTGATGTGACAGACTGATGGGGTTGGTTTTCAGGCGCCATCTGTGCGCTTTCTGCAGAAGACTGGGTGGGAGATAATGTGAACGTGCTGGATCCACTGTCGGCCACCCAATTGACTAATGCCTGTACCTGCTCAGGCCTTACCATCCTTAGAACGGCATTGGGCCCCACCATATATCGCTGTAAATTCTGGCGGCTACTGGGACCTGAGGTAGTTGGTACACTAGGACGTGTGGATGTGGCAGAATGGCCACGTCCTCTCCCAGCACCAGAGGGTCCACTAACACCACCACGACCATGTCCACGTCCGCGTCCCTTACTAGATGTTTTCCTCATTGTTATGGTTCACCACAACAACAAAAATATTATTTGGCCCAATGTATTGTATTCAAATTCAGCGGGATATAAATTTGAGGCCTAGTATTTAGGCGCTGGGTGACCGGTATGGATTTACTAACAGAATTGGACTTGGAAATGCACAGTAGCGTGTGTGTGAAGTTATTCTGAATGACCCTATGTGCACCTTGAATATTATATACCCTTTTAGGGATAGATTTCAAATAGCTCTGATATAGCAGAAACCACTAAATTATGAAATTGCTAAATTGGGAATTGTATTTCAACCCAGAACAAAAAATGTGCTTTGACGGACACTAAATAACTTTCCCAGCCACAACAGGACAGCGGTAACGAGAGATTTAGCGGGATATAAATTTGAGGCCTAGTATTTAGGCGCTGGGTGACCGGTATGGATTTACTAACAGAATTAGACTTGGAAATGCACAGTAGCGTGTGTGTGAAGTTATTCTGAATGACCCTATGTGCACCTTGAATATTATATACCCTTTTAGGGATAGATTTCAAATAGCTCTGATATAGCAGAAACCACTAAATTATGAAATTGCTAAATTGGGAATTGTATTTCAACCCAGAACAAAAAATGTGCTTTGACGGACACTAAATAACTTTCCCAGCCACAACAGGACAGCGGTAACGAGAGATTTAGCGGGATATAAATTTGAGGCCTAGTATTTAGGCGCTGGGTGACCGGTATGGATTTAGTGACAGAATTAGACTTGGAAATGCACAGTAGCGTGTGTGTGAAGTTATTCTGAATGACCCTATGTGCACCTTGAATATTATATACCCTTTTAGGGATAGATTTCAAATAGCTCTGATATAGCAGAAACCACTAAATTATGAAATTGCTAAATTGGGAATTGTATTTCAACCCAGAACAAAAAATGTGCTTTGACGGACACTAAATAACTTTCCCAGCCACAACAGGACAGCGGTAACGAGAGATTTAGCGGGATATAAATTTGAGGCCTAGTATTTAGGCGCTGGGTGACCGGTATGGATTTACTAACAGAATTAGACTTGGAAATGCACAGTAGCGTGTGTGTGAAGTTATTCTGAATGACCCTATGTGCACCTTGAATATTATATACCCTTTTAGGGATAGATTTCAAATAGCTCTGATATAGCAGAAACCACTAAATTATGAAATTGCTAAATTGGGAATTGTATTTCAACCCAGAACAAAAAATGTGCTTTGACGGACACTAAATAACTTTCCCAGCCACAACAGGACAGCGGTAACGAGAGATTTAGCGGGATATAAATTTGAGGCCTAGTATTTAGGCGCTGGGTGACCGGTATGGATTTACTAACAGAATTAGACTTGGAAATGCACAGTAGCGTGTGTGTGAAGTTATTCTGAATGACCCTATATGCACCTTGAATATTATATACCCTTTTAGGGATAGATTTCAAATAGCTCTGATATAGCAGAAACCACTAAATTATGAAATTGCTAAATTGGGAATTGTATTTCAACCCAGAACAAAAAATGTGCTTTGACGGACACTAAATAACTTTCCCAGCCACAACAGGACAGCGGTAACGAGAGATTTAGCGGGATATAAATTTGAGGCCTAGTATTTAGGCGCTGGGTGACCGGTATGGATTTACTAACAGAATTAGACTTGGAAATGCACAGTAGCGTGTGTGTGAAGTTATTCTGAATGACCCTATGTGCACCTTGAATATTATATACCCTTTTAGGGATAGATTTCAAATAGCTCTGATATAGCAGAAACCACTAAATTATGAAATTGCTAAATTGGGAATTGTATTTCAATGGATTCAATGGATTTCATATGGATTTAGTGACAGAATTAGACTGGGATATGGCCAAAAAATAACCACACTATTGCTGGTTAAATGCACTTGGTGACGGGCGCAGCTTGCCCCTGATGTAGTATATGGCCAAAAAATGAACAGACTATTGCTGGTTAAATGCACTTGGTGTCACAGCTTGACGAACCACACTACTGAGGGTTAAATGCACTTGGTGACGGGCGCAGCTTGCCCCTGATGTAGTATATGGCCAAAAAATGAACAGACTATTGCTGGTTAAATGCACTTGGTGACGGGCGCAGCTTGCCCCTGATTTAGTATATGGCCAAAAAATGAACAGACTATTGCTGGTTAAATGCACTTGGTGTGATAGCTTGACCAACCACACTACTGAGGGTTAAATGCACTTGGTGACGGGCGCAGCTTGCCCCTGATGTAGTATATGGCCAAAAAATGAACAGACTATTGCTGGTTAAATGCACTTGGTGTGACAGCTTCACCCTGATGTAGGCTTTAGCCAAAAAACAACCACACCATTGAGGGTTAAATGCACTTGGTGACAGGCGCAGCTTGCCCCTGATGTAGTATATGGCCAAAAAATAAACAGACTATTGCTGGTTAAATGCACTTGGTGTGACAGCTTCACCCTGATGTAGGCTTTAGCCCAAAAACAACCACACCATTGAGGGTTAAATGCACTTGGTCGCAGCTTGTGCTAGCGCACCACAAGACACAAAATGGCCGCCGATCACCCCAGAAAAATGTGACTGACAAACGGTCTGGGCAGCCTAAAAACAGTGAGCAATTGAGTATCAGCAGCTCAATGACCCACAGCTGCAGATCGATCAATAATCAAGTCCTTTGGAGGAGTTAATCTGCCTAATCTCGCCCTACTGTTGCAGCCGCAACCTCTCCCTACGCTAATCAGAGCAGAGTGACGGGCGGCGCTATGTGACTCCAGCTTAAATAGAGGCTGGGTCACATGGTGCTCTGGCCAATCACAGCCATGCCAATAGTAGGCATGGCTGTGATGGCCTCTTGGGGCAAGTAGTATGACGCTTGTTGATTGGCTGCTTTGCAGCCTTTCAAAAAGCGCCAAGAAAGCGTCACAAAAGCGCCAAGAAAGCGACGAACACCGAACCCGAACCCGGACTTTTACGAAAATGTCCGGGTTCGGGTCCGTGTCACGGACACCCCAAAATTCGGTACGAACCCGAACTATACAGTTCGAGTTCGCTCATCCCTAGTCATCAGCATTTTATTAGTTGGTGCTACTGTGGCCTAGGGTAAGCAGAGAAAAGGTTGAGGTGCTCACAGTAGCGCCGGGCATTATCAAACAGCTGATCATTGGGAGTTCCAGTGTCAGACCCCACTGATCAGATGCTGATGAACTATCCAGAAGATAGGTCATCAGTTACAAACAATAAGATACCCCCCTTAAATTTACAAACTGATACCAAAATAAATTAATATTGGTTCCCTTATTTGTTTTGGTCATTTGATATACCATGTATAGTCTTATACAGTGTTTTTTTGTGAATATATATATTTGGCACATAATGTCTCCCTAGGGCCATGCAGGAGGGGGCACCTTTTCTTCCCCTGGGGCACGCCCCGATTCTGGGATAGCTGCGAAAGGATAACTGGGGTTCCCTTGATGTTAGGTGTCTGGATGGGTGCAAGGCATGGCATGTAGGATGAATAAATTGGCCAGCATATGGTGAACACCAGGCCAGTGGTAGAAGAATAAATGTCTGTCTTTACTCAATGGGATTTTAGTACAATTATAGCAAAACACTGTTCGAACTATGCACAGTGCAATTTTCTCCCAGATAACAGTGTATGGATTTAGGCAAGGATGGGAGTTATAGCCCTCTTGGTACACTATCTTGGTAAAGTCTCTCTTAGAATCTATGGCTAGCAACAGTACCTTGGAAATAATAGCTGCAGTGTCCACCGCAGGATACAGGGTTTTGAAGGCAAGGCTGGCCAGAACATATCCAGGTGTAAAAGGGTAATGCCGAAAAACCCACAAAGGGGACACACAGTACATATAATAGCTTTATTAAACAATAATAAATTATAATTAATACATTAATTGAAATTATAGCAGCAATGCAAGTTAGCGCTGCGACAAGCAGCTAACCTGCTGTACCAAGAGACGCAGATCCCCACAACCTAAAAAATGCTCACTTCAATGGGGGGGCCCCTTGAAAAAGCGGTAGCGAAACGTGCGTCGGGGTGTGCTCCCTGCTGTCCTGAGATCGGATCCCTCCATTGGCTGTTTATCAAGGTATTTTTTTTATTATAATACCACATCCTCTGTTTATTCATTCATTTAGTCTTCCACAGTTTGGGCCTATGTATTAGCCTTATAGTGGCATTTAACATTAGGATATTTAGGTTGATTTTTTAAATTACCACTAGTGCCTCTTCACTGACCACTGAAGTGAGCATTTTTTAGGTTGTGGGGATCTGCATCTCTTGGTACAGCAAGTGATCTGCTTGTCGCAGCGCTTACTTGCATTGCTGCTATAATTTCAATTAATGTATTAATTGTTGCAATTTATTATTGTTTAATAAAGCTATTATATGTACTGTGTGAAGAATTACACCACGTAATTGCTGTTACATGTGAAGAAACCCTTAACAGGGAATTGCTTTCCTGTGTGGGCATGTAAAAGATATTCTCCTCTGATTACGCTCGAGCAGTGTATACACGCCAAGCAGGGGAATTTATTTATTTATTTATTTATTATACACACTTATATAGTGCTACTAATTCCGCAGAGCTTTACAGACATTATCATCCAACTGTCCCCAATGGGGCTCACAATCTAAGTTCCCTATCAGTATGTCTTTGGATTGTGGGAGGAAACCGGAGTACCCGGAGGAAACCCACGCAAACACGGGGAGAACATACAAACTCAATGCAGATGTTGCCCTTGGTCGGATTCGAACCTAGGACCCCAGTGCTGCAAGGCAACAGTGCTAACCACTGAGCCACCGTGCTGCCCGTGCCCTTTCTTGGTTGTCATGGCAGACGTGCACTCAGACTCACAGATAAACCACCAGCCAGGCTCTAAGTGAGAGGCAGGGGAAGGGTCACCTCCTAGCTAATCCCTGACCTCTCTTCCTGCACTGCTCAGCCCACATGCAGACCTTAGTGGTAGGTATGATGTGTCCCCGTCCCTGGGCTGAAACACCCTAAATTCCCTGAGATGGTGAAGAGGGGAAATAGGAGCAGCCTGCTCGCACAGAACCTGGATGGGAGAGATGACACAAAACAACCTTCCTTCCTGGAACAGACAACCTTCCTTCCTAGCTTCCAAGACCACAGTGATTCCTATAATCCGCTCAGAGCACTGGGGTGGAGTGCTATTTAAACTAATGACCCCACCCAGTGCACCTGATGAGAGGCGGATTCAGCACGGCTCCAAAACAAAACACTAAACTCGTGCTGCTATTCTGGCCGACCTCCGCACATAGTCAGGGCGGGGCATGACAGTACCCCCCCTTCTACGGGTGACCTCCGGACACCCTGGACCAACCTTATTCGGATGGGACCTATGAAAAGCCCTCACTAGTCGGCTGGCGTTGACATCCAGCGCCGGAACCCACATCCTCTCCTCAGGGCCGTATCCCCTCCAGTGTACCAGGCACTGAAGGGAACCCTGAAGAATTCTAGAGTCGAGAATCCTGGAGATCTCAAACTCCAAGTTTCCCTCAACTAGAACAGGAGGAGGAGGCAATGGCGATGGTTCCACCGGTTTCACGTATTTTTTTTAGTAAAGACCTGTGGAACACATCATGGATCCTCCAAGTCTGCGGAAGATCCAGCCGAAACTCTACAGGATTGATCACCGCAGAAATTTTATATGGACCAATAAATCTTGGACCCAGTTTCCAAGATGGCACTCTCAATTTGATATTTTTAGTGGACAACCACACCAGATCACCCACACACAGGTCCGGACCAGTCACACGTCTCTTGTCAGCCATTCGTTTATACCTCTCACCCACCTTCTCCAAATTCCCTTGAATCCTCCGCCAGATGAAGGATAAGGCAGAAGAGAATCTCTCCTCCTCTGGCATCCCAGAGGAACCAGTCCCAGAAAAGGTACCAAACTGAGGATGGAAACTGTATGCGCCAAAAAATGGCGACTTACCTGTGGACTCCTGCTTACGGTTATTCAATGCAAATTCTGTTAAGGACAAGAATGAGGACCAGTCCTCCTGATTCTCAGCACCTCAAGTAGGTCTCCAGGTTTTGATTAGTACGCTCCGTCTGACCATTCGACTGCGGATGAAAAGCCGAAGATAATGAAAGTTGAATGCCAAGCCGAGAGCAGAACGCCCCCTCCAAAACCTTGAGACAAACTGCGTACCCCTATCAGAGACCACATCCGAAGGAATACCATGCAATTTCACAATATTATCCACAAAAATCTGCGCAAGAGTCTTGGCGTTAGGCAGACTAGTTAGTGATATAAAGTGAGCCATTTTACTGAAACGGTCAACTACCACCAAAATTACTGTTCTCCCGGAGGAACTCGGCAGATCAGTAATAAAGTCCATAGACAAGTGCGTCCAAGGATGAGACGGAATAGACAATGGAAGAAGTGAACCAGCCGGTCGAGTATGAGCAACCTTTGACCGAGCGCAGGTTTCACAAGCTGTCACGTAATTCTCAATGCTCTTATGTAACCCTGGCCACCAGAACCTCCGGGACACCAGATCACAGGTGGACTTACCACCAGGATGTCCAGCAATCCTTGAACACCTTGTATCGCAGGCCCTCAGGAACAAACAACCTCCCTGGGGGACAAGAACCAGGAGCCCCCTCCATCTCCAATTCAGGGTACAGAGCGGAGACCACCACCCCATCCGCTAAAATCGGCGCAGGATCCTCTGAATCACCTCCCCCAGGAAAGCTGCTAGACAAGGCATCTGCCTTGATGTTCTTGACCCCTGGGCAAAAGGTAACCACAAAATTGAACCTGGTAAAAAACAGTGACCATCTGGCCTGCCTAGGGTTCAGACGCTTGGCAGATTGCAGGTAAGCCAAATTCTTATGGTCTGTATATACCGTAACGGGGTGAGAGGCCCCCTCCAACCAGTCACGCCATTCCTCAAAGGCCAACTTGATAGCCAACAACTCTATCTCCAACATCATAATTCCACTCGGCGACCGAGAGCTTCTTGGGGAAAAAAAGGCACAAGGGACCCACTTGCCAGGGGATGAACACTGTGACAGCACCGCTCCAACACCCACCTCTGATGCATCAACCTCCACTAAGAATGGCTGAGACACATCCGGCTGCACCAGAATGGGAGCAGACGCAAAACGCTCCATAATAGCCGAAAAGGCCTGCAATGCCTCATCAGACCAGACAGAAACGTCGGCGCCCTTCTTGGTCATATCAGTGAGAGGTTTTACTATGGTAGAATAGTTTGAAATACATTTTCTATAATAATTTGTAAACCCCAAGAACCGCATCAAAGCTTTCTGATTCTCTGGTCGATCCCATTCCAGAACCACCCGGACCTTTTCGGGGTCCATACGAAAACCAGAATCAGAAAGCAGGTATCCCAAGAACGGAAGCTCTTGCACCTCAAACAAACATTTCTCCAATTTGGCATATAATTTACTCTGCCGAAGGATCGTCAAAACCTGTCTCACATGATCCTGATGGGTCTTCAGATCAGGAGAATAAATTAAAATGTCATCCAGGTAAACTACTACGAACCTCCCCACCAAATGACGAATCGTTGAAATACTGCTGGCGCGTTCATCAACCCAAAAGGCATAACCAGGTTCTCAAAATGACCCTTGTGCGTATTGAAGGCCGTTTTCCACTCATCCCCCTCCTTGATTCTGATCAGATTGTAGGCTCCTCTCAAATCCAACTTGGAGAACACCTTGGCTCCAACAATCTGATCAAAAAGATCAGAGATCAAAGACAGGGGATATGGATCCTGGACTGTAATACGGTTCAATTCCCGGAAATCCAAACACGGTCTCAGTGATCCATCCTTTTTCTTCACAAAGAACAAACCTACTGCCACTGGAGACTTAGATGGTCTAATATGACCTTTTGCCAAACTCTCGGCGACATACTTTCGCATGACCTCTCTTTCGGGTTGAGAGAGGTTGTAAAGCCGAGACTTTGGCAACTTAGCCCCCGGAATAAGATTAACTGGACAATCATAGTCTCGATGAGGGGGCAATTCCTGAGCCCCACCCTCCGAAAAGACATCCGAAAAATCTGAGAGATACTGAGGTAAAGACGTAATGGACACACCAGAGATAGATGTGCCAAGACAATTATCCGAACAAAACTCACTCCATCCAATGATTTGTCTCGCTTGCCAGTCTATAATTAGGTTATGTTTAGTCAACCATGGCAACCCCAAAACTATAGGAGCTGGCAAATCCTTCATGACAAAACAAGAAATAATTTCAACATGTGAATCACCCACCCTTAAGTGAATACCATGAACAATGTGAGCAAGGCTCCTTTGAGAAAGAGGGGAAGAATCAATTGCAAAAACACGAATCTCGTTCTCTAAAGTGCAAGTACTTAGTCCTAGATTTTGAAGGAAAAGAAAGTCAATTAGGTTTACCCCAGCACCAGAATCAAAGAATACTTCAACAAAAAATTTTCTTGAATCTAGCGCCACCATAGCTGGAAGGAGAAAACGGGAACTGCAGGGAGCTTGCATACCTGCCTGCTCCACCACACCATTCATGCTACCAAGTGTCAGGGAAGTTTTTTTTTTTCTTTTTCTCTTCCACCTGCGGTTTAACATAAGGACAAGCAAAAATTAAACTTTCCACTCTTTCCACAATAGTAACATAGTTTGTGCAATTTCTCTACTATCAGAATGGCAAGAAACCTGACCCAACTGCATGGGTTCCTCCGCTACCCCAGAGTTACCTGTAACATCACCCGGGGAGGCAGTAGAGACGAAACCACTCACAGAAGGGATCCCTTGCGCGGAGGGAGCCCTACACCTCTCTCTGATACGTCTATCTAGCCGTACTGCTAAAGACATGGCGTTCTCCAAAGAGTCTGGGTATTCATGAAAAGCAAGGGCATCCTTCAATCTTTCAGATAACCCCTGACAAAACTGACTACGTAACGCCGGATCATTCCACTCTGATTCAGTAGCCCATCTCCTTCCTGGAACAGACAACCTTCCTTCCTAGCTTCCAAGACCACAGTGATTCCTATAATCTGCTCAGAGCACTGGGGTGGAGTGCTATTTAAACTAATGACCCCACCCAGTGCACCTGATGAGAGGCGGATCCAGCACGGCTCCAAAACAAAACACTAAACTCGTGCTGCTATTCTGGCCGACCTCCACACATAGTCAGGGCGGGGCATGACATTGGTGTGGACAAAGTGCGCTGTCGCTTCTCAATCTGACTGCTCCCCACATCAGCCCTTACCACCATGTTGCGTATGTTTTTGTTATGTTTGTAACATATTAAAAGAGGACTCTGAAACTCCTCCACAGAGAGGTATGCCCTGGATAAAATACTCCAATGTCGATTGAGAATAAATCTGCACTTGTTTACCCATGGGTGATATTTAGCGACAAATGGTATACGTGACTTTTTTTCCTCTTTTTGTCCCAAAGAAATAAGTTTATTCCTCTCTCTATTCAGCAGTGAGGTGGGATAACCACGGTTCTTAAATCTCACTGACATCTCATTCAAACGATTTTCCTCAACCCCGGCACCAGAGACGATTCTACGAACCCTCTGGAACTGGGAATGGGGCAGTGCCTTTTTAACTGTGGGGGGATGATTGCTAGAGTAATGGAGGAGAGAATTCCTATCAGTACTTTTGATATACAAATCAGTCTCCACTGCTCCATCCTCACCTTTGATCACCATGGTATCCAAGAAATTGATCCCATGATTATCATAATGCAACGTAAATTGGAGTTCATGCCAAACTGAATTCAAATAGTCTGAAAAGTCCTGGAGGGTTCGAATGTCGCCCCGCCACACGCAGAACACGTCATAGACAAATCTTCGGCCAAAAAATACTGTGAAATTTAAATAAATCATTATTGTAGATATGTTTATCCTCAAACCATGACATGTAAGAATTTGCGTACGGCGGTGCGGCATTCGAACCCATCGCGGTCCCACAACACTGCTGATAGTACGTATCCTGGAATATAATTTTTTTTTTCATTCAGAATGATCTCAAGTAAACACAGGAAGAAATCTTTCTCACGCTCTGTATGAGAGGAAAAAGACAACAACCACTCTACAGCCCGTATGCCCTTAGAGTGGATAATGGAGGTGTACATGGAGCATAATGTCCAGCAGTATTGATCCCTTTAAAACATAACTTTTACTAATCAGATTATAAAAAAAATGCCACCGTGGTGGTTCACCAGTGCATAAGTGAAAAAGACATACAACAATAATAATAGATGCAAAGATATGTCTGGGAGCTAGTCGTCAATACACTAAAAGAGGGATGAGTGAACACAGGGCAGCAGAGGGGAGCAATGGGTATGCCTGTACTCTCCCTAAGCTCGCCCTAGCTATAACCTCAGCCCAGGGACGTCCCCTTGTGGTGGAGACCCCCTGTCCTCGTTCCTGGGCTGACTGCCCTGCGTTTACCCTCCTCTTAAAAATAACAAAAAGATGCTCCCCAGAACATTGATGGGTGTAGTCATGTGTCCCTGGTAAGAAAATTCTAACAGGGCCACTGAGATGGATAAAGACCAATGAAGACCAATACAATGAAGGGTGAATTGGATAGATATCACCTTTAACCTATAGAGCCGAGCCCGGGTGCAACAACCAGTGCGTTCCCAGGTTGGTTCCAAAGAAAGCCCCTACGCGTTTCCCCTATCGCTAGGTTCATCAGGGGGCAAATATGGTCAGAGATACAACCATCACAGAAAATAATATATGGTCAAAGATACAACCATCACAGAAAATAAGTCAAAGATACTTAAGATATGGTGAGGCAACAGGACCAGAGACGCAGATGATGTTTAAGCATAGGACCAAGGGACCCATTTGATATGTCCCACCTGTAAGAGATAGAAATGCTCTCAGTTCATGTGCTAGATACAATACAGTACATGTGTGTCCCCTATACCTCCTTCAAGTCAGCACTTACTCAATGTCCTGTACAGTCAGGAGGAAAAAGAGCCCACATGATACGGGCCAATACTTCACTTAGGGATCTGTGAGCAAAGAGTCGAATATAGTGTGAAACACACTACATGCTATAATGATGTAAATTTTTCAATAGATGGTCCACACTTACATTTGAGCTGCGTCCTGGTGTCGTCCTGTTCCTCCTCTCGTTCACAATCACTCCCGTTCCCCTAAATAGCCACCCACCAGCTGTACCTAATTCATGCTGATTAGCATGTGTTCGGCTGATCCCGAGGATGAGGCATCATAGCCGGCGTCACTTCCGGCCTGAGAGTCGTATGTGCAGATCGCGATTCGTCCCTCCTGTAATTAGGGGTACATCACCGAGCACTCGGAGCCGGCCGGATCAAGTGGAACGCACTCGGACCTAACATCCGGTTGCGTGGAACGCATAGTCGCGTCACTTCCGGTCCGTACGGCGCTTCACCCAGGTGGAACGCATAGGGCAGCCACATCCTGTTCTATGGAACGCAGACTCGCTCCCCATCCGGTCCATCAGGCGAATCGCTCACACTAGACACAGATCTCATCACAGTAGAGGCAGGACGACGCTTACTACATGAAACCAGCCAGTTTCACCTGGCATGGTAGTGTTTATTCTGGCACTCTGTTAAGGAGAGGGGGGCGGGGTCTGGGAGCTGTTGATGATGCAGTAATGTACTTTTCACTTAAGGTGTATTACTGTGATAAATAAAACACCTAAAGCACATTGGATAAGCAATGTGCAACCTGGAGACTTTTAAGTAGTATCCTACTTCTTTTATCATGGCTATTGGTAAGATTACCGAAGTGGCGCTATTTTTTGACAGAGGGATAGAGGAAAACGTACGGCCCCGTGGATAGACGTCCCCGCGGGGAAGTAGATCATAGGAAACAAGAGAACGTAAGTCTCTCATTGATCCCTAATGGTGCCTGGGATCTAAAGCGGTGAATCCATATGCACTCTTTTTGGAGGATTTTACGATCCCAGTCACCACCCCTTGGTGACAGAGGGATGGTTTCCAGGACCGAAAATCGCAAGCACTTGGGATCGCCCCCGTGCATATCAATTACATGTGACGCGACGGGTGTGATCTTTTTCTTCACCACGTCGTTCACATGTTCACAGATTCGACGCCTGACCTCACGAATGGTTTTGCCTATGTAGTCCATGGGGCAAGGGCATTGGCATAGATATACCGCACCCTTGCTTCTACAGTTGTAGAAATCTCTGATTTCATAGGCTTGACCGGTGGCTGAACAGATGTTAGATTTAGAGGTGGAGATGAACGCACAGGCTTTGCAGGAGCCACATTTAAACATCCCGCAAGGTTTCCGGTCCAGCCAAGTGCCGGCTCCAGTCGGTGCAGTGTAGTGGCTATGAACCAGACGGTCTCTTATGCTCCTCCCCCGCCTATAGGTGACGCTCGGTTGCTTCGTCAGCACATCCTTCAGGTCAGGGTCCATGTGGAGAATTGGCCAGTACCTTTTCAGGACTGACATTACTTCCACATTTGCACAGTCGAATACATGGAGCATACATCGAAAGTAACCAATAAGTCATCATCCTGTAACGTCAAGTTCATGATCTCGCTTAAAAATTCATTTGTGTCCAGTAGAAAGGATGGCATTTTTTGGGTCAGAGGTGTCAGGACCGTTTCAAGAAAGATCGCTGGGGGGGATAAGATGGAATCACTCAGGGCCACAATTGGTTGACCAGGAGGTTGAGTGAGCGATGTGTGCACCTTGGGAAGTGTATAGAACACTGGCGTTACAGGATGATGGTTAATCAAATATTCCCACAATTTGGGATCAATGGTCTTATCGGATAGAAATACATCCACCAGAGTACAGAGCTTACTCTTAATAGCAAATACCGGATCACCCTTTAATGGCTGATATACTTCAGTGTTAGCCAATTGTCCCAAAATCTCAGTTATATAATATTCCTTTATCAGCAGGTTTGAGAATTAGAGTACTGTCCTGCATCAAATCCTCTATGGCTTGTCTTTCAGTACGTGAGAGATTTTGAGTTAAATGAAACCCACACTGTCTCACGTCCTGCAATGCTTGCGAAATATCGCGCTGGACCAAGGAAACAAATGTTTCCACAGGATGGTAACTTTTAGGTGGCTGAAAGCTACTTTTTAATCTTAAGCCGAAGTCTTTCAAGGTGAGACAAGTATCATCCATGCTGACCCTCTGATAACTCGTCTTATCAGGGCTGGCAAAGTGTGCTTTAAGTCGAATAGTCCCGAAAAAAGCGCTGACAGTCCATATCAAGTTCAAAGCTGTCCAATGGGCTAGTCGGACAAAAGGATAGGCCCCTCTCAAGTACTTGAAGTTGCAATGGACTAAAATTTTTAGAAGAAATGTTAAACACTAAAGTGTCACTTGTACCTGACAGCGGGTGGTCCTCGGTGCATCGATGCCGCCGATAATGACGTCCTGCTCCTCTGGTGTTCTTCTTGGTTGGGGTCTTTGTCTCATTCTTCCTAAAAAAGTCGAGCGGGATGCTCCAACCGTAGATCCAGATGACATAGAACCTGCCCAGCGCTGCGGCCGAGTAGACAGTGGTGTTGCAGTACCTGACAAATCCTGCCATTTATAAATTCGCTTGTTCTGATAATCCTCGGAGTCTCTGATAAACTTTTGGCGTTTGGTGCCTTCAATATCTCTTCTGAGGTCAGTGCAGATTTTGTCAACTTTGGACTTCAAACTGGTTAGTTCATCCACAGGTAGCCAGTCCTTTAGTTGTGTCTCAATGGACGCTATCTTCTGTTAACTGGCAGTTATGGCCTCCGTCAGATATTCAATGGTTAATACCATCAGGTCCATAGAGCATTTGTTGAGAATATTAGCAAAGTGGGTGCAATAGTCAATATTATCGCAAAAAATGTGGGTCGCAAATGGACCCGTAATCCACGCGGGATACGTTGTAAATGGCAATATTCATCCAGAGCGGAAACATGTAGTTCCCAGGAAATTAATATTTTCCAATTCTCTCCCTCTATATTCAGTAGGAGGTAGTTTGAGAAAGTCCATATTAGCAGGGACATTGGACACGATCTCCCGTGGCCGTTCATCCGTGTAGGTAAAGGAATTCATGGAGAAATCCACAGGTGCTCACGCTGAAGGAGACATAGGAAATCAGGCGGTTATCAGCCGGCACTCTGTTCAAAAAGCGTGGTGCACGCGTCCGAGATAGCAATCTCACATACGTTGTAGGAAAAGACCGTCACTCACTCAATCTTCTACAAACTTGATGTTTTTATTGGTCACATCATATAATATAGAGTTCTGTGATGCGTTTCGGCTCACAGCATGAGCCTTTCTCAAACAAGTGATAGCATACAAACAACATAGCATACAGGATTTAAATAGACCGCCAAAGCGGAAGTGACATCAGGTAACCTTGGTGATGAACTAAACAAAATAGCAAAAAAACTGAGAAACGTGACGAAACAACCCAACTGCAGCAGCATCAACAAATACAAAAGTAACATTGCATGTAAGGAATTCTCCAAGAGTAAGGACGATTTCAGGATCAGATGATGCGGTTGGGGGTTCATCACGTTTTCTGAAATAAAGAAAAGAAAAAGCAAATAAATTAAATGACAATCATATAAATATATTTTAAAAAAAAATTGGCTTGGAGATTACAGGAAACTGTTGAGATCATACTCCCGGTTCAATCCCCTGGGTTCAAGTGTCTGCAATTTGTGAATCCAAAAGGCTTCACGATTTTTTAACATTTTAATCCTGTCACCCCCTCTGCGAGGTTACGTTACATGTTAGATAATCTGAAAACGCAACTGTGAGACATTTTGGATTAGGGAGGGTAGTGAGAGGATCCAGGGCGCATAGTGGGAGGGACTAGGAACGGGCATGGGAGCTTAATTTCAATTCTTGCTATGGGGCCCAATGATTTCTATGTACGCCCCTGCGTATGACTTTCTACCTCTGCAAGGTTTTGGAGGAAAAAAAAAAACACAGACATACTGACCTTCTGATTGTCTGGTTTAGCTCCATTGTTTGTCTGAAGACTTGTTCATGTATGGAAAAACTGCTTAGTCATTCCCATATACTTGCATAGAAACACCATACAAGTATATGGCAGATTTAGATTGTTATATTGTTTCTGTTTAGGCTGTGATTTTCCACCCCACCAATCTCACTAGAAGGTTCTAGTTAATCTTGAAACTGTATATAAGGAGAGCAGTCCCCTAGTTGTCTGCAGATGGGGGCCAGTGCTTAGTAGGAGAGGATCTGTCAGTTTGAAGATAGAGACCAGTGGTTAGTAGAAGAGACTCTGCAACCATTGTGACCATTAGATGATACTGAGATGGGCATGCTAAGCCACAGACCCTGGGCCACCAGCCTTTGGTTAGGGTACCAGCCTTCTGAGAGACATCTGGACAGTTTGAACAGGCCTTTCCTCAGCATGAAACCTTCTTCTGCCCAGGAAGAGACTAGAGAAGCAAGCTCAGTACCTGTATTTTGTTCTTGAGTTCCTCCAGTAAAGAAGCACACTGGTTTACTGCAGACCTTGACTCTCTGGACTTATTTCCCATTGGGGTGCACCCCACCTTACCATCGCTTCCAGAGAGCAGCAACACATGGTGACACCTCAACGGTGTCCAGGGGACCCAGCTTAGCATTGGGACCACCCCAAACCTGGCCACTGCCATAGTCGTGTCAGACTAGAGTGAATAGGGGCCACTAGAGGCATAATTCTGAGGGCCCACCTGCAGGTGTGAGATTCGAATTTTTAAGATCAGTTTGCCTACTTGGTGTCTGGGATGCACTGGCGTAGATATAGTGGTTGCAGAGGTCGCAACTGCCAGTGATGCACCACTGATTATATATTGCTGTCCTCAGGATGGCAATACAATTAATTACATGCCTCCATCATGCCTCCTAATGGCACCAGTGTGCCCTCTGCTGGTGGGAGTGTAAATGCAAGAGCAGGTTCGACAGATCTCCTGTTGATTTCAGGGGATGCTGCCCGGCGCAGGCAAAGAGAAGAGGATGAAGCTGTTTCTCCCTGAAACAGTAGGGGGGTCAGGCAGGAGCAATTGAGCGGGCGGCAGGACGCTGGCCCCCCTCCTTCAGATCCAGTGCCAGGGGAGATCCGGATGCTAGAAATGAGCCTCTTCATCGAGCAGCATCAACTCACCTTCCTCTGGGCCCACCGGATTGGCATCACTCGTTGGCACCGGCTCGCACCTCACGGGTGATGGATCCGTGGACGGACTGATCACGGGATCTGTGTCTGGAAGGGATGCTGGATTTGCGGCTGGTCAGATCATAGCACCCAGGCAGCCTGGTGAGTTAACATGGGGACCCATTTTTTCTATGCTTAGTGCCCTTGGGGGGGTGGGTTGGGGGACCCTCCGGGGATTTAGGGCGGGGGCTTGTTAATGTTTTGGGGGTTTGGCGTCACTTGTGGCGAGGGGTGGACCGTGGGGGGGGGGGGGGTCGGCGCTTCCTGCCTGGGGGGTTAACGGGGTCTAATCAGTTGCAAGATAGGGGGGCTGGGGTAGCATGTAAACATGTTGGGGATGGTACAGTAGGGAATGCGTCGTCGTCTGCAGGACCGAGTTCGGTGTCAGTGCAGACGCAGGTGAGGGGTTTGGGTCAGGAGGAGCCACCTAGAATGGATGATGCAGCATGGGGGGAGGTTTATGTCTGTTTTTAAGGCCCCTTAGGAGCTCACTTAAAACAGGACATAAGGGAGCGAAATTTGGAAGGGGGGGTATGTGGAAATTCTTTCACTGCTCCCCCTAGAGTGTTTCAATTTGGATAGGGCTAAAAAAAGACGACGGAAAAAGAAAGGAGGAGGAAAAGCGCTGGTATCGATTGATTCCGCACACGCTTCTTAATTGGCTGCAAGCTTTTGCCATTCTAGCTAGCATTCTAGAGGAAAAAGCTGCCGAAAGTTGTTCTGCTCTCTTTTGCTATAAGGATGCGATTGGCGAGGCATACCGGGTTTACAGCGGTCAAGCATGGCTCCGCTATGACAAACAATTTCGTCAGCGGAAGGCCGTGCGCCCCAATATTCATTGGGACCATAAGGACATTGCATTATGGCTAAAAGTCACAGCGCTGGGGAGAACGGTTCAGTCCTTTCAGGATAAACAGTAGGATCTAGTCATTCCTGGAAACGGTGTTCACTCGTTTTGGAGTCCCGCTGGCACCGGAAAAAACAGTGGGCCCCACAACCGAGTTATGTTTTTGGGTATCATTATTGATACACAAAGGATGGAATGTTGGTTGCCGCCAGATACATTGGTAGATTTGAAAATTACGGTGCAGCGGGTGCAACGTTCGAGCATAGAAACAGCTTTGGGAGTGTGGAGGGACGCCCTGCATAAGGGTTCAAGCCTGCAAGTTCTTGGCGGCGTGAGGTCCTCGGAGTTGGTGGAATATCAGGTTCTGGAGGATGGGAGGGCTCCATGGTTGGGGCTGGACTCCCATGGTTGTATTTTCGGAGAAGGTTTTTAGGTCCATCAGTGGTGCGAGCTGGCGATCATCGGCTGGGGGCAAGATGGACTACCCCGCGGAGGAGGATTTAAATAAAACAGTTGGGGCCCCGAGGAACTCCCTCATCGTTATTACAGGGAGTGCAGAATTATTAGGCAAATGAGTATTTTGACCACATCATCCTCTTTATGCATGTTGTCTTACTCCAAGCTGTATAGGCTCGAAAGCCTACTACCAATTAAGCATATTAGGTGATGTGCATCTCTGTAATGAGAAGGGGTGTGGTCTAATGACATCAACACCCTATATCAGGTGTGCATAATTATTAGGCAACTTCCTTTCCTTTGGCAAAATGGGTCAAAAGAAGGACTTGACAGGCTCAGAAAAGTCAAAAATAGTGAGATATCTTGCAGAGGGATGCAGCACTCTTAAAATTGCAAAGCTTCTGAAGCGTGATCATCAAACAATCAAGCGTTTCATTCAAAATAGTCAACAGGGTCGCAAGAAGCGTGTGGAAAAACCAAGGCGCAAAATAACTGCCCATGAACTGAGAAAATGCCACTTGCCACCAGTTTGGCCATATTTCAGAGCTGCAACATCACTGGAGTGCCCAAAAGCACAAGGTGTGCAATACTCAGAGACATGGCCAAGGTAAGAAAGGCTGAAAGACGACCAC
This sequence comes from Bufo gargarizans, assembly GCF_014858855.1. Taxonomy (NCBI): domain Eukaryota; kingdom Metazoa; phylum Chordata; class Amphibia; order Anura; family Bufonidae; genus Bufo; species Bufo gargarizans. The sequence continues at coordinate 95,760,841 of NC_058085.1, forward strand.
CACTGAACAAGACACACAAGCTGAAACGTCAAGACTGGGCCAAGAAATATCTCAAGACTGATTTTTCTAAGGTTTTATGGACTGATGAAATGAGAGTGAGTCTTGATGGGCCAGGTGGATGGGCCCGTGGCTGGATTGGTAAAGGGGAGAGAGCTCCAGTCCGACTCAGACGCCAGCAAGGTGGAGGTGGAGTACTGGTTTGGGCTGGTATCATCAAAGATGAGCTTGTGGGGCCTTTTCGGGTTGAGGATGGAGTCAAGCTCAACTCCCAGTCCTACTGCCAGTTTCTGGAAGACACCTTCTTCAAGCAGTGGTACAGGAAGAAGTCTGCATCCTTCAAGAAAAACATGTAACGTCCAAGTACTCCACAGCGTGGCTGGCAAGAAAGGGTATAAAAGAAGAAAATCTAATGACATGGCCTCCTTGTTCACCTGATCTGAACCCCATTGAGAACCTGTGGTCCATCATCAAATGTGAGATTTACAAGGAGGGAAAACAGTACACCTCTCTGAACAGTGTCTGGGAGGCTGTGGTTGCTGCTGCACGCAATGTTGATGGTGAACAGATCAAAACACTGACAGAATCCATGGATGGCAGGCTTTTGAGTGTCCTTGCAAAGAAAGGTGGCTATATTGGTCACTGATTTGTTTTTGTTTTGTTTTTGAATGTCAGAAATGTATATTTGTGAATGTTGAGATGTTATATTGGTTTCACTGGTAAAAATAAATAATTGAAATGGGTATATATTAGTTTTTTGTTAAGTTGCCTAATAATTATGCACAGTAATAGTCACCTGCACACACAGATATCCCCCTAAAATAGCTAAAACTAAAAACAAACTAAAAACTACTTCCAAAAATATTCAGCTTTGATATTAATGAGTTTTTTGGGTTCATTGAGAACATGGTTGTTGTTCAATAATAAAATTAATCCTCAAAAATACAACTTGCCTAATAATTCTGCACTCCCTGTATATGTTATACATATGTTGGTGGTGTCATATGCCGTTGCATATGGGTTTTTGGTTACAAAATGTTTTATTGGGAAATTTAATAAATTAATAAAACGGCTGCTGTGGCCGATTCAATCCAACCTGGTGTGTGTGTCATTATTTGGGACAAGGCGATGAGTTGGGGCTAGGGGGTCAGTGTAGCGAGCATGATGGCAGCTAGGAAGCTGTCTTACATTTAGAAGCGTCGGTGGATCCGCTGAAGTTATGTAGGTGCTGGTGCCTCTACATAACTGTGGCATATCTATTGCCAGTGCAGGGCTTTATTAATACCGATGTCTAAAATGCTGATCTTAATAAATGTGCCTCTATATGCTTAAAAAAAAGCTACTAAGTAGTATTACTGTTCTTCACAGGCATAATATTAACCGCTTAAGGACACAGCCAATTTAGATTTTTGAGTTTTTGTTTTCTACTCCCTGCTTTCCTGGAAACATAACTTATTTCCATATGTGAGCTTGCTTTGCAGAAAAGTTGTAGTTTTTAATAGCACCATTTAATATTGCATGAAATGAGGTGGAATGGGGGGGGGGGGGGGGACAAACGTAATTCAGTCATAATTTTATGGGTTTTGTTTTTAAGGCATTCCCTAATTACCCGATCTCTCCATTTTAAAAATAAACAATAAAAAAGGGGGAATTCAACTACCCAGATATAGACTGTAAAACTGAAACCTGTAGATCTCATAAAGGAAACAGGTTCTTGGCAATAACCAAAGACCACTACCTTTCCCAACTGGTTCAGGACCCAACTAGAGCCATGCTGGTAAAACTGACATGTTAACCTCATTTTCTGTCAGTGAGATTAGAACAATACCACATTTTGTAGTTTTTCTTATTTTTTTGTATTTATTTATTTTAAATAAACTTTGAAACAAAATGTTTTAACCCCCATAACTTTTGTATATTTACATCTACAGAGTTGTATGACAGCTTTTTTTACGGAGAGAGCTGCACATTTTTATTGATACCATTTTGGAGTGTGTATGGTTAATCAGTCATTTTGGTTTTCTTTTTCATTATGCTGTCCAGTGTAAGGGATAAATATTTTTATATTTTAATAGTAAGTTTGTTTTGGGACTTGCCAGTAACATAGCAACATATGGGGATCATTTATCATGCTGAAATATGTCTATATTAGGCGTATTTCAGGCGCAGATAGCAGCACAACGGGTAGCTGTGCCGCTAATAGCGATCTGAGATTTCGCCCCGCTCGAGCTAGGTCTAAAATTGTGGACGAGGTGTGGGTGGGGAAGGAGAAGGACCAGTAGGCCCGTCTCATTTACCATTTTCTACGCCTGTTTTAGGCATAGAACAAGGTCTAAATGTAAGACAGCCAGGAAGCTGTCTTATATTTAGAACTGGCGCTTGATACGCCAAAGTTATGGAGAGGCCGACGCCAAAAGTTATGGAGAGTTCCGTCCTAGGGGCTCAATACTGGAAAAAAACTAATCAGTTTTATCCTAATGCATTCTGAATGGAGAGCAATCCATTCAGTATGCATCAGGATGTCTTCAGTTCAGTTATTTTACCTTTTCAGGATGGAGAATATACTGCAGCATGCTGCGGTATTTTCTCTGTCTAAAATTCCGGAACACTTGCCAGAATGCCGGCATTATTTTCCATTGAAATGCATTAATGCCGGATCTGGCCCCAAGTGTTCCAGCAAACCTGGAGCAGTTTTTTAGGTTTACGCATGCTCAAACCTTTAAAAATGTGAAAAAGATAAATACCGGATCCGTTTTTCTGGATGACACCGAAGAGACGGGTCCGGCATTTTAATGCATTTGTCAGACGGATCCGCGTCCAGATCCCTCTGACAAATGCCATCCGTTTGCATACGTATTGCCAGAATCCTCTAACTCAAGTGTGAAAGTACCCTAAGACCGGCATTTTAGATAAATGTGCCCCACAGTTTAATAGTCTGGAAAAAAACATCTGTCCATCAAGTTCAGCCTGTTATCCTGCAAGTTGATCCAGACGAATGAAAAAAAAAAACAACCTGTGCAGTAGAGACCAATTTTATTTACTTTAGGGAAAAAAATAATCCTTCCCGACTCCAATCAGGCAATCCGAATATTATTACACTCCAGAAATACATCCAGGCCCCTCTTGAATTTTTTTTGTGAACTCACCATCACCACTGTGGCGAAACCAACCTCGCCACTGGGTTTTGGAGGGGTCTGTTTGAAGGCCTCTTGCCTCAGGATTATGGCCCATGCTAACTTTTGAACCCCTGAACCTATTCCAGTGAATTTTGGATAGGTTTGTCCCCCAAGTTATACTGTTTAAATTGATGTAAGTTATATGTATGGACAATGTAACCTCACAAAGTTGTAACAACTTATAATAAGTGTAACTTGTCAGCTTGGGAGGAATATGCTAGGTGTGGTTCTATTGTCCCATTGTCCCATTGTGTGTTTAAATGGTGATGTCTGTCCTGTTGTCTCCACGTGTGTATTGGTGATCTCCCCTTTGTCCTGAGAGATAATTGGATTGCCCCCGGTTGTCTCCCAGGCAGAGAGGAGGAAACCATGATGCATTGTGGGGATATGTTGTATCTGTCCTGTGTCGCAGTCTCCCTTCTGGTCCTCTAGGGGGCGGGAACGATTGGTTGCTGTATTTACATTGTGTGTGTTGTGAATTACTGATTGGTTGGATTTCAAAACCCTGTGGGCAGTACTATGTTTGTTTTTTTATCAATAAAAGAGGCTGTACTTGAAGTACAGTCAGACGACTGTTTGACCCTCAAGACGGAGCCTTGTCTCGTTATTGGGGGGATTCCCTGTATGCTGTTAGAGACTGATTGCCAGGAGTGTAAGCTGATTGGATCCTTTTCCTGTTCGTCTGCTGACAGCTATTTGTGAGGTTCCAGTTTGGAGTGCTATTTTGTATCCAGTTCGGGAGGTTGGTGTTCTGCAGTAGGGGTGCCTGTCTCTCGGAAAGGGGCATATCGCCTAAATGGATCTTAACCCCTTGTCTGCTGAAACGGTCCGTTACATTGGTGGCAAGCAGCGGGATCGTTCCTACAGCCAGAAGGACAGCTACAGGAGACACCATTTCTGTGGATTCTACAATTTAAGGGCAACGCATGTCTCAGTACAGTGACCCTAAAAGCACCAGGATGGAACCAGCAGTGGATTACAGATACTCTGTGGAGGAATTTGACCGTATGATGTGGTTGCGGCTGAACTTCTTCGGACCCAATCCAGCTGAGAAATACGTGAAGTTCGTGAGGAGTCTAGTGTCTATGACCCTACTATACCGGGCAGAAGGTGATGGTCAGCTGCCACGTTGGGTGGACCTCCATCGGAAGTTACGGTTGCGGGACAGTGGGAGCCCAGTCTCCATTCCCCAGCGGCAGTGTGAAGTGCAGGGAGAGGAGAGCAGCGGCCTCCCTCCCCAGCGGCGGGCTGAGTTACAGGGGGCAGAGGTAGTTGTTCCTGCCCCCCAGCAGCAGAGTGATATGCCGGGAAGGCAGTGTGAAATGCAGGGAGAGGAGAGCAACGGCCTCCCTCCCCAGCGGCAGGCTGAGTTACAGGGGGCAGAGGTAGTTGTTCCTGCCCCCCAGCAGCAGCATGATTTTTTGGGAATTGGGAGCCTAGTCTCCATTCCCCAGCGGCAGTGTGAAGTGCAGGGAGGGGAGAGCAGCGGCCTCCCTCCCCAGCGGCAGGCTGAGTTACAGGGGGCAGAGGTAGTTGTTCCTGCCCCCCAGCAGCAGCATGATTTTTTGGGAATTGGGAGCCGAGTCTCCATTCCCCAGCGGCAGACGGAGTTACAGGGGGCAGAGACAGTCGGTCCTGTCCCCCAGCGGCAGAGTGTCCTACAGGGAATAGAGAGCCCAGTCTCCTTTCCCCAGCAGCAGGACACTGTATTGGGAGCGGAGGCGGTCGGTCGCCCTCCCCAGCGGCAGGCGGAGTTACAGGGGGCAGAGACAGTCGGTCCTGTCCACCAGCGGCAGAGTGTCCTACAGGGAATAGAGAGCCCAGTCTCCTTTCCCCAGCAGCAGGACACTGTATTGGGAGCGGAGGCGGTCGGTCGCCCTCCCCAGCGGCTGGAAGTATGTATGGGAGAGGAGCTCGTTACCACCTCTCCCCAGCGGCAGCTTAACGCACCAGGGGGAGACAGTAAGCCCCACAACTGTGCAGATGGGACCGTGGTCTCTGCACTTACAGCACAGGGGGTAGGGACAGTTGTTCCTGTCCCCCAGCAACAGGGCAGTTTAGCCTAAGGGGAGACAGTCGGTTTCCCCCTCCAACAACCAGACTCCAACCAGGCTTCTTCCGTGGTAGTGCTGGCACCAGGGCAGAGTCCCGCTGATCCCTGCCCACAAAGCAACCTCCACTCCAAGCCAGGGAGCAACTCAGAGACCGGGAGTACCAGCTACAAATATAATCTTGGTGGATTCACTGGACAGAGACAGGCTACCAAATTCAGCAGGTCCAGTATTGGGTTGTGGGTGGGCTGCCAGACTAACTCAGGTACCGACCGGCGTGAGGTCAGGTATCTGGTTAGTCTTCCCGGGGGGGGGGGGGAGATGTGTGGCGAAACCAACCTCGCCACTGGGTTTTGGAGGGGGCTGTTTGAAGGCCTCTTGCCTCAGGATTATGGCCCATGCTAACTTTTGAACCCCTGAACCTATTCCAGTGAATTTTGGATAGGTTTGTCCCCCAAGTTATACTGTTTAAATTGATGTAAGTTATATGTATGGACAATGTAACCTCACAAAGTTGTAACAACTTATAATAAGTGTTAAGGCCGATTAATTGGCCTGTATTTGTGGGAGGGGCACGGTTGCCTATATCATGGCACCTCTGCCCCTCCTTCAATGAACGACGTGTCAAACTCTGGCCTCGTTCGGTGCGTGAGGATTGCCTCTGGTCAAGCTCCCAGAAGTTCGTTTCTCAGAGGTTTGTTTTGTGCGCAAGCTACTGGATCAGGTAAGTGACTGCCACGCTTTGCAGTCTCGATCTCACAAGTCCGGCTGGCAGTGCCGGCTCCCTAGGTAAAGGGGGAGCCACACTGCACCGGAGCGTCTGCCAGGCAGCTTCAGCTCCCACGTGGCATGAATCGTAGGGTGCAGGGGTCAGCGTGATCCCGATTCGAATTTCTCCCCCCCCTTCAATGTCTGGCACAGGCCGCTGTGCCACTAGTTAGGCAGGGTCCTTGGCAGCAGCATGGTTTCCCCCCCCCCCCTTTATGCCCGCACTGGCCCCATGTCATCTTGCAGCACACTTACCCGTGCGTTCCTGCTTGTGGTCTCCTCTGCTGTCTGCACGAGCTACAGGTGGCTGGTAACTGTGTGGGCTCCCCCTGGTGGCCGCTGGAGCCAATACAGTCCATGAGCAGCGTTGGATGGTGCAGGCTCCCTCTTGTGGTGACTGCCAGCAGTGCAGTCCATGGCTCTGTGCTCTGTGTTTGCTCCATCTAGTGGCCACCAGAGCTATGACCACCTTGGGGAGATTTAGTTAGGGTTGTTAAAAAAAAAAAAAAAAAAGAGAAAGAGAATACATGCTTTTTGATTGATAGAGTTGTGTTTTAGGGAAGGGGCGTCACACTTGTTCAGTGCTAGTTAGAGGATCTCCGTATTGTTGGGCGCACGCCTCTATGCCTGGCGGTATGTCGTTTGCAGGGATCTTACATGTGATTTATTCCAGGATCTGTGTCGTCCTTCTTCAAATATATTCTGCACGTTGTTCAACCATCAGGGTACAGTATGGCAGTGGCTGTGTTGTGTTACTATTCCTCTTCTCTCCTTCTGGTGGTGGGTCAGTTGTGCCACCGTCAGACTCATCAATCACTGGGGTGTTCTAGGTTCAGCTATCGCTTCTCCTTGGCTCAGGTCCTCTCGTCCCTTTTCACTCGTATTCTTCACAGTTGCATGGGTCTCAACCTACTCACAGCTTACGTCACATGATCCCGTTGTCGGTTGACAGTCAGGGTTTGATTTGTGCATACTGTATCCACAGGATATGTCACGTGCTTCAGACATAGTGGAGACTTCGGTCGACGAGAACCCCGCCAGGATGTCAGAAGGGGGCAGTGTGTCGTCTCTTCGCAGTTGGACCGTCCCTAGGCTGATGACGGAGTTGTCTAGAAGGGGTATTTCGTATCCCACTTCTGCTAGGAAGGCCGAGTTATACCGGTTACTGGTCGTTAACTCAGGCCCTCAGCAGCAGGAAGAGGTCCCCATGGTCACAGTTCAGAATTCTCTGACACAAATCCATCTGATGTTGAATGAGAGAAGGGAAGAACTTGATTTGTATTTATTTAGGATAACGGAGTTGGGATACATGTATGGTGGTAGTTCCTTCTACGACTACCATTGTTCTTTCTCGGCCAAGGCAGCTGCCACTTTAAGTCAGTTCCAGTTTCTCACAAATTGGGCTAACATTGATACGGAGATTTTTGTAGGCATTTCGCCTGGCTTAGGGCACCTTCGTGCTCCCTGTGCCATTCAGTTGACCATTCTACTGTGTGGTGTCATAAGGCTGTTTTAAGTGAGGGGTCCAGTTCTACAGGTCCTGTTCCGGCCCGTCCGATTCACACAGATCCTCTGGTTTAGTTGACAAGCTGGGTAGACCCATCAAACTACTCGGCAGGTCACAGATTTGTAATAATTTCAACTACGCATCCTGTAACTTCAGTCAGTGTCGCTTGCTACACATATGTACTAAACTGCTTCAGAGCCCACCCTAAAGTAGTCTGTTCATTAAAATCAGATAATAATTACATGTGTGTTGTTAATATAGTTCGGTTGCAGCAGTTCTTACGCAGGTATTCTGACCCAGGCTTCGTGGAGTTCCTTAGTACAGGGTTTAGGTTCGGTTTCCACACCGGGGTGGTGGCCCTTCCAGAGTCTACACACGAGAGCAGGAACTTACAGTCCGCTGACCATCACCCTTTGTTCCCACAATATCCGACAACTCTCCCGTAATTTTGTCCGACGCCACTGCCAATACAGGTTTCGCGGCTATTTTTGGCAACCATTGGTTAGCAGACAGATGGCCAATCGAAGTTAGTTCCATTCCTGGGTTTTCCGTACCTCAGCAGTTTTGAACTCTACCCCTTAGTGGCAGTGTCCTATACCTAGGGTCAAAGTTGGTCAGGTCAGACTGTGTCCTTCGTGTCCGATAATACAGCCGTCATCGAGATTCTCAATAGTGGTTCTTCTAAGTCTCCATGTGTCATGTTATTTCTTCGGCGCCTGGTCCTTCTGTCATTACAACACCAATTTTGTTACGTAGCTTCACATGTAGCCGGTAACCACAACGTAGCAGCCGACGCGTTATCTCGTTTTAATTTTACCCCTTTTTCACAGATCTGTCCAGAAGCAGACGCCATCGGGAGCCCAGTCCCTCCATACGCTGCTCTAATCCTTCCATAGACGCTCATCTCGCCACCGCTCGGTCACTGTTACTCAAGTCCCTCTCACCCAATACAACCAGAGCCTACCAGACAGGTTGGAGAGCCTTCCAGAGATTTCAGGACTCTTGTCCGCAAGGTGACACCGAGTTCGTTCCGTACATCCTGGCGTTCATAGGTTACTGTCACACCAATCTGAAACTATCCCACACCATGGTCAAGTCCTACCTCGCAGGGGTGCAACATTTTAGAGCCATGAGTTTCCCTCAGTCAGGTTCATTATTTTCAATTCATGCCAGTAAAGCTACTCTGAGGGGTCTCGAGAAAAGCGACTGCGAGTCACGCACTCGCCGGCTACCCGTCACTGGCCAGCTTTTCCGCGACCTTTCCGACTTGTTAGACAAAACCATTCGGTGCCCTGCTTAGTTTGGTAATAAAAGCTGCCATGTACCCGGCCTTTTACGGGTTTTGAGACCGGCCGAGTTTACTTCCCTGGCTAACAGTAGCAGATACGTCACTCTCAGTCAGCTCTCGGCTTCTAGAGATGCTTTCATACTCTCGCTACTCACCACCAAGACCTCTCAGGTAGGCCCTCCGACCCAGGTGTTTTTCTTCCCGACCTCTCATCGTTGGTGTCCCGTGCTGCAACAGCTTCTGTCCTCTCTGCCAAACAAGCCGCCCGACAGTCCTTGCTACCATTCAACAATACTCACCTTACCGGTCCTCAATTCATAACTCATATTCGTGTTTACTGACGAATCTTGCAGTGGACCCGTCCTCAATATCCGGGCATTCGTTTTGCATAGGGGCGGCATCCGCCGCTTCAAGGAATCGGGTTCCAGCACATGTAATTAAAAGACTAGGTCATTGGCGTTCGTCCTGTTGCAGCCGCTACATTCCTGAATCTTGCTTGTCAGAATTTGGTGTTATGAATAAATGTTTGTAGCTTTGCGATATGATAGGAATTGTTGTTCTTTTTGGCCTCCTTCAGCTATCCCTTCGACGTCGCGGTTTCGGCATAACTCTAACCGCTTTAGCTAGCCAGCAGGTAGGAGTCCTTCTTTCGTGAGTGCCCCGACCACAAGTGTAACTTGTCAGCTTGGGAGGAATATGCTAGGTGTGGTTCTATTGTCCCATTGTCCCATTGTGTGTTTAAATGGTGATGTCTGTCCTGTTGTCTCCACGTGTGTATTGGTGATCTCCCCTTTGTCCTGAGAGATAATTGGATTGCCCCCGGTTGTCTCCCAGGCAGAGAGGAGGAAACCATGATGCATTGTGGGGATATGTTGTATCTGTCCTGTGTCGCAGTCTCCCTTCTGGTCCTCTAGGGGGCGGGAACGATTGGTTGCTGTATTTACATTGTGTGTGTTGTGAATTACTGATTGGTTGGATTTCAAAACCCTGTGGGCAGTACTATGTTTGTTTTTTTATCAATAAAAGAGGCTGTACTTGAAGTACAGTCAGACGACTGTTTGACCCTCAAGACGGAGCCTTGTCTCGTTATTGGGGGGATTCCCTGTATGCTGTTAGAGACTGATTGCCAGGAGTGTAAGCTGATTGGATCCTTTTCCTGTTCGTCTGCTGACAGCTATTTGTGAGGTTCCAGTTTGGAGTGCTATTTTGTATCCAGTTCGGGAGGTTGGTGTTCTGCAGTAGCTGTGCCTGTCTCTCAGAAAGGGGCATATCGCCTAAACGGATCTTAACCCCTTGTCTGCTGAAACGGTCCGTTACAACCACCTCCTCAGGCAGAGAGTTCCATAATCTCACTGCTCTTACAGTAAAGAATCCTCTTCTATGTTTTTTTTTTCTTTCTTTCTTTCCTCTAGAGACAGAGGATGTCCCCTGGTCACAGTCATGGTCCTAGGAATAACTAGATGATGGGAGAGATCTCTGTACTGACCCTTGATATATTTATACTTAGTTATTAGATCTCCCTCTGTAGTCTTTTTTTCTAAAGCGAATAACAATAATTTTGATAATCTTTCAGGGTACTGTAGTACACCTATTCCAGTTATTACTTTAGTTGCCCTGTTCTGTTCACAGGAGCCCATAACTGTACACAGTACTCCATCTGTGGTCTGTGATTTGTAAGGTAGCAGGACTATGTTCTTATCACAGACATTTATGCCCCTTTTGCAACCCATTATCTTATTGGCCTTGGCAGAAGCTGCCTGACACTGGTTTCTACAGTTTAGTTTGCTGTTCACAAAAATTCCTAGGTCCTTTTCCATGTCAGTGTTACCCAGTGTTTTACCATTTAGTATGTACGGGTGACTTGCATTATTCCTTCCCATGTGCATAACCTTACATTTGTCAGTGTTAAATCTCATCTGCCACTTCTCTGCCCAAGTGTCCAATATATCCAGATCCCTCTGTAGCAGTATACTGTCCTGTCACTGCCACTTCCGCATTAATTACTTTATACACTTTAGTGTCAAATGCAAAAATGTATGTTTTGCTGTGCAAGCCTTCTACAAGTTCATTAATATATTGAAGAGAATAGGACTCAATACTGACCTCTGTGGTACCCCACTAGTGACAGTGACCCAATCTGAGTGTGTACCATTAATAACCACCCTCTGTTTTCTATCACTGAGCCAGTTACTTACCCACATACAGACATTTTCCCCCACTCCAAACATTCTCATTTTATATACTAACCTATCATGTGGTACAGTATCAAATGCTTTGGAGAAGTCCAGATATACAACATCCATTGACTCACCACAGTCAAGTCTAGAACTTACCACCTCATAGAAACTGATTCAATTAGTTTGACATGATCGATCCCTCATGAAGCCATGCTAATATAGCGTTATTTGCTTATTTTAATTGAGGTACTCCAAGATAGCATCTCTTAGAAAACCTTCAAACCATTCACCCACCCCGGAAACGTACCAGCCAATAGTTTCTGGGCTTAGTTTTTGACCCCTTTTTGAATATTGGCACCATATTTGCTAAGTGCCAATCCTGTGGACCACTCCCAGTCAGTATAGAGTCCTTCAATATTAGAAATAAGGGTCTGGCTATGAGATTACTTAATTCTCTTAGGATACGGGGGTGTATGCCATCTGGTCCTAACGATTTGTCTAATTAATCCTTTTAAGATGCTTTGCTTTCTCCTCATCGCTATCTGCAACTCCCCCTCATCACTCTGTAAACGACCGACACCTTCAGATTTATAATTTTTACCATTTATATAATTAAAGAACATTTTAGGGTTAGTTTTACTCTTTGGCAATGAATCTCTCTGTCTGTAGTTTGTCCGCTTTTAGTTGTCTTTTACATATTGCATTTTTTCTAATAGTTTTTCAGTGCTTCCTCGCTACCCTCCTGTTTTAGTGATTTAAATGCTTTCCTTTTGTCATTTATTGCTTCCTTTCCATTTCTATTTATCCACGTTGGTTTTTCTTGTTCCTTACCCTTTTATTCCCATATGGTATGTACCTCTTACAATTAAAGCTTAGGATGCTTTTAAAAATATCCAATTTTGTGGCTGCACTTTTATTTTTGAGGACATTGTCACAGTTAGTGAGGCTAATTTACTCTTAGCTGGTTAAATTTAGCTTTTTTGAAGTTTGGTATATTTGTGCCTCCCTGAAGTAACACTCTTTTGAATGACAATTGGAATGTTATTACTTTATGGTCACTATTTCCCAGGTGTCCCCCGACCTGCACATCTGTTGTTCTGTCAGGTCTATTGGTTACCACTAAGTCCAGCATGGCTCTAGTTTGGTCCTGAACCAGTTGGGAAAGGTAGTGGTCTTTGGTTATTGCCAAGAACCTGTTTCCTTTATGAGATCTACAGGTTTCAGTTTTACAGTCTATATCTGGGTAGTTGAATTCCCCCTTTTTATATTGTTTATTTTTAAAATGGAGAGATTGGGTAATTCGAATTTTTTTTTATCCTTATTTTAAACTTTTTTTTTCCCACTTTTGTACATATACACTAGGGATCATCCGATCACTTCTCCCATAGACTACAACTGCAAAAAAACTGCATAAATTAACCAGCTCTGCAGATTTAAAATCTGCAGCATGTCAACTTATGCTGCAGATCTCACCCTTTGCAATGGAGAAGGTGATCTCAATTGACTTTTTAGTTGCAAAAACTGCATGTACTAGTTTTGTAGCAGATTTTGCTGCATTTTTTTGCTGTGGAAATTGGCTGGGCTTGATAGGACTTCACTATGACAGGCCTCAGAGACTTTAAGGGGCCCAAAGCTGTCATAGCAACCGACTGGCTCCAACAAACTCGGCGAGGGGGAGCAGTTCGGTCCCTGGGAAAGCAGTGCTCCAGGGAAGAGACAGGTCAGATGCTGTACTCGCATATAGCGCAGATCGCAGACTGTGTCTCTTGGTGTCTGCCAGGGGTGGACTGGAAACTTAAATTGGGCCTGGGAAAAAAAAATAATATAATAATAGCATTGTATAATACTGTTGAGGGGGCTCTGACAATAAAATCTTTTAGTCATCCTCCCGGTTGGCCCGTTCTGGGTTCAGGCCCGATAGCAGCTGCTTCCCCTGCTTCTATTATAGCCATGCCCCTGGTACCAGTGTAGTCTAAACAGTCCTTACTAGATACAACAAGGACTAGGATAAGCTTGGAATTGTATGCTAGGGTACATGTAGAACAAGAATCTGATATGGATTCATACTAGGCAAGCTTCACTTGGTGGTTCTAATGGACTATTTTAAGTTATAATCCATATCTGCGAAAGAAGCTGGATCACTGTGTGCTTGCAGGGGTGCACCTAGCCTTTCTGCTGTCTGAGGCAAAAACTGAAATGGCGCCCCCCCTCCCCAATGCCCATGGCCCTTCTACTGCCCCTCTTTTGCCCCTACCTGGTGCTGCCTGAGACGATCGCCTCATCTGGCCTCATTGGTGGTGCACCCCTGTCTGCTTGTTTCAGCACATAATGTAATCTCACAGGCGTTCTCTGGAGCCAACACCACTAACTTTCCTACTACTGTACGTGAACGTTTCTGGGTTCAGGCCTGGTATCTATGTACAGACTATTCTGCTGTACAATATCTTTTCTGATAATTTGATATGTGTATGACTGTCCCGGTATAGTCCCCTGATGACCCAATAGCATTGGGGAAACACATTGGGACCTTTTGGGGACCCCATGATATATAGGGGTAATCATAGCCCCATGACATATAAGGGTGTCTAAAGGATCCCCATGGGGGACATTTTCTGACTTTTTGTGGTCATTTTATGTAACATTGCACATTATGTTCACATTGAGTGCACAATATGTGTTGTCACTAATAAACTACCTTGTAATGGCAGTAATGTAACTTCGCATAATTCTGCTTAATGTTCAGATATCTAATTTATATCTATGTTTGCTTACTTAACCACTATTACCTATGGTATATGCATGATAGGTCCATCTATCTCTATCAACTCAAATATTGGTCTTTCTGTGACTGGACACTTCCACTTTTTCACAAGTTTAAAGCCCAGCACACCATGCCAGGCATGTACAACACATGGTCATTAGTAGGTTAAATAGGACACCAGAATTAGATGGCTGAACCCTTTTAATGTTAGTTTTATTCATGATTAAAAAAACAAGTTGCTGTTAAAATCAGTTTTTAAGCAATTTCCATAAAAATAGATCAGACCACGTTCTCACGATTGTTGTCCATGGTCAGCATATGCATGGAATACAGCCCCATAACATCATGTCAGCAAAGCTTTAGATGAGTAATCTCATGAGCACCACCCTTAGTCATATGACCTGCTAGGGCATACGGATATCAATGACAGGGTCTCCAACTTTAGATACCCCTCTATGAGCTAGAACGGAGAGCTGCTCTGTGTGATTGGCTCCAGCTCTAACCGACTAGAGCTGTCCTTGTCTTACAAGGGTGGACATTCATGTGCATTGCACCATGTAATACCGCACTACTCCTCTGTGAGGCGGGGTGCTGGCTGGCAGCAGATTCCCCAGGTACGGTATAACGAGGTAATTGCCACGTTTTGAATGCGGTTGCCTTTAATGAGATCTCTTTAACACAACCAATTTTGAGTAGGAAACAATACAATGGATCCATGTCTAATGTGAATATTCTAACGTTAAATAGGAAGATCCAGGCAAAACAAATATTTTCTGTTTAAATCCTTACCCCCATCTTTCCATCCTAGATAACATCTTTCAGGAGATTCTACAATCCACTGATGATGCCATGAAGCCTGCGAGAGATATACTGAATAGATTAGAGCGCAGAGATCTGTATGCGTTTGTGGGACAGACAAAACCTAATGACAAACTTGTTATCACCAAGGTGAGTAGGAATGAGATTTTATTTTCTGTAGTTTCATTATATGCTAGCGTAAATAAGTAAGGGGGTAAGGAGTGAATAATTTGCTGTACATGAATTTGTGTATGAATAATATAATGTGCTGTATATTAATAATATTCAATGAAGATATAGTTATACTCCGTCCAAAGGAAATTGTCCTCGACAAGTCAAATCTACAATCCAGGATATTTGCTCGCTATGATAATCCACAGCACAAGGAGATAAAGGAGTTGTTGCATCTCATACATTGGCGGTATATCACTAGATTATGTCACCAATGTCAGATAGGCGCCCGTCCCAGCTCTGGGACCTGCTCGTGTCTCCAGAACGGTGCTCTGCTATTTTCAGAACTCTCATAGTGGTGAATGTTTGCACAGTGCACTCCCAAACAACTCCTATCATATCCAAACAATGACCCAGATTTACTGAGTGCCCTTATAAATTGCACCAAAATTTGATGAAAATACCCACTGTACCTAGCTTGCCAAGGTGTTTGTGTGTGTGGGGGGGGAGGGGCGGCGGTGACTTCATGGGGAAGTGTTGTTTAATATAAGTCATTTTCCACCAAAATTGCACCAACATTTTGAAAGATAAATTCTGTAGTAAAGTAAGCCAACCAACAGTTGGTATAAAGTCATGTCCGTATAAAACCCAGCACTGCCACATTCCAGTGCTGGGTTTTTCTGCATAGGAATAGAATAATGGAATCTTTGGATCTGGCATATGCTGAACACTGCTGGCTCACAAAAGATCCCATTCACCATAATGGGGTCCGTCAGGTTTCTGGCATAAATACTGGCATTCTAACAAATAAAATGCTGCTGCATGCAGAGGTATTTCATTCTTTTTTGCCAGAATCTGTGATGGAGGATCCTGCCAGAACATCCACCACAGATGTGAACTTAGCCTTAGCTTCCTTTTGAATATTAGATGTATTGGAGCAATTATATAAATTGGATGCGAAAGTGGACATAACCTTTACTGGTAATCTGTTGTGTATTACAGGGGGACTGTCTCAAACAACTGGCAATGTGGGAGCACAGGGAGACCGGGGGGCTTACGTCAGAAGATTTCCGAGTGCTTGTAAGTCCTCACTTTTACAGTGTGATAAATGGAGAAGTCTGAAGAGCCCTTTACACCGCCATAACTTTGTCTTTTGCATCTAGTGTATACCTGGGTAATGATGTTGTAATTTGGAAGTAAAATGCTATGATTATGCATGCAGTACTTTTTCTTTTTTCCTTTCTAAAAAAAAAATACATTTTTGAAACAAAACAAAATCATGTTTTAGTGTCTCCATAGTCCGAGAGCCATAGTTTTTTTTTTTTTTTTTGGGGGCGATTGTCCTATGTAGGGGCAAATTTTATGCAGGATGAAGTGACTGTTAGATTGGTACTATTTTGGGGGGCATGTGCCTTTTTGATCGCTTGGTGTTGCACTTTAAGTGATGTAAAGTGATTTTTTATAGAGTTTTTATTTTTTATGGTGTCTATCGGACAGGGTGGATCATGTGATATATTTATAGAACCGGTCGTTACGGACGTGGCGATAACTAATATGTGTGTTTTATATATTTTTTTATTATTAAATCAGGAGAAAGGGGCGTTTTTTCCTTTTTTTAACTAGAATTTTTTTTATTGAAAACATTTATTTTTTACTTTTTTTAAACTTTATTTCTGTCCCACTCTGGGACTTCAACTTTTGGGGGTCTGATCCCCTCTGCAATGCATTACAATACATCTGGGTAGTGGAATGGAAGAGGAGTCAATGGCTGCTGTATAACAGATATTTTACTTCTCAATCAAATGCCTTGAGGTAGATACAATCCAGACAAAGTGCTTTTGCTTCAGGAACTTTGCTTTGGCTGAAATTGCGGATAACAGGCTTAGCAGTTGGTGCATTCAGGCTTTACTTAACTGATATGAGAAGGTTCCTTTCTTGTCTGTGCTTCACTAAATCACACTAGCACTTCGGGTACTTAAAGGGGTATTCCCATCTCACTGATCATAGTGTAAGCTTTTACTTAGGTGCCATGGATCATTTTTGTAATTATGTTGTATTATCTAATTCCCACCCTTTTTGACAAAATTCCTTCCCTCCTACCCCATTGTTGTATGAAGGTAACCATTAGATACGGCCACCGCTTATCTCCCTAATATATATATATAGAGAGAGAGAGATCAAAGAAAAATGGCGGCACTGGCAAATAGTGAAAAAATCTGGTGCACGCTCCAAGGTAATAGACTTCTTACCCCAATGAATAATCCAGAAAATGAACGGCACTCCAGTAGATTAAGAACAAATGACTCCTTTAATCACCCATGCGGTGCAACGTTTCGGCTCAGTACTAGAGCCTTTTCCTGCTTGAAAAAGGCTCTAGTACTGAGCCGAAACGTTGCACCGCACGGGTGATTAAAGGAGTCATTTGTTCTTAATCTACTGGAGTGCCGTTGATTTTCTGTATTATATATATAGAGAGATATAGCAGAGCTGAGTGTGCTGGGGCAGCTTTTATATATAGAGATATAGCAGAGCTGAGTGTGCAGGGGCCGCTGTTATGTGTATAGATGTAGCAGAGCTGAGTGTGCTAGGGCAGCTATCATATATAGAGATCTAGCAGGCTGATTGTGCTGGGGCAGCTGTCATATAGAGAGATAGCAGAGCTGGGTGTGTTGGGGCAGCTGTCATATAGAGATATAGCAGTGCTGGGTGTGTTGGGGCAGCTGTCATGTGTATAGCTGTACACTGGCTAGAACAGCTAACAGAGTCTACAGTAGAAGTCTCATATTTATTCAGTCAGTAGCTATACAGCTCTAATAGCTGTGTGATACAGAAGGTCGTGGGTTCGAGTCCCAGTAGACACTCATCTCCCTCTCCTGCTGCAGCACGGGCAAGGCATCTGTATCACTGTCCTGAGGACAGTGATACAGATGACTATGCCCGGGATTCATCAGATTCGAATTTTGAAAATGAGGTCGGGATTCGAGTCCACGAATCCTTTGAATCCAGCAAGATTCGAGGGATTCGACGGATTTGTTGTCCCATCTCTAATAAATATTTTTTATAAGAGATAAAATGTGAATAAAATATGGAAATTAGTCAGGAAATCCAAAAGGCGGACATACAAAAAAAGTCTTTCTTTTTTATCTTTTTTTAAATTCTTTTTATTGAGCATAAAAAATACACAAGTTATATAAAGTACACACAAAGGTATGTACCGTACAAAAATCACAAACACAATCCGTACATGTCATGTTGGTTAGTCACGTTACCTAAGACACATTTCTATATATATTATTATGATTGCGTACAATACATTCAATGTATGACATGAGTTCACAATCGTCTCGACACTTCAGCCAAAGAATTTGAAAGATCCTGCCTAGTGTACATTGACTGCGATGAGGAACACCACCTCTCCCACACTTTAGCAGACTTCGAGGCACATCCCCTATTTTTGTATACGATATTCTCATATGGGATGATGATATTCACTAAGTTTTTCCATTGATTCAATGTGGGCCCTCTCTCCCCCATCCACCGAATTGCTATTGCTTTCCGTGCCAAAAACAAGGTCTCCCTCAAAAATATTCTCTCATAATGATCCCATAACTCATCATCTAAAATGCCAAAGATGCATAATTTGGGATCCATAGGTACTGGGCGCCCCAAAAGAGTAGTTAAAAAATTTCGTCCAGAACCTCTGAATGTGTGAGCACAACCAAATCAGATGCCAAAAGTCAGCACCTTCTATGGAGCACCTATGACAGCACGAATGTGTGAGTACACCTATTTTATATAAACGCAAAGTAGATAAGTACCCCTGGTGTATTATACATAGCTGTATAAACTTATTGTTAATGGCCGGGGATACTAATACAGGAGATTCTAATAAATCTTCAATATCCTCATCAGCAAGGTCTGGTATCAATGTTTGCCATTTTGATATAACCTTCAATGGAGCTAGCTTACACTTAGCATTCAGTAGATGGGTGTATAACCCTGAGATAAATCCTTTGGGACCCTGAGATCGGATCACCCCAATCATAGGGAATTTGGCTATCTGAATCTGAGACGCACCAAAATGTGTCTGCAAAGCATGACGTATCTGTAGGAACTTATGAAATGAATTCCTGGGTAAATCATATTTACTACACAATGTGTCATAAGTACAAAAACTATTACCGTCGTACACATCTCCTAACAGATGCACATTATGCAATTTCCAGAATTTAATTCCGGGAAGTGATAGTAAAGATGGGAACATGAGGTTATCCCACAGAGGGACTTCTGGTATGTGGTCCGAATATTCATATAAGGATTTACATGCTTTCCACACCTGAACACCTAGTCTATGTATTGGTAGTAGTTGTCTGGGGAATAAACTCGGTCTTTCTAAAACAGGCCACAGTGATTTTATATTCAAAAATTCAGCTAGGAGATGTTCCGATCTAGGTGATTGGACATCTATATGCAACCAGGCTTTCAAATAGCGTAATTGCCCTGCTAAATAGTATGTATATAGGTCCGGTAAGGACATACCCCCCTCATCCCCTCTGACGGCACAAGGTATCCACCGATAGCTCGTGTCTGTTAGAACCCCACAAAAAAGGCGCTAGCATAGACTTGTATTGTTGAAAAACCTTCTTTGGAATAATAAAGGGTGCATGTTCCATAACCTATAAGAATTTGGGTAAAACAACCAATTTGATCAAATTGATCTGACCTGCTACCGATAATGGCAAGCCACCCCAAACCCTAAATTTCTCCTTACAGAATTCTAGTAGAGGTCCAATATTGGAAGCATGAAAGGAATTTGCATCCTTTGAGATAGTAATACCCAGATACTTAAAGCTAGATACTATGGGTAAGTCCCCATTAAGAAGCTGCAGAGAGTCCATGTCATACAAAGGAAAAAGTATGGACTTGGTCCAATTTATTAGGAGACCAGAGAAATGACTGAATCCGTCGATTAGTGCTACAACTCTAGGAAGAGTAGTATCTACATCAGACATGAAAAGTACCATGTCGTCTGCGTATAAACCTACCCTGTCTTCCCCTTGACCCAGACTCACTCCCTTAAAGACACCATCCTCTCTAATGCGTATAGCCAGAGGCTCTATGGCTAATGCGAAGAGCAAGGGGAAAGTGGGCAACCCTGCCGTGTGCCTCTACCCAGCTGAAAGCTGCTTGAGGATATTCCATTCACTAAAATATTAGACCTCGGCTCCTTATATAGTATGGAAATCCATTTAATGAAATTAGGGCCAAACCCGAACTGCTCCAGTGTGGTAAGTAAATATGGCCATTTGATAGAATCGAAGGCTTTGGCCGCATCTAATGAAGCCAGTGCCCACCTCTGATGTCTAGCTAAGCCTACCTGAGTAATCACCTGCACCCTTTGGATATTATCCGATGTAGATCTCCCAGGCATAAACCCCGACTGATCTGGATGAATCAATGGGCTAACCACCCCACTCAGTCTTGATGCCAGAATCTTCGCTAAAATTTTGTAATCCAGATTCAGCAGGGATATCGGCCTGTAAGAGCCACATTCCACCTGATCCTTCCCGGGTTTCAACAGAATTACAATAGACGCATCATAGAGCGATGGTGGTAAACTTCCCTGTCGAAATGACTCAATGTACATGTGCAGCAGAGGTTGAGACATAGAGGCAGCATATTTGGAGTTGACTTCCACAGGCAGCCCGTCCGGGCCAGGCGATTTCCCTTTTGCAAGTGCGGATATAGCATCCGAGATCTCCTGAGCTGTTATCTGGGCTTCCAATATATTCCTTGACTCCTGTGATAATTTAGGAATCTCAATGTCTGATAAATAATTCCTCGCCTTGTCTGTTGTATAGTCTGCCCTCCCAGTATACAGCGTCTGGTAGTACTCTCTGAATCTGTACACCTATTTTATATAAACGCAAAGTAGATAAGTACCCCTGGTGTATTATACATAGCTGTATAAACTTATTGTTAATGGCCGGGGATACTAATACAGGAGATTCTAATAAATCTTCAATATCCTCATCAGCAAGGTCTGGTATCAATGTTTGCCATTTTGATATAACCTTCAATGGAGCTAGCTTACACTTAGCATTCAGTAGATGGGTGTATAACCCTGAGATAAATCCTTTGGGACCCTGAGATCGGATCACCCCAATCATAGGGAATTTGGCTATCTGAATCTGAGACGCACCAAAATGTGTCTGCAAAGCATGACGTATCTGTAGGAACTTATGAAATGAATTCCTGGGTAAATCATATTTACTACACAATGTGTCATAAGTACAAAAACTATTACCGTCGTACACATCTCCTAACAGATGCACATTATGCAATTTCCAGAATTTAATTCCGGGAAGTGATAGTAAAGATGGGAACATGAGGTTATCCCACAGAGGGACTTCTGGTATGTGGTCCGAATATTCATATAAGGATTTACATGCTTTCCACACCTGAACACCTAGTCTATGTATTGGTAGTAGTTGTCTGGGGAATAAACTCGGTCTTTCTAAAACAGGCCACAGTGATTTTATATTCAAAAATTCAGCTAGGAGATGTTCCGATCTAGGTGATTGGACATCTATATGCAACCAGGCTTTCAAATAGCGTAATTGCCCTGCTAAATAGTATGTATATAGGTCCGGTAAGGACATACCCCCCTCATCCCCTCTGACGGCACAAGGTATCCACCGATAGCTCGTGTCTGTTAGAACCCCACAAAAAAGGCGCTAGCATAGACTTGTATTGTTGAAAAACCTTCTTTGGAATAATAAAGGGTGCATGTTCCATAACCTATAAGAATTTGGGTAAAACAACCAATTTGATCAAATTGATCTGACCTGCTACCGATAATGGCAAGCCACCCCAAACCCTAAATTTCTCCTTACAGAATTCTAGTAGAGGTCCAATATTGGAAGCATGAAAGGAATTTGCATCCTTTGAGATAGTAATACCCAGATACTTAAAGCTAGATACTATGGGTAAGTCCCCATTAAGAAGCTGCAGAGAGTCCATGTCATACAAAGGAAAAAGTATGGACTTGGTCCAATTTATTAGGAGACCAGAGAAATGACTGAATCCGTCGATTAGTGCTACAACTCTAGGAAGAGTAGTATCTACATCAGACATGAAAAGTACCATGTCGTCTGCGTATAAACCTACCCTGTCTTCCCCTTGACCCAGACTCACTCCCTTAAAGACACCATCCTCTCTAATGCGTATAGCCAGAGGCTCTATGGCTAATGCGAAGAGCAAGGGGAAAGTGGGCAACCCTGCCGTGTGCCTCTACCCAGCTGAAAGCTGCTTGAGGATATTCCATTCACTAAAATATTAGACCTCGGCTCCTTATATAGTATGGAAATCCATTTAATGAAATTAGGGCCAAACCCGAACTGCTCCAGTGTGGTAAGTAAATATGGCCATTTGATAGAATCGAAGGCTTTGGCCGCATCTAATGAAGCCAGTGCCCACCTCTGATGTCTAGCTAAGCCTACCTGAGTAATCACCTGCACCCTTTGGATATTATCCGATGTAGATCTCCCAGGCATAAACCCCGACTGATCTGGATGAATCAATGGGCTAACCACCCCACTCAGTCTTGATGCCAGAATCTTCGCTAAAATTTTGTAATCCAGATTCAGCAGGGATATCGGCCTGTAAGAGCCACATTCCACCTGATCCTTCCCGGGTTTCAACAGAATTACAATAGACGCATCATAGAGCGATGGTGGTAAACTTCCCTGTCGAAATGACTCAATGTACATGTGCAGCAGAGGTTGAGACATAGAGGCAGCATATTTGGAGTTGACTTCCACAGGCAGCCCGTCCGGGCCAGGCGATTTCCCTTTTGCAAGTGCGGATATAGCATCCGAGATCTCCTGAGCTGTTATCTGGGCTTCCAATATATTCCTTGACTCCTGTGATAATTTAGGAATCTCAATGTCTGATAAATAATTCCTCGCCTTGTCTGTTGTATAGTCTGCCCTCCCAGTATACAGCGTCTGGTAGTACTCTCTGAATCTGTTGACAATGGCATCAGGTTCATTTAGTAGATCACCATTTGCATCCTTTATCCTAAGAATCGCTGGGAGGCTTGGTTCTGTCGGATAATATGAGCTAATAACTTACTGGATTGATTTCCCAATTCAAAGTAAAATTGCCTGGTGAAAAATAACCTGCGCTGGGCCTTCTCTTTCAGGAGAGTCAAATATTGACTCCCCTTCATAAGCCAATTTTGCTTGTTCTGGTCAGTGGGGTCATCAATATATATCCTCTCCAGAGCAGAACAATCCGAAGCCATCTCCTCTTCTAACCTAGCTGAGGCTCTCTTCACAAAAGAAACTGAGGATTTTAGGCAACCTCTCAAATAAGCTTTCAATGTATCCCATTTAAGCAAGGGATTCACATTGTCATCATGAACCTCTGCAAATACCGCCAGCTGATCCGGTATACGGTCATTGGGCGAGAAGAGGGTAAGCCAAAAGGGGTGTATCTTCATCGATTGACCGACCTTCCTATGTCCAGGTAAAAAAGTTAAAAGTGGTGAATGGTCAGATAACCCCCTGACACCAAACGCAATCCGGTAGCCAGTTGAGCACACCTCAGAGTTCCCCATAACATAATCTATTCTTGACCGACTATTATGACTAGCAGAGTGACAGGAATAAACGTTATCATTAGGATGCATTAGCTAGAGGGGATCCATACCCGTCAACACTGTCCGAGGTCCCCCCTGGATGGAACCTATCTAAGGTGTTAGACATAGTCATATTATAATCACCCATACATAACACCCTAGCTGAGGGGTAGGAAACTGCAAATACTCCCTCAGGCTCGGGGGATATATACACACCTATCAAGACATACAGGGTGCCTTGGATATACACCGCCACAAATATGTACCGACCAGCCGGATCTACCTGCAGCTGCTCAAGCTCCCATCTCAATGATTTATGAATTATTAAGGATACTCCTCGGGACATATTCGTATAGCAGGAATGCTGTGCCCATTGCTGCCACACCTTTCTCAGTCGCATAACCGTGTCTATGGTTAAATGAGTTTCCTGTAAACATAATATGTGTGGGTTAAATTGTCTTATCTCAGAAAACACCATAGCCCATTTCCTAACACTCCCTAGACCCCGGATGTTCCACGACATTACTCTCATGTCCGCCATTCTAGCATGTAAAACTCAGTGATTCGGGACAATCGCATATCCCCATAATTCCCATCCTCCACATCTGATATCCTAGTAGTTACGTGACTTGGTGGACTTAATAACGTAATAATGACATAGTACGGATCAATGAACATGTAAGAAAAATACACAAAACAATACCAAGAAGCAGGACTCAGAATTTGATTCATTCCGGATAGGAACTGTTCAGTCCTGCAATAATTAAATAATGTCAAGGACCCCCGTGGCAACACTTAAACGGGGAGTACTAATGGTATAACTTTACCAATTGCACTGATATTGACAGCTGTAACATGTAAAAAAAAACACATATCCTAACTTCCACACAGTTATATGAAAAATGCGCATACGCACAACTTAAGTCATTCGCATAATCGATAAGAGAACGTCATCACTATAAATGCTTAGGCCCCGGCGAGGCATCCCCCCTCCAGCCATTCTCACATGTATCCTGCACCAGACACGGCATGGAACATACAGCAATAAAATGTTAAACTCCTGTATCTAGAGGAAAGATGCCTCCCCATACACCCAGCATAACCCATCACTTTCAAGGTCTCAAAACTTCACAAGAGCATACAAATGAATAAACAAGGCAGAACATGAACAATTCCCCCTGGCAGGCTACTACCTGCGAAAACAAGGCATGTGTGAAGAAATATTGCATCCCCAGTATTAAGGTCATACAACCTAATATCACGCGCTCCTCCCATCACTGTAGCATACCACACATGTCCCAGGAATAGTCATCTTTGTTCTCTGGCAGGACGGGGTCTGCTCTCTAACCAGGCGACAACCTCTGCCGGCGAGCTGAAGAATCTACCCCTCTCTCCATCAGTGATCTGCAGGCGAGCTGGGTACGCCATAGAATAGGGTATGTCCAGATCTCGGAGGCGTTTCTTCACTGCCAGGAAGAGCATGATCGTGGCATTTTCAAAGCAGATATACTGTTTACGCCTTGCCAATTGAAGGATGCGATCCCTATCGTTGGAGTTCAGTAATCGTGCCAGCAACGGACGTGGAGGGGCTCCTGATGGCGGTGCTTTGGCGGGAACTCTATGGGCTCTCTCCACAATGAATGCACTGGAAAAGGTGGTGTCAGGAAAGGTAGACTTCAGCCATGACGTAACAAAAGTACCGGGGTCAGTACCTTCTGCTCTTTCTGGAAGTCCAACTATGCACAGATTATTGCGTCGCGTGCGATTCTCATAGTCATCGCATTTCTGCTGCCAAAATTAAACTTTATTTTCCAAGTCGGATATTTGCGCAGGTATCGGGTTCACTCTATCTTCCACAACAAAGATTCTCTGCTCCGATTCTTTAATGCGCTTACGCATGTTCTGCATGTCAGCCCTTAGCAGGCCTATGTCCACCTTCATCTCCTCCATCTTTCCGGATAAAGAAGACCGGCAGGATGTGATGGCTAGCAATAACTGCTCCGTCACCTGTTTTAGTGATGGCTCACCTTGAGTCGCTTCCTCCGTTTCAAATAGCGATTCCCCAGAGGCTGATGATGTGTGTGACTGCGCTCCCGCTCCGCCGCCATCTTGATTATCCAGGCGGGCAAACTCTTTGAGCTTTTCTGCGGCAGTAAGAGCCCTGTTTCGGGACATTTTCGGTGCACGAGATCTACCCAATCTCTTACCTCTCGGTGTGGAAATGTTGGCGTTTGTTAAATTCAGGATCAATGGAAAGTTAGGGTATGAGGTCCGGAGCTACTGCTAACCGCATCTGCTCATGCCAGCTTCCGGCCACGCCCCCCCCCCTTTCTTTTTTATCTTGAGACTCTAAATTTCATTTATACAATTAATTAAAAGAAACAGGGCAATCGATTATGCAAAAATATAAAATTGATTTACAGAATGCATATAAATCCAATAAAAATATCGACAATTTTCAGACATGCAGACTTTAAACTGTGATACCACTACACCACTAGAGGGTGCTGTAACCAAACACCATCACTTCACCAATGCAGAACGACTTTTAAGGAAGTCATGCCTTATGGGAAACATTTGGTGTGTGAATGTCCCATTCATGTATTCATAATTATATTCTATATATTTCTTTGTGGTATATTTAGATTTGCAACATATCTTAACCAATTATTTATGTGTAATTTATGTGTAACAGTGTGTCGGTATATACATATATATATAAATATATATATATATATTGTACCATGTACGGTCATTTAGAATATATATTTTATGTCGTGTGTATCTCACTGACTGAATATATCCTTAGAAGGTCTAGAAAGTATTGAAATTGTCTTCCTACTAATTGGATTTCATGAGGAGAGCTAAATGTTATTGGTCAGCCATGTGGACAAGTGAAATACATAAACCCGGATGCCAAATAAGAAGGCCCATTGTCCCGTTGTCCATTAGTATGAATTTAAAAAGACAGTAGAAGATAGTGACTCCAACATGTCTAGATTATGGGTAATTAAAAGTGTCAGAAAGAGACCCTTATTACTGATGTATATTGGAGAGGTTAAGAAGGTCATGTGAACATATGTATTAGGTATTTAGAATTAATGTTTAAGGTTGTGATATTCATCTGCAATACCACAGTGCCATCTAGAGGCAGATAGACGATATTATATTATTTATAACTTGTTTTCTCTAGCATATCAAGGGTTAAGATGACATCATAGTATTATTAACATATGTTACACACTCCTCAGTTGATTGGGAGATCATAATCCAGGAGGAGGTAACGTAAGATATCAGGGACGATAAGTACTGCTGGGGTAGGAACATAGGGAGATCAGCAGACCATCATCAGATCAGGAGATCTGATTCAAATCATCTCAAGTAACAGGGTCCTCACAGGAAAGAATAGATTCATAAAGGAAGCTGATCATAAGAAAGATATGCCAGAAGAAACTTGAATTATATTTTGACTATTAGAGAACTCATGAGAACTGGTCACATCCGAGACTATTGCTGTGATATTAACCCATTCAGGACACAGCCTTATTTCACCTTAAAGGGATTCTGTCACCTGCTTTTAGCATTTTAAGCTGGCACCATCGCTATGTTGACTAAAGTACCTTATTTCCAGCAGTCTTCTTTTTACTTATTTTCGTTTGGTAGTTTTGATATAAAAGCGATTTTTATGTTATGCTAATTAGGGTCCAAGGTGCCCAGAGGGGCGTTTTTTTTTCACTCTCCGGGGCCCAGTGACGCCCCCCTGCAGTGCCCAAGACAGCCTCCTGATAATCAAAACACCTTCCACAGCCCGGCAAACGGTTCCGCCCCCTCCCCACGTCATAATCTACTATATAGATATGCCCCGTCCTCCTTCCTGTCTGCGGCCATAAAACTTGCGCAGGCGCCGTACCGCCTGCGGCCTGCGCGATCATCAACCTCCTGAGGGTAACAGCGCTCAGGTCACATCACTGGGCTCGGCGCATGCCCAGTGAGACTTTAGAGGCTGTTGCCCTCAGGAGGTTGATGATCGCGCAGGCGCAGGCTGCAGGCGGTACTGCGCCTGCGCGAGTTTTCTGGCCGCAGACAGGAAGGAGGACGGGGCATATCTATAAGGTAGATTATGATGTGGGGAGTGGGCGGAACCGTTTGCCGGGCTGTGGGAGGTGTTTTGATTATCAGGAGGCTGTCCAAGGCACTGCAGGGGGGCGTCACTGGGCACCGGAGAGTGAAAAAAACGCTCCTCTGGGCACCTTGGACCCGAATTAGCATAACATAAAAATTGCTTTTATATCAAAACTACAAAACGAAAATAAGTAAAAAGAAGACTGCAGGAAATAAGGTACTTTAGTCAACATAGCGATGGTGCCAGCTTAAAATGCTAAAAGCAGGTGACAGAATCCCTTTAAGGACCAGGCCATTTTTTGCAAATCTGACCAGTGTCACTTTATGTGGTGATAACTTTAAAACGCTTTTACTTAGCCAGGCCATTCTGAGACAGTTTTTTCGTCACATATTGTACTTCATGACACTGGTAAAATTGAGTCAAAAAAAATCATTTTCATTTATAAAAAAAAAATACAAAATTTACCAAAATAATAACTCCAAAAATAGTTAATAATTTACATACCCCATATGTCTACTTCATGTTTGGATCATTTTGGTAATGATATTTCATGGGGATGTTACAAGGCTTAGAAGTTTAGAAGCAAAAACCCAATTT
Source organism: Bufo gargarizans (assembly GCF_014858855.1). Classification (NCBI taxonomy): domain Eukaryota; kingdom Metazoa; phylum Chordata; class Amphibia; order Anura; family Bufonidae; genus Bufo; species Bufo gargarizans. Next base: position 95,788,899 of record NC_058085.1, read on the forward strand.
TTAGGGACCAGTTCAGGTCTGAAGTCACTTTGCAAGGTTTACATAATAGAAACCACCCAAAAATTACCCCATTCTATAAACTACACCCTCAAGGTATTCAAAACTGATTTTACAAACATTGTTAACCCTTTAGGTGTTCCACAAGAATTTATGGAAAATAGAGATACAATTTCAGAATTTCACTTTTTTGGCAGATTTTCCATTTTAATAATTTTTTTTCAGTTACAAAGCAAGGGTTCACAGCCAAACCAAACTCAATATTTATGGCCCTGATTCTGTAGTTTACAGAAACACCCCAAATGTGGTTGTAAACCGCTGTACGGGCACACGGCAGGGCGCAGAAGGAAAGTAATGCCATACAGTTTTTGGAAGGCAGATTATGCTGGACTGTTTTTTACACCATGTCCCATTTGAAGCCCCCCTGATCCACCCCTAGAGTAGAAAGTCCCTAAAAGTGACCCCATCTAAGAAACTACACCCCTCAAGGTATTCAAAACTGATTTTACAAACGTCGTTAACCCTTTAGGTGTTCCACAAGAATTAATGGAAAATAGAGATACAATATCAAAATTTCACTTTTTTGGCAGATTTTCTGTAGTTTACAGAAACACCCCATATATGGTCGTAAACTTCTGTACGGGCACACGGCAGGGCGCAGAAGGAAAGGAATGCCATACGGTTTTTGGGAGGCAGATTTTGCTGGACTGGTTTTTTTGACACCATGTCCCATTTGAAGGCCCCCTGATGCACCCCTAGAATAGAAACTCCAAAAAAGTGACCCCATTTTAGAAACTACGGGATAGGGTGGCAGTATTGTTGGTACTAGTTTAGGGTACATCTGATTTTTGGTTGCTCTATATTACACTTTTTGTGAGGCAAGGTAACAAGAAATAGCTGTTTTGGCACCGTTTTTATTTTTTGTTATTTACAACATTTATCTGACAGGTAAGATCATGTGATTTTTTTATAGATCAGGTTGTCACGGATGCGGCAATACCTAATATGTATACCTTTTTTTTATTTACGTACGGTAAGTTTTACACAATGATTTCATTTTTGAAGCAAAAAAAAAATCATGTTTTAGTGTTTCCATAGTCTGAGCGCCATAATTTTTCAGTTTTTGGGCGATTACTTTGGGTAGGGTATGATTTTTAAGGGAAGAGATGACGGTTTTATTGGCACTATTTTCGTGTGCGTGTGACTTTTTGATCGCTTGCTATTACACTTTTTGTGATGTAAGGCGACAAAAAATTGTTTATTTAGCACAGTTTTTGTTTTAAATTTTTTACGGTGTTCATCTGAGGGGTCATGTGATATTTTTATAGATACGGTCGATACGGACGCGGCGATACCTAATATGTATACTTTTTTTTATTTATGTTAGTTTTACACAATAATATCATTTTTGAAACAAAAAAAAATCATGTTTTAGTGTCTCCATATTCTGAGAGCCATAGTTTTTTCAGTTTTTGGGCGATTATCTTAGGTAGGGACTCTTTTTTTGCGGGATGAGATGACTGTTTGATTGGCACTATTTTGGGGTGCATATGACTTTTGATCGCTTGCTATTACACTTTTTGTGATGTAAGGTGACAAAAAATTGTTTATTTAGCACAGTTTTTATTTAAATTTTTTACAGTGTTCATCTGAGGGGTTAGGTCATGTCATATTTTTATAGAGCCGGTCTATATGGACGCTGCGATACCTAATATGTATACTATTTTTATTTATGTAAGTTTTACACAATAACAGCTTTTTTAAAACAAAAAAATTATGTTTTAGTGTCTCCATATTCTGAGCCATAGTTTGTTTTTTTTTTGGGCGATTGTCTCACGTAGGGGCTCATTTTTTGTGGGATGAGGTAACGGTTAGATTGGTACTATTTTGGTGGGCAAACGCCTTTTTGATCGCTTGCTGTTGTACTTTTTGTGATGTAAGGTGACAAAAAATGGTTTATTTAGCACAGTTATTATTTTTTACGGTGTTCATCTGAGGGTTTAGGTAATGTGATATGTTTATAGAGCCGGTCGATACGGATATGTATTTTAACTTGAAACTTTAAATTTTTTGGGGCGGAAAACTTTATTTTTTGTCCCACTTTGGGACTAGAACTTTTGGGGGTCTAATCTTTTACAATGCATTTCAATACTTCTGTATTGGAATGCATTGGCTGTATGAGTAATACTGTGTGTATTACTCATACAGCTTCCGGCCTGTGAGATCCAGGGGGCTGGATCTCACAGGCTCGTCACCGGAAGGCAGCGCGATGCCTTTCTTAGGCATCGCGCTGCCTTCCATGCCATCGGGTCCCCCCTACAGCCCTATGGGGACCCGATGGCACCGCCGATCGCCGTCGCAAACCACAGGTAAAGCTGCAAACCGCAGGTCTGAATTGACCTGCGGTTTGCGGTGATCGCCGACACGGGACCCCCCCCCCCCCCCGCACATTTAGCTAATGTGCTTGCTCAATGATTTGAGCAGGCACCAGGTTCCGATCACCGCCCGTCGGGCGGCGGTGATCGGAAATACACAGGACGTACCCGTACGCCCTGTGTCCTTAAAGGGAACCTGTCACTAATTTTATGGTGTCCTAACTAAGGGCAACATAAATAAGTGACTGATTCGCTTAGCAAAATGCTGGGTCAATTTCTTTAATTGACCCAGTCAATCTGCCAACATCTTGTATTGAAAAGCTCCAGCTGATAATGATGAGTCATGAATATTCATGAGCTCCTGACTCTCCCCGCCCACCTGCTGCTGAATGACAGTTTGTTTCCATAGGAATCAGCAGCAGGTGAGCAGGGGAGTGGCTATAGCTCTGAATTAAATATACGCCGGACTCAATGACATCACGCAGGTCTCCAATCAGCTTATTAGCATGAGGTATCTTTGTGTGTATATTATGGGGTAACCATCTGTCACACCAGTAAGTGAATACATCTAAGGTACTTTTTAGTAGGTAATAATTGTATATAATTAGTTAGATTATAATCAAATATCCACATGACAGGTTCCCTTTAATGACCTTGTAAGTAAGTAAAATAATATATTGCTATTTAAATAGTTGTCTCTCACAGATACATGTCTCTAGGACCCATTATAGTATTAACAGATACACCATCTGCTCACAATAATTTTTAAGAGACAATACATTCTATGTCCGTTACAAACATGTTACCCAAATTGAACTCAGCATGAACTTATCTTGGCCTATTTCAACCCTACAGAAAGATCTTAGACTCTGGTTCAGCCTGTCTCCACACTTAAAGGCAATGATCATTGATATTTAGACTATAATATCTTCAGATAAGACTGTACACTTATAAAAATGCATGACAGAGTATCCACATGAACTAGCACGCAAGGACTGACTTCTCAGTGTGATGTCATAAAGAGGCGTGGCCGGCCTTCACTCAAACTGCCTAAGCCCGCCCAGCCTTAGAAGCAGGAAACCAGGAAGTTAACAGCAGAGCTGGCTGCAAGATGGGAAAACCCCTTTTAATTTATAGCAATTCTTACTTGTTCGCTGCGACCTACAGGGCAGTCTCCCTAGCGGCAGGCATCAGTCTTCTGCTCCATTATTTGAAACAGGTTGCCTTCACACATAAATCCACACCGTCCCTTGTTAGACTGTGGTAACACAACACTTCTGTACTCTGGGTCTAGGCTGAGTAGATCTTAGTTCCCTTTAGAAGATTCCCCAGGCTAGCAGGGGCTAAGGGGGATAAATCAGCAGCTACATGTTGTTCATACACTCTCTCCTCCACCTCACTCCTCAACTAACTTCCTGTGACTAACCTGTTCCTTATATAAAATGTTGTAGCACCATCTACTGGTAGCTAAGATGTAGTGTCGTTACCAGCCTGTTATGAGGAATTTGCAGCTAAATACATTTTTAGAAATTTAGGGCACTGCTGGCACTGGTTTGGCCAGTGGTGTATCGCCCAGGAGGCAGCCCTAGCTATAAATAAGGATACATACAATATCAGAGCTGTATACAGGGATGAATGGTATATCAGTGTGTATGGCACAGGAATTTCTGAGATATATAGAGAGATGTTTTGATTTTCTGTTTAACCCCAGAGATGTATGGTAAATCATGGAGGATAATTTCTATATCTGGGCTTTTTGTGAGGGATATAAGTTATATCTGGGCTGTATTGTTTCGCTGATTTGCTTCATCAGGAACTTCTTGCTCTTGATTGAAGTTCCTGACAGAGTTCCAGAAGATTGGACATGCTTAAAGGAGTTGGCCACTTTCTGGTTATTGTTGACCAATGTGTATATAAGATAATTATATGACACTTACTAATATAGCCTGTGTTGAAATTCTGCACCATTTTCTGTATTTTATAAGGTACACGTCTATTGTACTGTCCACACAGAGGTCTTGTCCATAAAATGTCTGCTGATGGAGGGTCATGTGACCAGGCAAATCACCTCCATGTGATGACTCCTCCATCCAAACACACTGCACTTGCACTAAACAGAACAAGTGCAAATGGTGGGGCAGTGCATCTGAATGGAGGAGACATCACATGGAGGTGATTTGACTGGTCACATGACCCTCCATCAGCAGCCATTTTATGGACAAGATCTCTGTGTGGACGGTACAATAGACTTTGTGTACCTTATGAAATATAGAAAATGGTGCAGAATTTCAACAAAGGCTATATTAGTAAGTGCCATATAATCATCTTATATACACTTTGGTCAACAATAACCAGAAAGTGGCCAACCCCTTTAAAGAACTGGCTTAACAAACACGTTGAGAGGTATGGATATATATTTGTGCTTTTTATCACTACAGATTATTTGTATGAATTATGGAAACAAAGATCAGAATCCAGTATCAAAGCTGTGGTTTTACCGGAAGACAGCTCCAGACGTTGGTATAAAAATCCCACAAGACCAGGTAGGACTATAATCCTGATGTTGGACTTTTATTCTCATGCAAAATTGAGGCATTCAGTATGAGCCATTACTGCATTTGCAATATGTGAAGAGCTGTTTTACAAAATGGTATCACGAAAATAAAATGTCCATTTTGTTCTGCCTTCTACGTTGACCGCTGCCACTGCTGAGTAATCTTTTTCACATTTTAACTCTTTAAGTGGGTTCTCCAGTACCATTGTGATATTTTTCTCTGTACCAAATAGCTCAAACAATGCATATTTATTCCCCAATTACCTCTTTTTAATGTCTGTGCTTTCCTTCCCCTGTTCTCAGCATCAGTGCAGGATATTTACATGGCTGTACCACGTCTGTTTCTCCAGCTTCCTGCTGGGTTTGCTAACCAAACCCAGAATGCTTTGCTCTGTAATGTTTCTCAAGGCTTGCTCCAAATACCACACTGTTCCCTCTGCATTAGTCTTGCACGATACACCTCTGCTGACCATGCAAGTACCCTCATGGATTGATTCAGCTGGTCCCTCTTATTAGACTGCTAGATCACATCTCAGTCCACAGAAGCTTACCTCCAAATCTGTTACACAATTTCTATTACAGTACAGAAATACCCTATATGTGGTTGTAAAGAGTCATTTGTAGTGTTGGGCACGAATATTCGAATCGTGAATATTAATCGCGAATATTGGCTATTCGAGAATTCGCGAATATTTAGAATATAGTGATATGTATTTGTATTTTCTAATATTCTAGATTTTTTTCCATCTGAACCCATGATCCCTCCCTGCTTCTTGCTTGTGGGCCAATGAGAAGGCTGCAATGTCTTTGTCTGAGCTTAGCAACATCCCTAGCAACCAATAGGAAAGTTGCCTACCCCTTACTATATAAGAACCTCCCCAGCAGCCATTTTCAACAGTTTTTTAAAGTTCTGAGAGAGAGAGAGCAGTGTCATTGCTGTGCTCTGTACTTTCCACTCATTACATTAGATAGATAGCAAGATAGCTTATATATATTACAGATAGTGGGAGATAGTGTAGGTTAGATAATAATATAGTGTAGCTGTTGCAGTGCAGGGTGTTAGGTAGTGTGATGCTGTCCATACATACACGCTACAGACATAGTGCTGTGATGTCACAACAATACGTGCACCAGTCAGTAATAAGTAGTCAGACCTGCTAAAATGTGTAGTTTCACGCATTGCTCCAAAATATTTGCACCATTAGTGCCGATTAGCGCAATCGCGAATATATTGGAGCACTCCATCTGCATATAAAGCCATTTTTAATGTTCTGCCGTGCCAATCATTTTCTCCAGTCTCAGGAAACTTCGAGCTGCTTAGAAAATGTAGCAAAAGTGAACCACCCTTGTATTGCGCCCACATTACGCGAATATTACATTTAAAATTTTTGCAATCAAGAAAATAATCGTGACTTCTTGAATTCGCGAATATATGACGAATATTCTACAAAATATTGCGAATTCAAATATTGCCCCTGCCGCTCATCACTAATGATTTGGAGTTTGCAGGGCAAATTTTTCTGAAATGGTTTTCGGGATTATGTTGCATTTGCAGAGCCCCTGAGGTTCCAGTGCAATAGACAACCCCCAAAAAAGACCCCCCCCCCCATTTTGCAAACTACACCACTAAAGAAATGTATTAAGGAGTGTAGAGTTAGCATTTTGACCTACCTATTTTTTTTTTTACAGAATTTATTAAAATGAGGCTGAAAAAAATTGCAATTTTTCCAATAATATATTTTTGCAAGAAGTTATAGAAGAAAATGCACCTCACAATTTGTTCTCCCAAGTACAGAAACTTCCCATATGTGTTTGTGTAGTGCAATTTAAGCACACAGCAGGGCTCAGAAGGGAAGGACCTCCATTTGGCTCTTGTAGCACAGATTTTGTTGGAATAGTTTTGGGGTTAATTGTCACATTTGCAAAGTCCCTGAGGTACCAGTATGGTAGAAATCCCCATGAAGTTAACGTCTGAGATGGCATCTGGAAAATGCAGACAAATTTATACATTTGAAGAACAGTAACATTCACCGATTACACGCCATACTTGAGGGTCCTGTGCCAGTAGTTGAGACTATAGTAATCTTTGCTAGTAGCCGTAGCTCATGTGTAGTAATATCAAGAACTTGTTTCTCTTGGGCCAGAACAATGTGATAACTATTGCACAGACCTTGTATACCTTGATTTTTCGACAGCACTTCCAGGATCATGGGCATCCTCTGAAAGATATACTGGCCCAGGCTCTGTTTCTCTCGAAGACACTGCCCCCTTCTGAGCTATTAAGCAGCACTGGCGTAGCTACAGGTGTCGCAGTTGCGCCCGGGCCCCTAAGCAGTATATTTCCCTTTTATAAGATGCACTGTATCTTATAAAGGGAATGCTAGTGAGTGCTTCCATTATGGAAGCGCTCACTAGTATGCAGGAGGCTGGGAAGAGAAGCGCATGTGAGCGCTGTACTCACCCCTCCTCCTGCTTGGTCTTCTTGAGTCCTGCGCTGCTGTGTCCTGGCTGCCTGCAGCATCAGGGCATACAGAGCACACTGTGACCCAATGCTGCAGGCAGTCAGGCGACTGCAGCGGGGGCCCTGAGAAGAGATGAGAGCCGGGAGAACAGGAGAGGTAAGTTTATTTTTTTAAATCTGATCTGAGGTCTGATATAGGGGATCTGAGGTCTAATAGTGGTCTGATATGGAGGTCTTGTCTGAGGTCTGATAAGGGGGTCTGAAAGTCTACTGAGGGTCTGATTTGGGAGCCTGGAGGTCTAATGGGGGTCTGCAGGTCTACTGGGGATTTGGAGGACTGGTCTGAGGTCTGATATGGGGGTCTGGAGGTCTAGTCTGATATGGGGGTCTTTAGGTCTAATGGGGGGGTCTAATATGAGGTCTGATATTGGGGGGAGTCTGACATAGAGGTCTAATGGGGTCTGATATGGGGTCTGACATAGAGGTCTAAAGAAGGTCTGGTCTGAGATGGGGGGTCTCATCTGAGGGTCTTATCTGAAAGTTAAGGGGGTATTTTTGTTCTGTCGCACTGCATCTGTGTGGTACCAGTATTTTCAGGGGGACTGTTTCTACAGGATAGTATTAGGGGGGCACAGCTGGTACAGTAATGGGAGTGGCATGATGGGGTGTTCAGAAGGTGAGGAGAATGATGGAAAAGTAGGAAACTAAGGTGTCTGTTTGTCAAACTCTGCAGAGAGAAGAGATGGCTGAAAGAAATCATCATGGCGGTCTGGGGTGAATAGAGAAGATGAGGACAGGGAATATCTACATCAAAGGAAACATCACTGGATGTATGAGGTACATATGTGGGGCTGTATTACCCTGTATGATCGTAGCGCTGTATGTAATGTTTTCCAAGTACGGTATGTCTTTAAAGGAGTTGTCCGCTTTTTTTTCCGTACGAGCGCTGCATTCTCTTCTCTGTTTACCTGCTCACCACTACAAATGCTGTGGCGAGCAGGAAAACAGAGCAGAAAAAGCAGCTCTCATATGAGCGCTGCCTTATCTTCAAACAGCTGATCAGAGGGAGTGCCGGACCCCCCGCCAATCTGATATTTATGACCTATCCTGAGGATAGGTCATCAGTAGTAAAGAGGACAACCCCTTTAACAGTAGGACTGGAGAGAATGTGTTACGGTCCATTCACACGTCCGTATGTGTTTTGCGATCTGCAAATTGCGGATCTGCAAAACACAGACACCGGCAATGTGCGTTCCGCATTTTGCAGACCGCACATCGCCGGCACTCTCATAGAAATAGGACATGTTCTATTTTTTTGCGGAACGGAAGTACGGATGAGCTAATGCGGATATGGACAGCACATTCCGGCCCCATTTAAAATAATTGGGGTCCGCACCTGTTCCGCAAAATTGCGGAACACATGCGGACCCATTTTGTGAACGTGTGAATGGACCCTTAGATTGAGAATTTGGCAAGGGGGTGGAGGTGCATTTAATTTTTACCTTAGGCAGCAGAAAGGCTAAGTGCACCCCAACCCCTACCAAAAAGGAGGGAGCCCAAGCTGAACTATTGCACCAGGCCCATGAGCCTTAAGCTATGCCCCTGTTTAGCAGTTATGTTTTGTGGACCCATTCACATGAGCTGCTATAAAGGCAGCAAACGGCTGTTGTGCCACAATCATGATGGGAGAAAGTTGACATAGGAAGATATGCAAACCACAGGGGTACATCTGTGTAGATGTTTGCCCACTCCTCCATCCTAAAGGATCTGCCATTGGTTTGAGTCTCCCACCACCTCAGTAATGATTTAGTCTCCTGAGATTGAACCATGGTCCTGTTGCGGGATACATTCTTGTGCTAATAGGAAAATCTTTCTGTTACAGGGGCTTCAGGTGCCTCAACTGAGGCTGACATAAGACCTAGTACCTTTTCCCTATTAGTCTAGTCTCATTATCCTCTTGGGAGTCAGCTGGCTGCTGGAGTTTTTGGGGCTGGAACTCAACTGGATTTCTTCAGATATACAGCACTTCCTATACCTCCCAACCACCCTGGATCAATTGGCTGTTATGTAGTCCTGGGAGGGCTACATCCCAACTCTATCTGCATCCTGAGGACACAACTACAGTTGAATACAATGGTGAAGCTGAGAGGTGTCAGCCCACATTCCCCTGATGAATGGAGAACATAATGTTTCCCACAGAAGCAGGCACGATGCAGTGACATCATCATGCCCACTGATCTGAGCAGGAGAGTCCACACGCTTGTGCATTCCCTGACACAGGCTCTCTCCTATTCAGCAGGTGTGCTGACATCACGGCATCAAGCCTGTTGCTGGGGTTAGTATTACATTTTTTATTTAATTACCACTACAAATGCAGCATTACTGTAAGGGGGCAGCACTGCCGTAAGGATGCAGGAATACTGTAAGGGGGCACTAAGGCATACCTCCCAACTGCCCCAGATTCGGCGGGACAGTCCCGGATTTCATTGGCTGTCCTGCAATCCTGGTACGTGGGAGGTATGTCCCGCTTTCAGGCAGCTGTCCTTACTTCTATAGGAAGCAGAGACCGCTGCCTGTAATGATGAAGCAGAGAGCCATCGACTCCCTGCTCCATGATTCCTCCCCCTGCAGTCTGTGCAGGGGGCGGGGCCAGCCGGCAGTCAGCCTCTGCTCCTCCTCCTACACAGACCAGAGAAGCCGATATGGATGCTGCTGCTGAAGGAGAGTATGACTTTTTTATTTCTTACTTTCTTTGAAGCGGCACAGTCCTGGGCATATTTCTAAGGGGGCATAGTCCTGGACAAATTTCTGAGGGGGGACACAGCTTGGAATATTTCTGTGGGGGGCACATCTGGGCATATTACTGTGAGGCGGCACATAACTGGGCATAATCTGTGAAGGGGACACAATGCTCAGATAAATACTATGTGGTGGCATAAAGGGGGGATAATTACTATGTGGTGGCATTCATGGGACTGGGAGGGATTAGGTGTTTAGTTATGTTTTGGGAGGAGTTAGAGGCGTGGCCTAGTGCAGAAAAACCTGTGTCCCTTCCTTCTTTTCAAAAGTTGGGAGGTATACTAAGGGGAGAGCACTACTGTGTAGGGGCTCTAAAGGGGCCTTTTTACTGTGTGGGGGGCATAACTACTGTTTAGGGCACTGAAAGAGCATAAAACACTATGTGAGGCCACCGGGGCGTTTTTGACTGTCAAGGGGAACTAATGGGGAATAACGACATAATGACTGAGTGGGGCACAAAGGGGACTGGGGGGATTGCGCATTTATAGATGGGCATTGGAGGTGGCCTAGTGTAAAAAAATATTTGCTCTCTCCTTGGGCTTTTCATAAATTGGGAGGAATCATATTACCTATACCAGATATTCCAGGGTTCTCAACACTAATTTAATTGCTTTATTGTTATTATTCTGTTTATTGCTTTATTGTTCTCCATGCCGGTGCCTGTGGTGCAGGCTATAGGCCTTCTCCTCCTCCGGCCTTGCATCCCAGGCGGTCACAATGTTGTCATTTCTTTGTGACCACCTGCACCATTTTACTGCCTCATTGTGTTGTAGAAAAATTTATAGTTGTAATCAGCTCGCATCAAAGTTTGTGTAAGGAAAAAGGTAAATCCATTCTCCATCAGCCGCAGTTAGAGAAAGACCCAGGTGCTACCATCTTGATTGAATTCTTGCTGAGCACTCCTCCCGCCTTGCTCAGTGTGTTCACTTTTATTTACTAACAAAAGGTGTAAAAGGGGCTGGCCCAAGACAAGGATACAGGAAGTGATGACATAGGAAGACAAGACACCATCATTTAGAATAACATAGCCAGCTAACAAACACATGTATACTATAACCTCCCATTTCCACTAGAGCAAACTTTATCCAGCCTTGCTCAGTGATCAATGCCAGATAAAGTTACTATGATCCACATGCAGGTTTATTTACAGTACAGCATCATTATCTCCAGCGGCTGATCAGGCGCACTAGAGACAACAAATGCACGTTCCTTTCGTTTATATTGTTCTCTTAACAAATGCATTCTCGCCAAGCCAATAAATCCGTGTCTTGCGCGGGGGCCCTAGCCGGCGGCAATACATGAGCCAACAAAACACTGCTCTGCTGAACACATCAGTCTCCCCCGGCCCACAGCCCAGTGCTTAGCACATGGACCATTCGCCGATGGAGACCCCTGCGCCCAGCAGCTGTGACAGGACATACACAGGAAGATATCCATTCCAATGGTTTACCCTGACACTGAGAGACATGATGACTAGAGTTGAGCGAACACCTGGATGTTCGGGTTCGAGAAGTTCGGCCGAACATCCCGGAAATGTTCGGGTTCGGGATCCGAACCCGATCCGAACTTCGTCCCGAACCCGAACCCCATTGAAGTCAATGGGGACCCGAACTTTTCGGCACTAAAAAGGCTGTAAAACAGCCCAGGAAAGAGCTAGAGGGCTGCAAAAGGCAGCAACATGTAGGTAAATCCCCTGCAAACAAATGTGGATAGGGAAATGAATTAAAATAAAAATTAAATAAATAAAAATTAACCAAAATCAATTGGAGAGAGGTTCCATAGCAGAGAATCTGGCTTCCCGTCACCCACCACTGGAACAGTCCATTCTCAGATATTTAGGCCCCGGCACCCAGGCAGAGGAGAGAGGTCCCGTAACAGAGAATCTGTCTTCATGTCAGCAGAGAATTAGTCTGCATGTCATAGCAGAGAATGAGGCTTCACGTCAGCCACCACTGCAACAGTCCATTGGCATATATTTAGGCCCAGCACCCAGGCAGAGGAGGGAGGTCCCGTAACAGAGAATCTGTCTTCATGACAGCAGAGAATCAGTCTGCATGTCATAGCAGAGAATGAGGCTTCACGTCACCCACCACTGCAACAGTCCATTGGCATATATTTAGGCCTAGCACACAGGCAGAGCAGAGAGGTCCCGTAACAGACAATCTGGCTTCATGACAGCAGAGAATCAGTCTGCATGTCATAGCAGAGAATGAGGCTTCACGTCACCCACCACTGCAACAGTCCATTGGCATATATTTAGGCCTAGCACACAGGCAGAGCAGAGAGGTCCCGTAACAGACGATCTGGCTTCATGTCAGCAGAGAATCAGTCTGCATGTCATAGCAGAGAATGAGGCTTCACGTCAGCCACCACTGCAACAGTCCATTGGCATATATTTAGGCCCAGCACCCAGGCAGAGGAGGGAGGTCCCGTAACAGAGAATCTGTCTTCATGTCAGCAGAGAATTAGTCTGCATGTCATAGCAGAGAATGAGGCTTCACGTCAGCCACCACTGCAACAGTCCATTGGCATATATTTAGGCCCAGCACACACACAGGCAGAGGAGAGAGGTCCCGTAACAGACAATCTGGCTTCATGTCAGCAGAGAATTAGTCTGCATGTCATAGCAGAGAATGAGGCTTCACGTCAGCCACCACTGCAACAGTCCATTGGCATATATTTAGGCCCAGCACACACACAGGCAGAGGAGAGAGGTCCCGTAACAGAGAATCTGTCTTCATGTCAGCAGAGAATTAGTCTGCATGTCATAGCAGAGAATCAGGCTTCACGTCACCCACCACTGCAACAGTCCATTGGCATATATTCAGGCCCAGCACCCAGGCAGAGGAGGGAGGTCCCGTAACAGAGAATCTGTCTTCATGTCAGCAGAGAATTAGTCTGCATGTCATAGCAGAGAATGAGGCTTCACGTCAGCCACCACTGCAACAGTCCATTGGCATATATTTAGGCCCAGCACACACACAGGCAGAGGAGAGAGGTCCCGTAACAGAGAATCTGTCTTCATGTCAGCAGAGAATTAGTCTGCATGTCATAGCAGAGAATGAGGCTTCACGTCAGCCACCACTGCAACAGTCCATTGGCATATATTTAGGCCCAGCACACACACAGGCAGAGGAGAGAGGTCCCGTAACAGACAATCTGGCTTCATGTCAGCAGAGAATTAGTCTGCATGTCATAGCAGAGAATGAGGCTTCACGTCACCCACCACTGCAACAGTCCATTGGCATATATTTAGGCCCAGCACCCAGGCAGAGGAGGGAGGTCCCGTAACAGAGAATCTGTCTTCATGTCAGCAGAGAATTAGTCTGCATGTCATAGCAGAGAATGAGGCTTCACGTCAGCCACCACTGCAACAGTCCATTGGCATATATTTAGGCCCAGCACACACACAGGCAGAGGAGAGAGGTCCCGTAACAGAGAATCTGGCTTCATGTCAGCAGAGAATCAGTCTGCATGTCATAGCAGAGAATCAGGCTTCACGTCAGCCACCACTGCAACAGTCCATTGTCATAAATTTAGGCCCAGCACCCAGGCAGAGGAGAGAGGTCCCGTAACAGAGAATCTGGCTTCATGTCAGCAGAGAATCAGTCTTCATATCATAGCAGAGAATCAGGCTTCACGTCACCCACCACTGTAAGAGTCAATTTTCATAAATTTAGGCCCAGAACCCAGGCAGAGGAGAAAGGTCCCGTAACAGACAATCTGGCTTCATGTCAGCAGAGAATCAGTCTTCATATCATAGCAGAGAATCAGGCTTCACGTCACCCACCACTGTAAGAGTCAATTTTCATAAATTTAGGCCCAGAACCCAGGCAGAGGAGAAAGGTCCCGTAACAGACAATCTGGCTTCATGTCAGCAGAGAATCAGTCTTCATATCATAGCAGAGAATCAGGCTTCACGTCACCCACCACTGCAACAGTCCATTGGCATATATTTAGGCCTAGCACACAGGCAGAGCAGAGAGGTCCCGTAACAGACAATCTGGCTTCATGACAGCAGAGAATCAGTCTGCATGTCATAGCAGAGAATCAGGCTTCACGTCAGCCACCACTGCAACAGTCCATTGTCATAAATTTAGGCCCAGCACCCAGGCAGAGGAGAGAGGTCCCGTAACAGAGGATCTGGCTTCATGTCAGCAGAGAATCAGTCTGCATGTCATAGCAGAGAATGAGGCTTCACGTCAGCCACCACTGCAACAGTCCATTGTCATAAATTTAGGCCCAGCACCCAGGCAGAGGAGAGAGGTCCCGTAAAAGAGGATCTGGCTTCATGTCAGCAGAGAATCAGTCTGCATGTCATAGCAGAGAATGAGGCTTCACGTCACCCACCACTGCAACAGTCCATTGGCATATATTTAGGCCTAGCACACAGGCAGAGCAGAGAGGTCCCGTAACAGACAATCTGGCTTCATGACAGCAGAGAATCAGTCTGCATGTCATAGCAGAGAATCAGGCTTCACGTCAGCCACCACTGCAACAGTCCATTGGCATATATTTAGGCCTAGCACACAGGCAGAGGAGAGAGGTCCCGTAACAGACAATCTGGCTTCATGTCAGCAGAGAATCAGTCTGCATGTCATAGCAGAGAATGAGGCTTCACGTCAGCCACCACTGCAACAGTCCATTGTCATAAATTTAGGCCCAGCACCCAGGCAGAGGAGAGAGGTCCCGTAACAGACAATCTGGCTTCATGTCAGCAGAGAATTAGTCTGCATGTCATAGCAGAGAATCAGGCTTCATGTCAGCCACCACTGCAACAGTCCATTGGCATATATTTAGGCCTAGCACACAGGCAGAGGAGAGGTTCATTCAACTTTGGGTAGCATCGCAATATAATGGTAAAATGAAAATAAAAATAGGATTGAATGAGGAAGTGCCCTGGAGTCCAATAATATATGGTTATGGGGAGGTAGTTAATGTCTAATCTGGACAAGGGACGGACAGGTCCTGTGGGATCCATGCCTGGTTCATTTTTATGAACGTCAGCTTGTCCACATTGGCTGTAGACAGGCGGCTGCGTTTGTCTGTAATGACGCCCCCTGCCGTGCTGAATACACGTTCAGACAAAACGCTGGCTGCCGGGCAGGCCAGCACCTCCAAGGCATAAAAGGCTAGCTCTGGCCACGTGGACAATTTAGAGACCCAGAAGTTGAATGGGGCCGAACCATCAGTCAGTACGTGGAGGGGTGTGCACACGTACTGTTCCACCATGTTAGTGAAATGTTGCCTCCTGCTAACACGTTGCGTATCAGGTGGTGGTGCAGTTAGCTGTGGCGTGTTGACAAAAGTTTTCCACATCTCTGCCATGCTAACCCTGCCCTCAGAGGAGCTGGCCGTGACACAGCTGCCTTGGCGACCTCTTGCTCCTCCTCTGCCTTGGCCTTGGGCTTCCACTTGTTCCCCTGTGACATTTGGGAATGCTCTCAGTAGCGCGTCTACCAACGTGCGCTTGTACTCGCGCATCTTCCTATCACGCTCCAGTGCAGGAAGTAAGGTGGGCACATTGTCTTTGTAGCGTGGATCCAGCAGGGTGGCAACCCAGTAGTCCGCACAGGTTAAAATGTGGGCAACTCTGCTGTCGTTGCGCAGGCACTGCAGCATGTAGTCGCTCATGTGTGCCAGGCTGCCCAGGGGTAAGGACAAGCTGTCCTCTGTGGGAGGCGTATCGTCATCGTCCTGCCTTTCCCCCCAGCCACGCACCAGTGATGGACCCGAGCTGCGTTGGGTGCCACCCCGCTGTGACCATGCTTCATCCTCATCCTCCTCCACCTCCTCCTCATCCTCGTCCTCCTCGTCCTCCAGTAGTGGGCCCTGGCTGGCCACATTTGTACCTGGCCTCTGCTGTTGCCAAAAACCTCCCTCTGAGTCACTTCGAAGAGACTGGCCTGAAAGTGCTAAAAATGACCCCTCTTCCTCCTCCTCCTCCTCCTCCTCCTGGGCCACCTCCTCTTCCATCATCGCCCTAAGTGTTTTCTCAAGGAGACATAGAAGTGGTATTGTAACGCTGATAACGGTGTCATCGCCACTGGCCATGTTGGTGGAGTACTCGAAACAGCGCAACAGGGCACACAGGTCTCGCATGGAGGCCCAGTCATTGGTGGTGAAGTGGTGCTGTTCTGTAGTGCGACTGACCCGTGCGTGCTGCAGCTGAAACTCCACTATGGCCTGCTGCTGCTCGCACAGTCTGTCCAGCATGTGCAAGGTGGAGTTCCACCTGGTGGGCACGTCGCATATGAGGCGGTGAGCGGGAAGGCCGAAGTTACGCTGTAGCGCAGACAGGCGAGCAGCAGCAGGATGTGAACGCCGGAAGCGCGAACAGACGGCCCGCACTTTATGCAGCAGCTCTGACATGTCGGGGTAGTTGTGAATGAACTTCTGCACCACCAAATTCAGCACATGCGCCAAGCAAGGGATGTGCGTCAAATTGGCTAGTCCCAGAGCTGCAACGAGATTTCGCCCATTATCACACACCACCAGGCCGGGCTTGAGGCTCACCGGCAGCAACCACTCGTCGGTCTGTTGTTCTATACCCCGCCACAACTCCTGTGCGGTGTGGGGCCTGTCCCCCAAACATATGAGTTTCAGAATGGCCTGCTGACGTTTACCCCGGGCTGTGCTGAAGTTGGTGGTGAAGGTGTGTGGCTGACTGGATGAGCAGGTGGAAGAAGAGGAGGAGGAAGCCGAGAAGGAGGAGGTGGCAACAGGAGGCAAAGAATGTTGCCCTGCGATCCTTGGCGGCGGAAGGACGTGCGCCAAACAGCTCTCCGCCTGGGGCCCAGCTGCCACTACATTTACCCAGTGTGCAGTTAGGGAGATATAGCGTCCCTGGCCGTGCTTACTGGTCCACGTATCTGTGGTTAGGTGGACCTTGCCACAGATGGCGTTGCGCAGTGCACACTTGATTTTATCGGATACTTGGTTGTGCAGGGAAGGCACGGCTCTCTTGGAGAAGTAGTGCCGGCTGGGAACAACATACTGTGGGACAGCAAGCGACATGAGCTGTTTGAAGCTGTCTGTGTCCACCAGCCTAAATGACAGCATTTCATAGGCCAGTAGTTTAGAAATGCTGGCATTCAGGGCCAGGGATCGAGGGTGGCTAGGTGGGAATTTACGCTTTCTATCAAATGTTTGTGAGATGGAGAGCTGAACGCTGGCGTGTGACATGGTTGAGACGCTTGGTGACGGAGGTGGTGGTGGTGGTGTTGGTGGTACATCCCCTGTTTGCTGGGCGGCAGGTGCCAACGTTCCTCCAGAGGCGGAGGAAGAGGCCGAGGCGGCAGCAGCAGAATAGGCCGAGGCGGCAGCAGCAGAAGAGGTAGCAGGGGGAGCCTGAGTGACTTCCTTGGTTTTAAGGTGTTTACTCCACTGCAGTTCATGCTTTGCATGCAGGTGCCTGGTCATGCAGGTTGTGCTCAGGTTCAGAACGTTAATGCCTCGCTTCAGGCTCTGATGGCACAGCGTGCAAACCACTCGGGTCTTGTCGTCAGCACATTGTTTGAAGAAGTGCCATGCCAGGGAACTCCTTGAAGCTGCCTTTGGGGTGCTCGGTCCCAGATGGCGGCGGTCAGTAGCAGGCGGAGTCTCTTGGCGGCGGGTGTTCTGCTTTTGCCCACTGCTCCCTCTTTTGCTACGCTGTTGGCTCGGTCTCACCACTGCCTCTTCCTCCGAACTGTGAAAGTCAGTGGCACGACCTTCATTCCATGTGGGGTCTAGGACCTCATCGTCCCCTGCATCGTCTTCCACCCAGTCTTGATCCCTGACCTCCTGTTCAGTCTGCACACTGCAGAAAGACGCAGCAGTTGGCACCTGTGTTTCGTCATCATCAGAGACATGCTGAGGTGGTATTCCCATGTCCTCATCATCAGGAAACATAAGTGGTTGTGCGTCAGTGCATTCTATGTCTTTCACCGCTGGGGAAGGGCTAGGTGGATGCCCTTGGGAAACCCTGCCAGCGGAGTCTTCAAACAGCATAAGAGACTGCTGCATAACTTGAGGCTGAGACAGTTTCCCTGGTATGCATGGGGGTGATGTGACAGACTGATGGGGTTGGTTTTCAGGCGCCATCTGTGCGCTTTCTGCAGAAGACTGGGTGGGAGATAATGTGAACGTGCTGGATCCACTGTCGGCCACCCAATTGACTAATGCCTGTACCTGCTCAGGCCTTACCATCCTTAGAACGGCATTGGGCCCCACCATATATCGCTGTAAATTCTGGCGGCTACTGGGACCTGAGGTAGTTGGTACACTAGGACGTGTGGATGTGGCAGAACGGCCACGTCCTCTCCCAGCACCAGAGGGTCCACTAACACCACCACGACCATGTCCACGTCCGCGTCCCTTACTAGATGTTTTTCTCATTGTTATGGTTCACCACAACAACAAATATATTATTTGGCCCAATGTATTGTATTCAAATTCAGCGGGATATAAATTTGAGGCCTAGTATTTAGGCGCTGGGTGACCGGTATGGATTTAGTGACAGAATTAGACTTGGAAATGCACAGAAGCGTGTGTGTGAAGTTATTCTGAATGACCCTATGTGCACCTTCAATATGATCTACCCTTTTAGGGATAGATTTCAAATAGCTCTGATATAGCAGAAACGACTAAATTATGAAATTGCTAAATTGGGAATTGTATTTCAACCCAGAACAAAAAATGTGCTTTGACGGACACTAAATAACTTTCCCAGCCACAACAGGACAGCGGTAACGAGAGATTTAGCGGGATATAAATTTGAGGCCTAGTATTTAGGCGCTGGGTGACAGGTATGGGTTTAGTGACAGAATTAGATTTGGAAATGCACAGTAGCGGGTGTGTGAAGTTATTCTGAATGACCCTATGTGCACCTTGAATATTATATACCCTTTTAGGGATAGATTTCAAATAGCTCTGATATAGCAGAAACCACTAAATTATGAAATTGCTAAATTGGGAATTGTATTTCAACCCAGAACAAAAAATGTGCTTTGACGGACACTAAATAACTTTCCCAGCCACAACAGGACAGCGGTAACGAGAGATTTAGCGGGATATAAATTTGAGGCCTAGTATTTAGGCGCTGGGTGACAGGTATGGGTTTAGTGACAGAATTAGACTTGGAAATGCACAGTAGCGGTGTGTGTGAAGTTATTCTGAATGACCCAATGTGCACCTTGAATATTATATACCCTTTTAGGGATAGATTTCAAATAGCTCTGATATAGCAGAAACCACTAAATTATGAAATTGCTAAATTGGGAATTGTATTTCAACCCAGAACAAGAAATGTGCTTGAACGGACACTAAATAACTCGCCCAGCTACAGCACTAAGGACAGATTTAGCGGGATATAAATTTGAGGCCTAGTATTTAGGCGCTGGGTGACAGGTATGGGTTTAGTGCCAGAATTAGACTTGGAAATACACAGTAGCGGGTGTGTGTGAAGTTATTCTGAATGACCCAATGTGCACCTTGAATATTATATACCCTTTTAGGGATAGATTTCAAATAGCTCTGATATAGCAGAAACCACTAAATTATGAAATTGCTAAATTGGGAATTGTATTTCAACCCAGAACAAGAAATGTGCTTGAACGGACACTAAATAACTCGCCCAGCTACAGCACTAAGGACAGATTTAGCGGGATATAAATTTGAGGCCTAGTATTTAGGCGCTGGGTGACAGGTATGGGTTTAGTGCCAGAATTAGACTTGGAAATACACAGTAGCGGGTGTGTGTGAAGTTATTCTGAATGACCCAATGTGCACCTTGAATATTATATACCCTTTTAGGGATAGATTTCAAATAGCTCTGATATAGCAGAAACCACTAAATTATGAAATTGCTAAATTGGGAATTGTATTTCAACCCAGAACAAGAAATGTGCTTGAACGGACACTAAATAACTCGCCCAGCTACAGCACTAAGGACAGATTTAGCGGGATATAAATTTGAGGCCTAGTATTTAGGCGCTGGGTGACAGGTATGGGTTTAGTGCCAGAATTAGACTTGGAAATACACAGTAGCGGGTGTGTGTGAAGTTATTCTGAATGACCCAATGTGCACCTTGAATATTATATACCCTTTTAGGGATAGATTTCAAATAGCTCTGATATAGCAGAAACCACTAAATTATGAAATTGCTAAATTGGGAATTGTATTTCAACCCAGAACAAGAAATGTGCTTGAACGGACACTAAATAACTTCCCAGCCACAACAGGACAGCGGTAACGAGAGATTTAGCGGGATATAAATTTGAGGCCTAGTATTTAGGCGCTGGGTGACAGGTATGGGTTTAGTGCCAGAATTAGACTTGGAAATACACAGTAGCGGGTGTGTGTGAAGTTATTCTGAATGACCCAATGTGCACCTTGAATATTATATACCCTTTTAGGGATAGATTTCAAATAGCTCTGATATAGCAGAAACCACTAAATTATGAAATTGCTAAATTGGGAATTGTATTTCAACCCAGAACAAGAAATGTGCTTGAACGGACACTAAATAACTCGCCCAGCTACAGCACTAAGGACAGATTTAGCGGGATATAAATTTGAGGCCTAGTATTTAGGCGCTGGGTGACAGGTATGGGTTTAGTGCCAGAATTAGACTTGGAAATACACAGTAGCGGGTGTGTGTGAAGTTATTCTGAATGACCCAATGTGCACCTTGAATATTATATACCCTTTTAGGGATAGATTTCAAATAGCTCTGATATAGCAGAAACCACTAAATTATGAAATTGCTAAATTGGGAATTGTATTTCAACCCAGAACAAGAAATGTGCTTGAACGGACACTAAATAACTCGCCCAGCTACAGGACAGCGTAAGGACAGATTTAGCGGGATATAAATTTGAGGCCTAGTATTTAGGCGCTGGGTGACAGGTATGGGTTTAGTGCCAGAATTAGACTTGGAAATACACAGTAGCGGGTGTGTGTGAAGTTATTCTGAATGACCCAATGTGCACCTTGAATATTATATACCCTTTTAGGGATAGATTTCAAATAGCTCTGATATAGCAGAAACCACTAAATTATGAAATTGCTAAATTGGGAATTGTATTTCAACCCAGAACAAGAAATGTGCTTGAACGGACACTAAATAACTCGCCCAGCTACAGCACTAAGGACAGATTTAGCGGGATATAAATTTGAGGCCTAGTATTTAGGCGCTGGGTGACAGGTATGGGTTTAGTGCCAGAATTAGACTTGGAAATACACAGTAGCGGGTGTGTGTGAAGTTATTCTGAATGACCCAATGTGCACCTTGAATATTATATACCCTTTTAGGGATAGATTTCAAATAGCTCTGATATAGCAGAAACCACTAAATTATGAAATTGCTAAATTGGGAATTGTATTTCAACCCAGAACAAGAAATGTGCTTGACGGACACTAAATAACTTCCCAGCCACAACAGGACAGCGGTAACGAGAGATTTAGCGGGATATAAATTTGAGGCCTAGTATTTAGGCGCTGGGTGACAGGTATGGGTTTAGTGCCAGAATTAGACTTGGAAATACACAGTAGCGGGTGTGTGTGAAGTTATTCTGAATGACCCAATGTGCACCTTGAATATTATATACCCTTTTAGGGATAGATTTCAAATAGCTCTGATATAGCAGAAACCACTAAATTATGAAATTGCTAAATTGGGAATTGTATTTCAACCCAGAACAAGAAATGTGCTTGAACGGACACTAAATAACTCGCCCAGCTACAGCACTAAGGACAGATTTAGCGGGATATAAATTTGAGGCCTAGTATTTAGGCGCTGGGTGACAGGTATGGGTTTAGTGCCAGAATTAGACTTGGAAATACACAGTAGCGGGTGTGTGTGAAGTTATTCTGAATGACCCAATGTGCACCTTGAATATTATATACCCTTTTAGGGATAGATTTCAAATAGCTCTGATATAGCAGAAACCACTAAATTATGAAATTGCTAAATTGGGAATTGTATTTCAACCCAGAACAAGAAATGTGCTTGAACGGACACTAAATAACTCGCCCAGCTACAGCACTAAGGACAGATTTAGCGGGATATAAATTTGAGGCCTAGTATTTAGGCGCTGGGTGACAGGTATGGGTTTAGTGCCAGAATTAGACTTGGAAATACACAGTAGCGGGTGTGTGTGAAGTTATTCTGAATGACCCAATGTGCACCTTGAATATTATATACCCTTTTAGGGATAGATTTCAAATAGCTCTGATATAGCAGAAACCACTAAATTATGAAATTGCTAAATTGGGAATTGTATTTCAACCCAGAACAAGAAATGTGCTTGAACGGACACTAAATAACTCGCCCAGCTACAGCACTAAGGACAGATTTAGCGGGATATAAATTTGAGGCCTAGTATTTAGGCGCTGGGTGACAGGTATGGGTTTAGTGCCAGAATTAGACTTGGAAATACACAGTAGCGGGTGTGTGTGAAGTTATTCTGAATGACCCAATGTGCACCTTGAATATTATATACCCTTTTAGGGATAGATTTCAAATAGCTCTGATATAGCAGAAACCACTAAATTATGAAATTGCTAAATTGGGAATTGTATTTCAACCCAGAACAAGAAATGTGCTTGACGGACACTAAATAACTTCCCAGCCACAACAGGACAGCGGTAACGAGAGATTTAGCGGGATATAAATTTGAGGCCTAGTATTTAGGCGCTGGGTGACAGGTATGGGTTTAGTGCCAGAATTAGACTTGGAAATACACAGTAGCGGGTGTGTGTGAAGTTATTCTGAATGACCCAATGTGCACCTTGAATATTATATACCCTTTTAGGGATAGATTTCAAATAGCTCTGATATAGCAGAAACCACTAAATTATGAAATTGCTAAATTGGGAATTGTATTTCAACCCAGAACAAGAAATGTGCTTGAACGGACACTAAATAACTCGCCCAGCTACAGCACTAAGGACAGATTTAGCGGGATATAAATTTGAGGCCTAGTATTTAGGCGCTGGGTGACAGGTATGGGTTTAGTGCCAGAATTAGACTTGGAAATACACAGTAGCGGGTGTGTGTGAAGTTATTCTGAATGACCCAATGTGCACCTTGAATATTATATACCCTTTTAGGGATAGATTTCAAATAGCTCTGATATAGCAGAAACCACTAAATTATGAAATTGCTAAATTGGGAATTGTATTTCAACCCAGAACAAGAAATGTGCTTGAACGGACACTAAATAACTTCGCCCAGCTACAGGACAGCGTAAGGACAGATTTAGCGGGATATAAATTTGAGGCCTAGTATTTAGGCGCTGGGTGACAGGTATGGGTTTAGTGCCAGAATTAGACTTGGAAATACACAGTAGCGGGTGTGTGTGAAGTTATTCTGAATGACCCAATGTGCACCTTGAATATTATATACCCTTTTAGGGATAGATTTCAAATAGCTCTGATATAGCAGAAACCACTAAATTATGAAATTGCTAAATTGGGAATTGTATTTCAACCCAGAACAAGAAATGTGCTTGAACGGACACTAAATAACTCGCCCAGCTACAGCACTAAGGACAGATTTAGCGGGATATAAATTTGAGGCCTAGTATTTAGGCGCTGGGTGACAGGTATGGGTTTAGTGCCAGAATTAGACTTGGAAATACACAGTAGCGGGTGTGTGTGAAGTTATTCTGAATGACCCAATGTGCACCTTGAATATTATATACCCTTTTAGGGATAGATTTCAAATAGCTCTGATATAGCAGAAACCACTAAATTATGAAATTGCTAAATTGGGAATTGTATTTCAACCCAGAACAAGAAATGTGCTTGAACGGACACTAAATAACTCGCCCAGCTACAGCACTAAGGACAGATTTAGCGGGATATAAATTTGAGGCCTAGTATTTAGGCGCTGGGTGACAGGTATGGGTTTAGTGCCAGAATTAGACTTGGAAATACACAGTAGCGGGTGTGTGTGAAGTTATTCTGAATGACCCAATGTGCACCTTGAATATTATATACCCTTTTAGGGATAGATTTCAAATAGCTCTGATATAGCAGAAACCACTAAATTATGAAATTGCTAAATTGGGAATTGTATTTCAACCCAGAACAAGAAATGTGCTTGAACGGACACTAAATAACTCGCCCAGCTACAGCACTAGGGACAGATTTAGCTGGATATAAATTTGAGGCCTAGTATTTAGGCGCTGGGTGACCGGTATGGATTTAGTGACAGAATTAGACTGGGATATGGCCAAAAAATAAACAGACTATTGCTGGTTAAATGCACTTGGTGTGACAGCTTCACCCTGATGTAGGCTTTAGCCAAAAAACAACCACACCATTGAGGGTTAAATGCACTTGGTGACAGGCGCAGCTTGCCCCTGATTTAGTATATGGCCAAAAAATGAACAGACTATTGCTGGTTAAATGCACTTGGTGTGACAGCTTCACCCTGATGTAGGCTTTAGCCAAAAAACAACCACACCATTGAGGGTTAAATGCACTTGGTGACAGGCGCAGCTTGCCCCTGATTTAGTATATGGCCAAAAAATGAACAGACTATTGCTGGTTAAATGCACTTGGTGTGACAGCTTCACCCTGATGTAGGCTTTAGCCAAAAAACAACCACACCATTGAGGGTTAAATGCACTTGGTGACAGGCGCAGCTTGCCCCTGATTTTGTATATGGCCAAAAAATGAACAGACTATTGCTGGTTAAATGCACTTGGTGTGACAGCTTCACCCTGATGTAGGCTTTAGCCAAAAAACAACCACACCATTGAGGGTTAAATGCACTTGGTCGCAGCTTGTGCTGGCGCACCACAAGACACAAAATGGCCGCCGATCACCCCAGAAAAATGTGACTGACAAACGGTCTGTGCAGCCTAAAAACAGTGAGCAATTGAGGATCAGCAGCTCAATGATCCACAGCTGCAGATCGATCAGTTAATCAAGTCCTTTGGAGGAGTTAATCTGCCTAATCTCGCCCTACTGTCGCAGCCGCAACCTCTCCCTACGCTAATCAGAGCAGAGTGACGGGCGGCGCTATGTGACTCCAGCTTAAATAGAGGCTGGGTCACATGGTGCTCTGGCCAATCACAGCCATGCCAATAGTAGGCATGGCTGTGATGGCCTCTTGGGGCAAGTAGTATGACGCTTGTTGATTGGCTGCTTTGCAGCCTTTCAAAAAGCGCCAAGAAAGCGTCACAAAAGCGCGAAGAAAGCGACGAACACCGAACCCGAACCCGGACTTTTACGAAAATGTCCGGGTTCGGGTCCGTGTCACGGACACCCCAAAATTCGGTACGAACCCGAACTATACAGTTCGAGTTCGCTCATCCCTAATGATGACAATACACAATATATTAAATACACATCCTAATAAAATTTCCACAACAATTGGCATCAGGCCTAGTAGCCTAAGAGGGTGAAAAGCAGAGCAGGGAGCCATCATCTACTGTGCCCTTCACAGAATTCAACTGTATTGCAACCCACAAGCAAAAAAGCAAAAGTGTCAAGCATGAATACACCAGAAAACAGTCGCAACAACCTTGGTAAATGTGTCTTAATTTATTTATTTTACCCCCATATACAGCGCTTTACAGACATTACCACAGTTTGCTGTCCCCAATGGCGCTCACAATCTAAGCTCCCTATCAGTATGTCTATGAAGTGCGGGAGGAAACCCACACAAACTGGGGAGAACATACAAACTCCATGCAGATGTTCCGTGTCTTAATGTCCCAATAACAAAACATGAATTGTGGTCTGGAGAACACAGAGTTATAAATGCATGAAGTGGCAACTCTAAGAACCTTTAATATTTTTTTATTTGACACAATCACTATTCATTGCCTCGAAAATCAGTACATGTATATATTTGTTTGATTATAGGTTTCACTGATGCTCCCAGGAGTATTTCAAGAGAAGTATGTTCGTGTCTACTGTACAAAAACTGATCAGAAGGATCTGGACGCTGCTGAGAATTGTTTTAAGGAGTGGTGCAAAGAAAAGGGGTTCGAAATATCAGGTACGTGATTGCATGCTCCAGACCTTCTGATTCACAAAGAAGCAGTAAATAACACTGATCCCAACATGTTCACAGAGAATAGTTGGGATCTGTGTTTTATTTAGTTTTTGTTTTTTTTGTAAGAATAATTAAACTAAGATTGGTGTTCTGAGGTTTCAAAATTGAAAAAAAAAATTTATAATAAAATCTTAAAGATCCAGTCCTTTAAAAAAAAAATAAAAAAAGAGAGAAGGTAAAAACAGCTTTGTCAGTTCTTATTTGCAATCAATTTGTTCAAAATACTGTGGTTATTAATATTTATATTGGTCGGAGTGCCATTACTTGATACACAGCTCAAAATAAGCATAACTGTAACCCCTTTAGGACCAACCAAGTTTTGGTGGAGACATTTTAATTTTCCTCCCCACTATAAAGTTCTTATTTTTATTTCAATCAACATAGCTGTATGTGGGCTTGTTTTTCAAGGGTTGTATTTTTTTACAGCACCAATTAGGGTTCCATAATATATTGTAAAACTGTAAAGAAAAATAAATTCTATGAGGGGTGGGATGGGATAAAAACACAATTCTGCCAATGTTTTTTTAGTTTAGTTTTAGTGCATTGTATATGCTGTAACAATGACATCATAACCTTATTCAGTACGATTATGGTGAAAGCTAAATGTTACTGTTTGTTTTTATTTAAAACTTTGCTTTGTGTCACTATCTTCTGATTAGCAAACTTTATAAAATCTTTCCATCTACTGAAATGTGTGAGAGCAGGGCCCGTTTCTTTTTTTATGTGTTTGTGTGTTGGGGGCGGGGGGGGGGGGGGGGGGGTAGGTGTAGACTTTATTGGTAGTATGCCTCAAATTGCAGGGACCCTGGCAATCTTGGACAGCAGGGGACTGACGAGAGGACGGAAGCTGGAGCACTATGCAAACAACAGTTGCAGTGGAGATGACTTTCTTGGTGATCATGTGACTGGTCAGACCCTGCACAGACCTAACAGTGACAACTAGGGCAGTTGTGTGGCCACAATTATACTGGAAAAGTATAGTGTAAAAAAATAAATAAATAAAAAAAAGGTCTTTGCTGACCTCTTAATTAAGAGCCATAAATAATAATAAAAAAGTTAAGAAGAATGCACAAAAAATAACCCATACCCCCAAAAAATGTTCCCTGCTCTAATTTATGTTTTATTGCTAGCCAAGTCCAGATTACCCAATATTGGACATGTAATATTTCCAAATTTTGTTTATTCAAATAAAAAATAAATAAAAAAATAAATATATCTACTTTCGAGTAATACTGTATTACTCAAAGGGTGAAATCTGCAAAATGAATTGACATTCTGTGCTTTCAAAATTCATACCACAGGTCAATCTGAATGTGGAGATTTTCAAGTGTAGATGGGATTTTTAAAATCTTATGAATTTAGCTAGTACTGTATTATGCTGCAGATTTTTCACATACAAATCCACATATAATATGCAACGTGTACATGTGGTCCAAGCCAAAATAAAAAGCTTAATTTGTGTATAAAAATAATATGCAAAGAAACCTGCTTTAAAAAATAATAATCTGTTAGGGCTCGTTCACACGAACGTTTTTTGCGTTCTATATACGGAACCATTCATTTTAATGGTTCCACGAAAAAAAAAAAAAAAACGGAATGTACTCTGTAGGCAAAAGATAGAACATGTCCTATTATTGTCTTCCGTATCCGTTCCATTTCTTCTGAACCATCTATTGAAAATGTTATGCCCAGCCCAATTTTTTCTATTACTGTATATGCCATATGGAAAAACGGAACCTGAAACCCTACTGAAAAATATAAAACCGGAACGGATACGGGAAAAACGGCCAGCAAAACACTGAAAATGCCATACGGTCGTGTGAACGAGCCCTTAAACTAACACCAGGCTGTGTCTGGTCATGAAGACTGAAATGATTCTGGTCCTGAACTAGTTAATATTTTTTATATTCTTAAAAACTTTATTAACCCTTTTTTAAAATACTTTGTCTAGCGGAGTATATGAGTTTAACACACACTCCTTAGTCTAGGTTCACATCACCATTTTGTTCAATAAAAAACAGATCCTTTATTTTGTGCATCCGTTATGCTCAATTATGCTCATTTTGCATCAATTTTAGCCATTTCTGTCTGAGATCGGTTATTTTAGATGAAAAAAAAAATGTACTTCATCCTGGATGTTTTTTTCCTGTCTAAAATAATGGATCTCCTAGGAAATGGGTAAAATGGATGTGAAATGAGCATAACTGATGCACAAAGTTTTTTTTTTCTTTACTGTTTATTGTTCTTCTGAAGGGTCAGAAGATTGGAAAACAAAACTGTGCGGTGAACCCGGCCTAACATACCAGTATATAGTAAGCCCCCATGCTCCCTCTAGTGGAGGCTGCAGGCTTCTAGCATGCTGATTTTGAAATCTACCTTTAGGGCATCAGATATATGAAAGCAACATGAAAAAAATAGTCAACATAGAAATGTGGATCTAGAAAAGCATAATAATAAAAAAGTAAAGATTCACTTATAAGGGTTTTGTACTTTTAAAGAACTTCCAGGACTTCAAGGGAATCTGTCACCAGTTTTAGGCCTCTTTCAGACGGGAAATAAAAAATAATTTCTTAATCCACTTGATCGCGCAGCCCGACATCTCTTCTGTCTTCTGTGCTGTGTGCAGGAAAAGGACCTGTGGTGACGTCACTCCGGTCATCACATGGTCCATCACATGATCTTTTACCATGGTGATGGATCATGTGATGACCGGAGTGATGTCACCACAGGTCCTTTTCCTGCACACAACACAGAAGACAGACAGAAAAGATGCCGGCTGCGCGAGCAAGTGGATTAAGGGGAGTTAAATTATTTTTAAATTTTTTTTAACCCCTCCAGCGCTATTGTACTATGATTCAGAATTCGATTATTTTCCCTTATAACCATGTTAGGCTACTTTCACACCTGCGTTTAGGTGTGGATCCGTCTGGTATCTGCACAGACGGATCCGCACCTATAATGCAAACGCTTAGATCCGTTCAGAAGATTTATTTATTTATTTTTGTTCATGATAATGCAAACGGATCCGTTTTGACTTTACATTGAAAGTCAATGGGGGACGGATCTGTTTGAAAATGGAGCCATATTGTGTCAACTTGAAATGGATCCGTCCCCGTTGACTTACATCGTAAGTCTGGACGGATCTGTTTGCCTCCGCACGGCCAGGTGGACACCCGAACAGCGTTCGGGTGTCCGCCTGCTGAGCGGAGCGGAGGACAAACTGTGCCAGACTGATGCATTCTGAGCGGATCCGCATCCACTCAGAATGCATTCGGGCCGTACGGATCCTTTCGGGGCCGCTTGTGAGAGCCTTCAACCGGAACTCACAAGCGGAGCCCCGAACGCTAGTGTGAAAGTAGCCTTATAAGGGAAAATAATAATGATCAGGTCTCCATCCCGATCGTCTCCTAGCAACCGTGCGTGAAAATCGCACCACATCCGCACTTGCTTGCGATTTTCACGCAGCCCTATTCACTTCTATGGGGCCTGCGTGGAAAACGCACAATATAGAGCATGCTGCGATTTTCACACAACGCACAAGTGATGCGTGAAAATCACCGCTCATGTGCACAGCCCCATAGAAATGAATGGGTCCGGATTCAGTGCGGGTGCAATGCGTTCACTTCACGCATTGCACCCGCGCAGAAATCTCGCCCGTGTGAAAGGGGCCCTTATGCTGCCCTCACCTTTAAATCCTCCAGCGCATGCCAATGAGTCCCCATATTCATGAGCTCACAGCTCTCTCCTCCCACCTGCCTCTAACAGGTTTTATTCCATATGAATCAGCAGCAGGTGGGCAGGGAAAGGCGTGAGCTCATGGATATGAGGACTCATTGGCATGCGCTGGAGCTATTCAGTATAAGATTTTGGGAAAAAGGCTGGGACAACTAAAGAAAGTAACCCAGCATTTTGCTAAGGAGAACTGTCACTACTTTATGTTGCCTTTAGGCCTCTTGCACACGACCGTATGGCTTTTTCAGTATTTTGCAGTCCGCAAAAAATACGGATGACGTCTGTGTGCATTCCGTTTTTTGCGGAACAGAACAGCTGGCCCCTGATAGAACAGTACTATCCTTGTCCGTTATGCGGACAATAATAGGACATGTTCGATCTTTGAACGGAATGGAAAAACAGAAAATGGAAAGCATACGGAGTACATTTTTATTTTTTTGCAGACCCATTGAAATAAATTGTCCGTATACGGACCGTATATGGAACAAAAAAATAAATGAACTTAAAGGAAAAAAAAAAAAAAACGTTTGTGTGCAAGAGGCCTTAATCAGGACATCATAAAACGGGTGACAGGTTTCCTTTAACTATTGATGACCTATACTTTGGATTGAGAACAGGAAAGGACCCGCACTCACAAAATTGTCTGCAAAAGGTTCTTTTTTATTATCACATAATCCTGTGACGCGTTTTGACACTCGAAGGTGTCTTTATCAAACATTGCTGTTTGATAGACACCTGCGAGTGTCGAAACACGTCACAGGATTATGTGACAATAAACAAGAACCTTTTGCAGACAACTTACAGTGAGTGCCGGTCCTTTCTTGTTCTTGTCTTGTGGGATGCCAATCCTAAAACGCGAGCACCATGAATTATTTACCTGCAGTGCCGACCTATTGGACTTACTATACTTTGGATTAATCATCAATATCTGATCAGTTTGGGTCAACTGACAGCAATGTCTGCACACTGCTGTGGAATATATAAGCTCGATATAAGTACTGTAACTATAATAATACCAGACAAAGCATACATGTAGTAAATCTTTGGAAGGGCTGCAATAGGCTATGCATATACAGTAGTAACATTTCTGGGCTACCTTGATTATGACACAACCCCTTTTCCTAGAAATAAAGTCTCCACATTTCTGTTTCAGAACGCTGAGAAGATTCATATTTGACACTGCTGAACTTCACACGGATTGCCTAAAGACGACTGCAGCAGCTTATTATCTTCACTTACTTAATTCCACATATTCAGCACTTGTATCAAGTAGATACTCTACAGTCTACATAGTTTAAAGGGGTTGTCCCTCGAAATATATTCTATAGTTTTAAAACCAGCACCTGGCTCTGAATACTTTTGCATTTAATCACATATAATTAAAAATTTAGCATAGCCAATGAGTTATTCAATAAAATGGATCTGTATAGCGCCACCTGCTGTTTGTTCTTTTTCTTATTTATTTGACCTGCTCACTGAGAAGGCCACATATGTTCAGTTTCCTCCTTCACCTGCCTCCTGAGCTGTGATAGGCAGAGCTGAGACACGCCCCCTTAGCTGCAGCAGGAAAAAACACTCCCGCGGGCCGGCGGGTGACCACGGAGCGCGAGTAATAGCAAGCTCTTCACTTACGCTCTGTCACATGACACAAATTAATCTTTGATGCAAAAATTTTTATTTGATGATTTTTTTTTGTGTCAAGTTACTCGTTTGAATCGAGTAATTGTTGCAGCCCTAAACATATACTTACACCATATGCATAAAAGCAGGTTGTGATAACTGTACTGTGCTCCCAATTCTCACTCATTCTTAAAGGGTTACTCCAGTTTCATACATTTTTTTTTTCTGTACCCAAACGCTGCATAGTTTTAACCCATACATGTTTTTCATGCCTGCATCCTGGCAGGATATTTAGATTTGGAACTTCCTGTTGGGTTTTCTAACCAACCCTAGCATGCTTTGCTCTGTAATGATTCTGAGGGCTTGCTCCACCTGCCACACGGTTACAACCACCTGCAGTAGTTACAACCTCTATACTCCCCCTCCTTGTTAGTTTGGCGAAGTAAGCCTTTGAAAAATTACAGAGTTTGGTTAGAAAACTCAATAGAAATCTAAAAAAAAAAAAAAAAAAAAAAAAAAAAAAAGGAAGTTCTGCAAGAAAACATCCTGAACAGAAGCTGAGAAAAGGGGAAAGAAAGTGCTGACAAGAAGAAGAAGAAAAAAAAAAGGACAAAAATATGCAGTGCTTGAGGGTGCTCTGGGCACATTTAAAAAAATAACTATGAAACAGGAGAAGCCCTTTAACCCTTTCCCTACAAAGACAGCAGCAGCAGCCAAGGAAGAATCTCAGACTGTGTAGGCCTGGTTTTAAAGTTGACAAAGCTTTAAAACAAGAGCCAGATAGCAGTGCTTGACAAGATACAATACACAGAGACGTTAGAACCAGCTCTTACTCCTGACCTGATTTTTATAGGTTGTATTTCTCGATGTAGGGTAGCTAGCAGCCCTTCCCACTCCAGCCAGCTATGTTATCAGCCAGCATGGAGAAGGAGAGGGGGTCCAGTCGGGGAGGTTGCAGGAGAGGTACAGATCCTGTATAACAGTACATGGGTGGAGGACAACATGGACTTCTGCTCATGTTATCAATCCCCCTTCCGCTATCAATCAGAAAGCCCCCTATAACATATTTGGGGGAGGGGGGCTATTTTCCCCATAAAAGGAGTGCGTAGATGAGCACCTTATCATCTAATCAACCCTCTGTACGTAGTGTATGGATGCCATGACCCAGACGTTTACCAGCATCTAGATCACAGCACCAAATACCACAGACACACAATCATCAATAAAACTTACAATATACACTGTCCCTATCCCATCCGTACCCGATACTTAGAGTAAAATATGCTGAGAATTTCTCTAGCGATACACACCACAGTAACAGCGATAACTATTACAAGATAAGAATATCTCATTTCTGACAGATGGAAATGATTTTCATCAGTCAGAAAATACATTTTTGCTCACGGTCACCATAACCCAATAGTTTCACACAACTAAGCTCTCAAGGGGAACTAGCTTTCCTTATAGAGATTCAGTAGCGGCAGGATGTAGACAGATGAGTGTCTCTCATTTGGCTGATATCTTTCAAGGCTCCTAGATTCCAGATATACCCCAGACCAGACGGATTAATGGGCTGGACATTGATTTATGGCTGTATTACACCAACAGATTATTTGACCAATTTCTGTCCAGTCAGACCAATAGTTGGTGCGTGTATAACAAAAGATCTGTGCGTGTAAACGGTCAGAATATCTGTCAGAGAATGTAATACAGCCCTTACAGGGTAGCTACCTATAGGTGGCACTAGAGCAGGGATCAGCAACCTTCGGCACGCCAGCTGCTGAGAAACTACAACTCCCAGCATGCATCTTGCTCCCCTGTTCTTCTAACTCTCATAAGTGAGCAGAGCATTCTGAGAGTTGTAGTTTTAGATCAGCTGCAGTGCTAGAGGTTGCTGATCCCTGCACTAGAGATAGTTTTCTTCCTTCTGGAGGACAGCTAGCTAATTTGCCCATTATTGATCTGAAATCTAGTGAATGAGCATGAAGCTACATATCAGCAGAAAGCCACGTAAGGAGGAGTTTGTATTAATGGTTATTTTCTTGTACAGGTCATATGACTCAAAACAATGTCGTAATGACATGTAACCGAGAAAGCAGATGCGTGTGTAGTGATGGACACAAAGTCAACACCATTCTTGTAGTTAAATAGAATTTTAATGACATACATCCCATGTTGACATGATCACAATAAAAAAAAAATAATCCCCAGAGCATCAAATTTTTGGCAACGTTCCCGGTCAACCACTATTATATAAAACCACTATTTCTATGCAAAAGAAGTCAGAAAAGACAGGAGGACAATAACTGCGCACAATGCAACAGGACCTACAGAAACAGCAATGTCTGCACACAGCCCTGCCTTATACAGCTCTAATATTGGAGACGAACTGCTGTCCGTTTCCGAGGTCAACCAGCAGAACATTAAAGGGGTTATCCTGAAAATATTATTTATCCTCAGGATAGGTCATCAATACAGTGGTCTCTCAAGTTACAATATTAAAGGGAACCTGTCACCGGGATTTTGTGTATAGACCTGAGGACATGGGTTGCTAGATGGCCGCTAGCACATCCACAATACCCAGTCCCCATAGCTCTGTGTGCTTTTATTGTGTAAAAAAAAACGATTTGATACATATGCAAATTAACCTGAGATGTGTCCTGTACGTGAGATGAGTCAGGGACAGGACTCGTCTCAGGTTAATTTGCATATGTATAAAATAGTTTTTTCCCCCCAATAAAAGCACACAGAGCTATGGGGACTGGGTATTGCGGATGTGCTAGCGGCCATACACAAAATCCAAGATAAGAGAAAATTAAGAGATAAGAAAAATAAGCAGATAACTAAGGCGGATAAAAACAAGTCCTTACACATAACAGTCAGGACTAGCTGTTAACTAGCAACTAATGCAACTATTTCATCAGAGAAGTGGCCTTGATTGGTTGGATCAGAGTCTAGTTTCAACTTACGATGGGTCCTGAAAGATCAATGTATGCTGAGGCCATTGTAATCTTGAGGGATCACTGTATCAGATCGGTGGGTGTCTGACTCCCAGGACCCCCGGCTTCAGCTGCTAGAAGAGGCCAGGCACTCCATGAGCACCACAGTCTCCTCCTAGGCATGCGACGTCACCGTACATCGGTCACATGGACTAGTTGCAGCTCAGCCCCACTGAAGAGAATCTGAGCTGCTCAGACCCACTGAAGAGAATCTGAGTTCTTGCAGAACTGAGCTGAGCTGCAAAACCAAGAACAGCCGCTACACCATGTACGGTGCTGCGTTTGGTGAGATGATGGGAGTCTGCAGAGCTACAGCGAGCGTGGCGACTCCCTAAAGCAGCTGATAGATGGCATTTAAAGGGGTTATCCAGGAAATGATAACCTATGTAAATGGAGAACGGTTTCATGTACTGTGTTGCTTCTTTAGTTCATAAGCTATTACTTCTTAGCCCAATTTTGTACATCATATTTACATGATCTGGATTTCCTGTGTCCATGGATATAGGGAAGGATATCCTTGAAATGGATATCAAGGATTGTTGTGACCTAACAAAACACACATTACAAGAGCCCGGAACCACAGTATGAAACTTATACAAGGAGCTGCTGGTATCATTCAAATGTTTCTGGGTATATCCAGAATAATTAGAGAAATTTGGGTCAAGATTTTTCACTTTAATGGGACTAAGCTGCACCTACTGTAGGTTACTGGCCTAGGGTAAGCTGGGAGAAAGCAGCGGAGCTCAATAGAGTGCTGCTGCCTCATCAAATAGCGTATCAGTGGGCGTCCCGGGTGTCACCTCACCGATCAGAAACTATCCAAAGGATAGGTCATCAATATAAAAAAAGTCTGAAAACTCCTTTAATAATCTTCAAAGAAACCTTCCCAGGACAGGAAGATGGAAGTAATCAACCTTCTGTGTAGTGTTTTATGTACACATTACAAATACCACAATTACCCTGTAAAGAATAAAGATATCACTATATGCCTCAAAGTTTTTACCAATTTGTGCAATCCCCCATCCTGCCACAAAAAATATTGTGCTGCAATAATTCCCCCCCTCTTTCATGCAAGTAATAGGAACCAACTACGCCAACCACAAACATATTTATGAATAAAATCTTGATGGCATATGAGCGAGGACTAGAGGTCATGGGAAACACAGTTAGCTGCGGTTGCCTCGTAGTTTGCACTTTTTATTTGGTGTGTGACAATATCCCTGATAAGGCTTCTTTAGAGTTTTCACTATATTAATAATTCATCAGCAGCCCAGCTATAGAGAATAGGACAGCTTTTACAAAATCATTACACAACCTGGTTAGCGAGCATTCACACGACAATATGTATTTTGTGGTCTGCTAAAACCACAAAAAATACGGATGATGTCCTTATGACAATAGTGTTGCATCAGTCTTTTGTGGACCCATTGTAATGCCTATTCTTGTCTGCAAAACGGACAAAGATAGAACATGTTCTATCTTTTTTGTGGGACTGCGGAACGGACATACAGATGAGAACAGCACACAGCGTGCTGTCCAGATTTTCTGCAGCCCCATTGAAATGAATGGGTCCAAATAAGATCTGCAGATCGGATGCGGACCAAAAACACGGTCGTGTGAATGGAGCATTAAGGAGAGTAATCAAGGGAAAACTGAACGACCATTCCTGCGATCACTCGTTCCCGTGTAAATGTACTGCTGATCACCTGATGAATGATCGAAACACATGTTCATCGGGAGATCCTGTGGTTTGTGCAGGCCCTCCAACCATGTAGCTTAATGAAGTAATTTCTATAAATATTAGAGTATTACGGTAATTTATTTTATAATGTGGCCTCATTAAAGTTATGATATGCATGAGCCCTGACCAGTTACACAGAGACTAGCGGAGACGAGAATTCATATGGGCTGTTGGATTTTATCTAAATACTGTAGTGTACATGCTTTCTTTGTCTTCATTATACCTGAAGAAAGACTAATTCATTGATCTGAAACTTAAGGAAAATAAAACCAATTTTTGGTTGTTTCACCATTTTGCTAAAGATCACATTAAAGAAACACTATTAGAAACACGGATATTATGGGTTATGACAAGCGTAGGACCCGAACATAGGGATTCCGTATACATTTGTTGTACGCCTCCCCATCAGGCCTTTCAGCAGCCATAACAACCCATTCATTTTGCCTGGAGTGCTCCTTTCAGATTTAATATGGCACAGGGGTTTGCAATTTGCACCATTATTTTAAATGCAAAAATGGGATCTCCATACTACAAGATACCTATCCTCAGAACAGGTCATCAATATCATATCAGTGGAGGTCCGACACCAGTACCCTCAACGATCTGTGGTTTTGCGCGGCTGCAGCAGTGGAAACTGTACAGTGTACAAGCTGGAAGCAGATATTTCTGTACACTGTGTAGTGGCCTTGCCAGGGGTACTGCAGCTGCGCTCCCATTTATGTAAGAGAGAGTGTACAGAGCCTTCTGCTTCAGCTCATATACTGCATAGTTTCCATTGCCCTTGATGCCTGAAACAGCTGATCGGTGGGGGTGCCAGGAGTCAGATTGATGAGCTATCTGGAGGCCCAGACAAACCCCTTCTGCCTCATTTCTGTTCCAGCAGTCAGTGGCGTAGGGATAGCCATAGCAACCATAGCAGTGGCTATGGGGCCCTACGCCACTGGGGGCCCGTCCCGGACTGCATTCATTTTTTTATTTTATTTTTTACACAGCCGGGCAGCCAGGTGGGCGGGGCTTGGGCGGGCCGAGGCTGTAGTGGGCGGGGCTTGGGTGGGCCGCGGCTCGGGCCTGGCTGGGGGGAAGCCAAGGAAGCAGAGGAGTAGTCAGGTCAGGACTGGAGTAGGCGGGTCCGAGGCGCACTGCTGCACGAGCAGAACATGAGGTAGGCCAGTGAAGGGGGGATCTGTGGAGGACACTGGGGGGGGATCTGTGGAGGACACTGAAAGGGAGGGGGGGGGATCTGTGGAGGACACTGAAAGGGAGGGGGGGGATCTGTGGAGGACACTGAAAGGGAGGGGGGGGGGGATCTGTGGAGGACACTGAAAGGGAGGGGGGGATCTGTGGAGGACACTGAAAGGGAGGGGGAGGATCTGTGGAGGACACTGAAAGGGAGGGGGGGATCTGTGGAGGACACTGAAGGAGGGATCTGTGGAGGACACTGAAGGGGGGATCTGTGGAGGACACTGAAGGGGGGATCTGTGGAGGACACTGAAGGGGGGATCTGTGGAGGACACTGAAGGGGGGATCTGTGGAGGACACTGAAGGGGGGGATCTGTGGAGGACACTGAAGGGGGATCTGTGGAGGACACTGAAGAGGGGATCTGTGGACGACACTAAAGGGGGGATCTGTGGACGACACTAAAGGGGGGATCTGTGGACGACACTAAAGGGGGGATCTGTGGACGACACTAAAGGGGGGATCTGTGGACGACACTAAAGGGGGGATCTGTGGACGACACTAAAGGGGGGATCTGTGGACGACACTAAAGGGGGGATCTGTGGACGACACTAAAGGGGGGATCTGTGGACGACACTAAAGGGGGGATCTGTGGAGAACACTAAAGGGGGGATCTGTGGATGACACTGAAGGGGGGGGGAATCTGTGGACGACACTTAAGGGGGGATCTGTGGACGACACTTGGGGGGGATGTTGGGGTGGGAGGTCCTGGAGGGGTGTTTGGGTGGGAGCTCTGGAAGGGGTGGGAGGTCCAATAGGTATGTGGGGTGGGAGATACGGGAGGGGGGGCCCATAATTTTTTTTGCTATGGGGCCCAGTCATTTCTAGCTACGCCCCTGAGCAGAGAGGTTAATAATCAAATCCGGAGTCTGAAAGCACCTATTCTGGCACAGGGGTAATTTTCTGAGCATACAGACCAGCATTAAAACAGGAGCAATGGTTCAAGACTTGCAACAAGCACGATATGTGGCCAAAAAAGACGTTTTATTTCTCCGGTAGGTGAATAGGTGGTATAATAATGTCTAACCACCTGAATGTAGAACTACTAGCTGTGAGTTCATCTAATGTACAAGTATGAAAATGGTTCAGTACCTTACAACTTACTTTTACCAGTCTTCGAAGTCTGCAGCTTCTCTGCTCCAGTGTCCCATGACAACACTTCCAGGATGTATTCTCATGGTTCAGTGTCATCACAGGAACAACAAGCTCTCCCTGCAACTGCTGTGTCCTCTCCACTTTGATTGATGAGGCCAGGCAGTGTAAACGTGATCATCCTGGCCCTGACTTCTCCTAAAGTAGAGGGCATAGCAGTTGCAGACAGAGCTGAGCCTCTAGGAGCAAAGGCAAAGCCCCCGTTGCTCCTAGAGGCTCACTTGAACATATTTAAACTTCATCTTTCTCAGAAACAGGTCAGTCAGTTTCATAAGTACAAAATTTTCTGACAGATGCCCTTTAATATTTTTATTCCAATATGTTTTAAAAAGATAACCAATTACTCTTACCAGTAATTTGTTTTGCCGTACCCTCCACAACGGCACTGGTATGAGTTTGAACCCGCCTCCCAAGGGCAGGAAACAACTGCGGAAGCCAAAATAAAAAGACACCTCCTCCAACCTTAATAACAGAGAACCGAAGATAATTATAACAAAAGACCATCATACATACAAACGGTGAACCGGAATCACAAAATGTGGAAAAAGTGTTGTTTTTTTAAGGGGGTGGGGGGAAACCCCAGTGCCATTGTGGAGGCTACGTGAAATCAAATTACCGGTATGAGTAATTGTCATCTTTCCCTAACGCCTCCACACCGGCACTGGTAGGAGATTCTCAGAAGAGAGATTTTTAGGGAGGGACCATGGCCGAAAGGACTTTTCGTCCAAATGCCAGATCCTGGTTGGCCAAACATCCAGTTTATAGTGTTTGAAAAAGGTCATGGGGTTAGACCATGTGGCAGGTTTACATATTTGATCTACAGAGGCAGATCACCTCTCAGCCCAAGAGGCGGACAAAACCCTAGTGGAATGAGCCTTCAATCCTAAGGGAGGGGAAACATTTCTTTCCTTGTAACACAGAATGATAGTCATTTTGATCCATCTGGCTATAGAAGCCTTAGAGCAGGGGTGCACAACGTTTCCTGGTTGGGGGCCACATTGTCAGACTGAACCAATGACGAGGACCGAAATTAAAATTTAAAGATGTATTAACAACAGAAATATTGTACTTATGGCATATTGAACACACATTATATACCATTAATGTCTAGTTACACTTCCAGGACTCCCATCTAATGGGAAAAATACATAAAAAATACATGTGAGCAGCCACAAGACATAGGCATACATGTCTGTTACCAGAGGGTTGGGGCCGCACAGAATGGTATCAAGGGCCACATGTGGCCCCCGGGCCGCAGGTTGTGCACCCCTGCCTTAGAGGCTCCAAGACCATTATTTTTTCCCTGAAATTGGAGAAAGAGATTATCTAACTTCCTAAAGGATTCTGTGGCCCTAAGGTACCCTATTAGGAAACGTCTGACGTCCAAATGATTAAACAACTTTTCCTGCTCCGAAGAAGGAGAAGCGCAAAAGGATGATAAGACTATCTCCTGTTGACAATGAAATCAGAAAATACCTTTGTAAGAAAAGCTGTTGAGAGCTTAAGAATTACTCTATTATCTAAAATAGTGCGATAAGGATGATTACATGAAAGGGCCTGGATTTCCCCCACCCTCCTGGCCGTAGTGATAGCGTTAAAGGGTTTCTACCACTTTGATTTCACATAATTAGGTGTCTGACACTAGCGATCCGCTAGTGTCTGCTCTGCCAAACTATCCTGCTATAATAGCTTTTGGGGCAGCCGTTTACCTAAAAAAAGAACTTATATTGATATGTAAATGACCCTCTAGGTGCTATGGGGGCGTCATTAGCACCTAGAGGATCGGTCTACCTTCTCAAGATGCTGCCGCCCAGCGCCTCCCTCCAGCCCGCCCATCTGCTTCAGAATGCATCAAACAGACGACTTCACGCTCATGCGCCGTGCGCGGCTGTATTCGGCGCATGCGCAGTGAATGTCCGACCGCTTCCCTGCTCAGACATCTCCACTGCGCCTGCACCGATGACGTCATAGTGCTCCATCGGCGCAGGCGCAGTGGAGATGTCTGAGCAGGGAAGCGGTCGGACATTCACTGCGCATGCGCCGAATACAGCCGCGCACGGCGCATGCGCGTGAAGTCGTCCGTTTGATGCATTCTGAAGCAGATGGGCGGGCTGGAGGGAGGCGCTGGGCGGCGGCATCTTGAGAAGGTAGACCGATCCTCTAGGTGCTAATGACGCCCCCATAGCACCTAAACTCCTAGAGGATCATTTACATATCAATATAATTTTTTTTTTTAGGTAAACGGCTGCCCCAAAAGCTATTATAGCAGGATAGTTTGGCAGAGCAGACACTAGCGGATCGCTAGTGTCTGACACCTAATTATGTGAAATCAAAGTGGTAGAAACCCTTTAAGGAAAGTAATTTTTATGGTCAATAATTTTAGGGAGATTTCTTAAAGAGGCTCAAAGGGTATGGACATTAGGGCCGAGAGAACCAAACTGAGGTCCCAGGGGAAAACTTTAACAAAGAAGGAGGGAAGTAACCTACTAGTACCCTTGAGGAATCTACCAACTAATGGGATTTCGGCCACCTTGATATCCAAAATGGCACTGAGGGCAGAGACCTGAACTTTTAAAGTGCTGGTTCTAAGCCCCTTGTCAAACCCTGCCTGTATGAAATCTAAAATCAGGCCTACATCCAAATCACTTTGAGGATCACAGCGATCACCCGCAAATAACAAGAAGGCATTCCAAGTTCTCCGATATATTTTTGAAGTAGTCTGTTTTCTACTATATAACAAGGTAGAAATTACCTCCTCAGAAAACACTCTCTTTCTTAACAGGCCCCTTTCAGTTTCTAAGCTGCTATGTGAAAATGCTGTACATTGGGATAGAGGGCAGGACCCTGATGTAGTAGGTCTGAATTTTGGGGTAGGAACTAAGGTTTCTCTGTCGCCAGGTTTTGAAGCAAGGGAAACCAAGACCTTTTCGGCCAATAAGGAGCAATCACTTGTGCCCCTTCTTCTCGTTCATCAGGGTCTTTGCAATCAGGGAGAATGGTGGAAACGCGTAGAGATGTCCCCTGGGCCATGTTAGTGAGAGGGCATCCACCTAAGTTTTCTTCTCCTTGGGGCAGATGGAGTAGAATTTTTCTATCTTCCTGTTCTGTCTCGATGTGAACAGATCTAATATCAGAAGTCCCCACTTTTCTGTGATCTGATGGAAAATCCTCAGACGTTTTTTTCACCTCTTAAGTGGACTGCTGAAATGGACTTTAGGTCGTCCTCTCCCCATATAAATATTTTTCTTGTGATGGCCGCTAAGGATTTGCTCCTTGTTCTCCCCTCCCACTGTCATCACATTGTCGGACAACACCTAGACGTGGTGGTGTTGGATAGCTGGTTTCAAGTCTAAGAAGGCTTGGAAGACCGCTGCCAATTCTCTCAGTTTTAACGAGGCTGAAGACATCTGCGGGCTCCATGTCTCCTATACCATCTGCTGCTGAGTATAAGCTCCCCATCCTTTGCTGCTGGCGTCGTTGGTGACTGTAATTAGATCCCTTGCAATGAAGTAACAGAGCCAGGGGGCACACCAAATAGTATACGGAGTGCAAGGGGCGGTGAAAAAGAACATTAAACAATATCACCTGACCCAAGAGAGAGTCACCAGAACCACCCCATAGATGCACATCCGACAATAAATTAGTATAAAAAAAAATATATATGGAGTAATAAGTAGAGTTCAAATAACATTCACCCGTGCAGCAACAAATCAATAAACGCCATGTACAGACGAAGCATCACCGGAAACCGGAAGTAGGAAGTCCACATAGTTAGCAGGTGGAACGCATGTGCGTTCCACCTGTCAAATCGCAGCCATACATTAGAAATAGCAGGGGATCCGATGGCACCATACACTCTATTGACATAAAGTAGGCACATGTATAAAGAACAATATTATTATTGATAGGAGCCCCAATGTAGAAGCAGACACACAGCAGAGTGTCCGAATATGCAGCACTCCGGTACCGAATGTGAGGAGCACATGACCGGAAGCCGGATGCCGCAATGGACCGCATGGTGGTGGAGCGCACGGTCCGCTCGTTTCACGGAGGAGGGAAAGGAGGAGGGATGGAGCGAGAGGGAGGACCTGGGCAATGTCTGAAACAGAGGGAAAATACACAAGGACCTATTGAATGGGGGGCAAAGTCATGAATACACTCAATGTATTACACCATATTATTCTACGATAGAGTGGGGGTCGACATGATGTGGTGATGTCATGCCTGAGACGGGGGCATGTTGTTAGACATATCCAATTGCAATAGTAAATAGATAAGGATATGGATAATAATAATGAGTATGAGTGAATATTAAATAAAGGAAAATAAGCCATAATGAAATCAATAAAAAATATTAATAATAAAAAATATAATGAATAAAAATAAAATATAAAAAGTACATAATAAAAAAATGTGAAAATGATAATCAAATATAATAGTAATAATACATAAAAAGAAATGATAATGATGACAGTGATAAGTATACAAGAAATGTAGCAGCCGAGCCGGATGCAGGCTGTGTGAAGAGCTCTGCTGCTGACCGAGCCCTTATGAGCATATTATAGCGATTTTCAGAGCACAAGATGGGAAAAATCGGCAAGGATAAGCCTAAAGAAACACCTGGGAAGCTGAGGGCTGCTTCAAATCAAAGCGATCTGGACAGATTTGTGAGGAAGACCGAAGTGAGGTCTGAATCCAAGATGGCGACCGCGCGCCGAGCGGCAGTGACTGCAGGTAAAGACGCTGACTCAGAGGGGGAGAGAGACAGCGTTACAGAGGAGACAACTTCTGCAGATGACTTACCTCTGTCCAGAGTCTTTATGAGAGACCTCCTGCATGACGCTTTGGAGCCCCTCAGACAGGATCTATCTGAAATTAAACAGGATATGCATCAGCTTAGTGCCAGAGTGGAAGCACTTGAGTCTGGTCAGCAATCCCTCATTGAGTTTGGGGAGCAAGCGGCAGCTAATATGGACAATGCTCAAGCCCATGTTAACTATCTTTATGCCCTTGTGGAGGACCAAGACAATAGGGGAAGAAGGAACAATATAAGACTCAAAGGGGTCCCAGAATCTGTTCCCATTGAATCCCTGAAGCACGAGGTGGTGCAATTTTTCTCCCGCCTTATACCAGAGTGTCCTCTAGAAGGCCTGGAGATGGACAGAATCCATAGGGCATTGCGGCCTATTCCGAAACCACAAGACCCGCCTAGGGATGTTATTTGCCGCATGACCAGCTTCATAGCAAAGGAGCAAATCCTCGCTGCAGCGAGAAATAACAAAACAGCGGACATTGAAGGTTCCGTCATTACACTTTACCAGGACCTTTCACCCATGACTCTCAGGAAGAGAAGGCACCTGAAGCCTCTCCTGGACATTCTACAGCAGAAAAAGCTAACATATCGCTGGCTTCACCCTTTCGGATTACTTATCAACACACCGATTAAAAAGCAAGTTATCCGGTCGCATGCTGATTTACAGAGGGTGTGTGAGGTTCTGGACATTAAAGATCTGGACGTTCAGGACTGGTGCCCTGCACAGAATATGGCCTCGCTACCTTCTCTGCCCATCAGAGATTCCTGGCAGGAAGGAACAAATAGAAGGCAGAAATAAAAGAAAGCCCAGGGACGACTACTCAGCTGAAGACAGTTTTATATGGACGGTCAAGGAACGTCATCTAAAGGAAATATATCTAGCGACCTATTTATATTAGGTCATATGTTCTGATGTTAAATGTGTAGTAGAGATATATGTTATGTTGCGGTCAAGACAGGTTATAGAAGGTTTCTGTGCCATTATACTTGATC
Organism: Bufo gargarizans; assembly: GCF_014858855.1. Classification (NCBI taxonomy): domain Eukaryota; kingdom Metazoa; phylum Chordata; class Amphibia; order Anura; family Bufonidae; genus Bufo; species Bufo gargarizans. The sequence goes on from NC_058085.1 coordinate 95,833,430, forward strand.
CACCCCTATCTCTAGTCGACGGTATATGCATCTGATGTTCTTTAGGGCTTTTACAAATGTTGCTCACCTTAACTGATAAGGTCTCTTTCATAATTTGAAAGTTAACTTCTATGTAGAGTTGCACTGGTTAATCATATAGTTTACTGTCTATTGAGCAAAGGGCGACTCCTAGTGGCGATAGAAATAATTACGATGTTTTCATAGCAAGCCATCCTGCATACCACTCAGGTTTCCTAGGTTGCTCAATTTAGTTGGATATAATTCCCATGTCAGCTAGCTCAAGTAGGGACTCGGTCCACATGTGGTAGACCCACTCCCTACCTCAGATGTCTCGCATATGGAGACTCTATGTTAACTGTATCACTGTAACTAACCGTTACTACTGTTTTTTCTTTTTTTGTTATAGGTCCTCCCTCTTTTACCCTCTTTCTTCCCTCCCCCCCTCCTATTGTAGTAAACGCTACTGCCACTGGACTAAGGTAGGGTCTACAGTTTCCGTCCTACATATAGTTGGGTATGGCTAGCCTACAGATCTGTACGTATAATGTAAGGGGCTTAAATGCACCTTCAAAAAGGAGCCAAGTGTGTCAATATCTACATAAAATGAGAGTACAAGTAGCTTTGCTACAGGAAACCCATTTCCGTTCAAATCATGTACCTAGGCTGTCTCATTTGCTTTATAGCCAGTGGTATCATAGCACCTCTCCATCCACGGCCACCAAGGGGGTTAGTATTGCCATCCATAAAAATACTCCATTTATTCTTCAAGACACCTTGGTGGACGGGGATGGGAGGTATGTATTTGTGAAAGGTTTGATCGGGCCCCAATTATTCACTTTCTGCAACATATATGTACCTAACATTGCGCAGACAACGTGGATTTTAGATAACATAAAAAAACTTGAGAATTTTGCTGAAGGCATTGTCGTGCTAGGCGGCGATTTTAATGTTGCGTTGGTCCCCAGCCTGGACTCATCCACGGGAACCTCTTCCATGTCTAAATCTTCGCTTTGTAAGATAAGGCAAGCTCTCTCTCAACAGGGACTGATAGATGTTTGGAGAGTGATGCATGCTAGTGAGAAAGATTATACCTATTTCTCTTCTGCTCACCGCTCTTACCAGAGACTAGATTATGTCTTCTTTAATATGCCAGCACTCCAATATTGTGTCTCGTCCAAGATTGGGAATATTCTTCTGTCAGATCATGCCCCGGTTTTCATCACATGTTCCATTCCCAACATGCCAAAAACGGAATATAAGTGGAGGCTGAATGAAACTTTATTAAACAACTCCAGTGTCCCAAAATTAGCAGATCTGATTGAGGAATATTTCACCTTGAATGACTCGGCAGATATAACAAAAGCGATATTATGGGAGGCTCATAAATCTGTTGTAAGGGGTCATCTGATTGCCTTGGGAGCTCACGTAAAAAAACAAAAATTAAAGAGAATACAGGAACTCACCTCTGATATTTCCAGACTGGAACTGCAACATAGACGTACATTGACAGACGATACTTTGGCACACCTGGACACCCTAAGGTCAGAATTAAAAAATATACTAAATGCTAATACTGCAAAGTTGTTCCTATCCACTCAATATAAATATTACGCACACGGAAACAAGGCCACAAAAGTCCTCATGTCTCAAATTAAAAAAAGGAAAATGAAGTCCTACATTTCTCATATTAAATCCCAAAACTCGCAGGATGTATATAAAACGGAATTGATAGCTGAACAGTTCTGCAAATACTACAGTGATTTATATAACCTGCAAGCAAATCAAACCCCGTCTCAAATTAGTGAAAAGACAATATTAATCCAAAAATGGTTAGACACCCTTAATCTCCCCACTTTAACTGAGGAACAAACAGCGAAATTATCCTCCCCTTATACCTTGGCGGAATTGACCATGGCATTAAGGAGTTCTCCATTAAACAAGAGCCCTGGGCCAGATGGCCTTTCAGTCTTTTATTACTCCACTTTTAAAGAAATCCTACTACCGCGACTATTGGCAGTTTGCAATGATGCAGGGGAGGGGAAACCATTCACCAGAGATATGTTAGCTGCGCAAATATCCATCATCCCTAAACCTAACAAAGACCACTCTCTCTGCTCCAATTACAGACCAATATCGCTCCTCAACAATGATCTGAAATTGTATGCAAAAATGCTTGCTAACAGATTAAAACTCTACTTACCGGAACTTATCTCAGCTGAACAGGTAGGATTTATTCCTGGGAGAGAAGGGAAAAATAACATAGTCAGGGTCATAAATCTTATACAGCTAGCCACTAAATCTAATTCTCCATTAGTTATTTTAAGTATGGACGCTGAGAAAGCGTTTGACAGGGTTGATTGGCTCTTTATGACTCAAACGCTGTCAAAATTTGGAATCCCAGATGTGTTCATACGGGGGGTTATGGCAATGTACAGCACTCCAACAGCACGCATCCTGGTGAATGGTACCTTGTCCCCTGTATTCGCGATCTCTAATGGAACGCGCCAAGGATGCCCCCTTTCACCCCTATTGTTCGTATTGGTCATAGAAACGCTTCTCCAATCGTTCAGACAAAATGCTGAAATAGAAGGCATAAAATTGGGTAGGGTTGTACACCAATCGGCCGCCTTCGCTGATGATGTTCTCTTATTCATCACCAACCCAGTCCGAGCTTTTCCAGCAATTATGTCTACTCTTCAAACTTACCACTTGCTATCCAACTTCTCAGTGAATTTATCAAAATCCACAGTGCTAAATGTGTCCCTGAAGGCGAAAACTATGGCTTTATTAAAGAAAACCACCCCATTCCAGTGGACCAATGAATCCATAGTTTTCTTGGGTATAACTTTGACCCCAAATTTTTCGAACTTGTTTCGGGATAACTTCCAACCACTGCCAAAACGTATAGAGGATCTTCTGGGTTCTTGGGATATACCATTTGTTTCATGGTTCGGGCGAAGAACACTAATTAAAACAATACTGCTGCCCACAGTTCTATACTACCTACAAGCATTGCTGATTCCGATCCCCAAAGCTTATTTTGTAAAACTGCAGGGAATTCTGTCCAAGTTCCTCTGGTGTGGAAAGAGAGCTAGATTACCTCTCACTCTCATGGTGCAACACCCTAGAAATGGGGGTTTGGGTATCCCAGATCTGTATACATATCATAAAGCAGTGATTGCACTTAGATGCCTAGAGTGGTTGAGACCCTATGCAGAGCGATTAGATCTGAATACAGAGGAGAATATGCTAAATCTCCCACTTCACTCTCTCATTTTTTTGGATCATTCCCCAAAACACGCCAGATTACAAACGTGTAGCAGCATCACTAAATACGCTTTGGACATATGGAAAGATTCCAAATGGACACAACATCTACTGTCTAATTACCTCATTCTAATGCAGGTGCGGGATGTACTCTGCCACTCCTCGACCCAGTTTTGGGAAACTGTATCGGACAGAGCCAAAGCTATTACCACTCCGGTTTTGGCGTTATGCCCAAATAATGATGTCCCAAATTTTGAAGATCTGAAAAACCACCCGACAGTGGCATGCCTATCGGACTTCCAGAAAGCACATTTTCTTCATTCCATGAGATCCCATCTTAAAAACTTAAGTGCCCCTTTAGAAAACTCCCTTTTTGAAAAAATGGCTCTGCAATTAAAGAACTCAAAGGGTAAGATATCTAAATTGTATAGCCTGCTAACCGCCTTATCCCGCCCAGACAAGTTTCCTTTCATATCCAAGTGGGAGAGTGAGTTAAGTATTCAGTTTTCAGCAAAAGAATTGCATTGTGTATTAATGGCTCCTCATGGAGTGTCCAGGTGTGTCAAACTACAAGAGAATAGCTATAAGGTACTCACTCAATGGTATTATACACCACAAAGAATTAATCGCATGTTCCCTGAATGCAGCCCGAACTGTTGGAGATGTGGACAGGAGATAGGCAATCATAGCCATTTATGGTGGAAGTGTACAAAGATTACCCCCTATTGGCAGAAAATATGTAAAGTCTTGTCTGAGATATGTAGGATACCATTCCCGGTCTCTCCGAAAGTTTGCCTCTTTGGGGTGTTCGGGGATCTCAGGTGTCCTAGAGACACGCGAAAGTTGAGCCAAATTTTACTGGCGGCCTCCAGATTACTCGTTGCAGTTTATTGGAAAAAAACGGAGATTCCCCCATTAAAACAATGGGTCGCCAGATGTGACCAGTTGTACCGCCTTGAGCAGATAGCTCACTGGGAAGCCCGAACACCGCACAGATTTGAATTGATATGGAAACCTTGGAAAGACTATAGAGGTTTCTCGATCTGACCTGTACAGCTGTAGGGTTATCGCAAATATTGACGGTAGCACAACAACTAGTATTTGGTAATAGTCCATCCATGTGGCAATATGGGGATTTTTCTCTCCCCCCCCCTCCCGACCCCCTCCTCCCCTCTGACCCTCCTATGTTCTTGTCTCCCCCCTTATTGTTTGTTATTATGTGTTTTTTGCACTTTATCATATGACAGTACTGTCTCAAATGCATTCTTGTATTTGCGCCTATGAAGGCAAACTAAGATTGTACGTCTTACTGTTGTAAAACCAATAAAAATAATAAAAAAAAAATAAAAAAAAAGTATACAAGAAATGTATACACATCCTGTGTACAGAATATTAAAACACAATTAGGTGACTATATGCATGAATGTTATGGCCATAACAACAATGATATAAACCCCTACAGGATATACTGATGAGATAATCATAAAAATTATATATATATCAAAAATATATAAAGGATTAAAGAGTGTCATGATGAGGACCCTGTTCTCAGGTCCAGCCGTGTATCCAACCTGAAAAGGAAAATTGTGTAAAAAAGGCGAAAATACGCTAATGTGGGAAAGACCACAAGTGTGAAAGTGAAAAGAGTAGTGAAAAGAAATGTACACCATCATGTGTGAAGAAAAATGAAAAGTGAAGAGGACCTGTAGGAAATAAATAAATAAATTAACAAATAAATACATGCAAAAACAACTGGATCAAAAGATCCACATATACCACTGGGTCAACCAATAGTACCTAATTCTGCGGAATCTGTAATCACAGAATTAGACCCCCATATCTGCATTAGATTACCAACATCAATCGACTGCTGACAAAACAACTCATCAATATGTATACGGGTTAGCCGGCACCATAGGTGCCCAACCCTAGTAAGGTAATTGAACCCACTCTATAATAACCACCATGACTCAGTATTCATAGATAAGGGTTAACCACCCAATTACATAAGGTTCAAATATAAAACCCCAGAATTTAGTTGTAAAAGCCTGTGAACGTAAGTTCTTCATTTAGTCCCTGTGGGGCCACCCTGTCCAAATTGAAAATCCATTTAGATTCCAAGCGTAGTAGTTGGGAAGAAGATGACCCTCCCCTCACATTGGTGCATGCCATGTCAAGGCCAGCAATCCTAAGTCCAGAGGTGATACATTGGTGGCAATCCAAAAAGTGCGCAGCAACTGAAGTCAGCAGTTTCTTAGCCTGGGTCCGATCTCGACGGGCCAAGGCAATGTTAGATAGATGCTGTTGAATACGTTTTCGTAACTCCAGACCAGTCTGGCCCACATATATTTTTCCACATTCGCAGATGAGTGCATAGATAACATTCCGAGTCTGGCAATTGATGTAGTGACCCAAAGGAATTACAGCCGGATGCCAATTTGTCTCGTAGATTTGGGGCTCTCCGTGCAACGATCTTGGGACTTAAGTTGACATAGCCACTCAGTTTAGGGTCCGCCAATAGGAGGTGCCAATGTGCATTCAGTATTGTATACAAATCACGCCATTGGTTGTTGTATTTGGTGATAAGGTGGACTTGAGTGTTTCGAAGGCTTGGATTTTGGTTTCAGCAATTCCAGGTGATCTGCCACTTTTGCAGTTTCAAATGCCCCTGAGATTACCTTCCTGGGATAACCCTGTGCACGGAATCTAGTGGTCAGATCACAGACGGCCTCCTTGAAGTCAGAAGTGGTAGTGCAGTTGCGGCGTAATCTCAAAAATTGTCCCTTAGGGATCCCTTTACGTAGGTGGGCCGGATGAAAACTGTCAAAGTGTAACAGGCTGTTAGTGGCCGTTTCCTTACTAAATAGTGATGTTCGTATACCCTGATCATCCAAGTTCAGTCGTAGGTCCAGAAAGTCAGCAGTGGTGTCCAAGATCCAAAAATGTATGATGCGCCGGATCCCCAGAAGTTGATTTTTGAAGAAAATATTGAGTGACTTGTATCCCATCACCATGCGCGATATTCGAGTAAAGAGACTCTACGTCACACGTGAGTATCATGGTACCCGGGGGAAGTCGGATCTCTTGTAGACCTTGTACCAACTGCATGGAGTCCCTGAGATGTGACCGGAGACCCAAGACAAATGGCTTGGGGAGCATGTAGAAAGTCGAGGTGGTAGGAAATTTAACTTCCATAAACTCTTTTTCTTTTTTGGTGATAATATTGAGTTGCCATGCAGAGGTCAGACGTCTGTCCAGTTTCTTCTTGAAAGTTATAGTGGGGTCTCCTTTGTCAGCCTCCTTGATGATAAAAGCTGCATTATTCTGCAAATTCTGGATTGCCACCAGTCTGCCTTGGTCAAATTTTTGTTGTGAATTTTATTTACTTGGAGTTTCCTAATCTCCGCCACCATGACCTGTTTCACATTCATTCTCCTTCAATAAATCCATAAGGTCCATGAAAACACCCCTTTCATCCTCCGGTAACTGTTGTACCAAAGATGGTTGAGCATATAATGCTCTAAAACAAAGTTGTCAGAACAGATCTCTCCATTTGCGTAAGTGGGTGTGCTGAGAGATTGATAATTCTTAAGGCATCCTCCTCATTCGTTAGTGTGTTGCTCAGTAGAGGCTCCCGTTAGTGTTGGGGTCGTCGTTTGCGAGTGGCAGGATAATGGTTGTTGCCTCTCTGCTGTACATATGTTCTCTTTCTGGGATTTACGTAATCCTCGCCTGGGACGCCTTCGTCGCTTGTCTCGGATAAAAAAACATCACTAGTGTTGCTATTAAAGCCAATAGAGTTAGATGTCATGTGGTCACTGCGTTTACTGGGGATATTGGTGTTCATATGGCCCCGACCCATATTGCGTGGGTTTCCGGCATGTTTCCATTTATATGCCTGATTGCATTCAAAATCTGATGTATCCCTCTGAAATTTTCTCATTTTTTTATTATGTACTTTTTATATTTTATTTTTATTCATTATATTTTTTATTATTAATATATTTTATTGATTTCATTATGGCTTATTTTCCTTTATTTAATATTCACTCATACTCATTATTATTATCCATATCCTTATCTATTTACTATTGCAATTGGATATGTCTAACAACATGCCCCCGTCTCAGGCATGACATCACCACATCATGTCGACCCCCACTCTCTCGTAGAATAATATGGTGTAATACATTGAGTGTATTCATGACTTTGCCCCCCATTCAATAGGTCCTTGTGTATTTTCCCTCTGTTTCAGACATTGCCTAGGTCCTCCCTCTCACTCCATCCCTCCTCCTTTCCCTCCTCCGTGTGACGAGCGGACCGTGCGCTCCACCACTTACAGTGGAGCGCACAATGCGTTCCACCATGCGGTCCATTGCGGCATCCGGCTTCCGGTCATGTGCTCCTCACATCCGGTACCGGAGTGCTACATATTCGGACACTCTGCTGTGTGTCCGCTTCTACATTGGGGCTCCTATCAATAATAATATTGTTCTTTATACATGTGCCTACTTTATGTCAATAGAGTGTATGGTGCCATCGGGTCCCTGCTATTATTAATGCATGGCTGCGATTTGACAGGTGCAACGCACATGCGTTCCACCTGCTAACTATGTGGACTTCCTACTTCCGGTTTCCGGTCATGCTTCATCCTGCACGTCTGTTAATGGGGCACAGGTAAATATTATTTGAACTCTACTTATTACTCCATATAAGGTGATGCCCCAGCATTTGGCTCTTTACCCCTAAGGAAGACGGATTGCTCCGGCGATACGCGTTGGGCGCTTTCTCATTTTTCCAGGTCCACTGAACCAGCTGCTCATGTAGGTTTGGCTCTTTCATTTTGACCCTATTCAGGTCTGTCTGCATTTCCAGAGGTCTTACCTTGTTATATTTGCTTTATGCTCTATATTGAATTTTTATATGCTGGTTTATAACATATATGCTGGGTGGGGCAACTCAGTGGACCTGTATGTGCTGGTTACATATTATTCATTGCATACCGCACTTTGTTCCAATTGTATAAACATTTTTTAATGTGTCAATTGTTGTGTCTAATAAACTTTATATATTTTTGATACAGATTTATTGTCGGATGTGCATCTATGGGGTGTTTCTGGTGACTCTCTCTTGGGTCAGGGGATATTGTTTAATGTAATTAGATCCTTTGATCGCCACTGTACCCCCGCTTTTAGATGGTTCTCCACCATCCAGCAACCTAGGGATTTCTTTACCTGATATGGAATCTTTATTCTCTTTCCTAAGGAACTCTGCATCTTGTCCCAGGATGAAAGGAGGAAAGACTGTAGGATCCTGGTGTGGGCCTGGGCCCAACTCACCGAGGATATTGTTGATGTTAGGAGACCCAGTAGGCGCATGACATCTCTTATAGATGCTGTTCTGCCCGAACAAAAGATTCTCACTCAAGCTATCAGGTTGGTTAGCTTTTCCTGCAGTAAAAAGGAAGATAGATGATGGGTGTCCAATAGTACACCCCAAAAAATGTTTTGCTGACGTGGAATTAGCTTTGACTTCTCTTGGTTGATGAACAACCCTAAGGAAGTCAGAGTTTCCTCCACTATTTTGAGGTGATCCAGAAGATGAGATCATCCAGATAAGGGACAACAAATATTCTCTTTAGATGGAGGAAACCTACAAAGTCGGCCATAGTTTTTGTAAAAAGATGTGAAGCACTGGAGAGGCCGAAGGGCAAGGCCTGATACTGGAAGTGATTAAGCTTTCCTTCTATGTAGACAGCGGACCTGAGGGATTGTTGACTCTTGCTGTGGATGGGAACATGATGATAGGCATCCGCCAGATCAACTGTTACCATGTAATAATCTTGATAAAGGAGGTTCCCTGCTGACTTTATAGACTCCATTTTGAACTTTTTCTAAATGACCAGACGATTTAGTGCTTTTAGATTGAAGATAACTCTGAACTTCCCACTAGTTTTTTTTATAAGAAAAAAGGGGGAGTAAACCCCCTGACCCCTCTTGTCTTTTGAAAAGGGAAGAAACTTCTTATTCTAGAGCTTCCTGTTTTTGCGCGTCGGAATAAACCTTGTTCGTGAGGAATCTTGCTGGTGGAAAGGAGGAAAACTTTATTTTGTGTCCTGAACTGACCTGTTTTAGGACCCAGGGGGAAGCACCTATAACGTCCCAAGCTTAGCTGAATTTTGAAAGCCTGCCCCCTACCGGACTTTTGGCATCATTGTAACTTCTTAGAGGAGGCTTCGGGGTTGAAAAATAAACCCCTACCCCGGCCCCTGGAGGATTGCCATCTGCCCGAAGATTCCTTCTTATTTTGGTTTGATTGTTTAAATTTGGTTTGAGAATAGAGTTGAGCGAACACCTGGATGTTCGGGTTCGAGAAGTTCGGCCGAACTTCCCGGAAATGTTCGGGTTCAGGATCCGAACCCAACCCGAACTTCGTCCCGAACCCGAACCCCATTGAAGTCAATGGGGACCCGAACTTTTTGGCACTAAAAAGGCTGTAAAACAGCCCAGGAAAGAGCTAGAGGGCTGCAAAAGGCAGCAACATGTAGGTAAATCCCCTGCAAACAAATGTGGATAGGGAAATTAATTAAAATAAAAATAAAATAAATAAAAATTAACCAATATCAATTGAAGAGAGGTCCCATAGCAGAGAATCTGGCTTCACGTCACCCAACACTGTAACAGTCCATTGTCAGATATTTAGGCCCAGGCACCCAGGCAGAGGAGAGAGGTCCCTTAACAGAGAATCTGGCTTCATGTCAGCAGAGAATCAGTCTGCATGTCATAGCAGAGAATCAGGCTTCACGTCAGCCACCACTGTAACAGTCCATTGTCATATATTTAGGCCCAGGCACCCAGGCAGAGGAGAGTAACAGAGAATCTGGCTTCATGTCAGCAGAGAATCAGTCTGCATGTCATAGCAGAGAATTAGGCTTCACGTCAGCCACCACTGTAACAGTCCATTGTCATATATTTAGGCCCACGCACCCAGGCAGAGGAGAGAGGTCCCGTAACAGAGAATCTGGCTTCATGTCAGCAGAGAATCAGTCTGCATGTCATAGCAGAGAATCAGGCTTCACGTCAGCCACCACTGTAACAGTCCATTGTCATATATTTAGGCCCACGCACCCAGGCAGAGGAGAGAGGTCCCGTAACAGAGAATCTGGCTTCATGTCAGCAGAGAATCATTCTGCATGTCATAGCAAAGAATCAGGCTTCACGTCAGCCACCACTGTAACAGTCCATTGTCATATATTTAGGCCCACGCACCCAGGCAGAGGAGAGAGGTCCCGTAACAGAGAATCTGGCTTCATGTCAGCAGAGAATCAGTCTGCATGTCATAGCAGAGAATCAGGCTTCACGTCAGCCACCACTGTAACAGTCCATTGTCATATATTTAGGCCCAGGCACCCAGGCAGAGGATAGAGGTCCCGTAACAGAGAATCTGGCTTCATGTCAGCAGAGAATCAGTCTGCATGTCATAGCAGAGAATCAGGCTTCACGTCAGCCACCACTGTAACAGTCCATTGTCATATATTTAGGCCCAGGCACCCAGGCAGAGGAGAGGTCCCGTAACAGAGAATCTGGCTTCATGTCAGCAGAGAATCAGTCTGCATGTCATAGCAGAGAATCAGGCTTCACGTCAGCCACCACTGTAACAGTCCATTGTCATATATTTAGACCCACGCACCCAGGCAGAGGAGAGAGGTCCCGTAACAGAGAATCTGGCTTCATGTCAGCAGAGAATCAGTCTGCATGTCATAGCAGAGAATCAGGCTTCACGTCAGCCACCACTGTAACAGTCCATTGTCATATATTTAGGCCCAGGCACCCAGGCAGAGGAGAGAGGTCCCGTAACAGAGAATCTGGCTTCATGTCAGCAGAGAATCAGTCTGCATGTCATAGCAGAGAATCAGGCTTCACGTCAGCCACCACTGTAACAGTCTATTGTCATATATTTAGGCCCAGGCACCCAGGCAGAGGAGAGAGGTCCCGTAACAGAGAATATGGCTTCATGTCAGCAGAGAATCAGTCTGCATGTCATAGCAGAGAATCAGGCTTCACGTCAGCCACCACTGTAACAGTCCATTGTCATATATTTAGGCCCACGCACCCAGGCAGAGGAGAGAGGTCCCGTAACAGAGAATCTGGCTTCATGTCAGCAGAGAATCAGTCTGCATGTCATAGCAGAGAATCAGGCTTCACGTCAGCCACCACTGTAACAGTCTATTGTCATATATTTAGGCCCAGGCACCCAGGCAGAGGAGAGAGGTCCCGTAACAGAGAATCTGGCTTCATGTCAGCAGAGAATCAGTCTGCATGTCATAGCAGAGAATCAGGCTTCACGTCAGCCACCACTGTAACAGTCCATTGTCATATATTTAGGCCCACGCACCCAGGCAGAGGAGAGAGGTCCCGTAACAGAGAATCTGGCTTCATGTCAGCAGAGAATCAGTCTGCATGTCATAGCAGAGAATCAGGCTTCACGTCAGCCACCACTGTAACAGTCCATTGTCATATATTTAGGCCCACACACCCAGGCAGAGGAGAGAGGTCCCGTAACAGAGAATCTGGCTTCATGTCAGCAGAGAATCAGTCTGCATGTCATAGCAGAGAATCAGGCTTCACGTCAGCCACCACTGTAACAGTCCATTGTCATATATTTAGGCCCACGCACCCAGGCAGAGGAGAGAGGTCCCATAACAGAGAATCTGGCTTCATGTCAGCAGAGAATCAGTCTGCATGTCATAGCAGAGAATCAGACTTCACGTCACCCAACATTAGAACAGTCCATTGGCATATATTTAGGCCCCGGCACCCAGACAGAGGAGAGGTTCATTCAACTTTGGGTTGCCTCGCAATATAATGGTAAAATGAAAATAAAAATTGGATTGAATGAGGAAGTGCCCTGGAGTACAATAATACAGTATATGGTTAAGGGGAGGTAGTTAATGTCTAATCTGCACAAGGGATGGACAGGTCCTGTGGGATCTATGCCTGGTTCATTTTTATGAACGTCAGCTTGTCCACATTGGCTGTAGACAGGCGGCTGCGTTTGTCTGTAATGACGCCCCCTGCCGTGCTGAATACACGTTCAGACAAAACGCTGGCCACCGGGCAGGCCAGCACCTCCAAGGCATAAAAGGCTAGCTCTGGCCACGTGGACAATTTAGAGACCCAGAAGTTGAATGGTGCCGAACCATCAGTCAGTACGTGGAGGGGTGTGCACACGTACTGTTCCACCATGTTAGTGAAATGTTGCCTCCTGCTAACACGTTGCGTATCAGGTGGTGGTGCAGTTAGCTGTGGCGTGTTGACAAAACTTTTCCACATCTCTGCCATGCTAACCCTGCCCTCAGAGGAGCTGTCCGTGACACAGCTGCCTTGGCGACCTCTTGCTCCTCCTCTGCCTTGGGCTTCCACTTGTTCCCCTGTGACATTTGGGAATGCTCTCAGTAGCGTGTCTACCAACGTGCGCTTGTACTCGCGCATCTTCCTATCACGCTCCAGTGCAGGAAGTAAGGTCATATCCATGGAATGGAAGGATCCGTCTTTTATACCATCATGAACAGGGAATACCCGTCTCTTCTTTTCTCCTAACCGTTGAAACATCTGATCCGGGATAGATAAGGGTTCTTTAACATCTTCCAATTTCATAGTTGCCTGTATAGTTTAAAAAAAAAAAATCTGTATCTTCAGGGGAGCAGAACGGGCGACCCGAACCGTCATCTGGAGAATCAGAGTCACCCGAAAAAAAGTTCCCCTTCATCCAGATCAAATACATCAGACAAAGGATCCATGGATTTTGAGGGGGGATAGGAGGAGGGGGAGTCATACGTTGCTCAATCTCTGAGTTCACCTCGTCCCAAATTAGGGTTTTAAGGTTCCATGAATGATGGTGACTCTTCTGCTACCACTTTTTCAGTACAGCGTGGGCATAGCATCTTCCTGCACATTGCACATTTATTTTTAGTAGACTAACCACCCGTGGGTTTTGCAGGGCCAGCCTCTTTTACCTAAGGAGCATATACACTAGGTTAGTACTAGACCTAGGGGGAGAACCCACACATGCACCCTGTGGTGGACCTGGGACAGGAAGAACATCATCCCATAAGAAAAAAGAGGAGGTGTCTTACCGGGCTGAGGGTCTTGCAGGGGCATTATTATCTGCTGAAGACATCCTGGCAGTTTGCAGTTCAGCATAAACATAAACCGCCATCTCCTGTGGAAGCAGGGTCCTTTTAATCCCAAACCCCTTGCTGTGTCTTGGCTCCGTCCCAAGCGAACGCAGAGAGCACGCTGCCTCTAGCCACGCCCCCCGGCCGGCCGAAGGGCGCATCAACGTCACTTTCTTCAACGGAAACGCGCTTGTACCGGTCAAGGAAGCGCAAGGCCTTGGCTCTCAGGAATACTCCTGCCCACAGAGGATTCCTGTCTGCAGGACGCGCGATGTGTCGATCCCCTTCTACTCAAGGGTAGGTACAGCCCGGGATGCCCAGCACGGGACTTACTCCTAGGGACAGAGAAGGAGAGCCTCTGTCACAACCAGACAGCTGAGAAGCTCTGACAGAGGCCTTTCAGAACCTCCTCCTTGAGTTTCTGTGTTGTGGTATCAGTTCCTCCTCTCGTTAGCCTCTCTCAGCTGTCATGTGTTGGACTAATTGCTTCCCTTTAAATTCCTCCCCAGAATGCTTTTCTGGGCGGCTTATACTTCTTCCTGGAGTGTGTGTGCATGCTGACCTTGTTCTCTTGTCTGCTACAAAGCTAAGTGTGGTACATTTATCTGTTATTTTCTGTTTGCTGGATCCCAGGTGACCCTGACTCCCTCCGTATCTTGTGTAGGGAGCCGGTGGTCGTGTCCCCTCACTATTGTAGGGTACTCAGGGCTTTATAGTCAAGGTTCGTGGATATGCAAACCTCCACCATTAGGATCTTTGCATAGGCTGAGCAGCCAGGGAAAGTGCCAGGTCTTCTGCAGGGGTCTCCCTTGGTTCCTTAGCTTTTGGATCCAGCGAGTCATTTATGCATGTTGCTTTGCCTTGTTTCCTGTACACCGTCCGTGACATTATAAGCCGCCAAAACCGTCTCAAGCATGGATCCGGTTTCACTTTTGGCTGAATGCTTCCAGGGTCTTTCATTGGAGGTAGCTGATCTCCGTAAGACTTTTTCTCAGCTTCAAGTGACCGGTTCAGCTTGCGTTCATGGAGTTTGTTCTGAGCCTAAGATCTCACTCCCGGATACGTTCTCTGGGGGTAGTGAGAATTTTGTGCGTTTTAGAGAGGCTTGCAAACTCCATTTTCGCCTTCTTCCCCACTCCTCTGGTGATGAGGAACGGAGGGTGGGGATCATTATATCGCTGCTCAGAGGTAACGCTCAGTCCTGGGCCTTTTCGCTGCCGGAGGGGGCACGGCCTCTCCGTTCAGTGGATGAATTCTTTTTAGCCCTGGGTCAGATATATGATGATCCGGATCGTATTGCTCTGGCTGAGTCTAGACTACGTCTATTATGCCAGGATAAACAATCCGCAGAAATATACTGCTCAGAATTTCGGAGATGGGCAGTTGATACTGGTTGGAATGATGCTGCACTCCGAAGTCAATTTTGCCATGGTCTTTCAGAGGGATTGAAAGATGCATTTGCCTTTCATGAGAGGCCTATTTCTTTGGACTCTGCTATGTCTTAGGCCGTTCGTATTGACAGGCGTCTTAGAGAGAGAGGAGAGATGTCCCCTTCCTGTCATACTCAGTCCCAGGACAATGCAGCGGTCCCATTCTGTGCGCAGGGGTCTCAGTCGCCGTCAGCCCCTTCTGAGCAGGAGCCCATGCAGCTGGGGTTGATTGCTTCTGACAATAGAAGATTCAGCTCGCATGGGAGGGTTTGGTTTTGTTGTGGAGGTATAAATCATTTGGCAAATATTTGTCCCTCTAGGAGATTCAGGCAGTTTTCTGGGAGTAATAAAGAAACAAACAGGAAAAAATCTTTTAAAAATGTTCCGTCTGTTACTATTGGCAGGGTTGAGGCGGAAATTGAAGGTTTTCCATTTGCTTGTACTTACCGTTTTGTCCTGCCGGCTAGGGTGGCGCTAGAGAGCAAGAATATTTTTTGTGAGGTTTTTGTGGATAGTGGAGCAGCGGTCAATCTCATTGATAATCAATTTGCGATAACTCATGGTTTCCAGGTGCGCACTTTGGGAAAGGATATTCCTGTTTTTGCTATCGATTCCGCTCCACTTTCTCAAAAATCATTAAAGGGCATAGTTCACAATATCCGTTTAATTGTGAGTGATGCTCATGTTGAGGATGTGTCATGTTTCGTCCTTAGCGGTTTTCCTACCCCTCTGGTGTTGGGGCTGCCCTGGCTCACTAAGCATAACCCCACCATTGATTGGCAAGCGAGGCAAATAAATGGTTGGAGTGACTTTTGCAGAGAGAATTGCCTCATGACATCTGTTTCTGAGGTTGCTACTAAGACTGTACCATCTTTTCTCTCTGAATTTTTGGATGTCTTCTCTGAGAGTGGAGTTCAGGATTTGCCCCCGCACAGGGAGTACGATTGCCCTATTAATCTCATCCCAGACGAAAAGCTGCCTAAATCTCGTTTATACAATCTTTTCCAACCTGAGAGGATCGCTATGCGTGCTTATATCTCTGAGAGTCTGAGAAAAGGACACATACGACCCTCGAAGTCACCTGTTGCCGCTGGTATTTCTTTGTTAAGAAAAAAGATGGTTCTTTAAGACCTTGTCTGGATTTCAGGGAGCTGAACAATATCACAATTCGTGATCCTTATCCGCTTCCTCTGATCCCGGACCTGTTTAACCAGGTTGTTGGGGCTAAAGTCTTTTCCAAATTAGATCTAAGAGGGGCATACAACCTGGTCAGGGTCAGAGAAGGGGACGAATGGAAGACGGCCTTCAATACCCCTGAGGGCCATTTTGAAAATTTGGTTATGCCTTTTGGTTTGATGAATGCCCCAGCCGTTTTTCAGCATTTCGTGAACAGCATTTTTTATCATTTGATGGGAAAATTTGTATTGGTGTATTTGGATGACATTTTGATTTTTTCTCCCGATTTCAAAACTCATAAGGAACATTTACGTCAGGTCTTGCTCATCCTGCGGGAGAATAAATTATATGCGAAACTGGAAAAATGTGTGTTTGCGGTTCCAGAAATTCAATTTCTGGGGTTTCTTCTCTCCGCTTCTGGTTTTCGCATGGACCCCGAGAAGGTCCGCGCTGTGCTTGAGTGGGAACTTCCTGAGAATCAGAAGGCGCTGATGCGTTTTTTGGGCTTTGCCAATTATTACAGGAAGTTCTTTTTGAATTATTCTTCTATTGTTAAACCACTCACTGATATGACCAGAAAGGGGGTAGATTTTTCTTCTTGGTCAGTAGAGGCGCGTAAGGCTTTTTCTGATATCAAGGAGAGTTTTGCTTCCGCTCCCATCTTGGTGCAACCTGATGTTTCTTTACCCTTCATAGTTGAGGTTGATGCTTCTGAGGTGGGTGTGGGGGCGGTCTTGTCTCAGGGTTCCTCTCCTGCCAATTGGCGACCGTGTGCCTTTTTCTCAAGAAAACTCTCCTCCGCAGAGAGAAATTACGATGTGGGAGATAGGGAATTGTTGGCCATCAAGTTGGCTTTTGAGGAATGGCGCCATTGGCTGGAGGGAGCCAGACACCCTATTACCGTATTTACTGACCATAAAAATCTGGCCTACTTGGAGTCAGCCAAGTGTCTGAACCCGAGACAGGCCAGATGGTCTTTGTTCTTTTCTAGGTTTAATTTTGTGGTCACGTTCCGCCCTGGAGTTAAGAATGTGAAGGCAGATGCCCTGTCACGTTGTTTTCCGGGAGGCGGGAATTTTGAAGACCCGGGTCCCATTTTGGCTGAAGATGTGGTGGTCTCTGCTCTTTTTCCTGAATTGGAGGCAGAGGTGCAGGCAGCCCAGTCAGAGGCTCCTGATCTTTGTCCTCCTGGGAGGTTGTTTGTGCCTCTCGCTTTAAGACACAAGATTTTTAAAGAACACCACGATACGGTCCTTGCTGGGCACCCGGGGGTAAGAGCCACACTGGATCTCATCGCTCAGAGATTCTGGTGGCCTGTGCTTCGTAAGTCGGTTGAGGGTTTTGTGGCAGCCTGCGAGACTTGCGCTCGTGCCAAAGTCCCTCATTCACGGCCATCAGGTCCTCTCCTTCCCTTACCATTTCTTCCCGTCCTTGGACACATCTGTCCATGGACTTCATAACGGACCTGCCTCGTTCCTCGGGGAAGACTGTGATTCTGGTGGTGGTGGACCGTTTTAGCAAAATGGTGCATTTCATCCCTTTTCCTGGTTTGCCCAATGCTAAGACGCTGGCGCAGGCATTTATTGATCACATTGTCAAATTGCATGGTATTCCTTCAGACATAGTCTCTGATAGGGGCACGCAGTTTGTTTCCAGATTCTGGAAGGCTTTCTGTTCTCGCTTGGGGGTTCGGTTGTCATTCTCTTCTGCTTTCCACCCGCAGTCGAATGGCCAGACAGAGCACGTCAATCAGAATCTGGAGACATATCTGCGCTGTTTTGTGGCGGAGAATCAAGAGGATTGGTGTTCTTTTTTGTCCCTTGCTGAGTTTGCTTTAAATAACCGTCGTCAGGAGTCCTCTGATAAGTCACCATTTTTTGGTGCATATGGGTTTCATCCGCAGTTTGGGACTTTCTCGGGAGAGGGGTCTTCTGGTTTACCTGATGAGGACAGATTCTCCTCGTCTTTGTCATCTATTTGGCAAAAGATTCAGGATAATCTAAAGAGCATGAGTGAGAGATATAAGCGTGTGGCAGATAAGAGACGTGTGCTTGGTCCGGACCTGAATGTTGGTGATTTGGTGTGGTTGTCTACCAAGAATATCAAATTGAAGGTTCCCTCCTGGAAGTTGGGTCCTAGGTTTATTGGGCCTTACAAAATCCTGTCTGTCATCAATCCTGTTGCATACCGTCTTGATCTTCCTCAGACTTGGAAGATCCATAATGTTTTTCATAAGTCCTTATTGAAACCTTATGTTCAACCCATTGTACCCTCGCCTTTGCCTCCTCCTCCGATCGTGGTTGATGGGAATCTTGAATTTCAGGTCTCTAGGATTGTAGATTCTCGTCTTGTCCGCGGTTCTCTTCAGTACCTTGTTCATTGGGAGGGGTATGGTCCTGAGGAGAGGATGTGGGTCCCAGTGACGGACATTAAGGCCTCTCGTCTCATCAGGGCTTTCCATAGGTCCCATCCTGAGAAGGTGGGTTTTGAGTGTCCAGAGTCCACTCGTAGAGGGAGGGGTACTGTCACAACCAGACAGCTGAGAAGCTCTGACAGAGGCCTTTCAGAACCTCCTCCTTGAGTTTCTGTGTTGTGGTATTCAGTTCCTCCTCTCGTTAGCCTCTCTCAGCTGTCATGTGTTGGACTAATTGCTTCCCTTTAAATTCCTCCCCAGAATGCTTTTCTGGGCGGCTTATACTTCTTCCTGGAGTGTGTGTGCATGCTGACCTTGTTCTCCTGTCTGCTACAAAGCTAAGTGTGGTACATTTATCTGTTATTTTCTGTTTGCTGGATCCCAGGTGACCCTGACTCCCTCCGTATCTTGTGTAGGGAGTCGGTGGTCGTGTCCCCTCACTATTGTAGGGTGCTCAGGGCTTTATAGTCAAGGTTCGTGGATATGCAAACCTCCACCATTAGGATCTTTGCATAGGCTGAGCAGCCAGGGAAAGTGCCAGGTCTTCTGCAGGGGTCTCCCTTGGTTCCTTAGCTTTTGGATCCAGCGAGTCATTTATGCATGTTGCTTTGCCTTGTTTCCTGTACACCGTCCGTGACAGCCTCGCTCTACCTGTAACCTCTGTCCCCTTCTTCAGCCCTCCCTAATACCATCATTGGTAGGAAGGGGAAGGAGCCAGAGTACTGGCGGAGCTTCCACATGTCCTGAGGGACAGGAAACAACAACTGGAGTAGGTTGGAGGACGTGTCTTTTTATTTGGGCTTCCGCTGTTGTTTCCTATCCTTGGGAGGCAGGATCAAGCTCCTACCAGTGGCGGTGTGGAGGCGTTAGGGAAAATAGCATCAATGGCTACAGACAGGCTCGTCTTATACATGGCCAATTTGCAAATTTCCAAATCAGCACATGGTCTCTCTATTCCAGAACATGTGGATTCTGCTGCTGAAGTTATCCTTTTCGTCTGGACCTGACCTTACAGTGCATCACCCAGCACTCCTGAATAGTAGTTCTGCACTGATATGGTTGGGAGGGTTGAACTGCTGCATACTTGGGCAAATTTTCCACTCAGAAACCTGAGAAAGCTGGACAAAAATTAGGACATTAATAAGAGTTGGGTAGCATTAGAAAAAATAATGAATTGATTCATCTGCACAGACGACCTGGTTTCACAGTATCATGATGACCAGTGCTGTGGATCAATCAATGGAATAATCAAGCACAACACTATCTCTGATCACACAATGACATCAGCAGGGAAGCATACATCCTTAGAGAAAACAGAGGAACCCAAGATAAGCCTGAAATATGTAAGAAATTACAAGTCAAGATGGAAGGACATAGCTGATAAGAGGTGAATCAGAAGCAGAGACCAGATATTAAATCACATTTATAACTTTTTTGTGGAATCCTATTAGCATCTGTACCTGGATTATTTCCAAAAAGAGTCACTTGTCAAATACTCAAGAATTAAGAGCCCTGTTGCAAATATTGCACATTAAAGTAAAAAAATAAAATAATCAGCTCTGTACGCCAGCTTAAAAGAAACATTCATTCTGTTAATTTAATGGCTGTGCAGTAATGAGATCCACAATTAGTGATGAGCGTGAGGTGCCATATTCGATTTTGCGATATTTCGCGAATATTCGTTTTAATATTCGTATAATATTCGCCGAAATCGAATATTCGTTAATTTATATTTAACGCGATTAATATGCGATTTATTAGTCGTGTGTTGCGATTTCCTAAATGTCTCTCTAGTGTTCACTGTTCAGTGCATACAATACTACTTTCCTATATTTACGGTTTTGAATATTCGCTATATTGCAATATAAAATCAGACGAATATTATAAAAAACTATGT
The DNA here is from genome assembly GCF_014858855.1 of Bufo gargarizans. Taxonomy (NCBI): domain Eukaryota; kingdom Metazoa; phylum Chordata; class Amphibia; order Anura; family Bufonidae; genus Bufo; species Bufo gargarizans. The sequence goes on from NC_058085.1 coordinate 95,853,790, forward strand.
TATTGCAATATAGCCAATATTAGTAAAAATTACATTAAAGTAAAGAGTTAAAAAATACTAAAGTACTATATCCGCTGTGTCTTTTACGAATATTCTCGATATTCTAATATATAATTGATTTTGAAAAATATGAATATTCTGAAACCTGAAATTTCAGCAATATATCGAATATTCGTAAAAATACACATAGCTGAAACGGCAATGAAATGTTCGTATGCGCATGCGCTTGAGTCACTCCTGGCCGGAAGTAACCGGTTTCATCTTGAATCCAGCGTGCGTCAGTTACATGCGATTGGGTTACATGCGGTTGGAAATATGGTGGCAAGCAAGTTTAAAGAAACTGAGGAAGAGATCCTCATCATAGTAAGTATAAGTAAATTGAACAGTCTATCGCACATGCTTGTTTGGCATATCTTACTAATATTCTTATGTAGGTTTATTGAATTGAATTTTTCAGATGTCTTTGTATTTGGAATCTATTTTCGCATGACAATTAAATTCGCATAGCACATACTTTGATTAGATATAAATGATAGGTTGAAATAAGTATTGTTGACATTCAAAAGTAATATTTTTTTCACATAATCATTAACATCCACTTATACTAGATAAAATGTGATTTTATTTGTATTACTAAAATAAATAGTTAAGCATTTTTGATATGACAAATGTTTGGTCTGCCATCAAAGCACTATCTCACTGGCATCTGCTATATATTTATATGCTATCCATACATACATGTGGCCAACGTGTCATTATGTATGGATAGCAGACAAACATATATCAGATGCACATTGCACATCTAATTTCCTGCCTCACACAATATACCCACACTGCATACCAACAAACCCCCCCCCCCCCCCTCAAACACACACCCCCTCTGACCACCCTCCCACCCCCAACACACAAACACACACACACACACAGTCTATTCAAACAGCGGTCCTCTAGTTTTTCTTAAACTACAACTCACATTATGCCCTTTTATAGGATGATAGCTGTAGGCTGTCATGGAATGATGGGAGTTGTATTTTTGCCACAGTTAGAGGGCCGCAGTTTGCTGGAGGGCCGCAGTGTGCGAATGGCTAGTCTAAAGATTCTAATAAGTGTCCTGTTGGTCAGGAGATGTAATTTTTTACATTCTATATTTGCTGGTTCATTTAGCGTTACCCAGGGTGCACCACGTGGAGGCGGACCAGCTTTACACCCCATACTATGCCGTCACGTCACTAGACAGGTACATCTCTCCTCAGATGGACAATATCTAATAGCTTATACCCCACACACATACAATTTCAATACAATTAGATTATATACGTTTACGTTAACTTAAACTTGTAGTATTTCACTCTCAAACAATAATAATTGTTGGTTTGGTGGTTGAGATTAGTGATGAGCGGCAGGGATCATATTCAAATTCGCGATATTCCGCGAATATTTTTAGAATATTCGTCGAATATTCAAAAATTCGAAAATTCGCAAAAAAATTTCTTGAAAAAATCGGCAAGGTAATGATTGTGTAATATGCGAATTTTCGGATTCGAATTTTTATTGCGAATTTTTCAACTTACAACTATTAGACAAAGAAGATTATAGCACTATATTAGCTAAATTGCTCTATATTCGATTTTTTTAATATTCGCTATATTGCTATAACAGTTTTTTCGAATATTCGTAATATATAGCAATATAGCGAATATTCGGAAAAAAACAAATATAGAGCAATTTAGCTAATATAGTGCTATAATCTTTTTTTTTATAGTTGTAATTTTTTTCCAATCTGAACTTCAGGTGAGAAAAAAATTACAACTATTAGACAAAGAAGATTATAGCACTATATTAGCTAAATTGCTCTATATTCGTTTTTTTTCGAATATTCGCTATATTGCTATTAGTTTTTTTCGAATATTTGTAATATTCTAAAACAAGAATATATAGCAATATGGCGAATATTCGAAAAAACAAATATATAGAGCAATTTAGCCAATATAGTGCTATAATCTTCTTTGTCTAAAAGTTGAAAAATTCCGAAAATTTGCATATTACACAATCATTACCTTGCCGATTGTGTAATATGCAAATTTTTGTAATTTGAATTTTCGTATTCAAATTTTTATTGCGAATTTTTCAACTTACAACTATTAGATGATTATAGCACTATATTAGCTAAATTGCTCTATATTCGATTTTTTGAATATTCGCTATATTGCTATAACAGTTTTTTTGAATATTCGTAATTATAGCAATATAGCGAATATTCGAAAAAACTAATATAGAGCAATTTAGCTAATATAGTGCTATAATCTTCTTTGTCTAAAAGTTGAAAAATTACGAAAATTTGCATATTACACAATCATTACCTTGCCGATTTTTTCAAGAAAAAAAAATCGTGCATTTTCGAATATGACTCCTGCCGCTCATCACTACTCCTAAAGTCAAGTATATTGCAGCCTTCTTATTGGCCCACAAGCTAGAAGCAGGAAGGGATCATGTGTATTGATTTAAAAAAAAAAATATCGGAAAGAAAAAATAAAAATAAAAAAATTAGGAAAAAAGTCAAATATTCGAAATTGCGAATATATATAACTATTCGAAATATTCGCAATATATTCACGCTAAAAATTCGAAATTCGAATATTCGTGATCAACACTAACTATGATATTGGAAATAGGGAACTATTAGCAATTAAACTAGCGTTTGAAGAATGGCGTCACTTTTTAGAGGGAGCAATCCACCCCGTCACGGTGATTACGGATCACAAAAACCTTCTGTACCTCGAATCGGCTAAGCGTCTCACCCCTAGACAAGCTAGGTGGTCGCTATTTTTTACTAGGTTTAACTTTGTCATCACCTATCGTCCTGGGGCAAAAAATACCAAGGCTGATGCATTATCTCGTAGTTTCCCTGGAGAAGGTAATGTTAGTGATCCAGTACCCATTTTACAAAGAGGAGTGGTTGTCTCTGCTGTACACTCTGTTCTGGAGGGGAAGGTGTTAGAGGCCCAGGGGGACGCCCCGGTCTCTTGCCCCTCAGAGAAATTGTTTGTACCGTAAAACCTGCGTCTCGAATTATTAAAGGAACATCATAATTCGGCACTTGGAGCTATTGTCTCGTCGTTTTTGGTGGCCAAGTTTGCGTCAGGATGTAATGGATTTTGTGTCTACTTGTTCTACTTGTGCACGCGTGAAAGTCTCTCATACACGTCCTGCAGGGTCTTTATTGCCACTTGTCATTCCCAATAGGCCATGGACACATCTGTCAATGGATTTCATCACTGACTTACCTTTGTCTGCAGGTAAAACAGTTATCTTGGTTGTAGTAGACAGGTTTAGCAAAATGGTACACTTCATTGCGTTACCCGCACTTCCTAATGCTAAGACTCTTGCTCAGGTATTCATCAGTGAAATCGTGAAGCTTCACAGGGTCCCTTCTGATGTGGTTTCGGATCGGGGAACCCAGTTTATTTCTAAGTTTTGGAAAGCTTTTTGTTCCCGTTTGGGGGTACACTTATCTTTTTCCTCAGCTTTCCATCCTCAGTCGAATGGACAGACTGAGCGTACCAACCAAAACCTTGAGACATATCTAAGGTGTTTTGTGTCTGAAAATCAAGAGGTGTGGTCATCATATTTACCGTTAGCCGAGTTTGCCATAAATAATCGCCGTCAGGAATCCACTGGCAAGTCACCATTTCTTGGTGCATATGGTTTTCATCCCCAATTCTGTACTTTCAAAGAGGGGGGGTATTCTGGGGTTCCCGAAGAGGAACGGTTTTCTTCATCTCATTCATCTGTATGCCGCTCTCTTCAGTATCTGGTGCATTGGAGGGGTTACGGCCCCGAGGAAAGAATGTGGGTTCCAGCGTCAGAGGTAAACAGGTTAGTTCAGGCTTTCCATGCCTCTCATCCTGAGAGACCTGGTCCTGAGTGTCCGGAGGCCCCTCGTAGAAAGGGGGGTACTGTCACGAGGGTGTCAAGAGCCACGTCTGACTCCGTTGTACACGGGGTCAGGAAGTCGCAGCGGGTGGATGCACGCTCTATGTCTAAAGATCACGCTGTTTCTTAATGATAGTTTTCTGTGTTTGCCTTACTATCCTTTGTGTCTCACTCAGGGATCCGTAGCTTCTCCTCCTCAGCTGTTTCTTGTCTGTCACTCCCAATCTCCTTATATTCTCCTCTCTCACTTGTCTGGTTGCCAGATATAGAGCTTCCTGTCTGGACTGCTATACTGACCCACTGGAGCAGTGAATCCTGGTTTTTGTTCCAGAGTGTTACCCTCCGGATCCCTGTTGGGCTTTTTGTTGTCTTCTGTTGTCGCCCACCCGGGATTATATGTTGTCTGTATTGTCTGTCCTCCCCTTGGTGTTTTCCTTTAGAGTTAGTGGTGCGGACTAGTGTTCCCACCGCCCTATTCACTATCTAGGGCTCATCTTAGGGAAAGCCAGGGTTTTAGGCACGCGATCGGCGTACGGGTGAGGAACCCGTCTAGGGATGTCAGGGCAGTCAGGTGCCAGCCTCAAGGTAAGATAGGGGTCACCACCTTTCCCTCTCCCTTGGACAGAGCCTTCCCTTTTCCCTCCCTTTGTGTCACGTATGTGATAGGCACGCCGGTCGTAATAGGAACTCATCAGGATGGGGTTTCAGAGAAGTCCCTGACAGGACTTGAAAAGACAAGGAGGACAAGTTTTAGTGCCATTGAGGAAAGGTGGAGATGAATTCCCCGGAGGAAACAAGGGGTGATCAGCAGGGCCGGCGTCATAACCCGGCATCCCCGGGCAAGTGCCGGGGCCCAATGCTCCTGGGGGGCCCACTGAGCTGCTATGAGCACTTCCATCAATACAGATGGGAGCTCTCACTGCTGTCATTTCCCTTACGCAGTACCCCTTTGGTGGGGCCCTCTGAGCTGCAGAGACTCAGACACGCCCCCTGAGCTGCAGAGACTCAGACACGCCCCCTCTACACAGGACACAGGCTGCCTGAGGAGAGAGACCGGAGGGCTGGAGCTGTGAGTGAGTCTGCACTGTGACTGTCTCTTGTATGCACTGTGACTGTCTCTTGTCTGCACTGTGACTGTCTCTTGTCTGTGGGACAGAAGGGGGGGACTCTCCGATCTGCTGCTGCTTCATTCTATTTAGTTGTATTACTGTTTCATTAAGCAGTTTGCCTCCATGATACCTGCACCCCCCCCCCCACATCTGCCCCCCCATATCCTGTCCTATCTCATCCTCATGGGGCCCCTGCTGTCTCCTTTCTTCCCTCATGTATCCAGAGCTCCTGTTTCACCCCCCTATCTCCTGTTGCTGCCCTGCACAGACCTCCTGCCCCTACTTCTTGTATGAATCCCACCCAGGGCCCCTGTTTCACTCCTCTGCCTCTCATTATGGTGGCATCTGAACCGCATTCACCATAAGGACCTTCTAACGTCACAGGGTCATGTGACTGTGCCCCCCACCCCGTACTGTGCCCACTTATACCCTGCATTGTGCCCTCTTACCACACCCTGTGCAGTGCCCATAGTCATTCCCTGTACTGTGCCCTCTTATACCCTTTTATCCGGTCACTGTATGGTGGTTTTATCATTGTATGGCGGTGTTATCACTATATGGCGGTGGTATCCAATGCATGGCCATAACTGTATCCCCTTCCATGCCCACGCCATTCTTTTTTAGACCTGGCATGAGCGGGAAAAGATACAGATTGCGGTGCTAAGGACCTTTGTGCCACAATCTGTGTCAGAAATACGCCTAAGGCTACTTTCACACCTGCGATTAGGTGCGGATCCGTCTGGTATCTGCACAGACGGATCCGCACCTATAATGCAAACGCTTACATCCGTTCAGAACGGATACGTTTGCATGATAATGCAAACGGATCCCTTTAGACTTTACATTGAAAGTCAATGGGGGACGCATCCGTTTGAAAATTGAGCCATATTGTGTCAACTTCAAACGGATCCGTCCCCATTGACTTACATTGTAAGTCTGGACGGATCCGTTTGCCTACGCACGGCCAGGCAGACACCCGAACGCTGCATGCAGCGTTCGGGTATCCGCCTGCTGAGCGGAGGACAAACGCTGCCAGACTGATGCATTCTGAGCGGATCTGCATCCACTCAGAATGCATTAGGGCTAGACGGATCCGTTCGGGGCCGCTTGTGAGAGCCTTCAAACGGAACTCACAAGTGGAGCCCCGAACGCTAGTGTGAAAGTAGCCTAACATAGACGTATTTCCATATAATAAATGACCCCCTAATTGTATTATTATTCGGGGGTAGTGCTAATATATTTATAGTATATAGATTCTAGTGTGTTATACTGTGCCCTGTATTTCCCAGTAGAAAATGATCCTTCGGAAACACAGTCCTCACCCCTGACCACCAGGATCACATAACGCTCTGTCAGTTGTGGGGATGTGCTCGTGGTAGGCTACGGTAGCGGCGGCAGTATTGAGGCAATCACAGACAGTCTTTGTAATACACCGTGACTTTATTCACACCAAAGGCATAACAGGCAATGTGCAGACCACACAGGTGCATATCCACATAGTGCATAGAACAAAAGTCCTTCCATAGAAAATAAACAGCAGGTTTGAGTCACCTTGTTTTGGACAGACCACAGCAGCTCTGCAGGCTTCTAGGCTATCTGCCTTTGTCTCCCTCAGGCCAGAGCCCCTTTGGCTTGTAGCACCACAGGTCCCAGGGCTATCCTTCAATGTGTGCTGCGCCCAGACTCTCCTCCATCAGCACTCACTCTGTCTGTGGAAAATCTCCAGCTCAGCAAGACACACCCCACCCCCATCATCAGCAGGCTGGGTTCTTAAAGGCCCAGCTCCACCAAAAACCTGGGCTGGCCGTGGGGAACAGGCACCCCCCCACTCTTTACCTGTTCCCAGTAAGAACCGGCCCGGACACGCTGCGCCAGCAGCATTCGCCGCTGTAACCGCAATGATCCGGTTCTTACTCCACCGAGGCCAGGACCTCTGGTGGCACGTATCGTCCGTCCATTATTATTCCGGGGACTCTCCTACACAGTACATGGCGGCCTCCCCTCTCCGCCACGCTGCTCCGCTGTGTACTAGGGCTTATTCTGACACTAGGGCTGGGTTCACATCCCATTTGTGCCATCCATTTAATGTATACCAAAAATGTATGCGTTACCAGATGCCTCAGACTGATGCCGCACAGAGGCGTCCGTTCACCATACAGTTCCATTGTAGAAAAAACATATACGTTAACGTATGCATTTTTTACTTGACTCTGCAGGATACAAAAACGTGGAGTGCTGCACATTTGTATACATCAAACCGATAGGAAAAACGTGATGTGAACACACATTGGGGGGGAGGGGGGCGTACTAAAATTTGCTGTGGGGCCCAGTCAGTTCTAGCTACATCACTGCACATCTCCTTCTCTCCTCCAGGCCTGGCTCACTGCTGCAGCGGGCCGCCGAGAGAAGGAGCGCAGGGAGCTGTGGTTAGTGATGGACAGGACCGCCAGCTCCCCTGCAATGATAGGTATGTGAGGGGGCCACTGGGGGGTCATTCATCACACTGTGAGGGCCCCTTACACAGTATAATGACTCCCAGTGCCCCCCATTTAGTATAATGATCCCCATTGACCCTCCATTTAGCATAATGACCACCAGAGCCCCCATTAAATATAATAACCCCTCGTGCCCCCTCCATACAGTATAACCCCCAGTGTGGGGGCGATTGGGGGTCATTATTCTGAATGGAGGGTCACTGTGGGGTCATTATACTGTGAGGGCCCTTTACATAGTATAATGACCCCCAGTGTCCCCCATTTAGTATAATGACCCCCAGAGCCCCCTCCATACAGTATTCCCCCAGTGTGGGGGCTACTGGGGGTCATTATTCTGAATGGGGGTGACTGGGGGTTATTATTCTGAATGCAGGGCCACAGGTGGTCATAATACAGTGGGGGGGGGGAATTGGGGGTTCATTATACTGTGTGAAGGGCCACTAGTAGTCATTATACTGTGTGAAGGGCCACTAGTAGTCATTATACTGTATAGGGGCCACTGGGGGTCATTATACCGTGTGGGAGCCACAGGGGGACATGTCAATGTAAAAAAATGCCTCATGGGGGCCCACTGGGATTTATCACCCAAGGACCCACATGAACCTGGAGCCGGCCCTGGTGATCAGTTATCAGAGTGAGAGGTCCTAGAGGGTCTATAAGAGAAGTGCTAGGGCTAATGAACGCTAACACTGCAAAAGTTTGGGCTTCCGTAAAAGATAGGGAGGGCATGTGGCGCTGAAGAGGGTCCATCAACCAGGAAAACAACGTCAGAGAGCAAGATGATGAATCTCTAGCTATGCAAACCCAAGATTTTGGGTTGGTAAGACGAAACATGTCCAGAAGTTGGGCAATAGTCTAAGAGTGCTTATATAGCCTGAGATACCCACCCACATCCTTGGGGCGAGTTAAAATCTCCCACTGGATATGTGGTCTACCAGGGGACCAGACAAATTTTGTAAAGCATCGACGAACTTGGGTCCAAAATGTGGTTGGGATGCGGATGGGAATGGTCTGCAGGAGGAAAAGCAGTTATGGCAAAAGGTTAAAATTCAAATTCTTCTGAACCATGAAAAATTTCTACAATGCTAAGAGTTTAGGTCTTTCTGGAACAGGTGGAAAAAGGGGGTAATGTTATCTCTAAATAAGTCGGATAAGTTTGATTTAATTTTGATCCCTAAAAAAGCAATACCAAGTGAAAGGGAAGGAGGCTTTTAGAAAGAAAACCAAAGCCGTTGCTCGGGAGACATTCAGGGTGTTAGATTTGGACATGTTGATCTTTAAATTGGTCTCCACCCCAAAATTAGATATTTCACGTCAGAGGGATGGTAAAGAAACATTAGGATGTAGAGCAACAGGTCATCTGTAAAATCAGAACATTTATATTCCTGATGATCAATAAGGATACCAGAGATGTCCAGATTATCACATATGGTGACAAGAGTGACAACATGCATCCATGTCGGGTGCCATTATGGATAAGAAATGAGGGTGAGTGCCATTAACTTTAACCCACGTAGATGGTTTGTAATAGAGGTTAAGAATTTTATACAAAACTAGGGGTCCAGGCCTATGTGAGACAGGGTGGAACAAAGGGAAGGCCATATGATCAAAGGCCTTTTCCGCATCTAGAGACAGGACCATTAGAGGAATGTGATGAGTCTTGACATAATGAATAATGTCTAATCCACCCTGACTCACCTGGTCAGGATGGATGAGAGAGGGCAAAAAGGCATTCAAATAATTTGCCAAAAGTTTGGCCTACATTTTAGGATCAACATTCAAAAGAGAAATTGGGCTATAGCTCACACAGATCTGGGGGTCCTTGCTGGGCTTAGGGATGACTGCTATATGCGCCTTTGTGCACTGGTGTCACGGATGATGTGGCAGAAAGTTGGAACTTATAAATAAACATCCGACTAGCTTGATCCCAAACTAAGGAGCATATGGGTGAGCCCTAAAAAACCCTAAGAGCTCTCCCTGACTGCTATGCCCATGCAAGGGTCTCAATGATAGATGATTGCATGCCCACATACCTAAGACTGTGTGACACCTGAAAACCCTATAATATTGAGGGGACACGTCCACCGGCTCCCTGCACTTAATATGGACGGAGTCAGGGTCACCTAGAATCAAGCCAGCAAGGAAACACAAATAAAGGAAAGGACTTATCTGAGCAAACAGCAGCAGCAGCCTCCAGCAATGAACACCTCATCCAGGAAGTAGTATAAACCGCAAGTATGAGGCAGTATGGGAGGGAATATAAAGGGAGACAATAAGTCTAAATAGGTGACACCTGGGAGAAGAAAGGAGATGAGAAAGTGAAACCAAAACAAGGAACGTCATGCAAGAGGTAGAGAAGAACGTCTGCCAGACCTTCTCACAGAACTGGCAGTGACAACTGGGCCGGGAAGGAAAGCGCAAAAGACACTGTGCTAAAGACCCGAAGAAGGAGAGGAGAGAGAGAAGAAGGGGACAATTTATAGAACCTTGCCATTAACCCATCTGGTCCCGGGCTCTTACCCCCTGGAAGTGACGTAAGTACTTCTTGAAGCTCTCCATCAGTGAATCAGTAAAGAGAGTCTCGAGGCTGGCAGAATCTTCCACCGACAAGCGAGCAGAGGAAGTAGGGGGCTAGCCTCCAGGACTAGATGAGGGTGGCGGGCCAGAAAGGTCCAAGTAAAAAGAGTGAAAGGAAGATGCAATTTCTGGGGTAGCGTGGACTGCTGAACCATCAGATGTTTTATTGACTGGGATGCGAGCAGTAGCCCGTTGTCCCCGAAGAGCCCTAGCAAACAAGCGCCCACTCTTATTTCCATATTCGTAGAATTTGCTACGGCAAGTTTAAATCATTTGCTTTCAGTGCCTTGTCCATTTTGCGGACAAGAATAGGCCTTTCTACAACGGGCCGCCTGTTCCGTTCCGCAAATTGCAGAAGGCACACGGGCGGCTTCCATGTTTTGCGGATCCGCAATTTGCGGACCGCAAAAAACGGAATAGTCGTGTGCATGAGGCCTTACAAGGGATAGCAAACACAAGCAACAGGCCAGCACAGCTGTTCTGAGCAACTAATAAATCCATGCTGCCTAAAGCCTCTTTCACATGTCAGTGGTTCGGGCAGTGATTTCCATCAGTGATTGTGAGCCAAAATCAGGATTGGAGGCTACACAGACGTAGGGCTCATGCACACAAACGTATTTTATTTCCGTGTCTGTTCCGGTTTTTTTTTTTGCGGACCGTATACGGAACTATTAATTTCAATGGGTCTGTAAAAAAACGGAAGTTACTCTGTGTGCATTCAGTTTCCGTATGTCCGCATTTCCGTTCTGCAACAAAATGCAATATGTCCTATTATTGTCCGCATTACGGACAAGGATAGTACTGTTCTATTAGGGGCCAGCTGTTCTGTTCCGCAAAATACGGAATGCACACAGACCATCAGTATTTTTTGCTGACCAAAATGCATGAGGCCTTAGGGCTTATTCAGATGACTGTATGAATAGGTGCGTATCCGTTCCGCAATTGTGCGAAACAGGTGCGGACCCATTCATCTCAATGGTCCTGCAAAAGATGCGGACATGGTGTGCTGTCTGCATTCGTAGTTCAGTTCCGGAGCCACGCAAAAAAGATAGAGCATGTCCTATTCTTTTCCACAATTACAAGAATAGGCATTTTATATCATAGTGGCTACCACGTGCAGTCGGCAAAGTGTGGAACGCAGATGGCTAGTATCCGTGATTTGCAGATCCGCAATTTAGGCACTATAAAACATTTAAGGCAGTCTGAATGAGCCCTTAGGCTAGTTTCCAATAGTTTTCTGAGATTCAGCAGGCTGCTCTAGCAGGTATTTGTCCGCCCGTCCATATTTGCTGGATTGTGGCCAAATCTCCATCTGTCCCCATTATAGTAAATGGCGCCGGCGAGCATTCAGACACACACGGCTAGATCTGCCAGTCTGTTTCTCAACATGAGCAGTGATGAAGAATACCACCCCATGTGAACTACAGATGAGCAAACTTCTTGAAGTTCGTTTCATGTCCAATTTGTTGAACTGTTTCAAAAAATTCAATTAGCGCCCACATAGATTCTACAAGAATCAAATATGGCCCAACTGGCCTAAAATTGGTATTGTACTTTCATTATCGCCTTTTAACATTTTTCTAAATAATTTTTGCTTTCTCTCCTTCTCTCTTAAAGGGAGTCTGTCACCACAATTTTAAATTATAGACCGCTTAGATAGCACTGTAGCATAACTATAAATGAGTCAAATGGTACCTTTGTTGTGTTGTTCTGAAGTTCAACAGAGGCAAAAACGCTGTTTTATTCATAGTAAATGCGAGTGCGCAGTTCACCATTGGCCCGGGCATGCGCACTGTGATGATCATTGCGGGCAGCGGCACCGCCCCATGCAGTGCGCATGCGCCGGTGGGATCTCGGCCAGTACACTAGATGACAGAAGGGGCTTGCAGGCCGAGCCAAGCAACAGGCTGGGGAGGAGTTATGTGAGAAGAAGACAGACCGCCCTAGGCACTTACAGCCCGAACACCGCCCCAGGGCACTTGTGAGCCCTTATTTACATATGAATAAAACAGCGTTTTTGCCTCTGTTGAACTTCAAACAACACAAAAGTACCAATTGACTCATGTATAGTTATGCTACAGCTCTATCTAAGCGGTCTATAATGTCAAATTGTGGTGACAGACTCCCTTTAGGTTCCATCCCCATCAATCCCTTGGTTGAACTTGATGTACTTATGACTATTTTCAACCATATTAACTATGTAACTACAGTTGCAAGAAAAAGTATGTGAACCCTTTGGAATGATATGGATTTCTGCACAAATTGGTCATAAAATGTGATCTGATCTTCATCTATGTCACAACAATAGACAATCACAGTCTGCTTAAACTAATAACACACAAAGAATTAAATGTTACTATGTTTTTATTGAACACACCAAGTAAACATTCACAGTGCAGGTGGAAAAAGTATGTGAACCCTTGGATTTAATAACTGGTTGAACCTCCTTTGGCAGCAATAACTTCAACCAAACGTTTCCTGTAGTTGCAGTTCAGACGTGCACAACGGTCAGGAGTAATTCTTGACCATTCCTCTTTACAGAACTGTTTCAGTTCAGCAATATTCTTGGGATGTCTGGTGTGAATTGCTTTCTTGAGGTCATGCCACAGCATCTCAATCAGGTTGAGGTCAGGACTCTGACTGCGCCACTCCAGAAGGCGTATTTTCTTATGTTTAAGCCATTCTGTTGTTGATTTACTTCTATGCTTTGGGTCGTTGTCCTGTTGCAACATCCATCTTCTGTTGAGCTTTAGCTGGTGGACAGATGGCCTTAAGTTCTCCTGCAAAATGTCTTGATAAACTTTGGAATTCATTTTTCCTTCGATGATAGCAATCTGTCCAGGCCCTGACTGTAACGGGGCGCCGAAGGCGCACTCGGTCTCCCATCAGCCGCAGACCTGCTGCTTAGCTTCGGGAGCGAGGATCTGTGTTTGGCCTCATTCCCAGGGCAGCCTTGCTAGCTGGGAAGCTCCCTGCTCCTAGGTCTGCCTTGAGCGCCAAGCTAATCACTCGGTGCTCGACTTGTTTGTCTGTCAGTCATGTGATGCTGGCCATGTCACATGACCCTCACTCCCCAATATAAATACAGGTGGCCTGCTGGCTACAGGTTGCCTGTGATTTTCGTCCTATAGGTTGTGTACTTTACTGTTATTAAGCTACCCCTGGAATTGAACCTCGATCCGCCTCTTGACACCTCATCTGCCTGCTCCCTGTACCTTGACGCTACCTCTCGGATTTTGACCTCGGCTTGTTTACGGATCTGTCTTTGCCTCTTCCCTTGCTCTGACGTGACCTCCTGGACTTACCTCGGCTAGTTGACACGCTTCGCCTTCCGTTTTTGTTCTACCTCTTGTCCGCTTATTCTAACTTCTCAGTGGCTGTCCTCTTCCCTGCTGTCTCTTTCTTTCTCTCTGTTTGCACTTAGTAGGTTAGGGACTGTTGCTCAGCTGCGCTCCGTCACCTAAGGCGGGTGGTGCAAGTAGGCAGGGACAGGGGACCGGGTGGAAGCTCAGGGGGTGCACCTCCTGCTCTATCTTGATTCCCGTGACTCTACCCGTGACACTGACGCAGCAAAGCAGCCCCAACCATGATGCCCCCACCACCATACTTCACAGTTGGGATGAGGTTTTGATGTTGGTGTGCTTTGCCTCTTTTTCTCCACACATAGTGTTGTGTGTTTCTTCCAAACAACTCAACTTTGGTTTCATCTGTCCACAGAATATTTTACCAGTACTGCTGTGGAACATCCAGGTGCTTTTGAGCAAACTGTAAACGTGCAGCAATGTTTTTTTTTGGACAGCAGTGGCTTCCTCTGTGGTATCCTCCCATGAAATCCATTCTTGTTTAGTGTTTTACGTATGGTAGATTTGCTAACAGGGATGTTAGAATATGCCAGAGACTTTTGTAAGTCTTTAGCTGACACTCTAGGATTCTTCATCACCTCATTGAGCAGTCTGCGCTGTGCTCTTGCAGTCATCTTTACAGGACGGTCACTCCTAGGGAGAGTAGCAGCAGTGCTGAACTTTCTCCAATTTATAGACAATTTGTCTTAGGGCTCTTTCACACTTGCGTTCTTGTCTTCCGGCATAGAGTTCCGTCGTCGGGGCTCTATGCCGGAAGAATCCTGATCAGGATTATCCTAATGCATTCTGAATGGAGTGAAATCTGTTCAGGATGCATCAGGATGTCTTCAGTTCCGGAACGGAACGTTTTTTGGCCGGAGAAAATACCGCAGCATGCTGCGCTTTTTGCTCCGGCCAAAAATCCTGAACCCTTGCCGCAAGGCCGGATCCGGAATTAATGCCCATTGAAAGGCATTGATCCGGATCCGGCCTTAAGCTAAACGTCGTTTCGGCGCATTGCCGGATACGACGTTTAGCTTTTTCTCAATGGTTACCATGGCTGCCGGGACACTAAAGTCCTGGCAGCCATGGTAAAGTGTAGTGGGGAGCGGGGGAGCAGCATACTTACCGTCCGTGCGGCTCCCGGGGCGCTCCAGAGTGACGTCAGGGCGCCCCAGGCGCATGGATGACATGATCGCATGGCACGTCATCCATGCGCATGGGGCGCTCTGACGTCATTCTGTAAGTATACCGCTCCCCCGCTCCCCGCTCCTACTAAGGCAACCAGGACTTTAATAGCGTCCTGGCTACCATAGTAACCCTGAAAGCATTTTGAAGACGGATCCGTCTTCAAATGCTTTCAGTACACTTGCGTTTTTCCGGATCCGGCGTGTACCTCCGGCAAGTGCAGTACACGCCGGATCCCGACAACGCAAGTGTGAAAGAGGCCTTACCGTGGACTGATGAACAGCAAAGCTTTTGGAGATACTTTTATAACCCTTTCCAGCTTTATGCAAGTCAACAATTCTTAATCGTAGGTCTTCTGAGAGCTCTTTTGTGAAAGGCATCATTCACATCAGACAATGCTTCTTGTGAAAAGCAAACCCAGAACTGGTGTGTTTTTTTTTATAGGGCAGGGCAGCTGTAACCAACACCTCCAATCTCATCTCATTGATTCGACTCCAGTTGGCTGACACCTCACTCCAATTAGCTCTTAGAGATGTCATTAGTCTAGGGGTTCACATACAAACCGGATTCCAAAAAAGTTGGGACACTAAACAAATTGTGAATAAAAACTGAATGCAATGATGTGGAGATGGCAAATGTCAATAATTTATTTGTAATAGAACGTAGATGACAGATCAAACGTTTAATCTGAGTAAATGTATCATTTTAAAGGAAAAATACGTTGATTCAAATTTTCACGGTGTCAACAAATCCCCAAAAAGTTGGGACAAGTAGCAATAAGAGGCTGGAAAAAGTAAATTTGAGCATAACGAAGAGCTGGAAGACCAATTAACACTAATTAGGTCAATTGGCAACATGATTGGGTATAAAAAGAGCTTCTCAGAGTGGCAGTGTCTCTCAGAAGCCAAGTTGGGTAGAGGATCACCAATTCCCACAATGTTGCGCAGAAAGATAGTGGAGCAATATCAGAAAGGTGTTACCCAGCGAAAAATTGGAAATACTTTGCATCTATCATCATCAACTGTGCATAACATCATCCGAAGATTCAGAGAATCTGGAACAATCTCTGTGCGTAAGGGTCGAGGCCGTAAAACCATACTGGATGCCCGTGATCTCCGGGCCCTTAAACGACACTGCACCACAAACAGGAATGCTACTGTAAAGGAAATCACAGAATGGGCTCAGGAATACTTCCAGAAACCATTGTCAGTGAACACAATCCACCGTGCCATCCACCGTTGCCAGCTGAAACTCTACAGTGCAAAGAAGAAGCCATTTCTAAGCAAGATCCACAAGCTCAGGCGTTTTCACGGGGCCAGGGATCATTTAAAATGGAGTGTGGCAAAATGGAAGACTGTTCTGTGGTCAGACGAGTCACGATTCAAAGTTCTTTTTGGAAATCTGGGACGCCATGTCATCCGGACCAAAGAGGACAAGGACAACCCAAGTTGTTATCAACGCTCAGTTCAGAAGCCTGCATCTCTGATGGTATGGGGTTGCATGAGTGTGTGTGGCATGGGCAGCTTGCATGTCTGGAAAGGCACCATCAATGCAGAAAAATATATTCAGGTTGTAGAACAACATATGCTCCCATCCAGACGTCATCTCTTTCAGGGAAGACCCTGCATTTTTCAACAAGATAATGCCAGACCACATTCTGCATCAATCACAACATCATGGCTGCGTAGGAGAAGGATCCGGGTACTGAAATGGCCAGTCTGCAGTCCAGATCTTTCACCTATAAAGAAGATTTGGCGCATCATAAAGAGGAAGGTGCAACAAAGAAGGCCCAAGACGATTGAACAGTTAGAGGCCTGTATTAGACAGGAATGGGAGAGCATTCCTATTTCTAAACTTCAGAAACTGGTCTCCTCTGTCCCCAGACGTCTGTTGAGTGTTGTAAGAAGAAGGGGAGATGACACACAGTGGTGAAAATGGCCTTGTCCCAACTTTTTGGGGATTTGTTGACACCATGAAATTCTGATTCAACATATTTTTCCCTTAAAAAGGTACATTTTCTCAGTTTAAACTTTTGTTCTGTGATTTATGTTCTATTCTGAATAAAATATTAGAAGTTGTCATCTCCACATCATTGCATTCAGTTTTTATTCACGATTTGTATAGTGTCCCAACTTTTTTGGAATCCGGTTTGTACTTTTTCCACCTGCACTGTGAATGTTTACATGGTGTGTCCAATAAAAACATGGTAACATTTAATTCTTTGTGTGTTATTAGTTTAAGCAGACTGTGATTGTCTATTGTTGTGACTTAGATGAAGATCAGATCATATTTTATGACCAATTTGTGCAGAAATCCATATCATTCCAAAGGGTTCACATACTTTTTCTTGCAAGTGTATGTAACTCAATGACAGCAATAGAAAATAATGTCACCATGACTGATGATGGTAACAGTGGGGGAAATATATCAAGACTGGTGTCCTGTTCTCACAACATGTACCCACAGGGTCTATATGCAGTTTAACAGGCAGATATCACCATTCTACTAGTTAATAAGATGAGACTTGTTTCTGGAGTCTGTGGTTTTATTAACCGGCAGTAGATAAGGTAAACTATAAGAAAAAATGAACATACAAGAACTGAATGTACAGCACAATGTACACAAAGCTTAAAAGAAAACATTAATTAATCTCTTACCGATGATGATTTAGTAAAGAGACACACAATGTGCAGCTGCTCCTTCCAAGAGGTGAAGGAAAATGGAAGAAGGTGCCTGTCTCTTTCCCACAAAGCCCTGCGAGCAGGAAGTCAGGTGACCTAATGAATATGCATAGTTTATAACAGGCATCCTCAAACTGCGGCCCTCCAGCTGTTGCAAAACTGCAACTCCCAGCATGCCCGAACAGCCTACAGGTATCATGCTACAGCAGGGAATTGTGGGAGTTGTAGTTTTACAACAGCTGGAGGGCCGCAGTTTGAGGATGCCTGGTTTATAACAAGGCAGACAATGCGCTTACAGCTAAAGGTCACTAGATGGCGCTGTAGGCACACATATGAACACACATTAACAAAAACTATGCAATGGTTACTAAAGAGAAGATAGCACAACTGGTGTAAATACACACTAGTCTTGATCTCCCTGCGCTGGCTTCATCAGGGGTCGATGATGAAGCTGCCCAGACTGATGGCAGTGATACGCATGGGTTTTTTCCCCCATATAGCACCATCATGGAGATCCAAACTCATCTACTACTCAGGTCACAGTACACTTGATGTTTATCACCTATTTATTGCACTTCCACTTTATCTTGAATTCTGCACATGTGATTTCCATACGTTATATTTGTATTTCTAATTATGGTATATCAGTGGGAATTGTTACTCTATTCAATCATGACATATACTGAGACTTGAGATTCATGTATCAACTCGAAAGACATGCTGATAGGGAACTTAGATTGTGAGCCCCATTGGGGACAGTTTGATGCTAATGTCTATAAAGCGCTGCGGAATATAGTAGCGCTGTATAAGTGCATAAAATAAATAAAAATACATTTTCTTCTGATATTATGGACCTCCTGTGATAATTCATATTATGAATTGTGCTGAGGGTGGAGATCCTTCTTGGTTATTAACTGAAGGTCCTAATAAAGATTTAACTTAAGGTTCCTAATAAAGATTTATGTTTCATTACTATTTTTTGGTGTGTGTCTGATTGCAGCATGCTCTTTCTAGTTTTAAAGGGGTTTTGTCATCTCAGACTTTGGTAGAGTATTGCCAGAATATGCCGTAAATGTCAGATAAGTGCGGGTCCCGGAGGTGGAACCTGCACCTATGTCCAGAACAGGTCCCCCCTTAGTGCCACCCACCATTCACCACTATGGAAGTTCAGAAAATAGCCGAGCACCGACTCTGCTATTTCCAGCTGTTCTTAGAGGTGAATGGAGAGGTGGCCATACATGCGCGGGGCGTTCTCCATTTGCAGCTATGGGAATTCTGAGAGCATAACTACAAGATAATGAGCAGAATTGTGCACTGGTTATTTATCTTACTCCAGGAGTGTACAGCCTATAGCCATAAGTCCACATGCATAGCCATCACTATTTGGCCGTTGTTAGGCCTCTTTTACACGGGCGTCGCGGGTGAGGGCCAGATGCGATGCGTGTGCGTTCATGGAAAATAGTGCAAGTAGACACGCAATTTCAGTCAGTTTTGACTGCGATTGCATTCCGTTGTTTCGTTCCGCGCGAGTGCAATGCGTTTTGCACGCACGTGAGAAAAAACTGAATGTGGTACCCAGACCCTAACTTCTTCACTGAAGGTTGGGTCTGGGTTAGGTGTTCTGTAGATTTTATTATTAACATGGTTATAATGGAAAATAATAGCATTCTTTAATACAGAATGCAAAGCCAAATGTCAATTGAGGGCAGGGGCGGACTGGGCCGGGGGGCAGGGGGGCAATTGCCCCCCGGGCCTCTCTGTCAGCTCATAGTCCCGGCCAGGGGCGTAGTGTGGGGGGGGGCCGGGGGGGCCGTTGCCCCGGGCGCCACACTGCAGGGGGGCGCGGCTGTCAGCTGGGCTGGCACAAGTTAAATGGAGTCTGAAGCTGTGTTTTTTTTTTTTTCACACAGCGTCCGGCTGCAGAGCAGAGTGAGGAGGGGAGAGGGGGCGGGGCATGCACGGCAGTTCCTGATAGGCTCCGCCCACCTTCCAGGCGGGAAAGGCAGTGCAGAGCCAGTAGCCGGAGCATGAATGAAGATGCAGAAGTCCAGACTCCAGGCCAGGCAGAGAGTAATTCAAGCGACCCAGAGTGAGTGACAGTCTGAGTCAGTGACTGTCCCTGAGTGCAGAGTCCCACCCTGTGTAATTAGGTGAGAGGAGGGGAGAGGTGGCGATTATATTAATAACAAAGAGGGGGACATTATATTAATAATAAATAGGGGGCCAATACATTAGTATTAATATAATGGCCCCCTCTTTATTATTAATGTAATGGCCCCTCTTTATTATTAATGTATTGGCCCCCTCTTTATTATTAATGTATTGGCCCCCTCTTTATTATTAATGTATTGGCCCCCTCTTTATTATTAATGTATTGGCCCCCTCTTTATTATTAATATAATGGCCCCCTCTTTATTATTAATGTACTGGCCCCCTCTATATTATTAATATAATGGCCCCCTCTTTAATAACAAAGAGGGGGCCATTATATTAATAACAAAGAGGGGGCCATTATATTAATAACAAAGAGGGGGCCATTATATTAATAATAAAGAGGGGGCTATTATATTAATAACAAAGAGGGGGCCATTATATTAATAACAAAGAGGGGGCCATTATATTAATAACAAAGAGGGGGCCATTATATTAATAATAAAGAGGGGGCTATTATATTAATAACAAAGAGGGGTCATTATATTAATAATAAAGAGGGGGCTATTATAATATACAGGAGGAAATAATATTATGAGGAATGGGGGACTATCTGGCTCTAGCACAGTATTGGGGGGCAGCAGGATGAGTTGTTGAGACACCAGGAAGGAGAGGATGAGAGTAAAGTGAGGAACCTAAAAAAAATTCTGTGAAACTCTGCAGAGACGAGAAGCGGCTGAAAGAAGTTATCATGGTGGTCTTATCTCTGAATGAAGACGTCGAGGAGAGTCTACATCACAGGAGACGTCACTGGATGTAACAGGTATGGGGCGGTATTATACTGTAATAATAATGTCCATGCACATATCTGTTTCACGGTAGGGTTGGGGGAGGAGATTGAGAATATGGCCCACCCTGCCGCATTCGGCCCCAGACTTCAGGTCACACTGTGTGTGTTCTAAATTCTGGGGGCTTACACCCATCTACTACATTATCTGTACTCAGAGTTATCACTGTGTTATCTGTGGTGTTACATAGGACTGCTAGTGATCTACTACAGTATCTGTTAAAAGGGGCGTGCCTGTAGGGGGGGGGGGGCGCAATTTTTTGCTTGCCCCGGGTGCTGGCAACCCACGCTACGCCACTGGTCCCGGCCGGCTGGGCCGGAATGATATGTGACTGCAGTCTGCGGAGGGAGACGGGGAGCGGGGAGGCATGCGGCCGGCAGCCTATCAGAGAGGCTGCCGGACCGGCGCAGGCGATGCGATGATGTCATCGCGCCACCTGACTGAGCCGCTGCGCGGCCGTAAAGTAAGAACATCGACAGCAGCGCTGGAGGCGGGACGGGAGTATTTCAGTGAAGGTGCTGGAGGTAGGAGGTAAGTATAAGTCTGACTGGCTTTTTTTCCTTCTTCTCATTTCTGTCACTGATAGGGGGGCCTATCTGGCTACTGGCACATTATAGGGGGGGGGGGCCCTATCTGGCTACTTGCACATTATAGGGGGGCCCTCTCTGGCTACTGGAACATTATAGTGGGGGGCCTATGGGCTACTGCCACATTATAGGGGGGCCCTCTCTGGCTACTGGCACATTATAGTGGGGGGCTTATAGGCTACTGGCACATTATAGGGGGCCCTATATGGCTACTGGCACATTATAGGGGGCCCTATATGGCTACTGGCACATTATAGGGGGGTCTCTATATGGCTACTGGCACATTATAGGGGGGGCCTATATGGCTACTGGCACATTATAGGGGGGCCCTATCTGGCTACTGGCACATTATAGGGGGGCTATGGCTACTGGCACATTAGGGGGGGCATGGCTACTGGCACATTAGAGGGGAGGGGCTATGACTACTGCCACATTATGGGGGGCCCTATATGGCTACTGGCACATTATAGGGGGGCCCTATCTGGCTACTGGCACATTATAGGGGGGCCCTATTTGGCTACTGGCACATTATAGGGGGCCCTATCTGGCTACTGGCACATTATAGGGGGGCTATGGCTACTGGCACATTATGGGGGGGTATGGCTACTGGCACATTATATAGGGGGGCTATGGGTACTGGCACATTATAGGGGGGCCTATGGCTACTAGCACATTATATGGGGGGGCTATGGGTACTGGCACATTATATGGGGGGCTATGGCTACTGGCACATTATAGGGGGGCCTATGGCTACTGGCACATTATAGGGGGGGGCCTATGGCTACTGGCAGATTATAGGGGGGGCCTATTGGCTACTGGCAGATTATAGGGGGGGCCTATTGGCTACTGGCACATTATAGGGGGCACTATGGGGACATTAGCTCAACTGGGGACATTACAAGGGTGTATTTTTGGCACTGTCTATTATAAGAAGAATTATTACTACTAGGGGGGGACATTATGGTGGGCTTTATTACTCCCCCCTGGTTTGAGCCCCTAGTAGCAGCACCAGCCTCTCCCTGCTCTGCTATCCCTCTACCCTTCTCCAAATCCTTATTATGATATTTTTCTCATTAGGATAAAACACATCAGCTCCGCTGAGCACCCGGCCAAAATGTGTGGAAGTGTTCGAGATCCCCAAGGGTCAAGCCAAGTAATTGTAAGTTTTCATATGAAATATGTTTATGTTATACACATAAAGCATATACCGTGCCCCACAATATACAGTTTCTTCTGCAAAAGTCATCAGGTGTCATTGGGGGGGGGGGGGGGGGGAGGACACAGAGCAGCGCCCAGCGGGGAGGAGAGAATACACGGATGCAACACTGTATAAGCCAGAAAATGACACTTTCGGCATTATACCAAAAATGCCATTTTCGGCTGATATGTTTCGGCGGCTGATATATCGGAGCATCCTTAGTTTATTTTGTTTTCCTGTGTTGTAATTTACATGGCTGACGAAAGTGTCAAGGGGGGGGGGGGGGTCAGGAGGAGGCAGGGGAAATGGGTAAGCAGGAGGGGGGCTCAGTGGGCCTCTGCGTGTTACTTGCCCCCTGGGCCAAAAGTTGCCAGTCAGCCCCTGATTGAGGGTTAAAAAATAATAAAAACATTACTCACCGCATCCACTTGATTGCGCAGCCGGGATCCTCTTCTTTGTTCTTCTTGAAGGACCTGCAAAAGGACCTTCACTGACGTCATCCACATGGTGAGCGCAGTGTTGTCAGCACAGGTCCTGCTGAATGAAGATATAAGGTCCTATTTTTTTTGCGGTGCGGACGGATCACAGACCTATTCAAGTTAAATGGGTCTCGATCCGTCCCGGCAGCCGCTCAGACGTTGCTGTCCTCAATGCACGGAACGGCTGCACAACGGCCGTGTGCATGAGACCTTACCGTGTGAAAGAGGCCTTAGGGTATGACCACACATTCAGGGTTCTGCATGTAGTTTTGAAAGCCAAATTCAAGATTGAACTAAAAATAGAGAAGTCGCGATCCCCATGCGGCTGGCCCACGGTCGGTGCACGTGCATTGCAGACCACAATTTTCGGTCCACGGCATGGGCACGGGCTGCACACGGTCGTGTGAACAAGTCCTAAAGCAAATTAGGCAATGCACGCAAGTCTCTGCATTATGCCTCATTCACGTGTCAGTGTTTTGGTCGGTGATTTCCATCAGTGATGGTGCGGCTCTAAACACAGAACAGGTGCAGATCTTTCCCTTATACCTCCTCTCTGTGGAGGCTCCAATCCTGGTTTTGGCTCAAAATCAGTGATGGAAATCACTGACCAAAACACTGACATGTGAATGAGGCTTCAATCTTTATCTTCAGTAAATATTTCACATATATAACAACAAACATCAGAAGATAATAGTGGCCAATACAATTCCATGAAGTGTACATATCAAATGAAGATTGCCTGCAAAGTCTCTACTCTTGAGTTGTAAATTGTACATTTATTTCCAGAAAGAGCAGCACTCTTTTCCATGGGTTGTGTCTGGTATTACTGCTAATCTCCATTCCAGTGGATAGAGGTTACTATGGATTCACAATTTTTGTGACTAGTGTGTGCAGTACTCCAGATCTTGGGGTATATTGCCAAATGTTTTATTGTATATTGTTATGGCATTCTTATGCTTTAGGCCAGGGATCAGCAACCTTTGAAGCTCCAGCTGTGGGGAAACTACGACTCCCAGCATGCAAACTTGCTTAGCTGTTTTCAGAACTCCCATAGAAGTGAATGGAGCATGCTGGGAGTTGTAGTTTCTTCACATCTGGAATGCCGAAGGTTGTTGAACCCTGTTTTAGGCTGTTCATTCCAGCTAGAGAAGGTATGGTTTGCAGAAAAAAAGCTAATCGCCTGTTTCTCTCCTCTTGGTTGGTGTGGGCCAGTCCAGTTTCCTGCCAGGATTGAGAGTTCCAGTTCAGATAGCAAGGAGAGAGAAAGCACGTCAAAGCTCCTACTCCCAGGAACTGTATCCAATTCTCCTGTGAGACCAACATTCCAGAGAGATCTTCAGAATACACAACACAGCTTCCATAAAGCATCATTGTGCCAAGACAGCAGAGTGATCAGCAAAATGACAGCTTTAGGGTCCATTCACACGTCCGTTGTTTCTTTCCTGATCTGTTCCGTTTTTTGCGGAACAGATCTGGACCAGATCTGGACCAGATCTGGACCCATTCATTTTCAATGGGTCCTGAAAGAAAATCAGACATTGTGCTGTCTGATTTTTTCCAGGACCCATTGAAAATGAATGGGTCCAGATCTGGTCCACATCTGTTCCGCAAAAAACTGAATAGATCAGGAAAGAAACAACGGACGTGTGAATGGACCCTTACAGACACTGCTGCAGGTGAGGGAAATAGGTCAGACATCCATCACCTAGAACAACTACCAGGCCAGACTGACATCAAGCCTGCATATCAGTAGACACCTATATCTACAAGGTGAAAGTGCCATTAAACTTCCACATGACCAGCCACCATACCACCTCACCTGATCTGATCAGAAACCTCAATTTGTTCTTAATACAGCTGGATGTGCCACAAGTTATATTTTGCACTAATGTTATACACAGGGGCGTAGCTATAGGGGGTGTAGAGGTAGCAGTAGCTACCGGGCCCAGGAGTCTAAGAGGGCTCAAAGACCCTTGTGCCACATAAGAAGACACTGGTATTATAGAAAGTGTATGCAGGTCAAGTTACACCTCTGGCTGGTGGTAGGGTGTAAGGTCAAGAATAGAGTTGAGCGGACACCTGGATGTTCGGGTTCGAGAAGTTCGGCCGAACTTCCCGGAAATGTTCGGGTTCGGGATCCGAACCCGATCCGAACTTCGTCCCGAACCCGAACCCCATTGAAGTCAATGGGGACCCGAACGTTTCGGCACTAAAAAGGCTGTAAAACAGCCCAGGAAAGGGCTAGAGGGCTGCAAAAGGCAGCAACATGTAGGTAAATCCCATGCAAACAAATGTGGATAGGGAAATGAATAAAAATAAAAATAAAATAAATAAAAATTAACCAATATCAATTGGAGAGAGGTCCCATAGCAGAGAATCTGGCTTCACGTCACCCACCACTGGAACAGTCCATTCTCAGATATTTAGGCCCCGGCACCCAGGCAGAGGAGAGAGGTCCCGTAACAGAGAATCTGGCTTCATGTCAGCAGAAAATCAGTCTGCAGGTCATAGCAGAGAATCAGGCTTCACGTCAGCCACCACTGCAACAGTCCATTGTCATATATTTAGGCCCAGAACCCAGGCAGAGGAGAGAGGTCCCGTAACAGAGAATCTGGCTTCATGTCAGGAGAGAATCAGTCTGCATGTTATAGCAGAGAATCAGGCTTTACGTCAGCCACCACTGCAACAGTCCATTGGCATATATTTAGGCCCAGCACCCAGGCAGAGGAGAGAGGTCCCGTAACAGAGCCTCTGGCTTCATGTCAGCAGAGAATCAGTCTGCATGTCATAGCAGAGAATCAGGCTTCACGTCAGCCACCACTGCAACAGTCCATTGGCATATATTTAGGCCCAGCACACAGGCAGAGGAGAGAGGTCCCGTAACAGAGAATCTGTCTTCATGTCAGCAGAGAATTAGTCTGCATGTCATAGCAGAGAATCAGGCTTCACGTCAGCCACCACTGCAACAGTCCACTGGCATATATTTAGGCCCAGCACCCAGGCAGAGGAGAGAGGTCCCGTAACAGAGAATCTGGCCTTATGTCAGCAGAGAATCAGTCTGCATGTCATAGCAGAGAATCAGGCTTCACGTCAGCCACCACTGCAACAGTCCATTGTCATATATTTAGGCCCAGCACCCAGGCAGAGGAGAGAGGTCCCGTAACAGAGAATCTGTCTTCATGTCAGCAGAGAATTAGTCTGCATGTCATAGCAGAGAATCAGGCTTCACGTCAGCCACCACTGTAACAGTCCATTGTCATGTATTTAGGCCCAGGCACCCAGGCAGAGGAGAGAGGTCCCGTAACAGAGAATCTGGCTTCATGTCAGCAGAGAATCAGTCTGCATGTCATAGCAGAGAATCAGGCTTCACGTCAGCCACCACTGCAACAGTCCATTGTCATATATTTAGGCCCAGCACCCAGGCAGAGGAGAGAGTTCCCGTAACAGAGAATCTGTCTTCATGTCAGCAGAGAATCAGTCTGCATGTCATAGCAGAGAATCAGGCTTCACGTCACCCAACATTGGAACAGTCCATTGGCATATATTTAGGCCCCGGCACCCAGACAGAGGAGAGGTTCATTCAACTTTGGGTAGCCTCGCAAGATAATGGTAAAATGAAAATAAAAATTCGATTGAATGAGGAAGTGCCCTGGAGTACAATAATATATGGTTAAGGGGAGGTAGTTAATGTCTAATCTGCACAAGGGATGGACAGGTCCTGTGGGATCCATGCCTGGTTCATTTTTATGAATGTCAGCTTGTCCACATTGGCTGTAGACAGGCGGCTGCGTTTGTCTGTAATGACGCCCCCTGCCGTGCTGAATACACGTTCAGACAAAACGCTGGCCGCCGGGCAGGCCAGCACCTCCAAGGCATAAAAGGCTAGCTCTGGCCACGTGGACAATTTAGAGACCCAGAAGTTGAATGGGGCCGAACCATCAGTCAGTACGTGGAGGGGTGTGCACACGTACTGTTCCACCATGTTAGTGAAATGTTGCCTCCTGCTAACACGTTGCGTATCAGGTGGTGGTGCAGTTAGCTGTGGCGTGAAACTTTTCCACATCTCTGCCATGCTAACCCTGCCCTCAGAGGAGCTGGCCGTGACACAGCTGCCTTGGCGACCTCTTGCTCCTCCTCTGCCTTGGCCTTGGGCTTCCACTTGTTCCCCTGTGACATTTGGGAATGCTCTCAGTAGCGCGTCTACCAACGTGCGCTTGTACTCGCGCATCTTCCTATCACGCTCCAGTGCAGGAAGTAAGGTGGGCACATTGTCTTTGTACCGTGGATCCAGCAGGGTGGCAACCCAGTAGTCCGCACACGTTAAAATGTTTGCAACTCTGCTGTCGTTGCGCAGGCACTGCAGCATGTAGTCGCTCATGTGTGCCAGGCTGCCCAGGGGTAAGGACAAGCTGTCCTCTGTGGGAGGCGTATCGTCATCGTCCTGCCGTTCCCCCCAGCCACGTACCATTGATGGGCCCGAGCTGCGTTGGGTGCCACCCCGCTGTGACCATGCTTCATCCTCATCGTCCTCCACCTCCTCCTCATCCTCGTCCTCCTCGTCCTCCAGTAGTGGACCCTGGCTGGCCACATTTGTACCTGGCCTTCACTGTTGCAAAAAACCTCCCTCTGAGTCACTTCGAAGAGACTGGCCTGAAAGTGCTAAAAATTACCCCTCTTCCTCCTCCTTGGCCACCTCCTCTTCCATCATCGCCCTAAGTGTTTTCTCAAGGAGACATAGAAGTAGTATTGTAACGCTGATAACGGCGTCATCGCCACTGGCCATGTTGGTGGAGTACTCGAAACAGCGCAACAGGGCACACAGGTCTCGCATGGAGGCCCAGTCATTGGTGGTGAAGTGGTGCTGTTCCGCAGTGCGGCTGACCCGTGCGTGCTGCAGCTGAAACTCCACTATGGCCTGCTGCTGCTCGCACAGTCTGTCCAGCATGTGCAAGGTGGAGTTCCACCTGGTAGGCACGTCGCATATGAGGCGGTGAGCGGGAAGGCCGAAGTTACGCTGTAGTGCAGACAGGCGAGCAGCGGCAGGATGTGAACGCCGGAAGCGCGAACAGACGGCCCTCACTTTATGCAGCAGCTCTGACATGTCGGGGTAGTTGTGAATGAACTTCTGCACCACCAAATTCAGCACATGCGCCAGGCAAGGGATGTGCGTCAAACCGGCTAGTCCCAGAGCTGCAACGAGATTTCGCCCATTATCGCACACCACCAGACCGGGTTTGAGGCTCACCATCAGCAACCACTCGTCGGTCTGTTGTTCTATACCACGCCACAACTCCTGTGCGGTGTGGGGCCTGTCCCCCAAACATATGAGTTTCAGAATGGCCTGCTGACGTTTACCCCGGGCTGTGCTGAAGTTGGTGGTGAAGGTGTGTGGCTGACTGGATGAGCAGGTGAAAGAAGAGGAGGAGGAAGCCGAGAAGGAGGAGGTGGCAACAGGAGGCAAAGAATGTTGCCCTGCGATCCTTGGCGGCGGAAGGACGTGGCGGCTGGGAACAACATACTGTGGGACAGCAAGCGACATGAGCTGTTTGAAGCTGTCTGTGTCCACCAGCCTAAATGACAGCATTTCATAGGCCAGTAGTTTAGAAATGCTGGCATTCAGGGCCAGGGATCGAGGGTGGCTAGGTCGCTTTCTCTCAAATGTTTGTGAGATGGAGAGCTGAACGCTGCCGTGTGACATGGTTGAGATGCTTGGTGACGGAGGTGGTGGTGGTGTTGGTGGTACATCCCCTGTTTGCTGGGCGGCAGGTGCCAACGTTCCTCCAGAGGCGGAGGAAGAGGCGGAGGCGGCAGCAGCAGAAGAGGCGGCAGCAGCAGAAGAGGCCGAGGCGGCAGCAGCAGAAGAGGTAGCAGGGGGAGCCTGAGCGACTTCCTTGTTTTTAAGGTGTTTACTCCACTGCAGTTCATGCTTTGCATGCAGGTGCCTGGTCATGCAGGTTGTGCTAAGGTTCAGAACGTTAATGCCTCGCTTCAGGCTCTGATGGCACAGCGTGCAAACCACTCGGGTCTTGTCGTCAGCACATTGTTTGAAGAAGTGCCATGCCAGGGAACTCCTTGAAGCTGCCTTTGGGGTGCTCGGTCCCAGATGGCGGCGGTCAGTAGCAGGCGGAGTCACTTGGCGGCGGGTGTTCTGCTTTTGCCCACTGCTCCCTCTTTTGCTACGCTGTTGGCTCGGTCTCACCACTGCCTCTTCCTCCGAACTGTGAAAGTCAGTGGCACGACCTTCATTCCATGTGGGGTCTAGGACCTCATCGTCCCCTGCATCGTCTTCCACCCAGTCTTGATCCCTGACCTCCTGTTCAGTCTGCACACTGCAGAAAGACGCAGCAGTTGGCACCTGTGTTTCGTCATCATCAGAGACTTGCTGAGGTGGTATTCCCATGTCCTCATCATCAGGAAACATAAGTGGTTGTGCGTCAGTGCGTTCTATGTCTTCCACCGCTGGGGAAGGGCTAGGTGGATGCCCTTGGGAAACCCTGCCAGCAGAGTCTTCAAACAGCATAAGAGACTGCTGCATAACTTGAGGCTCAGACAGTTTCCCTGATATGCATGGGGGTGATGTGACAGACTGATGGGGTTGGTTTTCAGGCGCCATCTGTGCGCTTTCTGCAGAAGACTGGGTGGGAGATAATGTGAACGTGCTGGATCCACTGTCGGCCACCCAATTGACTAATGCCTCTACCTGCTCAGGCCTTACCATCCTTAGAACGGCATTGGGCCCCACCAAATATCGCTGTAAATTCTGGCGGCTACTGGAACCTGAGGTAGTTGGTACACTAGGACGTGTGGATGTGGCAGAACGGCCAGGTCCTCTCCCAGCACCAGAGGGTCCACTAACACCACCACGACCATGTCCACGTCCGCGTCTCTTGCTAGATGTTTTCCTCATTGTTATCGTTCACCACAACAACAAAAATAATATTTTGCCCAATGTATTGAATTCAAATTCAGGCCTTTTTTTACAGACACCTAACACTATCTGGCTATCTATTTAGGTACCGTATTACACTAATACAGGCACAGCAGTAACCACAGATTTAGCTGACTATGAATTTGAGGCCTAGTATTTAGGCGCTGGGTGACAGGTATACGTTTTACGGACAGAATTAGACTGGGATATGCACAGTAGCGTGTGTGTGAAGTTATTGAGAATGACCCTATCAGCACCTTGATTCTGATATACCCTTTTAGGGATGTATTTAAAGTAGGCCTGATACAGCAGAAACCACTAAATTAGGAAATTGCTAAATTGGGAATTGTATTTCAACCCAGAACCAAAACTGTGCTTTGACGGACACTAAATAACTTGTCCAGCCACAACAGTACAGCAGTAACGACAGATTTAGCAGGATATAAATTTGAGGCCTAGTATTTAGGCGCTGGGTGACAGGTATAGGTTTACTGACAGAATTAGACTTGGAAATGCACAGTAGCGTGTGTGTTAGGTTATTCAGAATGACCCTATGTGCACCTTGAATCTGATATACCCTTTTAGGGATAGATTTAAAATAGCTCTGATACAGGAGAAACCACTAAATTAGGAAATTGCTAAATTGGGAATTGTATTTCAACCCAGAACAAAAAATGTGCTTTGACGGACACTAAATAACTTGACCAGCCACAACAGTACAGCAGTAACGACAGATTTAGCTGGATATAAATTTGAGGCCTAGTATTTAGGCGCTGGGTGACAGGTATAGATTTACTGACAGAATTAGACTTGGAAATGCACAGTAGCGTGTGTGTGAAGTTATTCAGAATGACCCTATGTGCACCTTAAATCTGATATACCCTTTTAGGGATGTATTTTAAGTAGGCCTGATACAGCAGAAACCATTAAATTAGGAAATTGCTAAATTGGGAATTGTATTTCAACCCAGAACAAAAAATGTGCTTTGACGGACACTAAATAACTTGCCCAGCCACAACAGTACAGCAGTAACGACAGATTTAGTTGGATATAAATTTGAGGCCTAGTATTTAGGCGCTGGGTGACAGGTATAGATTTACTGACAGAATTAGACTTGGAAATGCACAGTAGCGTGTGTGTGAAGTTATTCAGAATGACCCTATGTGCACCTTGAATCTGATATACCCTTTTAGGGATAGATTTAAAAGAGCTCTGATACAGCAGAAACCACTAAATTAGGAAATTGCTAAATTGGGAATTGTATTTCAACCCAGAAAAAAAAATGTGCTTTGACGGACACTAAATAACTTGACCAGCCACAACAGTACAGCAGTAACGACAGATTTAGCTGGATATAAATTTGAGGCCTAGTATTTAGGCGCTGGGTGACAGGTATAGATTTACTGACAGAATTAGACTTGGAAATGCACAGTAGCGTGTGTGTGAAGTTATTCAGAATGACCCTATGTGCACCTTGAATCTGATATACCCTTTTAGGGATAAATTTAAAGTAGGCCTGATACAGCAGAAACCACTAAATTAGGAAATTGCTAAATTGGGAATTGTATTTCAACCCAGAACAAAAACTGTGCTTTGACGGAAACTAAATAACTTGACCAGCCACACCAGTAACGACAGATTTAGCTGGATATAAACTTGAGGCCTAGTATTTAGGCGCAGGTATACGTTTACTGACAGAATTAGACTAGGATATGGCCAAAAAATAACCACACTATTGATGGTTAAATGCACTTGGTGTGACAGCTTGACCAACCACACTACTGAGGGTTAAATGCACTTGGTGACAGGCGCAGCTTGCCCCTGATGTAGTATATGGCCAAAAAATAAACAGACTATTGCTGGTTAAATGCACTTGGTGTGACAGCTTGACCAACCACACTACTGAGGGTTAAATGCACTAGGTGACAGGCGCAGCTTGCCCCTGATGTAGTATTTGGCCAAAAAATAAACAGACTATTGCTGGTTAAATGCACTTGGTGTGACAGCTTCACCCTGATGTAGGATTTAGCCAAAAAACAACCACACCATTGAGGGTTAAATGCACTTGGTGACAGGCGCAGCTTGCCCCTGATGTAGTATATGGCCAAAAAATAAACAGACTATTGCTGGTTAAATGCACTTGGTGTGACAGCTTGACCCTGATGTAGGCTTTAGCCAAAAAACAACCACACCATTGAGGGTTAAATGCACTTGGTGGCAGCTTGTGCTGGCGCAACACAAGACACAAAATAGCCGCCGATCACCCCAAAAAAAGTGACTAAAAAAAAACGCTCTGGGCAGCCTAAAAACAGTGAGCAATTCAATAGCAGCAGTTCAATCATCCACAGCTGCAGATCGATCAATGGATGGAGTCTTTTGGAGGAGTTAATCAGCTTAATCTCGCCCTACTGTCGCTGCTGCAACCTCTCCCTACGCTAATCAGAGCAGAGTGACGGGCGGCGCTATGTGACTCCAGCTTAAATAGAGGCTGGGTCACATGGTGCTCTGGCCAATCACAGCCATGCCAATAGTAGGCATGGCTGTGACGGCCTCTTGGGGCAAGTAGTATGACGCTTGTTGATTTGCGGCTTTGCAGCCTTTCAAAAAGCGCCAAGAAAGCGACGAACACCGAACCCGAACCCGGACTTTTACGAAAATGTCCGGGTTCGGGTTCGTGTCACGGACACCCCAAAATTCGGTACGAACCTGAACTATACAGTTCGGGTTCGCTCATCCCTAGTCAAGAACCATGAACCAGATCTGAGGACAATAAAACTTTAAACTCCTTATATATGAACTACTCCAATTTTTATTGTTACAACTGTTTATTCCTTTCCCCACATTGATAGTTTTACGTCACTTCTCTCATTTACCACACTGTTTCTATGTCCATTTGTGCATAAATGTGTGATTCTTCAGATCTTCTTCTATACCATGCCTGATGATGAGACCCAAGTAGTCTTGAAAGTATGTTTTTTTGTTCATTCTGCCTCCCATAAATTAGAGTAATGGTATCATTATGTACCCCAAAATGATACCAATGAAAACTTTTCCCGCAAAAAACAAGCCAACACACATGATTGGAAAAATTAAAGAGTTATGGCTCTCAGAGTATGGCGATACAAAAATAAATGACTTTTTGGGGAAAAAGTGCATATATTGTGCAAAAGGTAGTGAAACATAAACTATATAAATTTGATATCGCTCTAATCATACTGACCCACAAAATAAAGGTAACATGTAGTTTATGCCTTATGGAGAATGCCACAAAATGGAATGCAAAAAACAAGGGCAGGGTTTTGCCTTCCGCTCCAGAAACAGTTTATAACAGTTATTTAGTAAATGATATCTAACCCAAAATTTAAAAATCCAACTCATATTGCAAAAAATAAGCCTTCATACAGCTATGTTGATGGAAAAATACAAATGCTATTGCTATTTGAATGTGATGGAGAAAATAAAAGGGACGACAATGTGCTTAGAAAGCTCCCAGGAGCCTGCTGTGCTCACCAGAGCTCTGGTGAACTCGACGGCTCCCTGAAACAGCTGATCGTCGGGGTGCCAGGCTGATCTATTCTGAGGATAGGTTATCATTATTCATTCCTGGATAATCCCTTTAAGGCCTCATGCACACGACCTTTCCATTTTTTGCGGTCCACAAATTGCAGATCCGTAAAACACAGAAGCTGCCCGTGTGCCTTCCGCAATTTGCGGAACGGAACAGGCGGCCCATTTTAAAAATGCCTATTCTTGTCCGCAAAACGGACAAGAATAGGACATGTTATATTTTTTTTGCGGGGCTACGGAACGGAGCAACGGATGCGGACAGCACACGGAGTGCTGTCCGCATCTTTTGCGGCCCCATTGAAGTCAATGGGTCTGCACCCGAGCCGCAAAAACTGCAACTCTGATGCGGACCAGAACAACGGTCGTGTGCATGAGGCCTAAGGGTGGAGAGAAGTGCTTTCCCTCGATTTTCCCATGATCGTTTAGAAGAGAATAATCACAGTAAAAAAACTATTAGGGTGAATGCTTCCTAAAATGTTTTTGTAATCTACATTGTTTTTTTACATGCTCTTAAGTAGAAAATTGCTCCAGCAGCCAGACACACAGTATGTAAGCTATTGGGCTAGCTAACAAGTCACACCATTACACATTCACGGCTGAGGACAGGTATGTACAATCAACGTTCTATTGGTTGAAAGAGCCTGTAAATACACGATTCACAGTGATGGCCTTACCCCCAGACGAAGGCACGCCGAAACGCGAGTTGGGGTAGCGTCATCTTGGGTGACATAGCACACGGTCTCTTTCTGGTGAGTCTCTGTTCCTTTTTTACCTATATGGCATTTGACTTGATATTTTAAAACTGGTCTCTACTGTGGTTTGTTTTCTATCCTATTCATGTTGCACTTGCAATACAAACCCTGCCGTAGTAGTTTTTCTTGCCGTGTAGGTTCATTTTTGACTGCTGATTCACCCTGTATTCAGGTTATTTGTTGGTCATTGTACCATATATACTTCACTCCATTGATCATTATTTTTTTACAATTGATACGTGTGCTATCCCAGGGTGGCACTCTTTTTCTGCTCCCATTCACTTTTTAATGGCATATCATTTCTTTCTTTTTATATATATATATATATTTTAATCATGTTATAATAAAATATATTTTTACTATTGGTACTATGAGCTCCGTTCTCTTGTTTTCTAGCTAACAAGTCAGTTCAGATAAAGCGTTTTCACTGCTGAAGATAAAATACAATAAACATATTTTTTAAATAAAATCTGTCCTCAATATAGGTGGAATTTCCC
Organism: Bufo gargarizans; assembly: GCF_014858855.1. NCBI lineage: Eukaryota > Metazoa > Chordata > Amphibia > Anura > Bufonidae > Bufo > Bufo gargarizans. The sequence goes on from NC_058085.1 coordinate 95,888,121, forward strand.
TTTAAACTTTTCACGAGAGACAGGTTGGAGGTCGATTGCTAAAGCAGCCATGAGACACTTATGCCTCTACTGAACAGATCGTAGCAGGTGAGGCTTTGGTACACACTGTTAGCTTAGCAGCTGGCCTGATATTTCCCTGGGGTTGGCGTTTATAATAGAGAACATATTATCTTCTATGTTGTTAAGATGGAAAGACATGTTTTAACTTGATATCAGTCAGAACCTTCCATCCTGTAATTACAAGATCACACTGTCCTCACATTGTCAGAGAACATAATATTATAAGTGTGTCAAAAGAGGGGGAACCCCAAGAAAATCACAGTCATATTAACCCTTAAACATGGGACCTGCCATGTTTGGAACAAGCTCAGCCTTTAAGCCATACAACCCCTTAACTCTTATGATATACGTGTACCTGATACAACAATAAGGCCCCTTTCACACGGGCGAGTATTCCGCACGGATGCAATGCGGGAGTTGAAGGCATTGCACCCGCACTGAATCCCGACCTATTCATTTCTATGGGGCTGTGCACACGAGCAGTGATTTTCACGCATCACTTGTGCGTTGCGTGAAAATCGCAGCATGCTCTATTCTGTGCGTTTTTCGCGTAACGCAGGCCCCATATAAATGGGGTTGCGTGAAAATCGCAAGCATCCACAAGCAAGTGCGGATGCGGTGCGATTTTCACGCACGGTTGCTAGGAGACGATCGGGATGGAGACCCGATCATTATTATTTTCCCTTATAACATGGTTATAAGGGAAAATAATAGCATTCTGAATACAGAATGCATATTAAAATAGCGCTGGAGGGGTTAAAAAAAAAAAAAAAATTATTTAACTCACCTTAATCCACTTGATCAGGCAGCCGGCATCTCTTCTGTCTTCTTTCTTTGCTGTGTGCAGGAACAGGACCTGTGGTGACGTCACTCCGGTCATCACATGATCCATCACATGATCTTTTACCATGGTTATGGATCATGAGATGGACCATGACCGGAGTGACGTCACCACAGGTCCTGTTCCTGCACACAGCAAAGACAGAAGACAGAAGAGATGCCGGCTGCACGATCAAGTGGATTAAGGTGAGTTAAATTTATTATTATTTTTTTAACCCCTCCAGCGCTATTTTACTTAGCATTCTGTATTCAGAACCGTGTTATAAGAGAAAATAATACAATCTACAGAACACCGATTCCAAGCCCGAACTTCTGTGAAGAAGTTCGGGTTTGGGTACCAAACATGCCAATTTTTCTCACGCGAGTGCAAAATGCATTACAATGTTTTGCACTCGCACAAAAAAATTGTGCATGTTCCCGCAACGCACCCGCACATTTTCCCGCAACGCCCGTGTGAAAGAGGCCTAAGGGGTTAAATACTTTGTTATAAACCCAATGCAGATTCAATGATGAAAATCACTTGTTAAAGTAGCTTTCCCAATGTTACAAGTCAAATCTCCACTATCAATAGGATCTGATTGGTAGGGGACGAACCTCTGGGTAATTTTTATTTAAAGTGACTTTCAATAATATGATGTGTTTCAAATTGCTAAATGTGAAATGGTATGGTTTCCAATAGCAACTTTATTAAAAGGGTATTGTGGGATTTTGTTATTGATGACCTATCCTCAGGATCGGTGATTGTCTGACTCCCGGCACCCCTGCCGATCAGCTGTATGAACAGACCGCGACTCTCCATGAACGTTTAGGCCTTTTCCTAGTCCATGTGATGTCACATTTAGATAAGTGAATGGGGCTGAACTGTGATATCAAGCACAACTACTATCAAGTGGTCGTCCCTGTGCTTGGTAAACTGCCAGGAGGTCGAAGTTCTCTCCAGAGCTCCGGTTTTGTGCAATGGATTTCTTAAACAGATGATCGGTAGGGGTGCCGGAAGCTCACAAATTTCATATTGATGGATTATCCTGAGTATAATGAAAGTGTATTGGAGAAGCACACCATAGACTGGGCTCGGCATCTCCCCTTTCATGTGAACTCTCTGATGAGACTTGAAAAAGGTCAACATGACCGAAATGCCGTCATCATCGTCATCATCATCATCATCATCATCAAGTTGAGAAACAATTCTTGAAACCATGAATGTTCTCTTTTTCCTTTAAGTTTTTTTGCTGAGACAATGGAAATTATGTACAAAGAATAAAAAGATATAATTTTGATTCACTTTTGCGTGTGCACTGAATGTCTAACCTACTTATCCTGAGTATAAAGCATCAGTATGAAAATCCAGAAGAATCCCTTTAAATTATCAGCTTATGCAATTAAAATCAAGCAAATTGTAATAGAGGGAACAAACATGCACCAAAGAGTGGGTCAATACCCAGGAGTAAAGTGCCAGTGCTAATACAGTACATACATAACTAATCCATAATGAAGAAAAGATTAATACTAACTCATATAGTATATAGTGTGAACAGTAAGTGGCATACAGACCGTAGTGGCAGTCGTTATCCCAACGCATCTCACCTAAGAAGAAACCAATCATGAAAGGCATATTGAAGCTTTTTACATTTTTAATGTAGACCAAGTGAAAAAATTATTTTATCGTAATAAATGCCATTTGCTGAAGTGAAACAGCCCCTTTAAGCTTCAAACTGGGTCCTCACAGTGGCTTGAAGGGCTTCTGTGTCTCCGTTATTGTGAAAATTGAACTTTTATTTTATGCAAATAAGCCTTAAGCAATAGGGGTGTTGTCACTACTCCTGTGGGCTTTGTTCTTCATCTTTAAAGTGGTTGTTCAAGTTATTTTTTTAAATACAAAAATGTCCCAAACCTCCTCCATTCCAGCATCGCTGGTTCTTCCTCCCACCGGGATTTGTTTTCATGACTGCAATGGGGACTTACCCGTATACCACAAGTGACCGCCAAGGTTCAGGAGAGTATAAGGCTTTATTTTATATTCTAATAGCTTCCCTATCTTTTTAAAAGAAAAAATAATAATACACGAGGTAACAGAATCACATAATAATCACATTATTACACATAGTAAAAACATAAGCACAGCAAGGTGTACATTTGCTTGTAAGAAGGTTGTGGTCATTTCCAACTGGTTTACAGCAGCAAGAATGGGTTTCATGCTGGAAGATGTTCTGAGAACATTTTTTTTCTAAGTGATGATGATCATGTTTAAAAAAGAAAAAAAAAAAATCCAACAAATAACCTACAAGCATTAGGCCATTTCCAATGAACCAAGTCTCATATTCTTTTATTCTGCTATCCTTATAAATGATGCTATATCTCAGGAGGGTGTGAAGCAGAAGTAAGAAAACAAACCTGTTTACAGAACAAGGTGGCATTTTTAATCTTTGCATTGCGGATGAAAGGAAAGAGCAGGGGTGGAGTCATAAAGCTATATTCATTAGTATGTGTGATGTCATACCTATAATACCTGGGATGCTGTAGCTGTCAGCCTTCAGAAAGCGTGCATCCCAGCAACACAACCAAGTCCTAGTTCCAGTATCTTCACAAACTGGTAAGTATCACAATGACTTTTACTAAGAGAATACTGCAAGACCAATGTCTGTTAGGCACACAGGAATACACGGCGTAGTCCTTCTATGGGCTCCCATTAACATTAGCATCTACTGATTAATTTTTAAAATATCATAAAAATTGAACCAAATGTTATCTGTAATGAATAACATATTTTCTCTATTAGTTTTGTAGCATTAACCTTGGAGTTACAAATGGCAGGTGAAGCCTCTCAAATATCCCCTTCTAAACCTGCTACAAAGGTATGTCTTAGCTTTTCCATTTGGGGGGTACTAAGGGCACATTTGCATACCTTCTTGGCCTTTCTAGTTCTGCTGTCCTGTCCTCTGACCTGTGCAGTTTTTGAAGTCAAAGCCATAAATTAAAATGGTTATCCAATAGTACAAATACCCCCACAATGCCCGGGCCCCTCCTATAGATCATACTTACCCACTCCCCAACACCCGCGTCAGTCCTGATCCCTGCACGGCCACCGTTGCATCACTGTCGTCACCTGCTATTTCCTGCTCCCCCCTTCGCTGGATGTTTGATCTGCACCTGGGCATTGTGGGGGTATTTGTACTTTTGGATAAGGAAAGACTCTAACATTAAGCAGCACATGCATAGATAACTGTTAACCCAATAACTGTACATTCTGGATTCGGAATGGATGAGGTTTTCATTTCTGAGCCCTATTGCTGAGAGTCTGTGTTTACAAAAAATGATTTAGAGAAGTGATGGCTAACCTCTGGCACTCCAGCTGTGGTGAAACTACAACTCCCAGGATGCTCCATTTATTTCTATGGAGTTCTGAGAAGAGCCAAGCAAGTGTACATCTTGGTAGTCATCATTTTATCACAGCCGGAGTGCCGGGGGTTAGCCATGACAGATTTAGAGGGTGAGAACTGATGGGGTAAAATCTGCTGATTTCTGTCCGGAGAGGACCCAACTACAACCACGGCTGTTTGTACTCCTAATAGAGGTGATGGCTTTGAAGACAAGGGGCCAGATTTATCATTAGCTCAAGTCAGAATAATGGAGTGAAAAAGTCGAAAAAAACTATGCTCGCCAGTTTTCTGAAAGTGGGTGTGTTTTCTTATGTAAATAAATCTCTAGACAGATTTACTATTGGGACTATTTAAAAAGTCGCAAAAAAGTCGAAAAAAAATGCGCAATTTCACTCCAGTGAGGACCATGCTTATCTTATGAGACTTTTTAATAGAACATGCGACTTTTTCATAAAAACGTGCAACTTTTGTAAAGCTGCTTACTGACGGATAAACTGCTACCGTCAAACCACATTTATTACAGTCTTAAAGGGCCATTAATAAATCTGACTTGGCTAAAACTGACTTTAGCCATATGTGATAGTGGAGTGAGCTGTCAGAGTAATGATAAATCTGGCTCAAGGTCTTTTAGGCAGATGGGTTTGGGGGAGGCTAAGGCTACTTTCACACTAGCGTTTTTCTCTTTCCGGTATTGAGTTCTGTCCTAGGGGCTCAATACCGGAAAAGAACTGATCAGTTTTATCCTAATGCATTCTGAATGGAGAGCAATCCGTTCAGGATGCATCAGGATGTCTTCAGTTCAGTCTTTTTGCCATTTCAGGATGGAGAATATACTGCAGCATGCTGCGGTTTTATCTCCTTTCAAAAAGACTGAACACTTGCCGGAATGCCAGATCCGGCATTAATTGAAGTGTATTAGAGCCGGATCTGGCATTAAGTATTCCGGCAAAACGAATCCGGCTTTTTGGTCTGCAGATGCTCAGACTGAAAAAAAATGCCCAAAAAAATTGAAACCGGAGAGACGGATTCGGCATTTCGAAGCATTTGTCAGACGGATCCGCATTCTGACAAATGCCATCAGTTTGCATACGTTTTGCGACGGAATTGCCTGCCGGAATACTCTGCCGCAAGTGTGAAAGTACCCTTAAATGCGTGGCCTATGAAGATAAGTTCTCAATGTACACAGACGACATGCTCCTTGTTCTGAGGAATTCAGTTTTGGTGGACTATGTATGATGAATACATTAAACTTGCAGACCTTAAAGGCTGTGGATACGATTAGGGGCATTTTTTTATACAAAAAGGAGACAAGGGCGGCACTCACCGGTATTTGCAGAAGTGGTTTCTTTATTCCATTTTTGATATAAGGTAGGGAGCAGACTACATGTATGAGTGCATTAGCAGGATAAGGCAACGGCCATTTTGCACCTCAGTGCTTCGTCTGGCCCATAATAAGGTGATAAATTTCACCTGCTCTTAAAAGCCCTGCCGTGACGCGCCTCTCTCTGCGCCGCCTAGGCGTGGGACTCACCTGGCCAAAATGTCAATCACTACCTCAATGCCTCTATCTTGGGGGACACGCGTGTACAGGTTTTCAACGTCCAATGACACGAGTCACTGACCCAGCCCCCTGGCAGGCCCATAGTGTCTGGGGTTGGATCAGTGACTGAACCCTTGTCACGCTATGTAGACTGGTTGCTCAGACCTATGGTCAGGTTTGCCCCTTCTTACCTGAAGGACACATTGGATTTCCTGCTGGCACTGAATGCCATACAGTGGCAGGAGGGTTTCCAACTCGTGTCATTGGACGTTGAAAACCTGTACACGCGTGTCCCCCAAGACAGAGGCATTGCGGTAGTGATTGACATTTTGGCCAACCCCGGCAAAAGTGAGGCCTTCTCCAATTTTATCCACGATGCTCTGGAGCTCATCCTCAAAAACAATGCCTTTAGATTCGGGGACACGTGGTACAGGCAGAATTTTGGCACAGCCATGGGCACACCGGTCGCATGCACTTTTGCAAATCTGTACCTAACAAATTTTGAGGACAAGTATATCTATGCCCTCTCCAATCCCTTCCTATCTTTTATACACACGTATCTAAGATACATTGATGACGTTTATAGTGTGGACAGGCACAGAAGTTGATTTCACCCACTTTGTACAACACCTGAATACATCAAATGATATGAATATGTTATTCACATACAAGTTCGGAGGTTTACACCTCAAATTTTTAGATGTTGACATCTCTGTGAGACAAGGTGAGTTGGTGACTGAGGGATACCGTAAACCCACGGCCCCCAACTCATTGCTGCACTATTCTAGCTATCATGCCCCCAGTGTTAAAAGAGCCGTACCTTACGGTCAGTTTGTTAGACTCAAACGTATTAATATACTTGAGGAAGATTATGACAGACAAGCGTTGGACCTAAAAAATAGGCTCTTAGCAAGGGGTTATCCTCTAAAATTACTTAATGAAGCCATGAGAAAGGCTGCACACACAAGACCCCCAAAAAATCCCAAAGTTACCTTGACTGGTCAGGAAAAAGTAAAAAAGGATAAACAAAATCCTAACCCATTTGTTTTCTCTTTCAAGTTTGGACCAATGGCCTCTCATATAAAAAAGGTCATAAAAAAAAATTGGAACATACTTGAAAGAGATGAATCCCTGACAGGGATAAAAAACATCGCACCAATTGTTACCTTCAGAAAATGCCATACCTCGAAGGACAAATTGGTCCGAAGTAGATTCCAGGGGAAAAAAAAAACGCAACATGGCTCAAAAACTGGGGTCCCAAGGGCAACCGCAGATGCGGTCATTGCTCATGCTGTAAATTGAATCCGCAATGGGACACCCTAGTGTTTGGAGGGATCCATCATAGGGTTAATACTCTCATTACTTGCAAAAGCAAATTCGTTGTGTACCTGCTGAAATGTAAATGTGGCAGGTTTTACATAGGGAAAACAATTAGATGTCTCCGAGAAAGGATTAGAGAGCACATCAACTCACTTACCACTGGCAAGGGCTGCACACGCCTGATCGAACACATGCGACAGGAACATGAAGGAAGCCATCAGACACTTAGTTTTTCAGGAATAGAGGTCATATGCAGTCTGCCACAAGGGGGAGATAGGCATAAGGAATTACTTAGGAGAAATAGCAAGTGGATCTTGTGTGCAGGCGCAATGGGTCCGTTAGGTCTCAACGATAAGATCGATATGGGGATCTTCTTGTTAGTGCTTGTGCTCATATTGTATTGTTTGCATGACTGATCTGTATAATTTTTAGTGTAATACAGGTCCTTCTCAAAAAATTAGCATATTGTGATAAAGTTAATTATTTTCTGTAATGTACTGATAAACATTAGACTTTCATATATTTTAGATTTATTACACACAACTGAAGTAGTTCAAGCCTTTTATTGTTTTAATATTGATGATTTTGGCATACAGCTCATGAAAACCCAAAATTCCTATCTAAAAAAAATTGCATATCATGAAAAGGTTCTCTAAACGAGCTATTAACCTAATCATCTGAATCAACTAATTAACTCTAAACACCTGCAAAAAATTCCTGAGGCTTTTAAAAACTCCCAGCCTGGTTCATTACTCAAAACCGCAATCATGGGTAAGACTGCCGACCTGACTGCTGTCCAGAAGGCCATCATTGACACCCTCAAGCAAGAGGGTAAGACACAGAAAGAAATTTCTGAACGAATAGGCTGTTCCCAGCAGGGGCGTAGCTAGAAATGACTGGGCCCCATAGCAAAAAAAATTATGGGCCCCCCCTCCCGGATCTCCCACCCCCAAGTACCTATTGGACCTCCCACCCCTTCCAGAGCTCCCACCCAAACACCCCTCCAGGACCTCCCACCCCAACATCCCCCCCCAAGTGTCGTCCACAGATCCCCCCTTAAGTGTCGTCCACAGATTCCCCCCCTTCAGTGTCGTCCACAGATCCCCCCTTTAGTGTTCTCCACAGATCCCCCCTTTAGTGTCGTCCACAGATCCCCCCTTTAGTGTCGTCCACAGATCCCCCCTTTAGTGTCGTCCACAGATCCCCCCTTTAGTGTCGTCCACAGATCCCCCCTTTAGTGTCGTCCACAGATCCCCCCTTTAGTGTCGTCCACAGATCCCCCCTTTAGTGTCGTCCACAGATCCCCCCTTTAGTGTCGTCCACAGATCCCCCCTTTAGTGTCGTCCACAGATCCCCCCTTTAGTGTCGTCCACAGATCCCCCCTTTAGTGTCGTCCACAGATCCCCCCTTTAGTGTCGTCCACAGATCCCCTCTTCAGTGTCCTCCACAGATCCCCCTTCAGTGTCCTCCACAGATCCCCCCCCCTTCAGTGTCCTCCACAGATCCCCCCTTCAGTGTCCTCCACAGATCCCCCCTTCAGTGTCCTCCACAGATCCCCCCTTCAGTGTCCTCCACAGATCCCTCCTTCAGTGTCCTCCACAGATCCCCCCCCTCCCTTTCAGTGTCCTCCACAGATCCCCCCCCAGTGTCCTCCACAGATCCCCCCCCTCCCTTTCAGTGTCCTCCACAGATCCCCCCCCTCCCTTTCAGTGTCCTCCACAGATCCCCCCCCCCTCCCTTTCAGTGTCCTCCACAGATCCCCCCCCAGTGTCCTCCACAGATCCCCCCCTTCACTGGCCTACCTCATGTTCTGCTCGTGCAGCAGTGCGCCTCGGGCCCGCCTACTCCAGTCCTGACCTGACTACTCCTCTGCTTCCTTGGCTTCCCCCCAGCCAGGCCCGAGCCGCGGCCCGCCCAAGCCCCGCCCACTACAGCCTCGGCCCGCCCAAGCCCCGCCCACCTGGCTGCCCGGCTGTGTAAAAAAAAAAAAAAAAAAAATGAATGCAGTCCGGGATGGGCCCCCAGTGGCGTAGGGCCCCATAGCCACTGCTATGGTTGCTATGGCTATCCCTACGCCACTGGTTCCCAGAGTGCTGTATCAAGGCACCTCAGTAGGAAGTCTGTGGGAAGGAAAAAGTGTGGCAGAAAACGCTGCACAACGAGAAGAGGTGACCGGACCCCGAGGAAGATTGTGGAGAAGGACTGATTCCAGACCTTGGGGGACCTGCGGAAGCAGTGGACTGAGTCTGGAGTAGAAACATCCAGAGCCACCATGTACAGGCGTGTGCAGGAAATGGGCTACAACTGCCGCATTCCCCAGGTCAAGCCACTTTTGAACCAGAAACAGCGGCAGAAGCGCCTGACCTGGGCTACAGAGAAGCAGCACTGGACTGTTGCTCAGTGGTCCAAAGTACTTTTTTCGGATGAAAGCTAATTTTGCATGTCATTCGGAAATCAAGGTGCCAGAGTCTGGAGGAAGACTGGGGAGAGGGAAATGCCAAAATGCCTGAAGTCCAGTGTCAAGTCCCCACAGTCAGTGATGGTCTGGGGTGCCATGTCAGCTGCTGGTGTTGGTCCACTGTGTTTTATCAAGGGCAGGGTCAATGCAGCTAGCTATCAGGAGATTTTGGAGCACTTCATGCTTCCATCTGCTGAAAAGCTTTATGGAGATGAAGATTTCATTTTTCAGCACGACCTGGCACCTGCTCACAGTGCCAAAACCACTGGTAAATGGTTTACTGACCATGGTATTACTGTGCTCAATTGGCCTGCCAACTCTCCTGACCTGAACCCCATAGAGAATCTGTGGGATATTGGGAAGAGAAAGTTGAGAGACGCAAGACCCAACACTCTGGATGAGCTTAAGGCCGCTATCGAAGCATCCTGGGCCTCCATAACACCTCAGCAGTGCCACAGGCTGATTGCCTCCATGCCACGCCGCATTGAAGCAGTCATTTCTGCAAAAGGATTCCTGACCAAGTATTGAGTGCATAACTGAACATAATTATTTTAAGGTTGACTTTTTTTGTATAAAAAACACTTTTCTTTTATTGGTCGGATGAAATATGCTATTTTTTTTAGATAGGAATTTTGGGTTTTCATGAGCTGTATGCCAAAATCATCAATATTAAAACAATAAAAGGCTTGAACTACTTCAGTCGGTGTGTAATGAATCTAAAATATATGAAAGTCTAATGTTTATCAGTACATTACAGAAAATAATGAACTTTATCACAATATGCTAATTTTTTTAGAAGGACCTGTATATCTTTCACACAGTGATGCGATCCTCTCTCTGTGACGCACAGGTGAGCGCCAGGTGAGTGCTGCGCCTAGGCGGCGCAGAGAGAGGCGCGTCACAGCAGGGCTTTTAAGAGGAGGTGAAATTTATCACCTGATTATGGGCCAGACGAAGCACTGAGGTGTGAAACGGCCGTCGCCTTATCCTGCTGATGCACTCATACATGTAGTCTGCTCCCTACCTTATATCGAAAATGGAATAAAGAAACCACTTCTGCAAATACCGGTGAGTGCCGCCCTTGTCTCCTTTTTGTACAAATATATTGCAATAGTAACTACTTAGTTACATGTTGGGCTGAGCACCACTGTTAGCAGCAAATGCCGCATATATCTCCGCCAAGTACTCTGGTGATGTATTTTCCAAAATAAAGGGACTTACATCGCTGGTGCAGTGCCACTCCATCTATTCTACAGTTTCCAATGCATTTTTATTTTTATTATTGCATTTTACTTTTACTACTTTTTCAATAGGTCTTTATTTTTAACCGTTTTTAGCATCCAGTTTTCACTTTTAGTGCATCTGCAGACCAGCAGGCTTTCTGTTTTACCTTGAATCTTTCAGAGAGCTTCTCTATCGGCTCATTGTATAGCCCTCATCTCTGAACTCCTGACAGCTCATAAACTTTTAATAAACCCAAAATCTTATCAAACTGATAAGAGTTTAACTATAGTGAATGTTTTAAGAGGGTTTCAGATCGAACAAACACGGCAGTTCTATGACCAATTCACTGTAGAACCAAAAGCATGCTAGTCTGCAAATGCACTAAAAGTGAAAAATCATTCAGAAACACTGTTGATTTTTTATTTTCTAATTTGTTTAGTGTCAAGCAGGACAAAAAAAACCCCAAAAAAACAAAAGTCATCCACAGTTTCCCTCCCAATTTCTCTCCGCAACCCCTCTGGCCAGGTGGAGATAAAAAAAAATATACAATGTTTTAAAGATTCCCCCACACCCCGCCCCCCCCCCCCCCCCAGATCAACTTGAAAAACAATTACCCCACATTTTATGCAATTTTTTGCTTTGTTTTTGTCTTATAAAAAAGTTACTCATATTCTATTACTCTCTGAACTGTTTTTAACCATTCAAATACTGACAGAATAGACCATGACAGCTAAATAACAAATCTCACCAAAATATACAGTAGATCTACTAACAACATATTCCTGTTCTTTATTAAAAAACAGTCCCAGAGTACAGTTCGCTTTATACCAGTTACTCTCTCTCAATCTCACAAAATATCTCCTGTCAATTTCTATTTATTGCTGGACAGTTCCAAAGCAAAAATGTAAAAATCCTAATTTTCACAGTGATATTTAATACATTAACGGGGACATTTATCATTTGAGATTGTTTTCATGTTACTTTTCAGTTTAGTTTTGCTTTGTTTGTTTGCACCAAATTTATGAAATAGCACAAAGCAATAATATATTTGGAGTAAGTGCAACGCAGTTTACACCTTTATTTGTAAGTACCGGTAAGTTGCGATTTATTTACAACGTTGCACATAGTAAATTAACCATAATCCAGGTTTTATCTCACTTTTAGCTCTTAGACCACTAACTCCACAGTTCACTTTGAAAATTGTCAAGGGACAATAAATGTTACAAAAATGTTAAAAATTTAGCAGAAAATGCCGCAGTTGCATTGACTTGCAACTTTTTTAAGCCACAAAACTGACATATCTGATTTGATAAGTGCCCCCCTTAGTAATTTCTCTCCTGTCCATTATTCTCAGTAAGGATTGAGATTTCGGTTTAGGGACACTTGACAAATGTTTTTGTAAATATTCTCCCATTGAACCTGTTCCACATTCCCAATATCCCTCACCCGTTTTTGCTTTCAATATGAAGTCTTGTTTAAAAAAATCTTATAATATACTTATAACTATGTGCAAATATCTTTTCCCCTTCCTTCCTATCCAATATCAATTCAATATCCAAGTGTTTTTTCACTTTAAACACAACCTTATCAGGACAAATAAAGGACATGTTCTTTCTTTTGTGGAACAGACATGTGGCTGTGAAAAGCACCCAGAAGACCGTACCCTGAAAAGAGTACCAAGGAGTGGCGACTAAAGCAAGTGCTTGTGGCGTGGAGTGGCGCTATACTTACTGCTCCCTGGGCCTCCTGTCCTAATACATGTTTTCACAATGGAAGCTCCCATTAGTTACAATTAGAAAGTTGTTAAAGGGGATATTAATTATTGATATTTATGCAAATCTCAATAATTAATATTCATAAATAGGCGTGAGTCGTCTAGTGATGCCTCCGCCTATTTATGCCTAGATAAACAACAAATCACTACTGATTGCCTTACTCTACACTGTACTACCTGCGGCTATTGCTGTGGCGCCTTACTACTGCAAAAGACTAAACACTGTGCTTAAATAAAAGGTATTTATTAACACACTATACGTCATAGTATAATATATTTGCTTATAACTATATATATCTATATCAAGGGAATAGATATATATATATTTATAGCAGCACACAGCAATATAAGTACACACACTATTACAACACACTAATACGGTTCTAACTACGCTAACACAGTCCCAATTCCTCCCCAGATTCTAACTACAATTACAATAACACACATACATACACTTTACCAGCAGCCCACCCAATCCTTTCCAAGGGTCCAGGGGTAAGGGTAAATGAGCTGCAGGGGAAGATAAGGGTTATAGGGGAATTAGGGGTATCGTTGGTGGTATAGGGGGAGTAAGGGTTGGTTGTATGGGGGGGAGTAAGGGTTTGTTGGTGGTATAGGGAGGGTAAAAATAGGGTTAATAATAATAATATCGTTGGTGGTATAGGGAGGGTAATAATAGGGTAAATAATATTGTTGGTGGTATAGGGAGGGTAATAATAGGGTTAATAATATCGTTGGTGGCATAGGGAGGGTTAATGGATACTCAGCCGGTCGTATGCTCATTGTCCAGGGGAGGCTCGTTGTTCCAGGGGCTGATCCTCTCTGCTCCGGGTGGAATGACCTGACTGCTGAGCGTAGCGCCGCCAGCCTATTTAAGCTTGGTGGCGCCCGCTCTCGTCCCACCATTGCCGCCGCGCGCATGCTAGCCGCCGGCCTGAACACGTGGGCCGGCGCGATGATATGACGTCACCGCGCATCTCGGAGCGCAATTTCAGGCGGAGGGATCCTTTGATCCTCCCGTCTGTGGAGCAGATGCACACCTCTGGCGCTGTAATTACAGCGCCGGAGGTCAGCCATCCACAGGGGCATGGGAGCTCTTTGTTCCCATGTCCCTGTTAGGCACACCATCTCTGGCGCTGCTGGAGATGGTGACAAAGGGCAGAGGATCTTATTGATCCTCTGTCCTTTGAAGAGGCCAACGCTGGACATAATTGTCCAACTGTCGGTCTCCTCCACCCCCCCCAGCAGGCGCATTGAGCAGGGGAGATTGGGCACCAGAATTACGGCCATATATGTTTATAGATGCTTGAGGCACATCTATAAACATATATGAATGGACATGACATGCATATAGGGGGCAGGCACAATAAGCCCACCTATAATATATTGTGGGGATGTGCTCGTAGTAGTCTACGGTAGCGGCGGCAGTATTGAGGCAATCACAGACAGTCTTTGTGATACACCGTGACTTTATTCACACCAAAGGCATAACAGGCATTGTGCAGACCACACAGGTGCATATTCACATAGTGCATAAAACAAAAGTCCTTCCATAGAAAATAAACAGCAGGTTTGAGTCACCTTGTTTTGGACAGACCACAGCGGTCGTGCAGGCTTGTAAGCTACCTGCCTTTGTCTCCCTCAGGCCAGATCCCCTTCGGCTCATAGCACCACAGGTCCCAGGGCTATCCTTCAATGTGTGCTGCGCCCAGACTCTCCTTCACCAGCACTCACTCTGTCTGTGGAAATCTCCAGCACAGCAAGACACACCCCACCCCCATCATCAGCAGGCTGGGTTCTTGAAGGCCCAGCTCCACCAAAAACCTGGGCTGGCCGTGGGGAACAGGCACCCCCCCACTCTTTACCTGTTCCCAGTAAAAACCGGCCCGGACACGCTGCGCCAGCAGCATTCGCCGCTGTAACCGCAATGATCCGGTTCTTACTCCACCGAGGCCAGGACCTCTGGTGGCACGTACCGTCCGTCCATTATTATTCCGGGGACTCTCCTACATATCCCCCCCCTTTGTTCACCCCTGAGGGCTTGAACATACTGTTCAAGCCTGAGGGGGTGAACACATGCACAGCAGTGTACCCGGGACAGGGCATCTGGGTTCCCCTGTAAGCGGCCGGCCCTGTGCTCAACAGTGAACTTAAAGTTCTGGAGGGACAAGAACCACCTGGTAACCCGAGCGCTCCCCTCCTTAGCCCGACTCATCCACTGGAGAGGGGAGTGGTTGGTCACCAGACGGAACCTTCTCCCCAGAAGGTAATATCTGAGAGACTCGAGTGCCCACTTGATGGCGAGGCACTCTCTCTCCACAATGCTATACCGGGTTTCTGCTGGGGTAAGCTTGCGGCTTAGAAAAACCACGGGGTTCTCTTCCCCGTTGAGCTCTTGGGAAAGCACAGCCCCTAGTCCTACTCCCGAGGCATCTGTTTGAACTACAAACTCCCGCTTGAAGTCGGGCGTCACCAGCTCGGCCCACTGCTCCAACGGCAGCCTCTCTTGCTCCGCGGTTCTTTCGAACACCATCAGGAATGCCTCTATATCATCTCCCGGACCCATTTTCCTCAGGGCGGATCGGACTTTGTCCCTGGCGGTAGACACAGTCGGGGTTGTCGCAGTTGAAACTCCTTGCAGGGATGTTCGCACCGACTCTTGCATGGCTGCCAGCTGCTGCATTAGGAGATTGTTTGTTTGCTGCTGCTGTACATTACTCTGAATCAGGTGCTTAATGGCCTCCTCCATCTTGTCAGGAACCAAAAAACTTGCAGGCCTGATATATGGCATGCAGTCCAACACAACTTTTGCTTCAGGCCTGCCTCACTGCAGGAATGCCCGCTCCAAGCCACCAATTGTGGGGATGTGCTCGTGGTAGGCTACGGTAGCGGCGGCAGTATTGAGGCAATCACAGACAGTCTTTGTGATACACCGTGACTTTATTCACACCAAAGGCATAACAGGCATTGTGCAGACCACACAGGTGCATATTCACATAGTGCATAAAACAAAAGTCCTTCCATAGAAAATAAACAGCAGGTTTGAGTCACCTTGTTTTGGACAGACCACAGCGGTCGTGCAGGCTTGTAAGCTACCTGCCTTTGTCTCCCTCAGGCCAGAGCCCCTTCGGCTCGTAGCACCACAGGTCCCAGGGCTATCATTCAATGTGTGCTGCGCCCAGACTCTCCTTCACCAGCACTCACTCTGTCTGTGGAAATCTCCAGCACAGCAAGACACACACCCCACCCCCATCATCAGCAGGCTGGGTTCTTAAAGGCCCAGCTCCACCAAAAACCTGGGCTGGCCGTGGGGAACAGGCACCCCCCCACTCTTTACCTGTTCCCAGTAAAAACCGGCCCGGACACGCTGCGCCAGCAGCATTCGCCGCTGTAACCGCAATGATCCGGTTCTTACTCCACCGAGGCCAGGACCTCTGGTGGCACGTATCGTCCGTCCATTATTATTCCGGGGACTCTCCTACAATATATATATACAGCACAGACCAAAAGTTTGGACACACCTTCCCATTCAAAGAGTTTTCTTTATTTTCATGACTATGAAAATTGTAGATTCACACTGAAGGCATCAAAACTATAAATTAACACATTTGGAATTATATACATAACAAAAAAGTGTGAAACAACTGAAAGTATGTCATATTCTAGGTTCTTCAAAGTAGCCACCTTTTGCTTTGATTACTGCTTTGCACACTCTTGACATTCTCTTGATGAGCTTCAATAGGTAGTCACCTGAAATGTTTTTCACTTCACAGGTGTGCCCTGTCAGGTTTAATAAGTGGGATTTCTTGCCTTATAAATGGGGTTGGGACCATCAGTTGCGTTGTGGAGAAGTCAGGTGGATACACAGCTGATAGTCCTACTGAATATACTGTTAGAATTTGTATTATGGCAAGAAAAAAGCAGCTAAGTAAAGAAAAACGAGTGGCCATCATTACTTTAAGAAATGAAGGTCAGTCAGTCCGAAAAATTGGGAAAACTTTGAAAGTGTCCCAGAGTGCAGTCACAAAAACCATCAAGAGCTACAAAGAAGCTGGCTCACATGTGGACCGCCCCAGGAAAGGAAGACCAAGAGTCACCTCTGCTGCGGAGGATAAGTTCATCCGAGTCACCAGCCTCAGAAATCGCAGGTTAACAGCAGCTCAGATTAGAGACCAGGTCAATGCCACACAGAGTTCTAGCAGCAGACACATCTCTAGAACAACTGTTAAGAGGAGACTGTGTGAATCAGGCCTTCATGGTAGAATATCTGCTAGGAAACCACTGCTAAGGACAGGCAACAAGCAGAAGAGACTTGTTTCTGCTAAAGAACACAAGGAATGGACATTAGACCAGTGGAAATCTGTGCTTTGGTCTGATGAGTCCAAATTTGAGATCTTTGGTTCCAACCACCTTGTCTTTGTGCGACGCAGAAAAGGTGAACGGACGGACTCTACATGCCTGGTTCCCACCGTGAAGCATGGAGGAGGAGGTGTGATGGTGTGAGGGTGCTTTGCTGGTGACACTGTTGGGGATTTATTCAAAATTGAAGGCATACTGAACCAGCATGGCTACCACAGCATCTTGCAGCGGCATGCTATTCCATCCGGTTTACGTTTAGTTGGACCATCATTTATTTTTCAACAGGACAATAACCCCAAACACACCTCCAGGCTGTGTAAGGGCTATTTGACCATGAAGGAGAGGGATGCGGTGCTGCGCCAGATGACCTGGCCTCCACAGTCACCGGACCTGAACCCAATCGAGATGGTTTGGGGTGAGCTGGACCGAAGAGTGAAGGCAAAAGGGCCAACAAGTGCTAAGCATCTCTGGGAACTCCTTCAAGACTGTTGGAAGACCATTTAAGGTGACTACCTCTTGAAGCTCATCAAGAGAATGCCAAGAGTGTGCAAAGCAGTAATCAAAGCAAAAGGTGGCTACTTTGAAGAACCTAGAATATGACATATTTTCAGTTGTTTCACACTTTTTATTATGTATATAATTCCACATGTGTTAATTCATAGTTTTGATGCCTTCAGTGTGAATCTACAATTTTCATAGTCATGAAAATAAAGAAAACTTTTTGAATGAGAAGGTGTGTCCAAACTTTTGGTCTGTACTGTATAAATATATATATATATATATATATATATACAGTACAGACCAAAAGTTTGGACACACCTTCTCATTCAAAGAGTTTTCTTTATTTTCATGACTATAATAATTTTTGATTCACACTGAAGGCATCAAAACTATGAATTAACACATATGGAATTATATACATAACAAAAAAATGTGAAACAACTGAAAATGTGTCATATTCTAGGTCCTTCAAAGTAGCCACCTTTTGCTTTGAATACTGCTTTGCACACTCTTGGCATTCTCTTGATGAGCTTCAAGAGGTAGTCACCTTAAATGGTCTTCCAACAGTCTTGAAGGAGTTCCCAGAGATGCTTAGCACTTGTTGGCCCTTTTGCATTCACTCTGCGGTCCAGCTCACCCCAAACCATCTGGATTGGGCTCAGGTCCGGTGACTGTGGAGGCCAGGTCATCTGGCGCAGCACCGCATCCCTCTCCTTCATGGTCAAATAGCCCTTACACAGCCTGGAGGTGTGTTTGGGGTCATTGTATGAAAAATAAATGATGGTCTAACTAAACGCAAACCGGATGGAATAGCATGCCGCTGCAAGATGCTGTGGTAGCCATGCTGGTTCAGTGTGCCTTCAATTTTGAATAAATCCCCAACAGTGTCACCAGCAAAGCACCCCCACACCATCACACCTCCTCCTCCATGCTTCACGGTGGGAACCAGGCATGTAGAGTCCATCCGTTCACCTTTTCTGCGTCACACAAAGACACGGTGGTTGGAACCAAAGATCTCAAATTTTGACTCATCAGACCAAAGCACAGATTTCGACTGGTCTAATGTCCATTCCTTGTGTTCTTTAGCCCAAACAAGTCTCTTCTGATTGTTGCCTGTCCTTAGCAGTGGTTTCCTAGCAGATATTCTACCATGAAGGCCTGATTCACACAGTCTCCGCTTAACAGTTGTTCTAGAGATGTGTCTGCTGCTAGAACTCTGTGTGGCATTGACCTGGTCTCTAATCTGAGCTGCTGTTAACCTGCGATTTCTGAGGCTGGTGACTCGGATTAACTTATCCTCCGCAGCAGAAGTGACTCTTGGTCTTCCTTTCCTGGGGCGGTCCGCATGTGAGCAGTTTCTTTGTAGCGCTTGATGGTTTTTGTGACTGCACTTGGGGACACTTTCAAAGTTTTCCCAATTTTTCGGACTGACTGACCTTCATTTCTTAAAGTAATGATGGCCACTCGTTTTTCTTTACTTAGCTGCTTTTTTCTTGCCATAATACAAATTCTGACAGTCTATTCAGTAGGACTATCAGCTGTGTATCCACCTGACTTCTCCACAACGCAACTGATGGTCCCAACCCCATTTATAAGGCTAGAAATACCACTTATTAAACCTGACAGGGCACACCTGTGAAGTGAAAACCATTTCAGGTGACTACCTCTTGAAGCTCATCAAGAGAATGCCAAGAGTGTGCAAAGCAGTAATCAAAGCAAAAGGTGGCTACTTTGAAGAACCTAGAATATGACATATTTTCAGTTGTTTCACACTTTTTTGTTATGTATATAATTCCACATGTGTTAATTCATAGTTTTGATGCCTTCAGTGTGAATCTACATTTTTCATAGTCATGAAAATAAAGAAAACTCTTTTAATGAGAAGGTGTGTCCAAACTTTTGGTCTGTACTGTATATGCATATATTATATACATAGGGGTACATATATATCCATAGATGTTTGGGACACGTCCATAGACATATATGTACCCATACCCATGAAACCCACCCATATAATATACTCTATATACATAGAGATGCATGCTGCCAAGGGGGCATACATACATCTCCATGTATGCATACACATCCTACCTGGACGGGCCCAGAAAAAGGGCCCATATATATGCATATATGTCAGGGCATATATACATATACTTGAATATGGCGGAAAGAAGGTTTGTACACAAACATAGAAGAGGATTCTTTATGGTAAGAGCAGTGAGACTATGGAACGCTCTGCCTGAGGAGGTGGTGATGGTGAGTACAATAAAGGAATTCAAGAGGGGCCTGGATGTATTTCTGGAGTGTAATAATATTACAGGCTATAGCTACTAGAGAGGGGTCGTTGATCCAGGGAGTTAGTCTGATTGCCTGATTCGAGTCGGGAAGGAATTTTTTATTCCCCTAAAGTGAGGAAAATTGGCTTCTACCTCACAGTTTTTTTTTGCCTTCCTCTGGATCAACTTGCAGGATGACAGGCCGAACTGGATGGACAAATGTCTTTTTTCGGCCTTATTTACTATGTTACTATGTTACTTCCCTCAACAAAAGTTGTTATTTTTTTTTTTGTTATTTTTTTTTACAAAAATAAACCTCACCCCCCTTGCAGGTAGCGACGTGGTGCCCTAAGCCCCAAGATTCCCTATTTATACCAGTTATGTGGTGTAGATATGTTGTTCATATTAAGTGCAATATTCATTACGTCAGAGTAGGTGAGGCTTCAGTGTTATTGACTGCTGTTTTTTAAAAGAATCCTCCACTTGTCTACTTAAACAAAAACCGTTAGGTCGGACCCATTATAGCCCTTTTTTACGTGCACCCTGCTGATAAATCTGTTACACACTGCATAGGGTATAAGTATTGGTACTCTGCATGAATAGTATATGTCACTAAAAAAGAAAAAAGAAAAAACATTATATACTCACCTCTTTCTCCAGCTCTATTCTTTGTGCTCCTCTTGCTCTTTATATTATAGAAGGAATCAGCCGCGACATGCATGTATACATGAAGTAACCACTGCAGCCAATAATCTCTGTGCTATACAGCATGAGACCGCTGAGGACATTGACTGACGGCAGCGGTCGGGTGCCGTATTCCTGCACGTTACCACTAATACCTAGTATACAAACAGAGAAAGAAGGACTGAAGTTGTGGCGCAGAGAAAGAGGAAATTCAGACTGTTTCTTTTTTTCGCCTTAGGTCTTCAATGATCCCATACATGGACATATTGAGTTACACCCGTTGTTAATCCACATTATAGACACTCCTCAGTTCCAGCGTCTGCGGTATATTAAACAGTTGGGTGGCGCATATTATGTGTATCCAGGAGCCTCCCACAACAGATTTGAGCACTCCATTGGGTATGTGAATATTTCAGTTTCTTAATTCATATTTTGTAGTGTACTGTATTCTAATCAATGCAAAACATCCCCCAGCATTTAAAGCATAACTTTTACTTTAATTCCTTAAATTTGCTCTATAATAGCTGATTTCTGATAACTAGCTGTTTCATAGTCTCTCAAAATGATATAAGGAGACAATTTAGGAATCTGAAGATAGGAAAAGCAGAAGGGACAGACAGACTGTCCACGTGTCCTTAAAGGGGTTATCTAATCCTATAAAAAGCCCCGCCATATGCCGGTCCCCCACACTGAATATACTTACCTGGGTCCCGGCACCGCCACTGCTGCTTCTCCCCGTGCACAGATGAAAACATCTGGTGTGTGTGAGGGGGCGGGGGCATCAGATGAACAGACTTATGTTATGAACCCATAGAACATTCTGCTTGAAAGCCATTCACTCCAAACTACAATCTCTAAAATATGTAACTTCTATTTTACATTCTAAAAACTATAACATATAACTTACTCCAAATAAAAAACACACATTATATGAAGTGTGTGCCTCACTTGCCATATTTTGTACGGGCCCAATAGCTTGTGTCACATGTAGCAATTAAGGATGAGCGAATGACTTTGTAGGGAACCCAGTTACATATAAGAACCCAGTTACATATAAGAGCCCAGTTACATATAAGAACCCAGTTTAGTAAAGCAAGATTATAGGAAGAGAAAATGTGATAAGGAGGGACAGCATAAGAAGATTATAAGGAGAGAATATTTGGGAAATTGGGGTATATTAAGGAGTGTAATCGGGGGAGGGGGTGACTGGTCAGTATCAGGAGTATTAGCTGGCAGGCTACTGTCGCTCATCTTCTGGCAAGTAGTTGTACATTACAGATTCCTGGCAATACAGTCATTTTTTATTTTTTGGGGGGAAAAAGTTTCTTCCTACATTTCCAAAGAAATTACATTCTTGCAAGCATTGAGGAAGTGCCCCCTACTGTTTGTAATTAGGCATCTCAGCGCGTTATAGCCGTTTTACTTAACACTTTATCCATTGCCACACGATAATGGTGGATACAGCAGCATTCACATCAGTACCGCAAACTAGTGAAGGCATGCTGCATCACAGCGTCTAGTTGGAAAGATATGTATCATCACTGCAAAACTATTGCACCAGTTTTAGTGAACGTGTGTTATTCTGTGAAAACAGTGTTCAATATCTGTGATGCATTTCACATCCATAATGCAAATTACAACTGTGTTAGTGAAGTTTTACTGCATCACAGCATCTAGTTGAAATCACGTGTCATGTATCATCACTGCAAAAATATTGCATGATCTGAAGCCAGTGACTTTTCATAGGCCTCATAATAAAATGTCTGGAAAACAGAAATGTGCAAAACAAAATAACCTTCTAGAATCAGAATGTGGGTAGCAGCACAAGCCATCCATCCAGTAGCAGTAGTAGGCCACAGTTCTCTTTTGTTTCTAAAAGGCACTTTTGGACCATTATTATTGAGGACAAAAAGGATGAGATTGTGGGCTGGATGGATCACTCCACCTCTCAGTCACAGCAGTATGACATGGAGGTCACCTCTGAGTCTGGCACCATGCTTTGAAGCCAGGGATCACTGCTTTTCTCTTGATCTTCCTCCTTGCAACCCCAGAGAAGCCTTTCAGTTGCATCCTCTTAGTCATCACTGCCCCTGCTAGTGAGGCCCCATCTTTTTTCCTAAGAAGAGGCAACAAGACCCCACCATGCACTACAGGAGATATTCAAGAAAGTCTCCCTGTTGAGTTGTATGAGAGTAGTCACCATTTAGACTGCCATGTGGAGAAGGTTCAGAAGAAGGCAGGGGACCCCATACATAGCTGTGTTAGTGGTGGTAATAGTGTCAGCCTTAGCTACAGTGGTGGCGGTAGGGGCAGTGGTAACGACAGTGGCACTCAGGGCCAAAACAGAGCAGGGGATCGGGAGGGAGGCCAAAAAGCTCACGGTGACATAACATGTCTGAGAAAAGTGGCGGGGAGGGTGAGGACTATGAAAATCATTGTGTGTTGGACAGGACCTGGCAGACAGATTTGGGGTGCTGAGAAAGAGGTAATATGGGCAGCACAGTGGCTCAATGGTTAGCCCTGGTGCCTTGCAGTGCTGGGGTCCTAGGTTCGAATATGACCAAGAACAAAATCTGCATGGAGTTATTATGTTCCACTTAACACAGCAAGCAATGGTACTGTCTGTAAAGTGCTGTGGAATATGTCAGCACTATATAAGGGAGCAAAATAAATAAATAACATCAGGGGAGGAGGATGGTGGCAATAAAGTCCAGAGGCCAAAATTTCCCAAGAAACTTCCAGAGCCAGATCTGCTTCTGCTGTGGTCAGATTAGGAACTGTTGATGCTGCTGAAATTGTGGGTGCAGGATCAAAACATACCAGACCTAAGCCAAGCTCAGCTGCCTATAGCTCTGTGCAATCAACTCCAGTATGGTGTTTTTTCTTCACAACGTCAGCAAACAAAACCATAGCCTTGTGTAAAATCTGTAGGATTACAATAAGCCGTGGGAGTTCAAACACAAACATAGGAACCATGACACTATTGCAGCACATGAGGCAGCATCACCAGATCCTGTGACAACTGTAGAACTCGCCAGCATTCTGAATTAGAACAAGTCTGTCTTCTTTCTCATAGTCTTCTTTGTGACAGCTAGCCCACATTCCCAACCAGTTCAGTGTCTTTGTCATCATCATCATCAGCTGCTTCTCCCCCCGCTCAGACTCCTCCTGCACCTTGTCTTCTACTCCATTTAAAACATTCATAACAGAATATGCAGTCGTGAGAAGTTGTGTGAACTTAGTTGTGGTAAATGTGGTACAGTTCTGCATCTTCGCCAAAATTGAATTCTTCTGTAAAATTTGAATATTGAGCCATGGTTTCTGCCATATTCTATTACTGTGACACTTTTAGCCAGGCATCCATAGTGGTGCAGTTCTACACCTTCACCAAAATTCTGTAAAATTGATTATTTGGCCATGGTTTCTACCATATTCCATTGCTAAGTCTTCTGGCCAGGCATCTGTAGTGGCACAGTTCTGTGACTTCACTAAAATTGAATTCCTTAAAATTGAATATTTAGCTGCAGCTTTTTCCTAATCTCATCACTGAGACGTCTGGCCAGGCATGTGTAGTTGTGCAGTTCCACATCTTCATCAAAATGTAATTATTCTTCAGTAAAATTGAATATTTAGCAGCAGTTTTTCACTGAGACTTCTAGCCAGGCATCCGTAGTTGTGCAATACTGCCCCTTTGCCAAAATTAAATTCTGCTTTAAGGTATATGTACTTCTGCCCAGCAGTTTTTTTTTCTAATTTTTATTTAACATTTTCCTATTTTATAAATGGCTCCCTGGCGAAAACCTTGTTCCCTGACCCCATGGATATCTGGGGAGACAGATTGGAACAGTGGCTGGAATTATCTCAGTTTGTTCTGTCTGTACTTTGTTGTCCAGCCTCCAGTGTCAGAGAGGGTTTTCAGCATGGCAGATGGCAACATGAAACCCAAACGGACGTTGTCCTCCATCAGTGTAAAAAAACATCACTTTTGTCAAAGTGAATGAGGCACGAACCTGTGATGATTTTCACACACCTCTGGCTGAGGCCGATAACAAGATCTGCCCTTTCTAACGGTGCACCATCATGCCACTGGCACTGCCGGTGTGCCTACCATGATGTTCTGTGTCATATGATTGCTGCCACTGCTGCCATCGTACCACTGGCAACCTCTGCCTGCCTACCTTCATGTTCCATACAGTATGAATGTTGCCATCATGCCTTTGCCACTAACAGCCTGCCTAACATCATGTTCTGTACCAATTTCTTAGTGCCACTTCCATTACCCCTACTGCCACTACCATTACTAGTGTTGAGCGTGAATATTCAAATATCGAATTTTTTTAGCGAATATCAGGCACTTCGCTAATTCGCGAATATTTCTTTATTTCTTGAATATTCTTTTTTTTTTTTTTATTGTTATATCTTTTTCTTTCCCACTTCCCTAAAGTTGTTCTTACCTGTCCTTTGGATTCCTGGCTTCCTGGCTGCTCCAGTCAGTGCCCGTTGCCGCTTCTGCCGACTTCCGTGCTCATGGAGCGTCCCCATCACCATGGGAACGTCTCCATATACTAGAATGTACTGTCGGATTTGAGAATTACGTTGAAATCGCAATTCGATTATTTCAAGTTATAATAATCGAATTTCGATTTTAACTTAGCACTGCTATATTCCATATTCGTTAATTCTAGCCTAATATGAATTGCGATTTCAACTTGGACCTGGTTTACTATGGTTGGCTTGGTAGAATTAGCGAATATGACGAATGTATTCGTCATATTCCACAAAACTAATATAACGAATGTATTCGTCATATTCCACAAAACGAAGATAACGAAGTATTCTGCATCTTCGTTTTAGCTACCTATTCATCAACTTCGTTAATTCTAGCAATCATATAGGAAAGTTTACTATAGAGACAGCTAAGTTTAATTCGCTATGCGATTATATGACTGCTTTTTTTTTTTTTTATAAATAGAATAATTATAATACCTGATAATTATTATTATAATTATTCTATTTATTAAAAAAAGCTAAGTAATATAATCGCATAGCGAATTAAACTTAGCTGTCTCTATAGTAAACTTTCCTATATGATTGCTAGAATTAGCGAAGTTGATGAATAGGTAGCTAAAACGAAGATGCAGAATACTTTGTTATCTTCGTTTTGTGGAATATGACGAATACATTCGTTATATTCGTTTTGTGGAATATGATGAATACATTCGTCATATTCGCAAATTCTACCAAGCCAACCATAGTAAACCAGGTCCAAGTTGAAATCGCAATTCGATTAATTCAAGTTATAATAATCGAATTTCGATTTTAACTTAGCACTGCTATATTCCATATTAGGCTGTAATTAACGAATATGGAATATAGCAGTGCTAAGTTAAAATCGAAATTCGATTATTATAACTTGAATTAATCGCATTGCTATTTCAATAGGAGAGTAGCCTTTAAGTTAAAATCGCAATACGCGATTATTTAAATCGTATATTAATTGCGATAACAAGAATAATGACGAATATTCGATATCGACGAATATAAAACGAATATTCTATCGAATATTCGCGAATTTCGTCGAAATCGAATATGGCACCTGCCGCTCATCACTAATCATTACCGCTACATAGTTGCCAGTACTGCTTAATACACCTGTCTGTTCCATGCTGTGCTGGTACTGCTGCCACTACTATTGCCTCGACATGCCAAGATTACCCTACTCTTTCCATATCCATACTGTACTGCTCCCCATAACACTATGTGTGTTTACAGACTATCTGTTCCCAATAACGGACAGTTTTTGGAAGCTTCCTATTATAAAAAAGCATAACACATGTGACAGCTCAGTGCGTTTTTAAAAATGTTGCTTGTTAACACCATCAAAAATGTGTTTACCCGCATCTATATATGTTAGTGCATTTAAGAGCTTAGGGAGAGGGAATTTTAAAAAAAAATTAATAATTTTTTTCCCCGAAAAAGTCCTAGGAGACTAAAGGCTATATCAATTTTTAAGGGCAAGTGGAGCAACTTCAATTCATGATGAAATATTTGGGTTCTAATTTATTTATTTTTTTAATTCGGCAAATCGGACAAGAAACAAATTGCAAAAAGTTTGCTTATCCTTAGTAGTAATGATTCTTAGATACTTAAAGAGGTAGTCCCATCTCGCAATTTCTACAAGATGTGACTATGGCCGGCTGTAGATGGCTGGGCTCATGGAAACAGCTGACCCGAATTACAGAAGCAGTGTAGCTTGTTCTATTAAATTGTTTGGGTAGCTCTCATTCACCTAATCTACCTGCCCTGCTGTTTCCGTAGGTTGGCCACCTGGGGCCTTCTTGCAGTGAAAACGACGAGATAGGACAACCCCTTTAACAATCAACAATAAAGAATAAGAGCCCCTATTAAATCAATGTTATGTATTTATACAGTTAAACCACAACTTGTCATGAGCAGTAAAAGTATAGCTACCGTGACCAAAAAGTACTTTGCATACTGTATTTGCACATAGTGACTGAATTATACCACCATATGAAGATTGAATCATTCTCCAAAACAATGACTGATTACTACCACGATACAGGGCTAGAATAATCCCTCAATTCAGCTATTGAATAGAATGATACTGCCTAGGCTCAGACTGGCCCACAGGTGAAACCCCTGGTGGGGACCTGAGCAAGGTGGGCCGCTAGTCCCCCACCCCCTGGACAAGTGGTACATGGCACAGTAGACTGACTGCACTATATACAGGCATCTTACAGAGTCTCATCCAGCCCACAGTGTATAGCCATATAAAAAATTGGGTGAATAATTTAACAAACTACTCAGTTTATTTTTATAGATTAATCGGATAGCTGAGGTGACTTCTAGGTACAGAGGCAGGCCAGCTAGTATCCTCTATCCCCAGGGACCTGCCTCTCAAAGTCACTGTCACCCCCCCCCCCCCCGTCAATCATCTGGTAGCATTTTGCTATTGCCGCTTTATACATATTTTACTTATGGGCCCTAGTCATCCCAGTCCGACACTGATACTTCCCTCCCATTTTCCCCTTTTCCCTGCTGAAAAACTGTATTCTAAAACTACAAAATACTACATACTTGTACTGTGCATAAAATAATTTATATAATTTTTAGAAATTAGTGAATCAATTCGAAATAAATGAAACCCGTAATTCGATTCGGTAGAACTTCTCAAAATGGAATTTTTCAGATCAGAAGACAGATAAGATGAAGAAGAGGATCACATCCTACAGGGCAGTTTGTTTGTAACCATTTTCCAACCTTTGGTTCTTTAAGGATAGCCTGCTCATGAGCACAGCAGGCTCCGTAGCTGCCAGGTTTCTGCTGCTTCATGCAAATGTCATTACGATATCTGAGAGCTAGTGTTGAGCGAGCATGCTCGACCGAACTGCTGTTCGGCTCGAGCATCGCTATGCTCGGCACATGGCGGTACTCGGCCGAGTACTGCATGTGCTCGAGAGCCATGCTCGAGTCTCCTCCCCACACGTTTTGCGGCTGCTATGCAGCCAATAAACGTGCAGGTAAGTACTGCCCTCACTGCCATGTTGGCTACTGGCATTACAGTGATTGGCTGGAAAGAAAAACGTCATAGGATGCTATATAGCACCCGATGACGCATGTTCGGCTCATTTGTAGTCAGGGAGAGCTGCGCTTCGGAAGGGACAGAGAGTGTAGGGAGTCTGATCGCAATCAATTCAGTAGAAAACGTTTCAAAGACCCAAAAGCGCTTTTAAGGAATATTGTGTGTGGTGGCAGGCTGGCAGTTTGTTATAGCTAAAAAAAAAATTTCAGCATTTTTTATACTTATTCTATAGAGGGTGTCTGCAGTGACTAGAGACATCTGTCCAATACCTCCTGTGTGTCAGGGCGAGACATTGGAGAAATATAACTAAAAATTAATATATTTTTTCCATCATTTTCAATACTTTTTATATAGAGGGTGTCTGCAGTGACTAGAGACATCTGTCCAATACCTTCTGTGTGTCAGGGCCAGAGATAGGAAAAATATAAGTGAAAATTTTTCCATAGTTTTACGTACTTTTTTCATATACTGTGCCTGCTGTGAACTGTAACATCCGTGCCATATCTTGTGTGTCAAACGTGCATATAACATTTAATATGTGCAAGGCGAGCAGTAAGGGACGGGGAAGTGGCTGTGATGCTGATGGTTTACGCAGAGGCCGTGGCCCTGGGCACGTTGAAACTGTGCCTGCTGCCAGAGCACAAAAAAAACGATCATCCACGATACCTAGCTTCATATCCCAGTTAGCAGGGTGTCGCAGGACAAGACACTTGAAGTAAGACCAGTGCGACCAGGTGATCGGTTGGATTGCAGAAGATAATGCTTCCAGTCAGGTAAGCACCACCCTGTCTTCCACCAAGTCCAGTCTCAGTAGCCAAGAGTCTGGTCAACAGAATCCTCTCCCTGATCCTCCTTCCTCCCACCATGTAGAGTCTGGCCAAACAAGTGTCACGAACGGTGTACAGGAAACAAGACAAAGCAACATGCATATATGAGTGAGTGGATCCAAAGCTAAGGAACCAAAAGGGGGACCCCTGCACAAGACCTGAGACTTTCCCTGGCTGCTCAGCCTATGCAAAGATCCCAGAGGTGGAAGGTTGCATATCCACGTACCTCGACTATATAACCCCTGAACACCCTACAATAGTGAGGGGACACGACCACCGGCTCCCTACACCAGACACGGAGGGAGTCAGGGTCACCTGGGATCCAGCAAACAGAAAATAACAGATAAATGGTCAGCACTTAACTTATTAGCAGATTGGAAAACAAGATCAGCATGCACACACACTCCAGAAAGTAGTATAAGCCGCCCAGTAATGCATTATGGGGCGGAATTTAAAGGGATGCAATCAGTCCAACTCCATGACAGCTGAGAGAGGCTAACGAGATGAGGAACTGAACAGCACAACAAAGAGAACTCAAGGAGGAGGTTCTGAAAGGCCTCTGTCAGAGCTTCTCAGCTGTCTGGTTGTGACAGTACCCCTCCCTCTACGAGTGGACTCCGGACACTCAGAGCCCACCTTCTCAGGATGGGACCTATGGAAAGCCCTGATGAGACGAGAGGCCTTAATGTCCGTCACTGGGACCCACATCCTCTCCTCAGGACCATAACCCTCCCAATGAACAAGGTACTGAAGAGAACCGCGGACAAGACGAGAATCCACAATCCTAGAGACCTGAAATTCAAGATTCCCATCAACCATAATCGGAGGAGCAGGCAAAGGTGAGGGTACAATGGGTTGAACATAAGGTTTCAATAAGGACTTATGAAAAACATTATGGATCTTCCAAGTCTGAGGAAGGTCAAGACGGTAGGCAACAGGATTGATGACAGACAGGATTTTGTAAGGCCCAATAAACCTAGGACCCAACTTCCAGGAGGGAACCTTCAATTTGATATTCTTGGTAGACAACCACACCAAATCACCAACATTCAGGTCCGGACCAAGCACACGTCTCTTATCTGCCACACGCTTATATCTCTCACTCATGCTCTTTAGATTATCCTGAATCTTTTGCCAAATAGATGACAAAGACGAGGAGAATCTGTCCTCATCAGGTAAACCAGAAGACCCCTCTCCCGAGAAAGTCCCAAACTGCGGATGAAACCCATATGCACCAAAAAATGGTGACTTATCAGAGGACTCCTGACGACGGTTATTTAAAGCAAACTCAGCAAGGGACAAAAAAGAACACCAATCCTCTTGATTCTCCGCCACAAAACAGCGCAGATATGTCTCCAGATTCTGATTGACGTGCTCTGTCTGGCCATTCGACTGCGGGTGGAAAGCAGAAGATAATGACAACCGAACCCCCAAGCGAGAACAGAAAGCCTTCCAGAATCTGGAAACAAACTGCGTGCCCCTATCAGAGACTATGTCTGAAGGAATACCGTGCAATTTGACAATGTGATCAATAAATGCCTGCACCAGCGTCTTAGCATTGGGCAAACCAGGAAAAGGGATGAAATGCACCATTTTGCTAAAACGGTCCACCACCACCAGAATCACAGTCTTCCCCGAGGAACGAGGCAGGTCTGTTATAAAGTCCATGGACAGATGTGTCCAAGGACGGGAAGGAATGGGTAAGGGAAGGAGAGGACCTGATGGCCGTGAATGAGGGACTTTGGCACGAGCGCAAGTCTCGCAGGCTGCCACAAAACCCTGAACCGACTTACGAAGCGCAGGCCACCAGAATCTCCGAGCGATGAGATCCAGTGTGGCTCTTGCCCCCGGGTGCCCAGCAAGGACCGTATCGTGGTGTTCCTTAAAAATCTTGTGTCTTAAAGCGAGAGGCACAAACAACCTCCCAGGAGGACAAAGATCAGGAGCCTCTGACTGGGCTGCCTGCACCTCTGCCTCCAATTCAGAAAAGAGAGCAGAGACCACCACACCTTCAGCCAAAATGGGACCCGGGTCTTCAAAATTCCAGCCTCCCGGAAAACAATGTGACAGGGCATCTGCCTTCACATTCTTAACTCCAGGGCGGAACGTGACCACAAAATTAAACCTAGAAAAGAACAAAGACCATCTGGCCTGTCTCGGGTTCAGACGCTTGGCTGACTCCAAGTAGGCCAGATTTTTATGGTCAGTAAATACGGTAATAGGGTGTCTGGCTCCCTCTAGCCAATGGTGCCATTCCTCAAAAGCCAACTTGATGGCCAACAATTCCCTATCTCCCACATCGTAATTTCTCTCTGCGGAGGAGAGTTTTTTCGAGAAAAAGGCACACGGTCGCCATTTGGCAGGAGAGGAACCCTGAGACAAGAACGCCCCCACACCCACCTCAGAAGCATCAACCTAAACTATGAAGGGTAAAGAAATATCAGGTTGCACCAACATAGGAGCGGAAGCAAAACTCTCCTTGATATTAGAAAAAGTCTTACGCGCCTCTACTGACCAAGAAGAAAAATCTACCCCCTTTCTGGTCATATCAGTGAGTGGTTTAACAATAGAGGAATAATTCAAAATAAACTTCCTGTAATAATTGGCAAAGCCCAAAAACCGCTTCAGCGCCTTCTGATTCTCAGGAAGCTCCCACTCAAGCACAGCGCGGACCTTCTCGGGGTCCATGCGAAAACCAGAAGCGGAGAGAAGGAACCCCAGAAATTGAATTTCTGGAACCGCAAACACACATTTTTCCAGTTTCGCATATAATTTATTCTCCCGCAGGATGAGCAAGACTTGACCTAAATGTTCCTTATGAGTTTTGAAATCAGGAGAAAAAATCAAAATGTCATCCAAATACACTAATACAAATTTTCCCATCAAATGAAAAAAAATGCAGTTCACGAAATGCTGAAAAACGGCTGGGGCATTCATCAAACCAAAAGGCATAACCAAATTCTCAAAATGGCCCTCAGGGGTATTGAAGGCCGTCTTCCATTCGTCTCCTTCTCTGACCCTGACCAGGTTGTATGCCCCTCTTAGATCTAATTTGGAAAAGACTTTAGCCCCAACAACCTGGTTAAACAGGTCTGGGATCAGAGGAAGCGGATAAGGGTCACGAATAGTGATACTGTTCAGCTCCCTGAAATCCAGACAAGGTCTTAAAGAACCATCTTTTTTCTTAACAAAGAAAAAACCAGCGGCAACAGGTGACTTCGAGGGTCGTATGTGTCCTCTTCTCAGACTCTCAGAGATTTAAGCACGCATAGCGATCCTCTCAGGTTGGGAAAGATTGTATAAACGAGATTTAGGCAGTTTGGCGCCTGGGATGAGATTAATAGGGCAATCGTACTCCTTTTGCGGGGGCACATCCTGAACTCTACTCTCAGAGAAGACATCCGAAAATTCAGAGAGAAAAGATGGTACAGTCTTAGTAGCAACCTCAGAAACAGATGTCGTGAGGCAATTCTCTCTGCAAAAGTCACTCCAACCATTTATTTGCCTCGCTTGCCAATCAATGGTGGGGTTATGTTTAATGAGCCAGGGTAGCCCCAACACTAGATGAGTAGGCAAACCGCTAAGGACGAAACATGACACATCCTCAACATGAGCATCACTCACAATTAAACGGATATTGTGAACTATGCCCTTTAATGATTTCTGAGAAAGTGGAGCGGAATCAATAGCGAAAACAGGAATATCCTTTCCCAAAGTGCGCACCTGGAAACCATGAGTTATCGCAAATTGATTATCAATGAGATTGACCGCTGCTCCACTATCCACAAAAATCTCACAAAAAATGTTCTTGCTCTGTAGCGCCACCCTAGCCGGCAGGACAAAACAGGAACTACAAGCAAACGGAAAACCTTCAATTTCCACCTCAACGCTGCCGATAGTAACAGACGGAACATTTTTAAAAGATTTTTTCCTGTTTGTTTCTTTATTACTCCCAGAAAACTGCCTGAATCTCCTAGAGGGACAAATATTTGCCAAATGATTTATACCTCCACAACAAAAACAAACCCTCCCATGCGAGCTGAATCTTCTATTGTCAGAAGCAATCAACCCAGCTGCATGGGTTCCTGCTCAGAAGGGGCTGACAGCGACTGAGACCCCTGCGCACAGAATGGGACCGCTGCACTGTCCTGGGACTGAGTATGACAGGAAGGGGACATCTCTCCTCTCTCTCTAAGACGCCTGTCAATACGAACAGCCCGAGATATAGCAGAGTCCAAAGAAATAGGCCTCTCATGAAAGGCAAATGCATCTTTCAATCCCTCTGAAAGACCATGGCAAAATTGACTTTGGAGTGCAGCATCATTCCAACCAGTATCAACTGCCCATCTCCGAAATTCTGAGCAGTATATTTCTGCGGATAGTTTACCCTGGCATAATAGACGTAGTCTAGACTCAGCCAGAGCAATACGATCCGGATCAGGGCTAAAAAGAATTCCTCCACTGAACGGAGAGGCCGTGCCCCCTCCGGCAGCGAAAAGGCCCAGGACTGAGCGTTACCCCTGAGCAGCGATATAATGATCCCCACCCTCCGTTCCTCATCACCAGAGGAATGGGGAAGAAGGCGAAAATTGAGTTTGCAAGCCTCTCTAAAACGCACAAAATTCTCACTACCCCCGTAGAACGTATCCGGGAGCGAGATCTTAGGCTCAGAACAAACTCCATGAACGCAAGCTGAACCGGTCACTTGAAGCTGAGAAAAAGTCTTACGGAGATCAGCTACCTCCAATGAAAGACCCTGGAAGCGTTCAGCCAAAAGTGAAACCGGATCCATGCTTGAAACGGTTTTGGGCGGCTGATAATGTCATGGACGGTGTACAGGAAACAAGACAAAGCAACATGCATATATGACTGAGTGGATCCAAAGCTAAGGAACCAAAAGGGGGACCCCTGCACAAGACCTGAGACTTTCCCTGGCTGCTCAGCCTATGCAAAGATCCCAGAGGTGGAAGGTTGCATATCCACGTACCTCAACTATATAACCCCTGAACACCCTACAATAGTGAGGGGACACGACCACCGGCTCCCTACACCAGACACGGAGGGAGTCAGGGTCACCTGGGATCCAGCAAACAGAAAATAACAGATAAATGGTCAGCACTTAACTTAGTAGCAGACTGGAAAACAAGATCAGCATGCACACACACTCCAGGAAGTAGTATAAGCCGCCCAGTAATGCATTATTGGGCGGAATTTAAGGGGATGCAATCAGTCCAACTCCATGACAGCTGAGAGAGGCTAACGAGATGAGGAACTGAACAGCACAACAAAGAGAACTCAAGGAGGAGGTTCTGAAAGGCCTCTGTCAGAGCTTCTCAGCTGTCTGGTTGTGACAACAAGTGATCCCACATTCGGAAATTCCGATGACCTCTTTTCATCGCCATTACTTGATTTGGCCCTCTCGCCAAGCATGCTTGAAGGGGGACATGAAATCTTGTGCCCTGATTCCCAACCTCTTGAGCATCCACAGTCACAAGAACATGACGGTGGGGAACGGCAATTAGTGTTTAATGAGGTGGATGATGATGAGACACAATTGCCAATGAGTCAACCGCAATTACTGTCTCAAGAGGTTGAAGAGGATAAGACACAGTTGTCAATCACTGAGGTTGTGGTTAGGTCAACAAATCAAACAAGAGGATGATCATAGTCAGGAAGTGGAAGAGGAGGTGGTGGACAATGAGGTCACTGACCCAACCTGGGAAGGTGAAAAAAAGAGCGAGGAAAGCAGTACAGAGGGGGGGAGGACCGTAACAGGCTGGAAGAGGCAGTGGGGTGGCAAAAGGGAGAAGGCGGGTCACACCAAACAGGCCCACAACTGTTCCACAAAGCACCCCCTTGCATAAATCTCCCTTGCCAAGGGGTAGGTGTTCTGCAGTATGGTCATTTTTTTAGGAAAGTGCGGATGACAAAAGAATAGTAGTTTGCAACCTGTGCCACACCAAAATGAGTCAGAGCGTGAACACTAGCAACTAAAGTTGAGCGAACACCTGGATGTTCGGGTTCGAGAAGTTCGGCCGAACTTCCCGGAAATGTTCGGGTTCGGGATCCGAACCCGACCCGAACTTCGTCCCGAACCCGAACTCCTATTGAAGTCAATGGGGATCCAAACTTTTTGGCACTAAAAAGGCTGTAAAACAGCCCAGGAAAGGGCTAGAGGGCTGCAAAAGGCAGCAACATGTAGGTAAATCCCCTGCAAACAAATCTGGATAGGGAAATAAATAAAAATAAAATAAATAAAAATTAACCAATATCAATTGAAGAGAGGTCCCATAGCAGAGATTCTGGCTTCACGTCACCCACTACTGTAACAGTCCATTGTCATATATTTAGGCCCCGGCACCCAGGCAGAGGAGAGAGGTCCCATAACAGAGAATCTGGCTTCATGTCAGCAGAGAATCAGTCTTCATGTCATAGCAGAGAATCATGCTTCACGTCACCCAACACTGGAACAGTCAATTGTCAGATATTTAGGCCCAGGCACCCAGGCAGAGGAGAGAGGTCCCGTAACAGAGAATCTGGCTTCATGTCAGCAGAGAATCAGTCTTCATGTCATAGCAGAGAATCATGCTTCACGTCACCCACCACTGGAACAGTCCATTGTCAGATATTTAGGCCCCGGCATGCAGGCAGAGGAGAGAGGTCCCGTAACAGAGAATATGGCTTCATGTCAGCAGAGAATCAGTCTTCATGTCATAGCAGAGAATCATGCTTCACGTCACCCAACACTGGAACAGTCCATTGTCAGATATTTAGGCCCAGGCACCCAGGCAGAGGAGAGAGGTCCCGTAACAGAGAATCTGGCTTCATGTCAGCAGAGAATCAATCTTCATGTCATAGCAGAGAATCATGCTTCACTTCACCCACCACTGGAACAGTCCATTGTCAGATATTTAGGCCCCGGCATCCAGGCAGAGGAGAGAGGTCCCGTAACAGAGAATCTGGCTTTATGTCAGCAAAGAATCAGTCTTCATGTCATAGCAGAGAATCATGCTTTACGTCACCCAACACTGGAGCAGTCCATTGTCAGATATTTAGGCCAAGGCAGAGGAGAGAGGTCCCGTAACAGAGAATCTGGCTTCATGTCAGCAGAGAATCAGTCTTCATGTCATAGTAGAAAATCAGGCTTCACGTCACCCACCACTGTAAAAGTCCATTGTCATATATTTAGGCCCCGGCACCCAGACAGAGGAGAGAGGTCCCATAACAGAGAATCTGGCTTCATGTCAGCAGAGAATCAGTCTTCATGACATAGCAGAGGATCATGCTTCACGTCACCCACCACTGGAACAGTCCATTGTCAGATATTTAGGCCCCGGCATCCAGGCAGAGGCGAGAGGTCCCGTAACAGAGAATATGGCTTCATGTCAGCAGAGAATCAGTCTTCGTGTCATAGCAGAGAATCATGCTTCACGTCACCCAACACTGGAACAGTCCATTGTCAGATATTTAGGCCCAGGCACCCAGGCAGAGGAGAGAGGTCCCGTAACAGAGAATCTGGCTTCATGTCAGCAGAGATGCTCAGTCTTCATGTCATAGCAGAGAATCATGCTTCACGTCACCCAACACTGGAACAGTCCATTGTCAGATATTTAGGCCCAGGCACCCAGGCAGAGGAGAGAGGTCCCGTAACAGAGAATCTGGCTTCATGTCAGCAGAGAATCAGTCTTCATGTCATAGAAGAGAATCATGCTTTACGTCACCCAACACTGGAACAGTCCATTGTCAGATATTTAGGCCCAGGCACCCAGGCAGAGGAGAGAGGTCCCGTAACAGAGAATCTGGCTTCATGTCAGCAGAGAATCAGTCTTCATGTCATAGCAGAGAATCAGGCTTCACGTGACCCACCACTGTAACAGTTCATTGTCATATATTTAGGACCCGGCACCCAGGCAGAGGAGAGAGGTCCCATAACAGAGAATCTGGCTTCATGTCAGCAATGAATCAGTCATCATATCATAGCAGAGAATCATGCTTCACGTCACCCACCACTGGAACAGTCCATTGTCAGATATTTAGGCCCCGGCATCCAGGCAGAGGAGAGATGTCCCGTAACAGAGAATATGGCTTCATGTCAGCAGAGAATCAGTCTTCATGTCATAGCAGAGAATCATGCTTCACGTCACCCAACACTGAAACAGTCCATTGTCAGATATTTAGGCCCAGGCACCCAGGCAGAGGAGAGAGGTCCCGTAACAGAGAATCTGGCTTCATGTCAGCAGAGAATCAGTCTTCTTGTCATAGCAGAGAATCCTGCTTTACGTCACCCAACATTGGAACAGTCCATTGTCATATATTTAGGCCCCGGCACCCAGACAGAGGAGAGGTTCATTCAACTTTGGGTTGCCCCGCAATATAATGGTAAAATGAAAATAAAAATAGGATTGAATGAGGAAGTGCCCTGGTGTACAATAATATATGGTTAAGGGGAGGTAGTTAATGTCTAATCTGCACAAGGGATGGACAGGTCCTGTGGGATCCATGCCTGGTTCATTTTTATGAACGTCAGCTTGTCCACATTGGCTGTAGACAGGCGGCTGCGTTTCTCGGTAATGACGCCCCCTGCCATGCTGAATACACGTTCAGACAAAACGCTGGCCGCCGGGCAGGCCAGCACCTCCAAGGCATAAAAGGCTAGCTCTGGCCACGTGGACAATTTAGAGACCCAGAAGTTGAATGGTGCCGAACCATCAGTCAGTACGTGGAGGGGTGTGCACACGTACTGTTCCACCATGTTAGTGAAATGTTGCCTCCTGCTAACACGTTGCGTATCAGGTGGTGGTGCAGTTAGCTGTGGCGTGTTGACAAAACTTTTCCACATCTCTGCCATGCTAACCCTGCCCTCAGAGGAGCTGGCCGTGACACAGCTGCCTTGGCGACCTCTTGCTCCTCCTCTGCCTTGGCCTTGGCCTTCCACTTGTTCCCCTGTGACATTTGGGAATGCTCTCAGTAGCGCATCTCCCAACGTGCGCTTGTACTCGCGCATCTTCCTATCACGCTCCAGTGCAGGAAGTAAGGTGGGCACATTGTCTTTGTACCGTGGATCCAGCAGGGTGGCAACCCAGTAGTCCGCACACGTTAAAATGTTTGCAACTCTGCTGTCGTTGCGCAGGCACTGCAGCATGTAGTCGCTCATGTGTGCCAGGCTGCCCAGAGGTAAGGACAAGCTGTCGTCTGTGGGAGGCGTATCGTCATCGTCCTGCGTTTCCCCCCAGCCACGCACCAGTGATGGGCCCGAGCTGCGTTGGGTGCCACCCCGCTGTGACCATGCTTCATCCTCATACTCCTCCACCTCCTTCTCATCCTCGTCCTCCTCGTCCTCCAGTAGTGGGCCCTGGCTGGCCACATTTGTACCTGGCCTCTGCTGTTGCAAAAAACCTCTCTCTGAGTCACTTCGAAGAGACTGGCCTGAAAGTGCTAAAAATGACCCCTCTTCCTCCTCCTCCTCCTGGGCCACCTCCTCTTCCATCATTGCCCTAAGTGTTTTCTCAAGGAGACATAGAAGTGGTATTGTAACGTTGATAACGGCGTCATCGCCACTGGCCATGTTGGTGGAGTACTCGAAACAGCGCAACAGGGCACACAGGTCTCGCATGGAGGCCCAGTCATTAGTGGTGAAGTGGTGCTGTTCCGCAGTGCGACTGACCCGTGCGTGCTGCAGCTGAAACTCCACTATGGCCTGCTGCTGCTCGCACAGTCTGTCCAGCATGTGCAAGGTGGAGTTCCACCTGGTGGGCACGTCGCATATGAGGCGGTGAGCGGGAAGGCCGAAGTTACGCTGTAGTGCAGACAGGCGAGCAGCGGCAGGATGTGAACGCCGGAAGCGCGAACAGACAGCCCGCACTTTATGCAGCAGCTCTGACATGTCGGGGTAGTTGTGAATGAACTTCTGCACCACCAAATTCGGCACATGCGCCAGGCAAGGGATGTGCGTCAAACCGGCTAGTCCCAGAGCTGCAACGAGATTTCGCCCATTATCACACACCACCAGGCCGGGCTTGAGGCTCACCGGCAGCAACCACTCATCGGTCTGTTGTTCTATACCCCGCCACAACTCCTGTGCGGTGTGGGGCCTGTCCCCCAAACATATGAGTTTCAGAATGGCCTGCTGACGTTTACCCCGGGCTGTGCTAAAGTTGGTGGTGAAGGTGTGTGGCTGACTGGATGAGCAGGTGGAAGAAGAGGAGGAGGAAGCCGAGTAGGAGGAGGAGGCAACAGAAGGCAAAGAATGTTGACCTGCGATCCTTGGCGGCGGAAGGACGTGCGCCAAACAGCTCTCCGCCTGGGGCCCAGCCGCCACTACATTTACCCAGTGTGCAGTTACGGAGATATAGCGTCCCTGGCCGTGCTTACTGGTCCACGTATCTGTGGTTAGGTGGACCTTGCCACAGATGGCGTTGCGCAGTGCACACTTGATTTTATCAGATACTTGGTTGTGCAGGGAAGGCACGGCTCTCTTGGAGAAGTAGTGGCGGCTGGGAACAACATACTGTGGGACAGCAAGCGACATGAGCTGTTTGAAGCTGTCTGTGTCCACCAGCCTAAATGACAGCATTTCATAGGCCAGTAGTTTAGAAATGCTGGCATTCAGGGCCAGGAATCGAGGGTGGCTAGGTGGGAATTTACGCTTTCTCTCAAATGTTTGTGAGATGGAGAGCTGAACGCTGGCGTGTGACATGGTTGAGATGCTTGGTGACGGAGGTGGTGGTGTTGGTGGTACATCCTCTGTTTGCTGGGCGGCAGGTGCCAACGTTCCTCCAGAGGCGGAGGAAGAGGCCGAGGCGGCAGCAGCAGAAGAGGCCGGGCGGCAGAAGAGGTAGCAGGGGGAGCCTGAGTGACTTCCTTGTTTTTAAGGTGTTTACTCCACTGCAGTTCATGCTTTGCATGCAGGTGCCTGGTCATGCAGGTTGTGCTAAGGTTCAGAGCGTTAATGCCTCGCTTCAGGCTCTGATGGCACAGCGTGCAAACCACTCGGGTCTTGTCGTCAGCACATTGTTTGAAGAAGTGCCTTGCCAGGGAACTCCTTGAAGCTGCCTTTGGGGTGCTCAGTCCCAGATGGCGGCGGTCAGTAGCAGGCAGAGTCTCTTGGCGGCGGGTGTTCTGCTTTTGCCCACTGCTCCCTCTTTTGCTACGCTGTTGGCTCGGTCTCACCACTGCCTCTTCCTCCGAACTGTGAAAGTCAGTGGCACGACCTTCATTCCATGTGGGGTCTAGGACCTCATCGTCCCCTGCATCGTCTTCCACCCAGTCTTGATCCCTGACCTCCTGTTCAGTCTGCACACTGCAGATAGACGCAGCAGTTGGCACCTGTGTTTCGTCATCATCAGAGACGTGCTGAGGTGGTATTCCCATGTCCTCATCATCAGGAAACATAAGTGGTTGTGCGTCAGTGCATTCTATGTCTACCACCGCTGGGGAAGGGCTAGGTGGATGCCCTTGGGAAACCCTGCCAGCGGAGTCTTCAAACAGCATAAGAGACTGCTGCATAACTTGAGGCTCAGACAGTTTCCCTGGTATGCATGGGGGTGATGTGACAGACTGATGGGCTTGGTTTTCAGGCGCCATCTGTGCGCTTTCTGCAGAAGACTGGGTGGGAGATAATGTGAACGTGCTGGATCCACTGTCGGCCACCCAATTGACTAATGCCTGTACCTGCTCAGGCCTTACCATCCTTAGAACGGCATTGGGCCCCACCAAATATCGCTGTAAATTATTGTGGCTTCTGGGACCTGAGGTAGTTGGTACACTAGGACGTGTGGCTGTGGCAGAACGGCCACGTCCTCTCCCAGCACCAGAGGGTCCACTAACACCACCACGACCATGTCCGCGTCCCTTACTAGATGTTTTCCTCATTGTTACCGTTCACCACAATAAGAAAAATATTATTTGGCCCAATGTATTGAATTCAAATTCAGGCCTTTTTTTTGCAGACACCTAACACTATCTGTCTATTTATTTAGGTACCGTATTACACTAATAAAGGCACAGCAGTATTGACAGATTTAGCTGAATATAAATTTGAGGCCTAGTATTTAGGCGCTGGATGACAGGTATACGTTTATGGACAGAATTAGACTTGGAAATGCACGGTAGCGTGTGAAGTTATTGTGGATGACCCTATCAGCACCTTGAATCTAATATACCCTTTTATGGATAGATTTAAAGTAGGTCTGATACAGCAGAAACCACTAATTTAGGAAATTGCTAAGTTGGGAATTGTATTTCAACCCAGAACAAAAACTGTGCTTTGACGGACACAAAATAACTTGACCAGCTACAGCAATAACCACAGATTTAGCTGAATATAAATTTGAGGCCTATTATTTAGGCGCTGGGTGACAGGTATACGTTTACAGACAGAATTAGACTTGGAATTGCACAGTAGCGTGTGTGTGAAGTTATTGAGAATGACCCTATCAGCACCTTGAATCTGATATACCCTTTTAATGAATAGATTTAAAGTAGCCCTGATACAGCAGAAACCACTAATTTAGGAAATTGCTAAGTTGGGAATTGTATTTCAACCCTGAACAAAAATATATCCTTTGCCAGACAGCAGACAGTATTACATTTGGCTGGCTACAGCTGAAACACCAGATTTAGGGTTCTGCTATTTTGGCAATTGTATTTCACCCCTCAATAAAATAGCAAGCACAGCCAAGCCCCTGATGTAGGATATAGCCAAAAAATAACCACACTATTGATGGTTAAATGCACTTGGTGACAGCTTGCCCCTGATGTAGGATATAGCCAAAAAATAACCACACTATTGATGGTTAAATGTACTTGGTGGCAGCTTGTGCTGGCGCACCACAAGACACAAAATGGCCGCCGATCACCCCAGAAAAAAGTGGCTGAAAAACGCTCTGGGCAGCCTAAAAACAGTGAGCAATTGAATAGCAGCAGTTCAATGATCCACAGCTGTAGATCGATCACTGACTTAAGTGTTTTGGAGGAGTTAATCACTGCCTAATCTCGCCCTAACAGTCGCAGCTGCAACCTCTCCCTACACTGTTCAGAGCAGAGTGACGTGCGGCGCTACGTGACTCCAGCTTAAATAGAGGCTGGGTCACATGCTGCACTGGCCAATCACAGCCATGCCAATAGTAGGCATGGCTGTGATGGCCTCTTGGGGCAAGTAGTATGACGCTTGTTGATTGTCTGCTTTGCCGCCTTTCAAAAAGCGCCAAGAAAGCGTCGAACACCGAACCTGAACCCGGACTTTTACGAAAATGTTCGGGTTCGGGTCCGTGTCACGGACACCCCAAAATTCGGTACGAACCCGAACTATACAGTTCGGGTTTGCTCATCCCTACTAGCAACCTCACCACCACCAGCATTATCCGCCACATGGCATCCAAGCACTGCAATAAGTAGGATGAACGCCTGGGTCCACAATCTGTGTCTGCAAGTCACACCACTGCCTCTTCTTCCCCTATGGTACGTGCTGGCCAATCGCCTGTTGAAGGCGCAGGCGAGGATGCCTCCTGCCCTACACCTGGACCTTCGCAAGCACCATCAGGCACCACATCCACTTCCCTGTCCCAGTGCAGCGTTCAAATGTCATTACCCCAGGCATTTGAACGCAATGTCAAATACCCAGCCACCCACCCACAGGCCATAGCACTAAATGCGCACCTTTCAAAATTACTGGCCCTGGAAATGTTGCCATTTGGGCTTGTGGACACTGAGGCCTTCCGCAGCCTGATGTCGGCGGCTGTCCCGCGGAACTCTGTCCCCAGCCGCCACTATTTTTCGAGGTGTGTCGTGCCCGCCTTACACCAACATGTGTCCCGAAACATCATGTGCCCTGACCAACGCAGTTTCTGGGAAGGGCTACTTATCCACGGACACATGGACAAGTGCATTTGGCCAGGGACGCTACATTTACCTGACGGCACACTGGGTGAACATTGTGGAGGCCGGGAGCGAGTCGTACCCTGGGATGGCACAGGTGCTACCGACGCCGAGGATTGCGGGCCCTAATTCCATCAGGGTTTCTGCCAGCACCTACGTTAGTGGCTCCAACCCCTACTTCTCCTCCACCACCTCCTCCACCTCCGAATTTTCCGTGGCGTGCAGCACCAGTCAGCCATCAGACGGTAGATGGAAGCAGTGTAGCACTGCAGTGGGGAAGTATCAACAGGCAGTGCTGAAGCTCATATGCTTAGTGGACAAACAGAACACTGCCGCAGAACTGTTGCAGGGGATAAGAGACCAGACTTAGCTGTGGCTCTTGCCACTCAACCTACAACCAGGCATGGTTGTGTGTGTTAATGGCCGTAACTTGGTAGCGGCTTTGGAGCTCAGCAAGCTCACACACATCCCATGCCTAGCCCACGTCTTAAACTTAGTGGTTCAGCGGTTTCTCAAAACCTACCCCAATTTTCCTGAGCTACTGGTGAAGGAGCGCCGCGTGTGTGCACATTAGCGCTTGTCATCGACAGCTTAAGCCGGTCTGTCAACACTGCAGCAGCGCTTGAAATTGCCAGCTCATCAGCTGTTGTGCGACGTGAGCACGCGCTGGAACTCCACGTTGCACATGTTGGCCAGGCTTTGTGAGCAGCAGAGGGCTATAGGGGAATACCAGCTGCAACATGGTCATCGCCTTTCCAGTCAGCTTCTGCTAATCAGAAGCGAGGCGTGGGAATGTATGTCTGACCTCTGTGAGGTTTTAAGAAACTTTGAGGAATCAACACAGATGGTGAGCGGCAATAACACTATTATCAGCGTAACCATCCCACTTCTGTGTCTACTCAAACGCTCGCTGCTCACAATTAAGGACTACGCTTTGCATGTGGAAGAGGTGGAAATAGGGGAAGTAGACATTACACAGGGTGATAGCCAGACCACCCTCTGTTCGTCTTCTCAGTGCTAATTGGACAATGAAGAGGAGGAGGAGCAGGAGATGGTTGCCTACGCTACAGAGGGTAGTACCCATGGAAATTTAATTCCATCTGTTCAGCGTGGGTGGGCAGAAGAGGAGGAAGAGGATGAGGAGATTGAGAGTGATCCTCCTGATGACGACAGCGAAGTCTTGCCTGTTGGTACTCTGCACACATGGCTGACTTCATGTTAGGCTGCCTTTCCCGCAACCCGTGCGTTATACGCATTTTAGACAACACGGATTACTGGGTGTTCACCCTTCTCGACCCCCGCTACAAAGAGAACTTCTCATCTCTCTTTTCTCAGGTGGAGGTAGAGAGGATGAGCAAAACGGTGCAATACCAAATGGTCCAAAAAAATGTGTTGAAAAATTGCTCTAAAAATTTCCATCTGACAATGCTGGCGGCAGAGTCCGTACTTCTTTAGGAAACCGAGGAGGGGAGACAAGGCGAACACACAGAAGTTCCAACAGAGGCAGTGCAACACTCTCCAGGGCCTGGGACAGTTTCATGACACCCACCAGCACCCTCACCCTGATGTGCGGCCTAGTATCACAAGGAGGGAAAAGTTTTGGAAGATGGTGAAGGAGTACGTAGCAGACCGTGTCAGCGTCCACAGTGATCCTTCAGTGCCTTACAACTACTGGATGTCCAAGTTGGACACGTGGCATGAACTGGCGCTCTACGCATTGGAGGTGTAGCCCTGCCCTGCAGCCAGCGTTTTGTCTGAGCAGGTATTTAGTGCTGCTGGTAGCATTATAACAGATAAGCGTATCCCCCTGTCAACTGAAATTGCTGACCGGTTGACTCTTATAAAAATGAACAAGGCCTGGATTGCCCCCAGACTTCTCGACTCCACCAGAGGAAAGCAGATGAACAAAGGCACTTTAAATGTGTTGTTTAATGTACTCAATACACTGTATTCCCATGTACCCCTTCCACCACAAAAAAGGGTATATGGTTAAATCTTCCTTTTCTCCTCCTCCTCCTCCTCTTCCATTATGTCAACATGCTTATCCAACGCATATAATGCCCTCGCATATATGCCCTTTCATATAATTTTTAATAGGGTCAGCTCAACTGCAGGCCCTCACATATAAT
Organism: Bufo gargarizans; assembly: GCF_014858855.1. Taxonomy (NCBI): domain Eukaryota; kingdom Metazoa; phylum Chordata; class Amphibia; order Anura; family Bufonidae; genus Bufo; species Bufo gargarizans. The sequence continues at coordinate 95,932,968 of NC_058085.1, forward strand.
GTTTTACAGGGTCAGCTCAACTGCAGGCCTTCGCATATAATGTTTTACAGGGTCAGCTCAACTGCAGGCCCTCACCTACAATCTTTTACAGGGTCAGCTCACCTTCTGATGACGACAGCGAAGTCTTGCCTGTTGGTACTGTGGCACACATGGCTGACTTCATGTTAGGCTGCCTTTCCCACGCGCGTTATACGCATTTTAAACAACAAGGCTGTTCACCCTCCTCAACCCCCGCTAAAAAGAGAACTTCTCATCTCTCATTCCTCTGGTGGAGAGGACAAGCAAAAGTGTGCTATACCAGAAGGTCCTTGTTAAAAAATTGCTCCAAAGTTGATAGGGCAGACATCCAAATGCATTGTCGCCATCACGGGGACGTGCGGTTGCCTAGAAGTTATCTAGAGTCAACATGAGTGTAGGAGTCCCACTACCTGAACAAGTGTACCACAATGTGAATGAGGCCCTCCATTATGTGATATACAGGTTGTATCGGAGTACCTCTTCCTTGTAATTTTTGGCAGTACTTGTACTTTAAATATAAATGCGTAAATATACAGGAAAGAATGTTTCTTAACAATTTTTACTCTAAAATTGATTTATTTTTTCGGTTTGGTGCGTATTATTGTCAGTCTGTAAAAGTGGCGTACTAATCGGACAACATGGTTCCCAGCAGTGACCTGGAAGTCCAAGATGCATCGAGACATCCTTCCTATGCTGTTCCCGAACCATTTCGGTGGTGTTTCCATCAATTTCTAACCTTTTCCTATGAACCAGGCACCCTCCCCTCTTCAGAGCAGGGGGTGCCTGGTTTAATGGTTGGGTTCTCCCATTGACTTCCATTATACTTTGGTGCTCGGGCCCGGAATTGCTCTCATGTGGTGATCGGGGGAGCCATTCATTGTCTGTGAAAGGCCAGAAATTGCTGAGGCTACGATGCCTTTTACCGGTATATTCCAATGTAGGCCTGCAAGTGGCAGTACTATTACAATATACAGAATTTAATTTATTTCTATATTTCCATTGATAAATAGAAATGGCAATCTAATGATTGCATGATGTTAGACCCTTGGGGCCTAAAGAGAGAAGAAAAAAAGTAAAATAAATAAAAAAAAAACTTAAGAATAAAAAAATAATACAAAAGATAAAAATTAATATCACCACCCTTTCCCCAGAATAAAAATAAGTTAAAAATGTAAAAATAAGCTTCATAGACTTTGCCGCATTTGAAAACACTTGTACACAATTATAAAAAGGTCACAGGGTTCAAAATATGCTGATGAAAAGAAAACAATGAATTTTTTTCAAAGTTTTTTTTTTGTTAAAACACTAGCAAACTAAATAAATGTGGTATTGTTGTAATTGTACTGACCCAGAGAATGAAGGACATAGGTTAGTTTTACCACATAGGGAATGCCTTAGGCCAGGGGTGGCCAACCTTACAGACACAAAGAGCCCCCAAAAAAACAATGTATGACTACCAGGAGCCACAAGCTATACATTTACACACGAGTCACCGTATTTTTCGCCCTACAAGATGCACCTAGGTTTTAACAAAGAAAAATAAGATTAAAAAAAATACTTTTCATCTGATCTGAGGTCTGCTAATCTTATTTTTGATTAGAGAAAAAAAGAAAAAAAAATATTTCATAAGACCTCAGATCAAACTCCTAAATCAGATCCCCCAATCCTCATCAGGCCTCCAAAACAGACCCCCAGTGCTCAGATCTGACAACACAAATCAGACTCCCAGTGTCAGACCCTCAGTGCTCAGATCTGCCCCATGCTCAGATCTTCCCCTCATGCTCAGATTAGACCCCCATTGCTCAGATCAGGACCCCCCCCCCCATTGCTCAGATCAGGACCTCCCCCCCATTGCTCAGATCAGGACCCCCCCCCCCCATTGCTCAGATCAGGATCCTCCCATGCTCAGATCAGGACCCCCCCCCCATGCTCAGATCAGAACCTCCCATGCTAAGATCAGACCCCCATGCTCAGCTCTATCATTTAAAAAAAATCTCCGTTGTCTCACATTGTGTGAATCAGGACGTAGTGGAGAGTAAGCTGGAGCTGCAAAGTAGCAACAGTGTCCGATCAGGAAAAGAGATCTGAGCATGGGGTGGAGAGTGAGCCGCCTGACTGCTTCCTGGCTTCACAGCTAGAGCCGCACTTGAAGAAGCTGAAGAAGCAAAGAGCCGCATGTGGCTCAAGAGCCACAGGTTGGCCACCCCTGCCTTAGGCTACTTTCACACTAACGTTTTTGCTGGATCTGGCAGGGTTCAGCAAAAATGCTTCTATTACTGATAATACAACCATCTGCATCCGTTATGAACGGATCCGGTTGTATTATCTTTAACATGAACTCCATTGAAAGTCAATAGGGGAAGGATCCGTTTTCGATTGTGTCAGAGAAAACGGATCCGTCCCCATTGACTTGCATTGTGGGTCATGACAGATGCTCCGCATCCCATGACAGAAAGAGAACTGCAGCATGCTGCGGTTTGCTGTCCGGTATGAAAACGGAACGGAATACATTTTGGAGCATTCCGTTCTGTTCAGTTACGTTTTGTCCTAATTGAGAATGAATGGGGACAAAACGGAAGCGTTTTTTTCCGATATTGAGACCCTATTACGAACTCAATACCGGAAAATAGAAACACTAGTGTGAAAGGAGCCTTCGAAACATAATGGGCAGACAGACAGCAACAGTAGCAAGATGGGGCACCTCCAGCAAGGCGAGCTCTATACATCTTAATCAGCTGGAGGAGTGTGAAAATATTTCTGAATCCAAGCTTGGTTCATTTTGACAAAAGTTATGTTTTGGACACTGGCAGAGGACAAATTGGTCCATTTGGTTGTCACCGCGCTCCCCGCAGTGCTAAAAACCCTGTATGGGATGACACTGGAGACTGGGTAAGAAATCAGATAGACAGCGTGCTGTGCCAGTTCGTGCCACTTTTCCAGTCTGCCTGCCCAGAAATCCATGGGGACTAACACTGGCCATAGTTTAGGTAGGCCTGAACTTAGCGTTGAGGCGAGAGATGTCAGCTTGCTGACTGGCCACTACCAGTGCGGCACATGGAAAAACTGCTCCATCATGTTGGGGAGACTAAAATGGCTGCTGCTGCTGCGGCTTCTGCTGCTCATGGCTGGGGTAATGGGGTGACTCTGTGGGACCGTGAAGACTGAGAGGACTGCACTGAAAGCCTTCTTTGGGTCTGCAATGAGGAGAAGGAAGAACACTGTGACCACTGGCTCCACAGCACGGTGTTGGACTCTGAAGTCACCTCCATGTCATCCTGTTGTGACTGAGAGGAGGAGTCAGCCATCCAATCCACAATCTCATCCTCTTTCTCATCAACTATAATGTTGCGCCTTTCCGAAGACAGCAGGGAAACTGCGGCCTACTGCTAGTACTACTTCTGTCTGGATAGTTGGTTCTGCTACTACCCACATTCTGGCTATGTGTCCTCCATTTGGAACCCTTCTGTAGCCTAGACATTTTTGGGCCTCTGAGATAATATTATGCACTACCCTGTGTATTGGTGTAGTAATCACGTATATATGCTGCTAGTTTGACTATAATAACTACCCCCCCCCCCCCCCCCCCAAAAAAAAAATAAAAAAATAATAAAAAATGTGTGAATATAGGGAAACTGATTAAGGCCTAAACCCTTTATCTCTCACGGATAATTTTGTGTGCTGGCCTGTGTATTGGTGTTAATCACCTATATGCCGGTTTAATTAAAATTAACAATCCCCCCAAAAATTTAAATTCCAACCATGTGGAAACTGAATATATGTAAACGGAGGCTTGACACTAAATTTCTAATTTTACTAAATTACTAATGATGTGGAGATGGCAAATGTCAATATTTTATTTGTAATAGAACGTAGATGACAGATCAAACGTTTAATCCGAGTAAATGTATCATTTTAAAGGAAAAATACGTTGATTCAAATTTTCACGGTGTCAACAAATCCCCAAAAAGTTGGGACAAGTAGCAATAAGAGGCTGGAAAAAGTAAATTTGAGCATAACGAAGAGCTGGAAGACCAATTAACACAAATTAGGTCAATTGGCAACATGATTGGGTATAAAAAGAGCTTCTCAGAGTGGCAGTGTCTCTCAGAAGCCAAGATGGGTAGAGGATCACCAATTCCCACAATGTTGCGCAGAAAGATAGTGGATCAATATCAGAAATGTGTTACCCAGCGAAAAATTGCAAAGACTTTGCATCTATCATCATCAACTGTGCATAACATCATCCGAAGATTCAGAGAATCTGGAACAATCTCTGTGCGTAAGGGGCAAGGCCGTAAAACCATACTGGATGCCCATGATCTCCGGGCCCTTAAACGACACTGCACCACAAACAGGAATGCTACTGTAAAGGAAATCACAGAATGGGCTCAGGAATACTTCCAGAAACCATTGTCAGTGAACACAATCCACCGTGCCATCCGCCGTTGCCAGCTGAAACTCTACAGTGCAAAGAAGAAGCCATTTCTAAGCAAGATCCACAAGCTCAGGCGTTTTCACTGGGCCAGGGATCATTTAAAATGGAGTGTGGCAAAATGGAAGACTGTTCTGTGGTCAGACGAGTCACGATTCAAAGTTCTTTTTGGAAATCTGGGACGCCATGTCATCCGGACCAAAGAGGACAAGGGCAACCCAAGTTGTTATTAACGCTCAGTTCAGAAGCCTACATCTCTGATGGTATGGGGTTGCATGAGTGCGTGTGGCATGGGCAGCTTGCATGTCTGGAAAGGCACCATCAATGCAGAAAAATATATTCAGGTTCTAGAACAACATATGCTCCCATCCAGGCGTCATCTCTTTCAGGGAAGACCCTGCATTTTTCAACAAGATAATGCCAGACCACATTTTGCATCAATCCCAACATCATGGCTGCGTAGGAGAAGGATCCGGGTACTGAAATGGCCAGTCTGCAGTCCAGATCTTTCACCTATAGAGAACATTTGGCGCATCATAAAGAGGAAGGTGCAACAAAGAAGGCCCAAGACGATTGAACAGTTAGAGGCCTTAGACAAGAATGGGAGAGCATTCCTATTTCTAAACTTGAGAAACTGGTCTCCTCGGTCCCCAGATGTCTGTTGAGTGTTGTAAGAAGAAGGGGAGATGCCACACAGTGGTGAAAATGGCCTTGTCCCAACTTTTTGGGGATTTGTTGACACCATGAAATTCTGATTTAACATATTTTTCTCTTAAAATGGTACATTTTCTCAGTTTAAACTTTTGTTCCGTGATTTATGTTCTATTCTGAGTAAAATATTAGAAGTTGGCACCTCCACATCATTGCATTCAGTTTTTATTCACGATTTGTAAAGTGTCCCAACTTTTTTGGAATCTGGTTTGTATATATCTTGAAAACCAAAAAGCAACCGCAGCACAGCGAAAATAAGTAAATCGGGTGCAAGTCCTCAGGGAAGGTAGGCAACCTTTCCTCTTTATACAACATATCCCAAAAATAGGCAGCACTCCAAGTATGGTGAAAAAAGGTGATGACCCGTTTTTTCCCAGGCAACGTTTCAGCCCACTCCATGAGTTTTTTGTCAAGCAAAGCAATAGTGTCACACATGAGTATAAATACCCAAATCAAGTCATGTGATGCATAAGTGAACAATTAACCATTTGGTGCATCAAACTATTACATCACATAATTATACAATCTAAAATCTCAAAATAGTACAGTGAATACATGATTATACATAGCTATTAAAAAAGACTCTGTGATTATAGATAATAGTGATAAAAATGTAAATACAGAACATCCATCTGTATACAAATATGTGATGATAAAATGCCAGTGCATAAGTCAAGTGAAGGGTTAAAAAGTAAGGACTAGCTGATGTCTCACAGCTGACCTATAATTGTAAACATATCTCAAAAACAGCGTACCATTGGTGGTTCAGTGTGCCCGCATGTAGTTGGCGTTCCCCTGTGTTCACTGCGCAAGCGCGGGGCCGGACAGTCAGTCCCACCTTCCTCGGACGTCAGCGGCACTCCTCCCAAACAACGCCCACGTGACCTAGGCATGCTGACGAAGATCACTCCGCCCGTATCAGAGGAAGAGAGGGGCGGACCATGTGACCATGCCTCGGCCAATCAGCAGCAGGGGCGTGTAAATCACCTAGGTAACCACGTAGCTTGTGTCTGTACAAGCCTATGAGTGCAATAATACTATATGGATGGGCATCAGTGGGATCATTTTGTAGAGACACACCAAGTGTAAGGTGGATGTGGGCAGCACATACATGTGATGTCCCTAGGACGCCTCGGGGCATCCAATGAAGGGACCCTGGGACACCACTCTGTAAAGTGTCGCCCCACACGTGATTGTAAAGCGGCACCTCACAAAACGGGGCACCACCTGTGCTGTCCCTACCACCTGTACAAAACTATACTATAAAATATCAAAACGACTTGATAAAGACTGGATAATATGATAGAGCAGGGCAGCATAAGACAGAAAGCCCTGTCTAGGGCCACATATCCCATGCTAATGTGCCTACAGGTGACAGGGCATGCTAATGTCCCGCCCCTGATGGCAAACATCAAGTCACCACTGTAAATGTGTACCAGTCACAAGATCACAAGTCGAATACGATCCTACAGTTACATAACTTGAAACCATAAATATAAACAAATGTATAAAACAAATTAAGCCACTGATGTCCCTTCGGTCAACAAATAAAGAAATAGCCGGGCCATGCAGACGTAGAGAACCTCTTCTGGTACGCTGAACAAATATGGCAAAGAACATCCATCTAGATGTAAAAATAAAAACACAAAATGTTACATGTCCGTAAATGAATAAAGTATATCAGTGACACTATTACATAATCATATAGACAAACAGGACAGAAGATGACAATCCATATGAGAACTAGAGATGTCCCGAATAGTTCGCCGGCGAATAGTTTCCGGCGAACATCGCTTGTTCGCGTTCGCCGCAGCGGGCGAACATATGCAATGTTCGGTCCGCCCCCTATTCGTCATCATTGAGTAAACTTTGACCCTGTACCTCAAAGTCAGCAGACACATTTCAGCCAATCAGCAGCATACCCTCCCTCCCAGACACTCCCACTTCCTGGACAGAATCAATTTTAGATTCATTCGGAAGCTGCATTCTTAGTGAGAGGAGGGAGAGTGTAGCTGCTGCTGATTTAATAGGGAAATCGATAGCTAGGCAAGTGTATTCAGTGTCCACTCCAGTCCTGAAGGATTCATCTGATCTCTGCTGTAAGGACAGCAGCCCAAAAAGCCCTTTTTAGGGCTAGAACATCAGTCTGCTTTTTTTTTTTTTTTCCCCTGTGTAATCTAATTGCAGTTGCCTGCCTGCCAGCCTGTGTGTCAGGCTTACACCGTATACTGTGCCCACTTGCCCAGTGCCACCACTCATATCTGGTGTCACAATAGCTTGCATTTAAAAAAACAAAAACTTTTTTGACTGTGAAATAATAGCAGTCAGTTGCCTGCCCTTCACACGTGTGCGTTTCAGGGCCTGCCAGGGCACAGTGTCACACCAGTGCCACTCATATCTGGTGTAACAGTAGTGTTCATAAAAAAAATATAGAAATTTGACTGTGAAATAATAGCAGTCAGTTGCTTGCCCTTCACATGTGCGCGTTTCAGGGCCTGCCAGGGCACAGTGTCACACCAGTGCCACTCATATCTGGTGTAACAGTAGTGTAAATTTAAAAAAAAAATAGAAATTTGACTGTAATAGATTGAATAGCAGTCAGTTGTCTGCAAGCGTGTGTGTCAGGCCTACAGTGTCTACTCTGGCAACTTCAGTGCACAGTGCCACTCATATCTGGTGTCACAGTAGCTTGCACGCATAGTACCACTAAACTTCTACAGCTTCCGCTAGGAACCTTGAGGCACCATCCTCCTCCACCTTAGCTTCGGGCACCTCTCAAGTTACCACTCGCCCGCCTGCCGCCACCACCAACACTAGCACCTCAGCCGCTTCACTTGATCTGTCAGAGGAGTTATTTACACATCAGTTGGAAGAAATGAGTGATGCGCAACCATTTTTGCCAGAGGATGTAGATAACAGGGATGTGTCTCAGTCAGGCAGCATTACACACATGGACGTACGGTGTGATGATGATGATGTTGTACCCGCTGCTTCTTCCTTTGCTGAGTTGTCAGATACAAGTGAAGCGGTTGATGATGACGATGTGTCCGTGGATGTCACATGGCTGCCCGCTAGAAGAGAAGAAGAACAGGGGGAAAGTTCAGATGGGGAGACAGAGAGGAGGAGGAGACGAGTTGCAAGCAGGGGGAGGTCGTCGCAAGGAGCTAGTGGCACAGTCAGACAGCATGCATCGGCACCCAGGGTCAGCCAGACAGCACGCCAATCAACGCATGCTGTTGCCACCACCAGAATGCCATCATTGCAGAGCTCAGCAGTGTGGCATTTTATTTGTGTGTCTGCCTCTGACAACAACAATGCCATTTGCAACCTGTGCCAAAAGAAACTGAGTCGTCGGAAGTCCAACACCCACCCAGGTACAACTGCTTTGCAAGGCACATGATCGCACATCACAAACGCCTATGGGATCAACACATGAGTACAAGCAGCACACAAACTCAAAGCTGCCATCCTCCTCTTGGTCCAGCATGTTCAGCCACGTCAACCACTGCTGTCCTCCTTGCCCCCTCTCAACCACCCACCACTCCGCCTCTCGCCTTGAGCAGTTCCTGCTTATCTGCCCACAGTCAGGTGTCTGTCAAGGACATGTTTGAGCGTAAGAAGCCAATGTCACAAAGTTACCCCCTTGCCCGGCGTCTGACAGCTGGCTTGTCGGAACTCTTAGCCCGCCAGCTTTTTACCATACAAGCTGGTGGAGTCTGAGGTCTTAAATTTTTTTTTTAGCTATTGGGACACCGCAGTGGAAGGTACCCGGCCGAAATTTCTTTGCACAAAAGGCAATCTCCAACCTGTACTCGATTGTGCAAAAGGAAGTAATGGCATGTCTGGCACACAGTGTTTGGTCAAGGGTCCACCTGACCACTGATACCTGGTCTGCAAAGCACGGTCAGGGCAGGTATATCGCCTACACTGCACATTGGGTAAACCTGCTGACGGCTGCCACCTGCAGAGGAGTTGGTGACACCGCCATGACTTGCAGGCAGGCCTGCTGCCACCTCCTCTACTCCTCCTACTCCATCCTCTTCCATAACCTCCTCGGCTGAGTCCTCTTCTGCTGCTGTGTCTTGCTCCACATCAACGGCACCCCTCCAGCTCCCCAGGGGCTATTCCACATCCCGGATTCGGCAGTGTCACGCCGTCTTGGGGTTGACTTGCCTGAAAGCAGAGAGTCACACCGGACCAGCACTCCTGTCCGCCCTGAACGCACAGGTGGATCAGTGGCTGACTTCGCACCAACTGGAGATCAGCAAAGTGGTGTGTGACAACGGAAGCAATTTGTTGGCAGCATTTAATTTGGGCAAGTTGACACATGTGCCGTGCATGTCACATGTGTGTAATCTGATCGTACAACGCTTTGTGCATAAGTACCCAGGCTTACAGGATGTCCTCAAGCAGGCCAGGAAGGTGTTTGGCCATTTCAGGCGTTCCTACACGGCCATGGCGCACTTTTCAGACATCCAGCGGCGAAACAACATGCGTGAGGCGCTTGATTTGCGACAGCCCGACATGTTGGAATTCAACACTCCTAATGTTTGACCGCCTGCTCCAACAAGAAAAAGCCGTCAACGAGTAATTGTATGACTGGGGTGCTAGGACAGCCTCTGCGGAGCTGGGAATTTTTTTGCCACGTTACTGGACGCTCATGCTCAATGCCTGTAGGCTCATGCGTCCTTTTGAGGAGGTGACAAACCTAGTCAGTCGCACTGAAGGCACCATCAGCGACATCATCCCATTTGTTTTCTTCCTGGAGCGTGCCCTGCGAAGAGTGCTGGATCAGGCCTTAGATGAGCGTGAAGAGGAAGAGTTGTGGTCACTATCACCACCACCAGAAACAGCCTTATCAGCATCGCTTGCTGGACCTGCGGCAACGCCGGAAGAGGAGTGTGAGGAAGAGGAGTCAGAGAAGGAATGTGGCTTTGAGGAGGAGGAGGAAGATCAACCACAACAGGCATCCCAGCGTGCTCGTTGTCACCTATCTGGTGCCCATGGTTTTGTACATGGCTGGGGGGAAGAACATACCTTCAGTGAGATCACTGAGGACGAGGAACGGGACATGAGTAGCTCGGCATCCAACCTTGTGCAAATGGGGTCTTTCATGCTGTCGTGCCTGTTGAGGGACCCTCGTATAAAAAGGCTGAAGGAGAACGACCTGTACTGGGTGTTCACGCTACTAGACCCCCGGTATAAGCAGCGAGTGCCTGAAATGTTACCGAATTACCAGAAGTCAGAAAGGATGCAGCAGTTCCAAAACAAGTTAAAAAGTATTCTTTACACAGTGTATAAGGGTGATGTCACAGCACAACAGGAATCTAACAGGGGAAGAGGTGAAAGTAATCCTCCTCCTACCACGACCACGCCGGCAAGGACAGGACGCTTTACAGACGTGTTGTTGATGGAGGACATGCAGAGCTTTTTAAGTCCTACGCATCGCCACAGCCCTTCAAGGTCCACACTCGGCCGACAGGTAGCAGACTACCTCCCCTTAACTGCAGATATCGACACTCTGAGGAGCGATGAACCCCTTGACTACTGGGTGTGCAGGCTTGACCTGTGGCCTGAGCTATCCCAATTTGCGATAGAACTTCTGGCCTGCCCCGCTTCAAGTGTCCTGTCAGAAAGGACCTTCAGTGCAGCAGGAGGTATTGTCACTAAGAAGAGAAGTCGCCTAGGTCAAAAAAGTCTAGATTACCTCACCTTTATTAAGATGAATGAGGGATGGATCCCGAAGAGACTGACAGTGGGCGATACATTCGACTAAAAAAGGCCTGATGATGAGATGATCTGCCTTGGGCTAAAAATGGTCCACATGCCGTATGACTTGCATGACTTATCCGCCACCAACTAGGGTTCAAGCCGCAATGTTTTAGGGCACTTTCTGCCTGGGAAACAAACATCAATTTTTCTGGCCGCTGCTACAGCAGCGGCTGCAACAATACCAAATTTTTCAGGCATGTGTATATGCCTAATTTTTCTGGCCACTGGTGCTGCACTGTGGCTTCAAAACCCAAACAAAAAAAAAAGGCACATACATGTGTCAATTCCCCTTCGTGATCGTTACCTTGTTGTGGTGAAGGGGCTTGCGTATCACAATGAAGCGACCTCCTCTATGAGTGTGTTGGCAATAGCAATGTTGGCACACCCCAGATGATAAGGTCGTTGCTTCATTGTGAACAGACCAAAAGCGATCGGCTGGATAATTTTGCATAGAAAAAACATTAATTTTCTTTGTGATCATCTAAGGTGATCATTAAAGACTACTAGGCCAACAATGGGCCCACACTGCAGAATCATTGTTTTCTGGGTCACTTAACTGTCACTGAACTACCTCAGCACGACCATAGGCTTTTAAAAAAAAAATTGGGGACGTAACAGGGATTAAACTGATAAGAATAGTACTACTTAACACGCCACTCATATCTGGTGGCACATTAGATTGCACACGCAGTGCCCCAAATTGGAATTAAGAGGACCGACCAAGCATCTTTTTCCATCTCCCGGTTCCTAAAATCTATGCCATATACACGTCCCCTGATAGGGGACGTAACAGGGATTAAACTGATAAGAATAGTACTATTAACACGCCACTCATATCTGGTGGCACATTAGATTGCACGCGCAGTGCCCCAAATTTGAAGTAGGAGGACCGACCAAGCATATTTTTCCATCTCCCGGTTCCTAAAATCGATGCCATATACACATCCCCTGATAGGGGACATAACAGGGATTAAACTGATAGGAATAGTACTACTTAACACACCTTATAATAACGCAGAGAGAGGCAATGCAGAGAGAGGAGTCTGAAGAAGAGGACTCAGAGGAGGAAGGTGGCTTTGAGGAGGTGGAAGACCAAACACAGCAGGCGTCCCAGGGGGCTTGTTGCCACCTTTCGGGGACCCTTGGTGTTGTACGTGGCTGGGTGGAGGAAGAGACCTTTAATGACATCAGTGAGGACAAGGAACAGGACATGGCTAGCTTGGTATCCAACCTTGTGCAAATGGACTGTTTGTGGTTGTTTGCGGTGCGTTAAACAGGGGAGTTTGGTCTGTCACTGTGAAGCGGGCGTAACCGTTACACTACCTGATCGATACAACATCATACCTGATGTTTTAAAGCACGTTTTTCCAAACAATTTAGGAATGTTAGGTGATTTATGCCCTTTATGGATTAAAACCCGACTCTGCGTCAACTACGTAATTTTCCATGGGAGTTTTGCCATGGATCCCCCTCCGGCATGCCACAGTCCAGGTGTTAGTCCCCTTGAAACAACTTTTCCATCACTATTGTGGCCAGAAAGAGTCCCTGTGGGTTTAAAAATTTGCCTGCCCATTGAAGTCAATGGCGGTTCGCCCGTTCACCGTTCGCGAACGGAAAATTTTATGTTCGCGACATCTCTAATGAGAACGAGAGCTGCATAATATATGCCATATAACCCCCATTTAAACTCTGTATTCAACCCATTGGGTTTCAGAGTATGTAAACGATATATGCATACCAATTCTCTATGTTTCTGTGCTTCTTCCCTATCTCCACCTTTTCTAAGGGAGAATGTGATCGATGATTCTAAATCTAAGGTCTTTCTCTCTGTGCCATGTCATGGTCTTACCTTCTTGCCGTCCTCCTTCGTTTGACATGTGCTGGCGGCCATCTTGGTTTCTGGGTTTCTTGTAGCCTCCCACCCTGCGGCTTCTCCTTCCCACTGGGAGGAGCTGGATGCCTAGCTCATATATATAGGAGGTCTGTGGCTTCAGTTCCTTGCTTGGTCCTCCTGTGTTCACATGCTTCTAAGACTGCTGCTGCTTCTGGTTCCTGATCCTGCCTCGTCTGACTACCCCGCTGGTTCCTGATCCTGGCTTCGTCTGACTACCCTGCTGGTTCCTGATCCAGGCTTCGTCTGACTACCCTTCTGGTTCCTGACCTCTGGCTACGCAAGACTCTGCTTCGGTTTAGCCATCCGTTTGGACTTTTGCTTACAGCTTGATTTCAATAAAGCCTTCTTATTTCCACTTATCTCTTGTTGTACGTCTGGTTCATGGTTCCATGACATTAGGACCAAGCCATGAATTCTGACGGTACAGGGCCATCCTCGCTACCTACGCTGGTTGCCAGACTTGATCAGCAGGATCACCTGTTGGGTCGGTTCGCTGTGGCGTTGCAAACCCTGCTTGAACGCACGGCTCATTTCGCTTCCGTTGCCGATGGGTCGGTTGTCGCTCCTGGGCCCGCTCCTACTGCCGCTCCGGTTGTTGCGCCAGAGTCTACCCTGACACCTGTTGCTGCGCCTGCGGTGTCTCGGGGTATGACCGGTTCTGCCCCCCTTCCACAGCGCTTTGGGGGAGAGCCAACTCAGTGCCGAGGTTTCCTTAACCAGGTGGGCATTTATTTCGAGTTGCTGCCACATGCCTTTCCTACTGAGAGATCAAAGGTGGGCTTCTTGATCTCGCTGCTCTCGGACAAGGCCTTGGCCTGGGCCAGCCCTTTATGGGAGAACAACAATCCGGTGGTTGCCGAGTTTTCCGGTTTTGTTGCTTCTCTTCGGAAGGTATTCGATGTGCCGGCTCGTGCTGCCTCTGCTGCGAAGCTCCTTATGTCCATCAGACAGGGTTCACGATCCGTAGCTGAATACGCCATTGAGTTTCGTACCCTGGCAGCAGAGGTGGGCTGGAATAATGAGGCTCTGGTCGCTGCTTTCTCTCATGGTCTCTCGGATGCCTTGAAGGATGAGGTTGCAGCTAAGGACCTACCAGTGGAGCTCGAGTCTCTTATTTCTTTCCTGATTTTGATTGACACCAGACTCAGGGAGAGACCTTCCTTTAAGGAGAGCCTGCGGAGGTCTTCTAACAGATTGGCGCCTACGTTTGCTGTCCCACCCGTGCCTCCCTCTCCTCCCACGCCTCCTGGGGATGACTTGTCTGGGGGTGAACCCATGCAGCTGGGGTTTGCTCGCCTGTCCGAGGGGGAGAGGGTACTCCGGAGACGCGAGGGCCGATGCATGTACTGTGGTCTCGGTGGGCATTTTCGGTTGGCATGTCCGAACCGTCCGGGAAACGCTCGCACCTGAGATCCTGTCGGGGGCAGATCTTGGGTGGAGTCTCCTCGTCCCCGGTTTCCCGTGTTGACAAACCACTGATCACTGTTGTCCTCTCCTGGGTCGGGGGCTCGGTGACGACCCAGGCGTTGGTGGACTCTGGTGCTGGTGGTTTGTTCATTGATAGTGTGTTCGCTGCCGCCAATTCCATTCCTCTGCAGCCTCGAGGTTCCCCACTGGCTCTTGAGGCGATAGACGGCAGACCCCTTCTGCCGCCACACGTGACTCATGAGACCCTTCCAGTGGGGATAGCCATTGGTGCCGTTCACAGAGAGTCGGTCTGTCTCCAGGTTATTTCGTCTCCACACTACTCGGTGGTCTTGGGGTACCCCTGGCTCCAGAAGCATAATCCGACTTTCGATTGGAGATCGGCCGAGATCCTCTCAGTGGTCACCGCAGTGTGGGGCTAGTTGCATCCATGGGCCTGTCAAGTTGCTGTGTACTTCCTCGGACTCTCTGTTGCCTCCTGAATACGAAGAGTACCGGGATGTATTCGATAAGGTGCGCGCGGTTGCCCTACCTCCGCACCGCCCATACGATTGTGCCATAGAGTTACAATCTGGTGCCGTTCCTCCTCGTGGCAAAGTCTATCCACTGTCGGTAGCGGAGAATGAGGCCATGGAGGAGTACGTGAGGGAGGCGCTTTCACGCGGACACATTCGCAAATCCTCGTCCCCGGCAGGGGCTGGATTTTTCTTTGTGAAAAAGAAGGGCGGTGAGTTGAGGCCTTGCATCGATTACAGGGGTCTCAATCGCATCACGATCAAGAACGCTTACCCGATACCCTTGATTTCCGAGCTGTTCGATCGCCTCAAAGGGGCCACGGTCTTTACCAAACTCGACCTGAGGGCGGCATATAACCTGGTAAGGATCAAGGCGGGCGATGAGTGGAAGACCGCGTTTAACACCAGGACCGGTCATTATGAATCCTTGGTTATGCCCTTTGGGTTGTGCAATGCGCCCGCAGTCTTCCAGGAATTCATCAACGATGTTTTCCGTGACCTGTTGCAGCAGTGTGTGGTGGTCTATTTGGATGACATCTTGGTATATTCTGAATCCATGGAGGCCCACATTATGGATGTCAGACGAGTGTTGCAACGGTTACGAGAGAACAGGCTGTTCGGTAAGCTTGAGAAATGCGAATTTCACCGATCCCAGGTAACCTTCTTAGGTTACATCATTTCCGCTGAGGGGTTCTCCATGGATCCTGAGAAGGTTTCGGCTGTCTTACAGTGGCCCCAGCCCAGTGGTCTCCGTGCCCTGCAGCGCTTTTTGGGCTTCGCCAATTATTATCGGAAGTTCATCAGGGACTTTTCTATGCTAGCCAAGCCTCTCACGGATCTGACCAGGAAGGGCAGTAATTTCCAGGTCTGGCCGCTCGAGGCCATCCGAGCTTTTGAGGCTCTAAAGTCCGCCTTTGTGTCGGCTCCGATTCTGTCGCATCCCAACCCTGGGTTGCCCTTTGTCCTCGAGGTGGACGCGTCTGAGACGGGAGTAGGCGCCCTTCTGTCTCAGCGTCGAACACCAGAGGGTCCTCTGCTTCCTTGTGGGTTTTACTCCCGGAAACTGTCTTCCGCGGAGTGCAACTATCAGATTGGTGACAGGGAGTTATTGGCCATCGTGCAGGCCCTTAAAGAATGGAGGCACTTGCTCGAGGGTTCGGTGGTTCCGGTTCTCATCCTGACGGACGACAAGAATCTGACCTACCTTTCTGAGGCCAAGAGATTGACACCACGTCAGGCCAGATGGGCTCTGTTCTTGTCACGTTTTAATTACGTGGTCTCCTACCTACCCGGTTCCAAGAACATCAGAGCGGATGCCTTATCACGGCAGTACTCCGAGCTGTCCTGGGGAGGAGTCGATTCCGACTTCGGTCATACCTCCGAATCAGATCCTGGCCGCCATTCGCACCAGCCTGACCTCTCCCCTGGGTGAGCAGATTTTGGCGGCTCAATCTGGTGCTCCCTCTGGGAGACCCAACGGCAGATGTTTTGTGCCTGAGGAGTTGCGCACTCGGTTGTTGCGAACCTACCATAACTCCAAGGCCGCGGGGCATCCTGGAAAGAATCAGCTGTCCTGGGCTGTTTCACGTCTGTTCTGGTGGCCTTCTCTACGTTCCGACATCGCCGCATATGTAGCGGCATGCTCCGTTTGTGCCCAGAGTAAGTCCCCTCGGCACCTTCCGTTGGGCCTTTTGCAACCCATAGCCACCGGGGAGCGCCCATGGTCACACCTGGGGATGGATTTCATTGTGGACCTCCCTGCATCCCGAGGCCATACGGTCATTCTCATGATTGTGGATCGGTTTTCCAAAATGTGCCACTGTGTTCCTCTCAAGAAGTTACCCTCTGCACAAGAGTTGGCCACGATTTTCGCCAGGGAGGTCTTCCGGTTGCACAGTTTGCCCAAGGAGATTGTGTCGGATCGGGGGAGTCAGTTTGTGTCCAGGTTCTGGCGCGCCTTTTGTTCCCAGTTGGGGATTCATCTCTCTTTCTCCTCGGCCTACCACCCTCAGTCCAATGGGGCCGCAGAACGATCCAATCAGGCCTTGGAGCAATTCCTTTGTTGCTATGTCTCCGATCACCAAGACAATTGGGTTGACCTCCTGCCTTGGGCTGAGTTTGCCAGGAACACGGCGGTGAACTCTTCCTCTGGGACGTCTCTCTTCATGGCCAATTATGGGTTCCAACCTGCCGTGTTACCGGAGGTATTCTCTCCCCAGGATATTCCGGCTGTGGAGGATCACCTTTCCGTCCTACGTGCTTCTTGGGTACAGATCCAGAGGTCCCTTGAGGTCTCTGCGCAGCGCCAGAGACTCCAGGCTGATCGCAGACGAGCGCCCGCTCCTTCCTACCAGGTCGGAGACCGTGTATGGTTGTCCACCCGCAACCTCAACCTTCGAGTGCCCACTCCCAAGTTGGCGCCTCGCTTTGTTGGTCCCTTCCGAGTGCTTCGCAGGGTAAACCCGGTAGCCTATGCCCTTGCGCTTCCTCCTGGCATGCGGATCTCCAACGTGTTTCATGTCTCCCTGTTGAAGCCATTGGTGTGTAATCGTTTCACTTCCTCGGTTCCTCGGCCTCGTCCGGTCCAAGTGGGCAATCGTGAGGAGTATGAGGTGAGCAATATCCTGGACTCACGCCTGGTCCGCGGTCGGTTGCAGTTTTTGGTCCATTGGCGTGGTTATGGTCCAGAGGAGCGTTCCTGGGTTCCCTCCGCAGATGTCCATGCTCCTGCTTTGCTCCGAGCCTTCCACGCACGCTTCCCTCAGAAACCGTTCCTTACTACGCGGAGGAGGGGCCCTTGAGGGGGAGGTACTGTCATGGTCTTACCTTCTTGCCGTCCTCCTTCGTTTGACATGTGCTGGTGGCCATCTTGGTTTCTGGGTTTCTTGTAGCCTCCCACCCTGCGGCTTCTCCTTCCCACTGGGAGGAGCTGGATGCCTAGCTCATATATATAGGAGGTCTGTGGCTTCAGTTCCTTGCTTGGTCCTCCTGTGTTCACATGCTTCTAAGACTGCTTCTGGTTCCTGATCCTGGCCTCGTCTGACTACCCCGCTGGTTCCTGATCCTGGCTTCGTCTGACTACCCTGCTGGTTCCTGATCCAGGCTTCGTCTGACTACCCTTCTGGTTCCTGACCTCTGGCTACGCAAGACTCTGCTTCGGTTTAGCCATCCGTTTGGACTTTTGCTTACAGCTTGATTTCAATAAAGCCTTCTTATTTCCACTTATCTCTTGTTGTACGTCTGGTTCATGGTTCCATGACAGCCCAGCTTCAGCAAAATGTTTGGATACTGGTAAATCTTTATTTTATTTTTGTCGAATGGTATACCTGTGCTGATTAAGACGTCTTTAAATCAATAGTAGTCTCTCCTACATATAGTAGGTCACAAGGACACTGGAGTAGATAGATAACAAAAGAACTATCACATGCTGATAGTGACGTGTACGTAAAAACGGGTGAGTGAACCTATCACCTTTAAGCATGTAGCTGCAGTTTACAGAATTCAGGTATGAAAAACATCCTTTCCTTCTTGTGCCTATGTAGGATTGACTTAGTTACTTTACTCCCCATTTACAATCCCCCTTTACAAGCTTATCTCGCAAGTTGGAAGACCTCCTATACGACATAAGGAGGGGAGCCTGAAATTCCTTAACATGACGTAGATTGCTACCTATCGAGGTACCCTTTTAATAACATCAATAATATACAATAGAGCTTAAAGTGTACTTGGCGTCTGTTTGGACAGTTGATTTGTTCATAATAATCTTTACTGAGGGAATATGAATTCTATCATATATGAGCAAATACATTCTTGATATATTTCGCATTTATTATTTTCTGTGTATCTAGATTAGGCCACATTATCAACTATAGGCCTGAATACGGGATCTCCCCTATCGGGGCGGCCATTGCGTTTTGTAGGCAGGGATCAAAGTTCAGGGTGACTAGTAGGGAGAGTGCCCCTAGTCTATACAACCACCCTGCCTATGAAATCATCCCTTCCTATATCATGGAATACTGATGATCATTGGATCCCGACTATATGTATTATTTGTTGTTTTGTTCAACATGTGCTACATGTGGGGTTATTTTAATATAATAATATAATAAAGGCTACGTTTTATATTAGTGGTACTCTGTGATAGTAGTACGCAAAATGGGCTTTTTTAATAGCTGCAGCTATTTGATAGCTACATCCAGTATAAGTACGCGTAAAAATTGACTCCTGGGGAGGGACTTAATCATTGCACGTGGATGACAGCTATCAAAACCCAACAGTGTATTGCAATCCATCAGTTTAATAAAAAGATCCATGATTAATGATTCACCCTGAACTCTAACCATCGTGTCCAAAAACTGGACCTGTTGAGTGGAATGAGTCAGGGTGAACTTGATATCTGGGTCAATTGTATTAAGGAAACAATGGAAATCCAAAAGGTCCTCCTCCATGCCATTCCAGGCCACAAACAAATCATCTATGTATCTCCACCACCCCAGCACATGGATGAAGTGGTGGGACACATAGACATGGTCTGCCTCAAGGTACGACATGAAGGCGTTGCCGTACGTAGGCACCATATTTGAACCCATTGCGGTTCCTCGCAATAGAAGGCAGTAGCCATCTTTGAACGCAAAGTAATTATGTCTTAACACAATATTCAATAGATCTATAATGAATTCCTTACATTCTACAGTATAGTTCGTATGGGACAAGCATCTCCGGATAGCCTCAACACCCCTATCGTGATTGATAGAGGTGTAAAGGCTAGTCACATCAAAAGATGCTAAGATGGTTGTAGAAGTCACTGCAATATTTGAGATTTTATCCAAAAAATAAATGAACGAGCAGAGATAGCAGTTTGTCCAAAAAAATGGCAATGTTAGAAAACAACGAATCTCTACCCGATACTATTGGCCTACTGGGAGGGGGGGGGGGTTCTAAGGACTTGTGTATTTTAGGCAATCTTAGTTATATTGAACCCCCCCCCCCCCCCCCCACAAAAAAAAAAAAAAAAGGATTTCTGTGAAAATTGCAGGAAAAAAAAGAATTTACTTGCAGGTAGCTGCTTTTGAGGTGCACTTCTGATAGCAGGCACAGCCAGCCTGTCACGGATGAAGTTGCAGATAGCTGGAACATATAAATAAACGATCGACTTGCTTGAGGAGCATAAAGGTGAGCCCTTTAAAACCCTAAGAGCTCTCCCTGACTGCTATGCACATGCAAGGTTCTCAGTGGTAGACGATTGCATGCCCACGTACCTAAGACTGTGTGACACCTGAAAACCCTATAATAGTGAGGGGACACGACCACCGGCTCCCTGCACTTAATACGGTCGGAGTCAGGTTCACCTAGAATCAAGCCAGCAAGGAAACACAATAAAGGAAAAGACTTATCTGAGCAAACAGCAGTAGCAGCCTCCAGGAATGAACACTTCATCCAGGAATTAGTATAAACCACAAAGTGAGGCAGCATGGGAGGGAATATAAAGGAAGACGATTAGTATAAATAAGTGACACCTGGCAGAAGGAAAGGAGATGACAAAGTGAAACCAAAACAAAGAACGTCATACAAGAGGTAGAGAAGAACGTCTGCTAGACCTTCTCACAGAACTGGAGGTGACACAGCCATAGGTCCTATCTCCTGTTTCTTACCTGTCTGTCAGCTGCCCTGCTTCTCTCTGTTGTTCACAACACACACAATTCTTCTTTGGAATCCTAGCCTTTCACTTCACTGTCCCTGGCATTAAGCTTGACTGATTTCTGACTGTTCCTGATTGTTTTTCCACTGTCCCCGACTCCATAGGATCGTTTTCCTGGCAAACACCGTCATACACAATCACCCTCTCTCAAAACCTAGCGCAGAATGTCTTTCTGCTCATTCTGTCTGCTGCAGCACTGACTGGTGGAGATGGCCTTGTGGTTTGCGGTGAACTTTGCTCGTTCGTGGTTCGCCGAACATGCGAACATATGGCGATGTCCGCCGGCGCCATATTCTTTTGCATTGTGCCGAACTTTGACCCATGACACATCCATCAGGTGGGACAGGACAGCCAATTGAGACGTTTCAGCACATGGACACACCCCCTACCCTATAAAAAAAAACGATCTAGCTGCCATTTTACATTCAGTCTTTTGCCAGTGTAGGGAGAGGTTGCTGTGTGGAGCAGGGACAGACTGTTAGAGACACCAAACGCTAGTTAATGGGGCCACAAAAGCCCTTTTAAGGACTGGTATAGGTGTGCTATCGATATGTGTGACATACAGAGGGGTGTGATATACTTATAATATACTTTCTAACATAGAAAGTATATTATAGTGCATTTGTATTGTGCAGCAGTTGTGTGCGGTTCTGTTGCGATACTGCAGCTATACAGAGGGACAAACGCTATTGGAACAATTAATTGCAACTGGTGTGATATACCAGTTGCCCCCCAAAAAAACTGATCAGTTTTTTTTTCAGCAGGGGAGATCGTGACCGATAAACGCACTTGCCTAACTCACGACACTGTGGACTACCTCACATTTCTAAAAATGAATGAGGCATGGATCTCGGAGGAATTCAACACCTGTGACGACCACGTTTAATTTAATTTCCTCATGCCAGCCCACACATATCCGCCACCACACAGAACAAATAATGGTCCCTGTCTTATGTAAATACAGCAGCATAAAAGGCCTTTTCTGTCCGGTGAATGCCTAATGTTTGGGACCTCAGAAAAATTCAACACCTGTGATGACCACATGTAATTGAATTTCAACTATTATAAAAAATTTTTTTCAAGAGGGGGGATTTCGTTAGCCATGTTAGGAATTACAACAGTTTGCATATGTGCCTCCCACTTGTTAATGGACCAAAAGTAATGGGACAGAATAATAATCATTAATCAAACTTTCACTTTTTAATACTTGGTTGCAAATCCTTTGCAGTCAATTACAGCCTGAAGTCTGGAACGCATAGACAGATGCTGAGTTGTATTCCTTTTGATGCTCTGCCAGGCCTCTACTGCAACTGTCTTCAGTTCCTGCTTGTTCTTGGGGTATTTTCCCTTCAGTTTTGTCTTCAGCAAGTGAAATGCGTGCTCAATCGGATTCAGGTCAGGTGATTGACTTGGCCATTGCATAACATTCCACTTCTTTCCCTTAAAAAACTGTTTGGTTGCTTTCGCAGTATGCTTTGTGTCATTGTCCTTCTGCACTGTGAAGCGCCATCCAATGAGTTCTGAAGCATTTGGCTGAATTTGAGCATATACAGTAATATTGCCCGAAACACTTCAGAATTCCTCCTGCTGCTTTTGTCAACAGTCAGATCATCAATAAATACAAGAGAACCAGTTCCATTGGCAGCCATACATGCCCACGCCATGACACTACCACCACCATGCTTCACTGGTCAGGTGGTATGCTTAGGATCATGAGAAGTTCTTTTCCTTCTCCATACTCTTCTCTTCCCATCACTCTGGTACAAGTTGATCTTGGTCTCATCTGTCCATAGGATGTTGTTCCGGCTTTTTTAGATGTCTTTTGGCATACTCTAATCTGCCCTTCCTGTTTTTGAGGCTCCCCAATAGTTTACATCTTGTGGTGAACCCCCTGTATTTACTCTGGTGAGGTCTTCTCTTGATTGTTGACTTTGACACACAGACACCTACCTCCTGGAGAGTGTTCTTGATCTGGCCAACTGTTGTGAAGGGTGTGTTCTTCACCAGGGAACTAATTATTCGGTCATCCACCACAGTCGTTTTCCGTGGTCTTCCGGGTCTTTTGGTGTTGCTGAGCTCACCGGTGCATTCCTTCTTTTTAAGAATGTTCCAAACAGTTGTTTTGGCCACGCCTAATGTTTTTGCTATCTCTCTGAAAAAATGAAACTTTTCTTGTGGTGGTGCCAGTCGTGTTAGGAGCCAGTCTGAAGTTCCCCCTTGGATGCGTCATATATGAAAAAGCACAGCACTCACTTGTCTTTAATTATGCAGGATTTATTCACCAACAAAAATGCATTTTTGTTGGTGAATAAATCCTGCATAATTGAAGACAAGTGAGTGCTGCTCTTTTTCATATATGACGCATAACACACACCTGGCTATGGAACAGCTGAGAAGCCAATTGTCCCATTACTTTTGGCCCCTTAACAAGTGGGAGTCACATATGCAAACTGTTGTAATTCCTACACCGTTCACCTGATTTGGATGTAAATACCCTCAAATTAAAGCTGACAATCTGCAGTTAAAGCACATCTTGTCCGTTTCATTTCAAATCCATTGTGGTGGTGTATAGGGCCAAAAATGTTAGAATGTCCCAATATTAATGGACCTGACTGTATGTATTTGACATGTATTTGTACTGGCCTGCAGTAAAATTGATATCCAATGACCATCTAATATACTTCCAGCCACATAATCAATTGTTCTTTTCTGTACATTGAATGAATAATTTTTGGGGCCTGTACTCCACTGGCCTGAAGTAAAATTGTTATCCAATGACCGCCTAATATATCTCCAGCCACATAATCACTTGATATTTTCTGTCCGGGGAATGCCTAATGTTTGGGGCCTGTACTCCCATGGCCTAAAATAAAAAATTTCTAGACTCCAGCAGGCCACATTTTTGACAGTTTCCCTTTAAGACGCATAAAAAAGGCCCCTGATTAAAATACATATTTTTTGTGGCAATTTTTGCCATTGATCCCCCTCTGGTATGTCACTGTCCATGTTGTGGGACGATTTGTGCACTTCTGGTAAGTATTTGGTGGCTGCAATGTCAAACTATATACAGACGTGGACAAAATTGTTGGTACCCTTTGGTCAATGAAAGAAAAAGTCACAATGGTCACAGAAATAACTTTAATCTGACAAAAGTAATAATAAATTAAAATTCTATAAATGTTAACCAATGAAAGTCAGACATTGTTTTTCAACCATGCTTCAACAGAATTATGTAAAAAAATAAACTCATGAAACAGGCATGGACAAAAATGATGGTACCCCTAGAAAACACAGAACATAATGTGACCAAAGGGACATGTTAATTCAAGGTGTGTCCACTAATTAGCATCACAGGTGTCTACAACCTTGTAATCAGCCATTGGGCCTATATATGGCTCCAGGTAATCACTGTGTTGTTTGGTGATATGGTGTGTACCACACTCGACATGGACCAGAGGAAGCAAAGGAAAGAGCTGTCTCAAGAGATCAGAAAGAAAATTATAGACAAGCATGTTAAAGGTAAAGGCTATAAGACCATCTCCAAGCAACTAGATGTTCCTGTGAGTACAGTTGCACATATTATTCATAAGTTTAAGATCCATGGGACTGTAGCCAACCTCCCTGGACGTGGCCGCAGGAGGAAAATTGATGACAAATCTAAGAGACGGATAATCCGAATGGTAACAAAAGAGCCTAGAAAGACTTCTAAAGAGATTCAAGGTGAACTTCATGCTCAAGGAACATCAGTGTCAGATCGCACCATCCGTCGTTGTTTGAGCCAAAGTGGACTACATGGGAGACGACCAAGGAGGACACCATTGTTGAAAACGAATCATAAAAAAGCAAGACTGGAATATGCCAAACTACATGTTGACAAGCCACAAAGCTTCTGGGAGAATGTCCTGTGGACAGATGAGACAAAAATCGAAGTTTTTGCCAAGGCACATCAGCTGTATGTTCACAGACGAAAAAATGAAGCATATCAAGAAAAGAACACTGTCCCTACTGTGAAACATGGAGGAGGCTCTGTTATGTTCTGGGGCTGCTTTGCTGCGTCTGGCACAGGGTGTCTTGAATCTGTGCAGGGTACAATGAAATCTCAAGACTATCAAGGAATTCTAGAGAGAAATGTACTAGCCAGTGTCAGAAAGCTTGGTCTCAGTCGCAGGTCATGGGTCTTGCAACAGGACAATGACCCAAAACACACCGCTAAAAACACCCAAGAATGGCTAAGAGGAAAAAATTGGACTATTCTAAAGTGGCCTTCTATGAGCCCTGACCTCAATCCTATTGAGCATCTTTGGAAGGAGCTGAAACATGCAGTCTGGAAAAGGCACCCTTCAAACCGGACACAACTGGAGCAGTTTGCTCATGAGGAGTGGGCCAAAATACCTGCTGAGAGGTGCAGATGTCTCATTGACAGTTACAGGAAGCGTTTGATTGCAGTGATTGCCTCAAAAGGTTGCGCAACAAAATATTAAGTTAGGGGTACCATCATTTTTGTCCATGCCTGTTTCATGAGTTTATTTTTTTACATAATTCTGTTGAAGCATGGTTGAAAAGCAATGTCTGACTTTCATTGGTTAACATTTATAGAATTTTAATTTATTATTACTTTTGTCAGATTAAAGTTATTTCTGTGACCATTGTGACTTTTTCTTTCATTGACCAAAGGGTACCAACAATTTTGTCCACGTCTGTATATATTAATATCTTATATGAGATAAAATGTCAATAAAATATGGAAATCAGTCAGGAAATCCACTATGCGGACAAAAAAACGCCTTTTCTTTTATCTTGAGACTCTAAATTTAATTTATGCAATTAATGAAAACAAAGGGGCGATCAAATATTCAAAAATATGAAATAATTTATTTATAAATAAGTAAAAATCCAATATAAAACAGATTTAAAATCAATGGATAGATAAATTGACGCAGTACCAACAAACCACCACTAGATGGTGGTGTAACCCACTACTGCTTTCTCACCAGCATAAAATTATCCAAAGACAAATGAAATATATATCATACACAATTGAATATAAAAAGGATAAACACGGATTAATACTGGAAGCATAACTGATCCACTATCTCCTTATGACCAATCAAAAATATATACAGTACAGACCAAAAGTTTCTCATTCAAAGAGTTTTCTTTATTTTCATGACTATGAAAATTGTAGATTCACACTGAAGGCATCAAAACTATGAATTAACACATGTGGAATTATATACATAACAGAAAAGTGTGAAACAACTGAAAATATGTCATATTCTAGGTTCTTCAAAGTAGCCACCTTTTGCTTTGATTACTGCTTTGCACACTCTTGGCATTCTCTTGATGAGCTTCAAGAGGTAGTCACCTGAAATGGTTTTCACTTCACAGGTGTGCCCTGTGAGGTTTAATAAGTGGGATTTCTTGCCTTATAAATGGGGTTGGGACCATCAGTTGCGTTGTGGAGAAGTCAGGTGGATATACAGCTGATAGTCCTACTGAATAGACTGTTAGCTGCTTTTTTCTTGCCATAATACAAATTCTAAGTAAAGAAAAATGACTAGCATTAGGGAGGTGTTTAACACTATATGTTCCCTCAGTATGGGGACTCTTGACTATATGTCGAGAGGAATATATCTTATTAATACCACAATCAGCAAATACAAATATACGTTACCAGGTCAAGGATGAACAGGGTTTCGGGTGTGATCAGTTCTCAAAACTCTTCCAGTAGACAAAAATTGATCCAAGTTTCTTTTTGTTGATAGTTGTAAGTTGATAGTTGCAGTTGTTTCAGTTGAAGAGTGTAGATCCTGTCTAACCTTTTACATGCATACTTTATACCCCATGTTATCTAAGAACTCAACCCCTTCTAGATTAGGGATCTCCAATCAGACAAGTTGGGTGTATTTGTATGCAGATAATAATAATGTCATTAAATAAGGAGAGAAAAGAAGAAATGAATCGCACATCCACTGCTAATGCTATGATCTCATCCCTGCGTTCCTGCAGGAGACAGCACTAAATAGCGCATGTGTACCACCTCCAAGCTACATGCTAAATGAGGCATTTGTGTACATTTTGATCAAAAAGCAATAAGCCCACTCACCACGCCAAGGTTGCCTAAAATTGGCGCGGCGCTACACGGCGATCACCAGCGCTGTGGCGCCATCCCGGCCGGCGGCGGGACCCAGTGATCAAACAGCACCCCTGCTGCTTGACCATGCCATACCTAGCTCTGGCCCCCACCAACCAGCCAGAAAAACAGCACAGTCATTTTAATAATGTCATTTTAACCCCCGAAATACTGGTTAAAATGACATACTATTATCTAGAGGTGGGACGAATCCAATTCTTTTCGAATCAGAATCAGAAATGGTTCTCGAATATATTGAATCTTTCGAATCTCGAATCCTACGTATCCTGTAAATAAGAATTGTGTGTACGGTGTAAGAAACAGTCAGACCGCGTCAGTTTGTCTGAACCTCCGCCTTCACCCCCCAGTCACGGTCGCACCCTCTATGACCGCGATCATTAGGCCCCTGCTCCTATCACTACAGAAATACTGAGTAATACAGGGCCCCATACCTCTTACATCCAGTGACGTCTCCTTTGATGTACATGGTCTCTTTCCTCATCTTCTCCTTTCAGACCTTCAGACCAGACTACCATTTTTCAGCCATTTTTCGTCTCTGCAGTTTGACAAAAAAAAAAAATCTTAGTTTACTACTTTACCATCATCCTCCCATCTTCTGGACAAATCATTCTACCACCCCCAAAACTGTGCCACTGTGCTCCGCAATACTATACTGCAGAAACAGATAATACCCCTGATAATACTAGTACCACACAGAGCCCCCTATATAAAATACCCCTTCTTTGTGGCCTCAGTAAATGCCCCCATAGTGCCACCCAATAATGTGACAGTAAGTGTCCCCATAGATGCCCCCCTAATTATGTGCCAGTATCAAGTGCCTCTCTCCCCCCCCCCCACATGTGCCAGTACCAAATGCGGAGTGCCTCTCTCCTCCCCCGCATGTGCCGGTATCATAGTGCCATCTCCCCCAATAATGTGCCAGTATCATAGTGCCATCTCCCCCCATAATGTGGCAGTATCATAGTGCCATCTCCCCCCATAATGTGGCAGTATCATAGTGCCATCTCCCCCCATAATGTGCCAGTATCATAGTGCCATCTCCCCCCCAATGTGCCAGTATAATAGTGCCATCTCCCCCATAATGTGCCTGTATCATAGTGCCATCTCCCCTAATAATGTGCCCGTATCATAGCGCCATCTCCCCCATAATGTGGCAGTATCATAGGGCCATCTCCCCCCCAATGTGCCAGTATAATAGTGCCATCTCCCCCCCAATGTTCCAGTATAATAGTGCCATCTCCCCCCCAATGTGCCAGTATTATAGTGCCATCTCCCCCCATAATGTGCCAGTATCATAGTGCCATCTCCCCCCATAATGTGCCAGTATCATAGTGCCATCTCCTCCCATAATGTGTCAGTATCATAGTGCCATCTCCGCCCCCAATGTGCCAATATCATAGTGCCATCTCCCCCCCAATGTGCCGGTATCATAGTGCCGGCAGATAAAAAATCTTTTACTTACCTCCGCTGCGATGCAGGCCTCTTCTGGCCTGTGTCCCACGCTGTACGGCTCAGGCAGCGCGATGACGTCATCGTGACGCCTGGACCGGCCTCTGATAGGCTGCCGGCACAAGGCCTGCAACCTATCAGAGGAACAGGGAAAGGAGATGCCTCTCCCCTGCAGAAGCAAAGCGCTCATCTCCTGCTGTGCCCTGCCGCCGCTGCCACCAGTCTGGGCCCCACTGGGATTTGTCGGATTCGTATCCGGTAATTTACGTTGGGATTCGAGTCCACGAATCCAGCAAGATTCGAGGGATTCGTGGATTCGACGAATCCCCCGTCCCATCTCTACTATTATCCATCCACCTCTAGATGGCACTGTTGTACCACATAACAATTTCAAACATTAATTCTAATGCCTAATAATATGTTCACATGACCTTTTTAACCTCCCCAATATAAATCAGTATTAAGGGTTGCTTCCTGACATTTCACTTATCCATAATCCAGTTTAAGTCACTATCTTCTACTCTTTTTAAATTCATGATAATGGACAATGTCCAATGGTCCTTTTACTTGGTATCTGGGTATGTATAATGATGATGATGATGTATAGTCTTGAGTACACGCAATTTTACCCTTAGTGCTTCGATGCGCTTAGCTGGCTAATTCAACAAGGGAGGAAAAAGAAGAAGGCATGACACTTTTCCATGGGGCACAAGGGCTTAGAGAATTAGGCACCTATTCCAGAGACTAATTTCCTAGCACTTATCAAATGGAGAATCAAGAAAAAGGGAAGGAAGGTTCAAAGGGTTCGGACGAGATATAGAGAATGTGAAGAGAACAAAATTAATAAATGTGAGGAAAAGGTCTCTTTAAAATAGAAAGGACATTACCAACCGTGAATTTATAGACTAAGATTTAGCAAAACCCCCAAAATTATATGAACCCAAATAAGTGTTATATAGGAAGACCAAACGCCTGTTTGAAAAGTAAGATTTTCAGTGCACGTCTGAATGAGAGAAGACTGGGAATCATTTTCAGGGCCAGGAGGTAGGTGGTTCCAAAATCTGGCCCCTTGAGCCGAAAAGGATCTACCTCCATGTCTGATCTTGTTAACTTGCGGGATGTTAAAATTTGCAGAGTTACTAGACCTCAATGTCCTCAACGGGGCATACCTGGTGAATTTATGCCATAGGTACAAGGGCTCCACACCATGGAATACCCTATGCATGAAGCATCCAATCTTGAAGATCACCCGTTGTTGGACTCCCTACCAAGGCATTAAGATAGGGAGTGATATGCTCTCAGCGGGCAACCCCCGTTAGGAGTCTTGCTGCGGCATTCTGCACAAGTTGAAGTCTATGCAAGTTCTTCTTGGGAGTCCCATGTACAAGGCATTACAATAGTCCAACCGACTGCTGATTGCTACTCCGACCAAGGCTTTCCTGAGAGGGGATTTGATGTATTTTAAGATCCTCCTCAGAAGTTTCAGCTGGTAGTGGCAGGTACTAACCAACTGATTTATCTGAGGAGCCAGGGTTAATCTGGAGTCCAAGACCACTCCCAAGTCCCTGACCTGGATGGATGTCTCAGGGACAGGTCCAAAAGACAATGGCCATTGGGGTGCTGAGGGTGTAATTTTCTGGTCACTGAATGCAATACATTCAGTTTTGGTGCCATTAAGCTTTAGATGATTGGCACTCATCCAGTGATCGATCTCCAAGAGACATCCGGCCGGATCGACTTGATCAACTGTTCCTTTGGCAAGCCTAAAGTACAGTTGTGTATCATCCGCATAAACATGAAACTGAAGATTGTGGCTCCTGATGATGTCGGCCAATGGTCTCAGATAGATGTTGACCAAGACTAGAGATAGTGCCGAGCCTTGTGGTAGTCCACAGGACAGTGGGAGATTGGCTGAGTGAAATACCCCCAGCTTCACTCGTTGTACCCTGTCCTGGCGAAATGAGACCATCCATCCACCTGTAGACTTGTCCACATGGCCGACTAATTCAGCTCTCCTCATGAAAACCAATTAGTAGGAAGATAACTTGAATACTTTCTAAACCTTAAAAAGTTATATCCAGTCAGTGAGATACACATGGCATAAAATATATATTCTAAATGAGACATTTTATATATATATATATATATATATATATATATATATATCGACACAATGTTACACATAAATTACATATTATATAATTCATTGGTTAAGATATGTTGCAAATCTAAATGCACCACACAGGAATATATAGAATATAATTATGAAGACATGAATGGGACATTCACACACCCAATGCTTACTATATGGCAGACTTCCTTAATGACTTTGTAATGAAGTAAAATAATACATTGCTATTCAAATGGTTGTCTCTCACAGATACATGTCTGTAGGAACCATTATAATATTGATAGATACACTACATCTGCTCACAATAATTTTTAAGAGACAATACATTCTATGTCCGTTACAAACATGTTACCCAAATTGAACTAAGCATGAACTTATCTTGGCCTATTTCAACCCTACAGAAAGATTTTAGACTTTGGTTCAGCCTGTCTCTATACTTAAAGGAAATGAGCATTGATATTTAGACTATAATATCTTCAGATAAAACTGTACACTTATGAAAATGCATGACAAATCCGCCTTCATTCCAAAATGTTTCATAAAGTGTGAATATATTTGGAATGTTCAAAAGGGCTTTTCATATGTTTTCTTCATGGGTCACGGCACGTAGACCTTGTCTATGGTGTTTTAGCCATAGTTTACCTAAAGTCTTTTTCAAGAACCTTATCCAACGCACTGCTTTGGATGGTCAACAAACTCAACCATCCCATAGATCCTGCAAAACAATATTTAAGTTCGATAAATGTTTGTTTTGATTCTCCATCTCCGCATAAATACTTAGTGAGTTACTTTTTAGTGAACCGATCCAATGTTTTAATGGAGATGGAATTGGCAACTGTCACACCGGTAGCAATAACAGCGCCCACTACGCTAAAAATTATAGCGGCAACTATGACAGAAATAAACCATCACGGTCTTTGACTCGTAGATAACTGCTCTCTGGTCAAGGTCTTTCTCGCTTGCTCCAGGATCTGCGTAATCCGTTCTTGGGAATATCCGATGTGTATCTGGAGCTCCGGCGACAGGTTCTCAAACACGTTGAATTGTTTTTCGATGAAGACGCGTGGATCCAGGCTGATGTAGATCTTCTGGGACAAAATCCTCTTGTTCGTCAGAATGAACCCCGCAGTGTCCTGCAGCATGATTCCGGACGAAGGACCTGGCACAACAATCGGCTCGGTGTGGAACTCCTTCCCCAAGATCAGGATGACATAGATGATGGCAATCATCTTAGTTGGCATCTTGCGCCTAAAATATTGTATAACACATATGAGTATATACATCTTTCACTGTTTATCCTGCAAGAAAAGATGTTAATGCTATCATATATTTTTGATTGGCATAGGTTATTTTCTTTAACAGGGTAAGTTTCTTGTTTTAGAGGTCAGTTAAGAGATGTTTAGTTATAGAGGAAACACACATGAGGATGGGTTAGTATACACGTTTGTTCATACAATACCAATCCTAATTTCCGTCTTTGGCTGGAGCTGTAAAATCTCTTCACCTCTCCTCATCCGACCCCTTCTATCTCTCAAAGTCGTGAGCTAGGATGACAAACACGTAGTTGATTAATGTGCACCCATTTTTCCACAAATTCATCCCCCTTAGTGATTTTTATCTTGTATACCACTGGTGACAACTTGTCAATGATTTAAAGATAGAAGTCGGGCGGCACTGCTGTTGTGGGTGCACGATCCGTGGGTGTCCCCCAGATACTTGATATGAAGAAAAGGTCGGCACTCCTTCTGGTATAATTTTCAATATTTTATTCGCCACTCTTGAATAGAAGTGACGCGCGTTTCGGCACGTACAAGTGCCTTTCTCAAAAACTTGTACGTGCCGAAACGCGCGTCACTTCTATTCAAGAGTGGCGAATAAAATATTGAAAATTATACCGGAAGGAGTGCCGACCTTTTCTTCATATCAACTTGTCAATGATGACATACGGTCCTTTCCATGAAGGTAAGAATTTTCTCTCCTTCACTTGATCCCGTGGGAAGTTTTAGAGATAAACCTGATCGGAAATTTGATACTCCTTTGATAGTTCTGATAGTTTTCAGATCGTAGTATGTTTTAGCACTCACTGCGGCTTTCTCTATATTTTTCTGGGCAAACGCAAAAGCATGCTGAAGGTGCTTGCATAAATTTGCTCTGCGCTTGGGGTGGCTCTGATGGCCATGAGAACCAACGGCAACTTGACACCCCAGTCCTAACCGGATTCATTGACAAACTTTTTTAGGATATTCACAATGGATTGATTATAACCCTCCACTCCACCACTAGAGGCTGGCCGATAAGCTATGTGTAGCTTCCTCTTTACCCCCAGTATTTCCCACATCTTTGTCATCACTTCACTAGTAAAATGACTTCCACGATCGGACTCGATGCGTTGGGGAAGACCAAACCTGGAGAATATGTGGTTAATGAGCAGAGATGCAGATATGCTTGAACTGCATGTTTTGCACGGCAAACATTCCATGACCATGGCATGGACATCCCCCTTTCCATCAGCAATGTCCGATGAGTGGGTCCTTGTGGCTGGAATTGAGGGCATATTAGACATCCTTGACAATATGTTCGCACGTCTTGTAACATATGTGGCCAGTAAGCGTAGTCCCATAGTAACTCGTATGTTAGTTTCTCACCTCGATGTCCAGCTGTTGGGGCATCATGGGCATGTTGTAGCATCAGACCTCGATAGGCTGCTTACTACCCGTTACTACCGTTCTTTGAGGTCCTTATCAGCAATCCATCCTGTAATGAGAATTGGGACTTACCCTTCATCAAAATCCGTAACTCCTCTTTACCATCACAGTCTTCTGTATTTATGGGACAGTTCTGTGGATCCTCAACGTGCTTATAAAAGATACCAATAACTGGATCCCTCTTTTGGCTCGCAATGAGATCCTCACTAGGGGAATCTTGGCTCCATTGTACCACATTGGCTTCAGTTCCCTTTTGGGCCTGACTTCTCGTTGTTGCATCCACTTGAACAGTTCCCATGAGGTCAACGTCCAAAACTTTTCCATTGATGGCTGCTTGTTTGGCGAGAGAATCTGCTAGATCATTCCCTTCCTTATCCATACCTGGATATTTTTCCAGTAAATTGTAAGACTGTGGGTAATAATCATCTCGTTGATTTTGCAAAACATCTTACCATGCTTGACTGGCTTGTTGTTGCTTCTCATCATGCTAGATCTTTTCCATCCGGGGAAATATTCCACAAAGCTATTTCAAACATAATCAGAATCCTTGATTATGACAAACTCTTTAATATCATATTCGATAGCCATTTGTACAGCTTTGTACGCAGCGGTAAGTTCTGTGACCTGGCTACTTTTGGGACCGACTTTGTATCCGACGGACATCTCTGGGAACATATTATTCCACACGATTCCGACACCTGCAACCAGTGTACGCTCAGTTCCTATATCTGTATGGAAAGAACAACCATCTACATACACACATGGAAATGATTTGCTGTACTCCTCTTCGGATGATTTATATGGGGATGATGATTGTTCCTCCAGGAAATCATTCTCCTGTGACTCACTTTTATGTTCCGCATTGGTACAATCATGGAGTTCTGCTAATCCTTGAGCAACTGGGTTTTTATTATTTTGTTTATACCTGATCTCCAATGGCCATCCCATTAAGGACATCGTCCAGGTAGTTATCCTGCTATTTGACAGGTTTCCATCCCTTATCCGATCACTCTGTAAGTATTGCAGCGGTTGATGTGCAGTCTCCACAATGATCCTTTCACCTTGGATAAAACTCCTGAAATATTGTAAAGCCCACACAGTTGACAGTAAGGCTTTCTCACAGCTATTGAATTTTACCTCTACTGGTGACAAGGACTTGCTGTCATAGGCAATGATTTTGATCCAGTTTTCCTGTTTTTGGAAAAGGATTGTACTCATGCTTTTGTCAGTGAAACCTGTTTCCAACAAGAAAGGTTTTCCACCCTCCGTATATGCAAGGCATGGAGCCTGGATAAGCTTGGCCTTGAGTTAATTCACAGCTTGCTCATGACGCTCACTTCATTCCCATTTTACTCCTTTCTTTAGTAACTGCAAAACAGGCTTTGTAATTTCGGCATAATTATCTATAAACTTACCTGAATAGTTCATCATGCCCAAGAATAATCTCAACTCCTTGAGATTTATAGGTGACTTGGTATTGATCACTGCTTCCACCTTCTTCTTTTGTGGGTTGATTCCATTAGCAGTGATTTCGTGACCTTGGAAATTAACTTTGGCACGACACCACTGAGCGTTCTGAAAATAAAGTTTCACACAAGCTTTTCTCAGTTGGGTTAGTACATACCTCAGTTCTACAATATGTTCCTCAAAATTCGTGCTTTTGATTAGAATGTCATCCACATAGGATAAGGTACCTCGTTCAGTGGCATCAAGCATTGCCTTATGCATGAACACAGCAAATTCGTGGCCCGCATTTATGTACCCGAAGGGCAGTCGGGTCCATGCATATTGTTGCTTACCAAATGTGAAGACCAGTTTGTACTGATCCCTCTCGTCAACTTTAATCGTCCAATATCCTTGTGCACAGTCAAGGGCGGTGAAGATTTTTGATCCTTGAATTTGTTCCACACATTGGTCAATATATCGTAATACGTCGGATACAAAAATATGGCACGGGCCATCTGGACATGTAAACACGTTTGTTTAATTGTCTTAGGTCCGAGCAGAGATGAAATTGACCATTGGGTTTGAGGACTCCTAGTATAGGATGGTTGAACGAGCTATGTATTGGACGGATAATGCCCCTCCTCTCCAGGTTCTTGACAATTTCCGATAATGACTCGTAAGCCGCCAGCGGAAGTCGGTATTGTTTGACAAAGACAGGGGGTGCATTGAGATCTGTCTGGATTCTTGCAACATGTATGTCTGTTTCTCTACAGTCATAAGAATCCTTGTCGAACATGTCCTGGAACTCTGTGAAGAGTTCTTT
The DNA here is from genome assembly GCF_014858855.1 of Bufo gargarizans. Taxonomy (NCBI): domain Eukaryota; kingdom Metazoa; phylum Chordata; class Amphibia; order Anura; family Bufonidae; genus Bufo; species Bufo gargarizans. Next base: position 95,968,141 of record NC_058085.1, read on the forward strand.
TAGCTGTTGACGCTCTGACTCATCGAAGCATGCATCAGCTATAGAGACTTGTTCTTCCACCCACTCCTGAAATTCTGAAAAGATTTCAGGCTGACTTAACTCATAGGCTTCTTCAAGCTCACTGGTTAAGTCATTTTGGGTATAGCGTACCTTATCCTTTCCTTGTTGGCAGGACTCGTACTCCTTCTCACCATTTCATGGTTGAAAACCAATGATGACTTTTCGATGTGGCATGTACCTTCTTCAGAGCCGAAAGGATAAACAGAATGTATATTGAATAACCCCTCAGGGGTTGAGGAAAAGTGTTGTTCCACTACCTATTCTTCCATCAGGTATTCATCAGGTATAAGTCCAATGACATAATTTTGGAATCCAAAAGTGTAGTATTCTGAATTCATAGCTGAACCAATTACGGTGTCCTTTTGTAGGGATATGCTATGGGGAGCCATGTTATGGATTACCATATGTAACGGATCTTGATAGATGTTTATCATAGTAGTAAGCTTTACCTTTAGGCCGAGTTTTTTCATTTTAGGATTGGTGACCTGTTTTAAGAGTCCTAGGCTTATGTAGCTGGCTTTGGATTTCAGATCCAATTTGGCATATTTCACCCGAGCTATATTGTTCACCTGTATGGGAATCAATAAATTGTCATTGACCTTTTCAATCCGTACTATCGATTGAGTATGTTTAGTCAGGTCCGCGACTTTGTGATTTTCTCCTTCAAGGGAAATAGTCAATACCTCATCATCCAAGGTTACCTTTTCGATTCTGTCACTCTGGATGGTAATGATATGAGCGGCACTGTTGACGGCTTCCTCGGGCTTACCATTTTTCAGGATCGTGACATCCAGCGTTTGATTGTTCCTGAAATGAACTTCAATAGAGTTAGGCCTCTTTTCAATCACGTGACAACTGCTTTGTGCTTGTGCGCTGCAAGAGTACTCGTAGACAATGGGTGCCTTCACCTGATTCCAAACTGCTTCATTAATGAAGTCTATTATGGAACTCAATCTTTTTAGTAAATCAATTCATATGATCAGCCGATCATATGGAAGATCCACAATCAATGTGGGGTGTCTAATGGTCATTTTGCCAATTCTAAATGTCAACCATGATGTACCTTTTACCTGTAAAGCGTCTCCACCTACACTTATCAGAGAGCCATCAAATTATCTTAATTTTGGCCTTTTTGCTGTTAAATCCAGAACCTTTTGAAAATAACTATATGATAAGATAGTGGCTTGTGATCCCGTATTAATTAAACCCCTTATTGGCCCGATATGTTCATCTTGAATATAAGAATCCACAAAATATCGGCCTTCAACCTGAAACAAATCACACGAGAAATTAGAATGTTTGCTCATATGATTCCTCTGGAGGGTTTGACCTCTCTGCAGCTTCGTGACCTCTGCATTCCTGTGTCTCACAGGAGGAGAAGTTGGCGGAGCAGCGACAGCCCCCACCCTTGGGGAAAACTGGATTATATCACAGTTTACAGCTGGTTCATGACTAGAGGCTGGAACGATGGGATCACACACTGGAACAGACGCATGGTCGCAGGGATCAACATGATTAGACTGCAAGACACCTCCTCCCTGGCCCCAATCTCAGGGTCAGGGGTACTGCAAGGAGAAATGGTATTAGTAATCACATCAGATTCTTTCACATCCATCTTAATTGCCTTGTAGTGGACTGGGTTCTGACCCGGCCCAATCTGCTTTATGATATTGAGCTGGGACCTGGAGTTGCCCCTAAGTAAGGTTCAGGCTATTTTCCTGGAGATACCTGGGACAACTTTCTCACAATGTCACTCAACTGGGCTACTTGTTCTGCCAGCTGATCAAACCTGTTTGGTTTGTACATATTTTGGGTTTGTGGGGCGCCCTGATTATTGGTGGGTGACCTACTCCTAGGTGAATTCGAGGGTTCCTGCCTATCTTCCCTCTGTTGTCTAGGCCTGTTATTCCAGCACCTGTAACCCTGGGAATCCCTATAGTAATAGGGCTTATATCCTTGGGGACCGTTATTGTAATATGGACGGTAGTTAGACCTCCCAGTGCCAGAATTATTCCCCTCTGACCCTTTGGGATTTTGGCGCTTGGTTTGCTTGGGTCTTACCTGTTGTTGCTGAGTTTGTTGGACAGGACCAGTAGACTGAGGGTACTTACGTGGCTGTGTTTCAAATCCAAAGCTAGGGTTTACCTTAGCTTTAGCTATATTTTGCTCTGGGGACTTTTTAAATCTTCTCTCACCTGTTGCATGGCATTCACTGATATTATACAGTGTGGTGGCAGCCGTCACCAACCTATCCTAGGGAGCTTCAATATCCAGATCTCTGGCTAGGCTAAGTTTGATCAGGGTTGGCATAACATCATAGAACAACTGCTTAAACTCTTCAGATTCCCAGTTTGGGGACCTATATGCTAACCCATAGGCATTTTTAAGGACAGAAAGGAATTCACTGGGACTTTGATTAGGCCTACATGTAAGCTTATATATGTCCCGTTTTGCAGCAGTAATGGTTCGGTATTAACTTCATGCAAGACACTTGGCCAATCTTGAATTCCTCTCTCCCTAAATGAGGTAAAGTAATGACAATACTTATCATCAAATGCCGATGGAAGGAATCTGATCCTGTCAGCATCAGAGTATAATTTAAAAGAATCCACAGTGGATTCATACAGTTCTAAGTGATTCGCTAGCTGAGAAGAACCTTTCTTAGAGAACTTGGACACAGTGGCATTTAAAAACGTAATTGTGCTGGATGAACTTTCATCCTTTTCTGAATATTGGTAATTTTTCTTCCTAGAGACCACCTCAGCATATGATGGTCGCCTGGGACCCTGATCCTCTTTGTGGGCAAACACCTGCCTGCGTGGCACGGAGTAAGATACACACTTCCCCACATCACTATCAGACTCACAAGCACTTTCCCCACTCTCATGAGACACATATTGCACAGGTGATTTAACTCTATCCCTATCATCTCTATACAGGGGAATTGTCACAACCAGACAGCTGAGAAGCTATGACAGAGGCCTTTCAGAACCTCCTCCTTGAGTTTTCTTTGTTGTGGTATTCAGTTCCTCATCTCGTTAGCCTCTCTCAGCTGTCATGTAGTTGGACTGATTGCTTCCCTTTAAATTCCTCCCCATAATGCTTTACTGGGCGGCTTATACTTCTTCCTGGAGTGTGTGTGCATGCTGATCCTATTTAGTCTGCTACTAAGTTAAGTGCTGTACATTTATCTGTTAATTTCTGTTTGCTGGATCCCATGTGACCCTGACTCCCTCCGTGTCTGGTGTAGGGAGCCGGTGGTCGTGTCCCCTCACTATTGTAGGGTGTTCAGGTGTTATATAGTCGAGGTACGTGGATATGCAACCATCCACCTTTGGGATTTTTGCATAGGCTAAGCAGCCAGGGAAAGTGCCAGCTCTTGTGCAGGGGTCTCCCTTTTGGTTCCTTAGCTTTGGATCCAGTGAGTCATATATGCATGTTGCATTGTCTTGTTTCCTGTACACCGTCCGTGACAGGAATATGAGGAGAGACCCTTCTAGGGGTTTCCGTGTTACCGGCATCTAGTAAGGCGGTTACAGTTTGGAATGCCCGACTCAATTGGGTTAATGCCTCCTGTGTTATCACGCCAACAGTTTCAGGTTGCTGAGTGTCTTGGATGGGGTCTGCTTTAAGAGCATGTGATGACATGTCTGGATATTGGGGAGTAAGAAATGGAGGGTCATGAGATCCCACAGTGTTAGATGGATCATTTTCAGCATTGACTATATTATGGGCTGATCCATCTGTCTGCTAAATTTGGAAATACCGGAGATGTAAATCCTCTAAATCACTTTTTGCCTTTTGGTATGCATCATGGCTGTGATCAAGGTTGTATTTTAAGTCCTTGATCGTGGCCCCTGTGGCTTTGAGATCTGCTTCTAACTGGGCTATATATTGCTCCATTCTTGTCTCTTTTGTGAAAGAGTATTGACCGCCAATAATGCATACAAAACAGGTGGTAAAGCGCATAATAGGTGTTGGTCCCTCTTGGTATTACTTTGTGTTAAATCTATGTATGTTAGGTATCTATCAACCATGCCACCTAACTTCCATATATCCCCACGTTCTTCATAGGATCTTGCCTGCAGCTTATTAGTCCATTCAGTCATCTCCTTATCAATTTTAACCTTTGAATATATATATTCAATAGTCTTATGGACTATCTGTTCCGGGTATGATGGATTATCTGCTATAGCCTGGCTATTACCTGGGTCGCTGCCTGTTACACTCATGATTCTGATCAATAATAAATAATCAATACAGATAACAATAACAATCTGGCAAGCTAAGAAGAAGTGTAGAATTTTTCACTATTTGCACAAATAATTTATATAAATATCTCAAGATCTCAGCAGTGTGCCTCCAGAAATGTCAACCTATATAAATATAAATATTTTATATAAGAGATAAAATGTCAATAAAACATGGAAATCAGTCAGGGAATCCACTAGGCGGACATAAAAATGCATTTTCTTTTATCTTGAGACTGTAAATTTAATTTATGCAATTAATGAAAACAAAGGGGCAATCAATTATGCAAAAATATAAAATAATTTATTTATAAATGAGTAAAAATCCAATATAAAACAGACATAAGATCAATGGATAGATAAATTCACGCAGTACCAACAAACCATCACTAGATGCTTGTGTAACCCACTATTGCTTTCTCACGAGCATAAGATTATCCGAAAACTAATGAAATATATATCATACACAATTGAATATCAAAAGGATAAACACGGATTAATACTGGAAGCCTAACTGATCCACTATCTCCTTATGACCAATAAAAAAAAAAAATATATATATATATATATATATATATATATATATGATATTAATATGATATTATATCCCACTCGGCAATCATACTATGGAAATAAAATTTCCCAAAGGTTTTTCCTCTACTCAAATAATGTCCAATCTCCCATTAGCAATATGCATCTTTGCTAAGAGGACAACTAGCATTAGGGAGGTGTTTAACACTATATGTTCCCTCAGTATGGAGACTCTTGACTATATGTCAAAAGGAATATCTTATTAATACCACAATCAGTAAATACAAGTATACGTTACCGGGTCAAGGATGAACAGGGTTTTTGGATGTTATTAGTTCTTAAAACTCTTCCAGTAGACAAAAATTGATCCAAGTTTCTTTTTGTTGTTGACGTAAGTTGTTAGTTGCAGTTGTTTCAGTTGAAGAGTGTAGATCCTGTCTAACCTTTTACATGCATACTTTATACCCCATATTATCTAAGAACTCATCCCCTTCTAGATTAGGGATCTCCAATCAGACAAGGTGGGTGTATTCGTATGCAGATAATAATGATGTCATTTTAACCCCGAAATACTGGTGAAAATTACATACTATTATCCATCCACCTCTAAATGGCACTGTTGTACCACATAACAATTTCAAACATTAATTCTAATACCTAATAATACATTCACATGACCTTTTTAACCTCTCCAATATACATCAGTATTAAGGGTTTCTTTCTGACATTTCACTTATCCATAATCTAGACATGTTGGAGTCACCATCTTCTGCTCTTTTTAAATTCATGATAATGGACAATGGTTCTTTTCCTTGGCATCTGGGTATATATATTTAACTTGTCCACATGGCTGACTAATAACATTCAGCTCTCCTCGTGAAATCCAATTAATAGGAAGATAATGTCAATACTTTCTAAACCTTAACAAGTTATATCCAGTCAGTGAGATACACATGGCATAAAATATATATTCTAAATGATACATGGTATGAGACATAATATATATATATATATATATATATATATATATATATATATAGAAACCAAAATGCGGGTCCCAGCAGCACAAGACAAAGATATAGATGCAAGTCCTCTCAGCCGTGGGCTCAAGCGGCTATAAATAGATAGACATCAAAAGGATGAGGCAGCACTCCAGGTAAAGTGAAATGGTGGATCTTTTATTCCCTCTGCAACGTTTCAACCGTCTCAATGCGGTCTTTCTCAAGCATATCACAAGGTGTCATACAAGGGTATATATACCCACAATACATAGCAAGCAATTATAGTGACAATTATTCAATATACAACATGATTAGTCCATACAAAATATAATAAAGTGCATAGTGCAATCTACAGTGAATCTGTCTAACATGATTACATATAATGTGATGATTTACATATCATGATACATTACAGTGTGTACAGATCCAACAATTCTGATACCGGCCTCAACTGTGAATTAATTATTGGTCTATAATTCATCAACACACTCAGTCACCTGTGTATCTATAAAAAGTGCAATTATAACAACTAGAGTTAAAAACAACTCACACCGTAGCACCTGTGCAGGGGCGCCAAGATCCGCGTCCTCACTGTCGAAACGCGCATGCCCAAACTGTCAGCCGCGTCACAGAAGCAACACCATCCAGGAAGAAGCCAGGAGCCATCACCATGGAAACGTGACGTCAAAGACACGCGACCAGGGAGGCGGCCACATGACCAAACCAGGGGCGTCGCCGAGAACCGCCCACGATGCAGGGCCCGCGTCACCAGGCCAGGCACGCCTACAATAGTGGCGTCGCTGCCATGGCAACAGCAGGCCCAACATCATGCACAGCGTCCCCACAAAGTACCGCGGCAGGCATAGGGCAGGCGCGAACTAACAGAGAACGGCGGAGGGAGAACATTAGGCTAAGCAAAAGATAAAATCTATAAAGGCAGACAGGCGAGGGTTAATGAACACCTCACCGGGTCATCATACATACTTAGAAATTGGAGTGAACGTGGTCCGAGTATGTCGGCACCATGGGTAACCCCTAAATCATCTGTGCCATTCCCATGTTATACGACACTGGGACGGGGACCACAGGGCCACGTCGTTCTCACGATCATCGCCCCCGGTCCATAAAGGGCATGGGATCCAAGACACGTCCATGCCAAGGTACCCAGATCCAGAAACCGACCCTCATGTCTAAGAAACAGAAGAAAAAAACCACCACTCCAGAAAAATAATATAGTTACAGTAGACCCATTGAATATCTTATTAAAGGTAATACAATTACAAAAGACTTCTCTACTCTGTCTGGGTGCCGGGGCCTACAAATATCTGACCGTGGCCTGTTCCAGTGGTGGGTGACATGAAGCCTGATTCTCTGCTATGACATGAAGCCTGAATCTCTGCTATGGGACCTCTCTCCTCTGTCTCGGTGCCTAAATATCTCACAGTAGCCTCTTCCAGTGGCGGGTGACATGAAGCCTGATTCTCTGCTATGGGACCTCTCTCCTCTGTCTGGGTGCCGGGGCCTAAAAATATCTGACAATGGCCTGTTCCAGTGGTGGGTGACATGAAGCCTGATTCTCTGCTATGGGACCTCTCTCCTCTGTCTGGGTGCCGGGGCCTAAAAATATCTGACAATGGCCTGTTCCAGTGGTGGGTGACATGAAGCCTGATTCTCTGCTATGGGACCTCTCTCCTCTGTCTGGGTGCCGGGTGCCTAAATATCTCACAGTGGCCTGTTCCAGTGGTGGGTGACATGAAGCCTGATTCTCTGCTATGGGACCTCTCTCCTCTGTCTGGGTGCCGGGGCCTAAAAATATCTGACAATGGCCTGTTCCAGTGGTGGGTGACATGAAGCCTGATTATCTGCTATGGGACCTCTCTGCTCTGTCTGGGTGTCGGGGCATAAAATATCTGACAATGGCCTGTTCCAGTGGTGGGTGACATGAAGCCTGATTCTCTGCTATGGGACCTCTCTCCTCTGTCTGGGTGCCGGGGCCTAAATATCTCACAGTGGCCTGTTCCAGTGGTGGGTGACATGAAGCCTGATTCTCTGCTATGGGACCTCTCTCCTTTGTCTGGGTGCCGGGGCCTAAAAATATCTGACAATGGCCTGTTCCAGTGGTGGGTGACATAAAGCCTGATTCTCTGCTATGGGACCTCTCTCCTCTGTCTGGGTGCCGGGGCCTAAATATGTCACAGTGGCCTGTTCCAGTGGTGTGTGACATGAAGCCTGATTCTCTGCTATGACATGAAGCTTGAATCTCTGCTATGGGGCCTCTCTCCTCTGTCTGGGTGCCGGGGCCTAAAAATATCTGACAGTGGCCTGTTCCAGTGGTGGGTGACATGAAGCCTGATTCTCTGCTATGACATGAAGCCTGATTTTCTGCTATGGGACCTCTCTCCTCTGTCTGGGTGCCGGGGCATAAATATCTCACAGAGGCCTGTTCCAGTGGTGGGTGACATGAAGCTGCTATGGGACCTCTCCAATTGATATTGGTCAATTTTATTTTTATTTTTTTTATTTTAAATAGATTTCCCTATCCACATTTGTTTGCAGGGGATTTACCTACATTTTGCTGCCTTTTGCAGCCCTCTAGCCCTTTCCTGGGCTATTTTACAGCCTTTTTAGTGCCGCAAAGTTCGGGTCCCCATTGACTTCAATGGGGTTCGGGTTCGGGGCGAAGTTCGGGTCGAGTTCAGATCCCGAGCCCGAACATTTTCGGGAAGTTCGGCCAAACTTCTCGAACCCGAACATCCAGGTGTTCGCTCAACTCTAGTTAAGCTATGTTGCAAATCTAAATACACCACAGAGGAATATATAGAATATAATTATGAAGACATGAATGGGACATTCACACACCCAATGCTTACTATATGGCAGACTTCCTTAATGACTTTGTAATGAAGTAAAATAATACATTGCTATTCAAATGGTTGTCTCTCACAGATACATGTCTGTAGGAACCATTATAATATTGATAGATACACTACATCTGCTCACAATAATTTTAGCCAAATTGAACTCAGCATGAACTTATCTTGGCCTATTTCAACCCTACAGAAAGATCTTAGACTTTGGTTCAGTCTGTCTCTATACTTAAAGGCAATAAGTACTGATATTTAGACTATAATATCATCATATAAAAATGCCTTGCCAAAAAAGTTTCTTGTTACCTTGCAGCACAAAAAGTGTAATATAGAGCAACAGAAAATCATATGTATCCTAAACAAAACTGCCACCCTATCCCGTAGTTTCTAAAATGGGGTCACGTTTTTGGAGTTTCTACTCTAGGGGTGCATCAGGGGGGCTTCAAATGGGACATGGTGTCAAAAAGATCAGTCCAGCAAAATCTGCCTTCCAAAAACCATATTGCATTCCTTTCCTTCTGCGCCCTGCCGTGTGCCCGTACAGCGGTTTACGGCCACATATGGGGTGTTTCTGTAAACTACAGAATCAGGGCCATAAATATTGAGTTTTGTTTGGCTGTTAACCCTTGCTTTGTAACTGGAAAAAAAGATATTAAAATGGAAAATCTGCCAAAAAAGTGAAATTTTGAAATTGTATCTCTATTTTCAATTAAATCTTGTGCAACACCTAAAAGGATTAACAAAGTTTGTAAAATCAGTTTTGAATACCTTGAGGGGTGTAGTTTCTTAGATGGGGTCACTTTTATGGAGTTTCTACTCTAGGGGTGCATCAGGGGGGCTTAAAATGGGACATAGTGTCAAAAAACCAGTCCAGCAAAATCTGGCTTCCAAAAACCATACGGCGCACCTTTCCCTCTACGCCCTACTGTGTGCCCGTACAGCAGTTTATGGCCACATATGGGGTGTTTCTGTAAACGGCAGAGTCAGGGCAATAAAGATACAGTCTTGTTTGGCTGTTAACCCTTGCTTTGATAGTGGAAAAAATGGGTTAAAATGGAAAATTAGGCAAAAAAATGAAATTCTCAAATTTCATCCCCATTTGCCAATAACTCTTGTGCAACACCTAAAGGGTTAACGAAGTTTGTAAAATCAGTTTTGAATACCTTGAGGGGGGTAGTTTATAGAATGGGGTCATTTTTGGGCAGTTTCTATTATTTAAGCCTCGCAAAGTGACTTCAGACCTGTAGTGGTCCCTAAAAATTGGGTTTTTGTAAATTTCTGAAAAATTTTAAGATTTGCTTCTAAACCTCTAAGCCTTGTAACATCCACAAAAAATAAAATATCATTCCCAAAATAATTCAAACATGAAGTAGACATATGGGGAATGTAAAATCATCACAATTTTTGGGGGTATTACTATGTATTACAAAAGTAGAGAAACTGAAACTTTGAAATTTGAAAATTTTTCCATATATTTGGTAAATTAGGTATTTTTTTATGCAAAAAAAATAATTTTTTTGACTTTATTTTACCAGTGTCATGAAATACAATATGTGACGAAAAAACAATCTCAGAATGGCCTGGATAAGTCAAAGTGTTTTAAAGTTATCAGCACTTAAAGTGACACTGGTCAGATTTGAAAAAAATGGGCAAGTCCTTAAGGTGAAATAGGGCTGAGTCCTTAAGGGGTTAAGGGCAATTGGAGCGCTTTCAATTCAGGTCCAATTTATTCAGACCTGAATCGAATCGCCAACAGATTTGATCTAATCAAATTTGAATCGAATTTCAAGAAATTCCCTTATCACTCATTAATATTATGAAAATCATGTGGTATGACTGCCATGTGACTGGATGGCTATATTGTATATTGATTTTCATTATCAGGATACATACAGCTACAGTATATGGGGACTTCTAAATTATTCATGGATGTTAACTCTTACTACCACAGGCCTATTTTTATCTTTCTGCCCAGGCCATTTTTATATCTAATATATAAAGCTGAGTGTATGTGTGTGTGTGTATGTCCGCTAAAGGAATCCGCACCGTCGCATTTACAATCACGAAATTTGGCACACAGGTACATCAGGTGTCCGGGGAGGTTTTAGAGCAGGTCTCCGCTCTCTAGGATGTACCGTTCCCGAGATATTTCCACAAAATGCATTAGCCAATAGAAGCTTGGTCACATGACTCTTATCAGCCAATAGAAGCTCGCAGGTCCTCCAGCCTCCACATACACACAGCTTTACACCAGGTTTCCATAACAACCCAGCCATTTTTCTTCACTGATGTAGGAGAGCTTTAAAGGAAATCTGTCACCAGGATAATCACTATTGAAGTAAAGCCATGGCCTAATAGCACTTAGTACCTTATTTCAAGATGTGCCTTTGTTCCAGCAATAGATGTTTTTATCCTCTGAAAATCCATTTTATTTGGTATGCAAATGAGCCAGTAAGGTGCCCAAATGGGGAATGTTTTTAAAAAATTCCCCATTTGGAATTTTTTAAAACATTGTATGCCATAATTAATGGTGGCATTAGAAAGTACATTTTACAGGTTTTGTTCCCATGGCGTTCCGTTTGCGGCAAAACTCACCCATGTCCTTTATTCCCTGGGTCAGTACAATTACAACGATACCCCATATATATAGGTTTTTTATGTCTAAATAGTGTCAAAATATATTTAAACTTTGAAAAAAATATATATTACGCATGTTGTAAGGTGAGGCGACAAAAAAATGACTGTTCTGACACTGTTTTTATTTATTTATTTATTTATTTATTCTTACAGCGTTCACCTGACAGGGTAGATCATGCGATATTTTTATAGAGCCAGTTGTTACAGACACAGCAATATTTCTATTTTTTTTTTTTTAGTTTACACAGTCAAAGCATTTTTGAAAAGTTTAGAATCTTGTTTTTGTGTTGCCATTTTCTGAGAGCCATATTTTATTTTTATTTTTTAGGCGATTGTGTTAGGTAGGGGCTAATTTTTTTCAGAATGAGGTGACGGCTTGATTGCCACCATTTTGGGGTACATACGACTTTTTGATCGCTTGGTATTACACTTTTTGGTAAGCAAGGTGACCAAAAAAATGTTTTGTCACAGGTATATAGTTATATTTTTATAGAGCCGCTTGTTACAGACGTGTCGATAACTAATATGTTTAGTTTGTTTATTTTTGTTAAATTTTACACAGTAAAAGCAATTTTGAAAAGAAAAATATCTTGTTTTTGTGTTGCCAGTTTCTGAGAGCCATATATATATATATTTTTGAGCGATTGTCTTATGTAGGGTATTTTTTTTGGGGGGGGGGGATGAGATAATGGTACCATTTTGGTTGATATGGATGTGGTGAAACCAAATATGTCTATTTATTTTATTTTTTTTCCTATTTTTTAATTACAATTTTATATGACTCAATTAAGGGAAAAGAGCATAATTTTTTTTTACCTTGAAACTTTTTTTTTTTATTATGTAAAAAACACTTTTTTTTTGTCCTACTGTCGAACTTCAACTTTTGGGGGTCTGATCACCTCTGCCCGTCACCGTGGCATACAGAGGGTTAATGCGTCGGCTGTCATTGACTGCTGAGCCCCTGCCACTGATTAGGTGGGCGCAGTCACCTGTACAGTGCTGGGGCTTAAGTCACATCCTGTAGTGCCGTACTGTACCGTACAGTACGGCGCTGGTCGGGAAGAGGTTAAAGAAAAAAAGCTGTGCAATTGGTAGGCAGCAGGTTATAGAAAAGGGGAAGCTGAGCAGATTGATATATCGTTTAGTGGGAAATGAATCTGACTTTATTGTTCATGGGACAGGTGTTATCATTGAGTGATGGCATTCTCTGTGTAAGTGTGTATACAGAGATAGCGGTCAGCCACTGATAGTTGTACACAGGAGAGGTGTATAAACGGATCCGGGTGTATTATCTTTAACAAAGCCAAAACGTGTTTTTCATATTTTAATAGTATAGGCATTTTCACATGTTGGAATGCCCATGATGACAATTTTTTTATAGTTTCTTTATTTTGATTTTGAGGAAAGGGTCGATTTAGAATAATTTTTTTTTATATTTTTTAAAACTTTTTTTTTAAGGGCGGATTGGCCATAGACCTTACAGGGAAATTTCCTGGTAGGCCAATACCCATGGGGCCGCCCAAGTCCTGCTCTCTACTGCTGGCCAGGTACATAATGACCCCTCAGCGGTAATTAACTCTGTGAGAATCAGAAACTTATGTACCTCTTCAACGACCGCACATGCCCTCTGAATTCAACACCTGTGGCCAACATCTCACCTTCTAAGCCCCCTGCTCCATATCTTAATCAGAGAAAACTGGAGGAGGACAGAAAATGGCATCTAATGATGGCCACAACAGGAGGACAGGTTTTGGGAGAATATATTGTGCTGCACTGTGGTATATGGGACAGTATTTTGCACTATGGTATTGCTGGCCCCGCCTATTTGTGTTGCCCCACCTACAACATGGGACAACTTTTATTTTTTTATTTTTTTCCAGGGCCACTTTAAGTATCCAGTCTGACCCTAGAAGGGTTAAATGTCTGCAATCAACATTAACGGCAATTGCGGACATTACCCACGGGTGTCTGGTGTGTAAAACCGCAGTCACCCGGTTGCTATGCTCTTGAGTGGGCACCATCTTTAAAGACCCGACATCCGCCATACTATTATCAATAGCAATCTGCTCAGCTCCTCCTGCTCTATAAGATGCTACCTGTAGAGTGCATTGCATTTCGTTGTGACATGTAATCTTGTGACTACAGTATTGTAGAAATTCCAACATTGTTTTCCCGTAGTGAGTAAAAGTAGGTGTATAAAACTCACCATGTAGACTTAGCCATGTAATATGTGGAATGGTCACAACAAGCTCAGGTCCTCCTGCCTTCCTGGCTAGATGAGATCTTGTGTTGCCTTTAGTACAACGGAACTTCATATAGGCTCTAAGTCAACTATATTCCTACAGTGTTCAGTGGAATATTTGCTCATTGATTTTGTTTGTATTCTTTATCTCGGCAGTGACATAACAGGAACTGTAATTGTGTGTTAATTATGTTTTTGAACACTGTTAAAAATTCTGTTAAAGTCACATCATTTAACTATGTAATTGTAATTTCACAGCGTGGCTTACCTGGCAGGATGCCTCGTAGAGGAGCTACAGAAGAAGCAACCAGAGCTGAACATAAATGAACAAGATGTTTTGTGCATCCAGATTGCAGGCCTGTGCCATGACTTGGGTAAATATCAACCTTAGGGCTCATGCACACAGGTGTATTTTGCGATGTGCAAAGCACAGATCCCAGTTGCATGTCCATCCTTGTCTGCAAAACAGACAGGAATAGGACATGTTCTATCTTTTTTTGCGGGGCCATGGAATAGAAGTGTTGTCTGCATCTTTTGCGGCCCCATTAAAATGCATAGGTCCACATCCGATCTACAAAAAAAAGAGGATGCAGACCAAATATATGGTCATGTGCAAGAGGCCTTATACTGAATATATCTGTCTGTCTATCTAATATCTATCTATCTACCGTATCTATCTTTCTCATATCTATCTATATCTCTCTCTGATATCTATCTCCCTATATATTAAAAGTAGAGACCGGCACTTCACTCCTTGTTCAAAATAATGTCGCTTTATTAAAGCATAGAGGAGACACAGTGCTGAAGCGACACGTGTTTCGGCTCAAATGCGAGCCTTTTTCAAGCATCATGCTTAAAAAACGCTCGCATTTGAGCCGAAACAAGTGTCGCTTCAGCGCTGTGTCTCCTCTATGCTTGAATGAAGCGACATTATTTTGAACAAGGAGTGAAGTGCCGGTCTCTACTTTTGATATTTGAAGCGGCGGCACCACGATTCCTGAAGAGGAGTGCCGACTGTTTGTATTTTCATTCTATCCCCCTATATATTAGTATTTGAACTTACAAAATGCAGCTTCAGCTTTGCAAATAATTGTTTTGTCAAATGGCTACATATTTCTCTTGATTTGCTTTAGGTCACGGACCATTTTCCCATTTGTTTGATGGAATATTCATGCCTTTAGCAGCTCCAAAGAAATGCTTTGAGGTGAGTCTAAGCATTGTGGATTCATAGCTGAATGTACTTTACAGATAAATTCTCCTCAACTTTCTTTAGAGGAACAGTCATTTCACTATAAAACACCAAAAAATGAAAGGTTTTAATATGAAAATATAACTCAGTGGGTGCAGTCTCCTTACTCGTACAGATACCAGGTGCAGCAACAATGAAGAAACAGTCCATTTTCTTAGGGGTTTCTAACGTGACGCTTCACCAGTACCCAAGCCAAAGTGTCAGTAATAAAGTCCAGTTCTTCTTCAATTTGAAGATAGTGTTTGGAATCCTTGCTGTTAGAGTTTAATTCAGACCAGAACTTTGTCCTGTCGTTAGTTTAGAAAGTCAGCTATTGAATAAAACAATATAGAACAGACAGAGTGCAAATATG
This sequence comes from Bufo gargarizans, assembly GCF_014858855.1. Lineage (NCBI taxonomy): Eukaryota > Metazoa > Chordata > Amphibia > Anura > Bufonidae > Bufo > Bufo gargarizans. The sequence goes on from NC_058085.1 coordinate 95,983,330, forward strand.
TCTTCAACAACAGGGTTCTTTGTAGAGAATTTGTTATATCCACAAACAAGTATCTTCCAATTTGATGTAGTGCATGTTGAAACTCACATGACGAATTGCAAACACCTGCAGTAAGCCGGATTGGCGACTAAGTGCACTGGCGCAATATTAATAGTTTTTAGTTCGTGACGCCAATTGCAGCTTGCGCGGGTACTGTAGCAGGGCCCTTTAAGATGTTATAGCTCACGTACCAGATTAGGAATGGCAGAGGGGGATAATGTCTCTGTGTAATATCAACGGTGTCTCCTACCTTGGTACGGCTGGACTCCTGGATCCTGGCTCACTTGCAATAAAATGAGTGTGGTCAGTAGGAGTGATTGAGAAATGATGGAGATCCAGACAGGAGATATAATCCAACTTGTCTTTACTGAATGGCAACAGTTATCTATACAAGTTACAGCAATAGTCTTTTGGGTCCCAGCAGGTATTGGCAACATGTGGCAGGAATTTATATCTATTTTGCTTCTGATCATATGCCTAGTGAATCTGGCAGGGTATCTATCTTCTGCTCTGTCTGTCTTCTGCTTGTAGTGGGCCTGACTAGCTGAGGAGGTATTTGGCTTCTCCTGGACTCTGGATATATACTCACAGGACTGCTCGCAGGGAATGGCTTCCTGGAGATCTGAAGTTCTGGAGGTTGTTGCTTGCTTGTCACCACCTGAGGTAGATGACTCAGGCTGGGAAGATGGATCCTTGACCTCAGCCGAGGCTGGATCCTAGGTTGGGATCCCTGTAACTGGGAGCTCCTACCAACACAGCCTTCCCCAGGGAGGGGGCTGGTACACACTAACTAAACTTCCTCTCCTCCTCATGAGACAGGACATGGGAACATCCCACTTCTGCTCACACAGGGGAGTCTAGACTGGAATGGAATATTCCAGGCTAGATATACTAACTGGCTATGGTCTTCTACATATTGCTGCCACCTGCTGGCGGACAGGGAAATTACAGTAAATACATAATACAGGGCTGGAAAATACACATAATGGAAAATGCAAAGTTTGACTACACAAGATGGCAATAAATATACACTTGACATGTTGTAGCAGGGAGACAGAGTTTTTAGTGACATCCTCTGGGCTGTTACACACCCAACTGGAGCTTCGCCAACATCTGTGTTTTGCAGGGAAGACCATTATTTGCCACAAAAGGGTATATATACAGTTAAAATTTCCATATGATATTAGGTAAAAGCTGAAGATAAACGAGAGATAAGATAAGGATCACGTCTTCATTTATCCAATATTTCTGATATTTTTGAAAAATTCTTGCGACGGGCCGGCCGCCGTCATCTTGATTGAAGATCTTGCTCAAAATATCTTGCGGCCATGATGACATCATCATGTCGGTCAGCATTAGGACATCATACGTCACTGCACACAGGATTTAGTGCGAAATCATTGTGGACTTCGATTCCCTCAACACTACTTATTACAATACAGTTATCAGAGATGTGCCTTGTAGCAAGCAGTGCACCTGTGTGTCCATTTATTGATATACCAGTAAAATGAAGGAGATTTTAACAAATCTCAAGCAGGGGCAGATTGCCTTTTAAATGCAGTAGGCCGCCAGTGATGTGTTACACTCGCTCTTTTAACACACATCACAGGGAGCCAGCCAGCCGTGCTGTGCTATAGGCCGGTGTTAGGAGTCCCTGCGCTGCACCAAATTTGTCATATCGGTAAATCGGGTGCTTAGAAATGTTTTAGGCCGGTCTCAGCTCTCTAGAACATACAGTTCTTGAGATATTCACAAAAATGCAAACATAGCACCATCACCTGACCAGTATTAGCCAATAGAAGCTCACAGGTCCTTCATTCTTCAGGTAACTTCCATACACAGTCACATGACCCCTATTGGCCAATAGAAGCTCACAGGTCCTTCATTCTTCAGGTAACTTCCATACACAGTCACATGACCCCTATTGGCAAATAGAAGCTCGTAGGTCCTTCAGTCTTTGTCTCACTGACATAAATGCAGTTTTACACCAGGTTTCCATAGCAACTGAGACAAATTTCTTTACCAGGTGGGGTGCTGTGGAGGTCACTTATTAGGGACACTGTGGATATCACTGTTATGAAGGGCACAGTGGCTATCTTTTAACCCTTTGGATACCGGAAGCCATTGGTAACAGCGTTCTCTGTAGCACACCAGTAAGCCTTCAGTATCACATACAGAAGGCTGCGAGTTCAAAACCCAGTAGCAATAGTTCAAAATTAAAGACTGAACACATTTTAAATACACAGAGGTATCCCCTTACACTGTCAGAAGGCTAACGGTCAGGCAGGGGACTACTAAGCAGATCAGGGATTCTCTGTTGTGTTAAAGAATAGATGTGATCCGTAAAGAGCCAACTGCCCACCATAAAGTAGATTGCCAATATGCCTCTGCATGCTGTGGATTTCTAAATCTGCTCAGCATGTCAATTGCCACACAGAAAGCAACTGCAAACTATACATGACATTTGTTTAATTTCATACACTTTGCAGGATGTACTACTCTGCGTTTTGTCCGCACGGGGATCCATGTATTTATTTGGGGGTGTCTTTTCACAGGGTTTCTTTTCCCACTTTTTTTCATGTGACCAGGGTCTGTCTATGATTTCCTTTTTAAATTCCCCCCATCCTGCTCCCCATCGGCTCTATCGGTCCCAGGCTGTATTCATTGCACTTCCGTTCCCCGCATGTAAACTTCAAGTACACTACTGCATCCAATGACTGGCCTCAGCGGTGACATGTTCCCAAGTGGCATCTCACTGCATTTTAATAGCTTTTTTAGCGAAATTTTTATGTGATCAGAATTATTACTATGAAGTCTATAGTGCATTATGACATACAGTACATACAAAGTTTTTTTTTGAGGAGTAGTAATGCTCTAGGTAGGGCATTTATTATGACATTTTCCCCATAGGACTTGACAAATGCCAGAAAAAAAGAAACGGTTAAAAATAGTGTAAAAATGCTAAAAAAAAAAAAAAAAAAAGACAAAAAAGCATTTGCTATTGTTGTTACTTTTACTACTACTGGTAAGTACAGGATTCCTGTCTGGGAGGATTGTTCAACAATGTTTAGGACTTGAACCCTGTAAGCGAATGAACACACACCAGGACTTGATTTCTATATGCGGTACACTCCGCACGGTGCGGACTGAACACCAGGACTTATACTAAGGTGAGGTTTTTTTCCTGTTCTGTGAAACCTGCCAAGTGTGAATAAACACTGAATTCTGGTAAAGAACTGTTTTTTGTGCCTCTGTTCTGCGTCCGCTCACCCTGCCTGCCAGAGCGAATCCCCACAATGCTTTACTCAAATCAAAGAAAATTTGTCAATGATAACAAGTTTTTGTTTTTTTTTTTCAGCATGAAAACACTTCTGTACTTATGCTGGAAGATCTCATACTATCCAATGAAGGACTTATTGAAGAGATGAAGAAGTGCGGCCTGATGAGTGACTTGCCTGATAAGAATGTTAAATCTAAAGAGTTAAACTTGTCTAAGGATTTTATATTTATCAAGGAGATGATAGTTGGATGTCCGGAGGTCAGTCAAAACTATTCATCACTAGTTGACAGCTATGTTTCTATACATCCATTTCTATGTCTCTAATTCATTAGGGTATATTCATATGCCATGACACATTTATTTTTTACTACAACTTCAGCTAAACCAAAACACTAAATCCTTAAAAAAATGTGATTCCTAATATGGTATCATAGAATCCTATGGGAACGTCACATACTTAAAGGGGTTATCCGAAATCTCCCTGCACGGCTGCTGCATCTGACCATCGTGTGGATAAAAATATCTAGTGACAGGGGGAGCAACCAATAGCAGAGGCTGATTACCGTCACATCCTACTGCTCCATTAACCCACCCACCCTCGATGTTTTGATCTGAGCGATGGGGAGATGCGGCAGTTGTGCAGCGATCTGGAGCAACGCAGGTACCGGGAAGAAGATAAGTATAATGTATACAAGGAGCCCGGGTATAGGGGGGATCTTTGTCACGGCTGGCGGTGGGGGAAACCCCCAGCCGTGCGGAGCCAGGAGATGGTAGGGTTACCCCTTGGCCGGGACCACAGAGTTAGGGAGCAGGTCACCTCCTATTGCGTCCCTAACGCTGACCCTGTCTCCTATCTGTATGAGCCGACCTTGGTGGTAGGAGGACTCATACGCCGGAACCTTAAAGTCCCTACGAGCCCTCAAGTCGACCCTGTACTAGGGGACAGAGTAAGACGACCTGCTCCTCCTAGGCACGGGGGAGCAGGAGTCTCAACGGCCAAGCAACACAGGGGAGTACAACAACAGACTTATGGTAGTGACAGGCAAATGGGACCAACACATCACTCACCTGCCACAGACAACAAACTCTGGATCCCATGTGCAGGTGCTGCAGTTCAGACACCAACGAACACAGCACACACCAGACATCACTCAGGAACCCAGGACCATAAGCTGCACTAACAAGAAAACCCCACACACACCTAGATAATACCGTGAAACATAGAAATTCCCAACAGAGATTTATGAACAGGAGGATGGTCCCCACCAAGCAGATGGAGGAGACAGGAGGCTGCTCCAGCCAGCATGGCTGAGAGCAACCTACTGAACCAAGCCAGGGACTGAGGCTTTATAGGCCAGGTGGCCACACCCACGGTCAGACACACCCAGTGACTCACAGACACACTGGGAAGGGAGTTAACCCTTCCTACACCACAGAAGGGAAAACACACATAAGGGGGAAAGCACACAAACTCACTCACCTGTCTCCGACGGCAACGGCATGCGTGGCAACCGTGTCCTCAAGAACAGCCAACGGGCCGAGACACTTCCACAGCATGCAAACATCACCAGACGTTGCCGCGGACAACCGCAGGTGAAGGGAGGAGTCCAAGTGCATACAAACACCACCTCGTGCACAACACACAGACAAAGGGAGTGCACACAAAAACACGTTGTCAAGGGCAACCACACGCATGCCTATTGTCCGCGGCAATCGCACCTGAGGCAACAACGAAGTGCTACCAGCTGCGGTTGATAACGGAAAACCGCGAGCAACAGCATGCGGCACCCAAGGAGTCACGACCATGACCAAGGGTCGTGACAATCTTTGAGACTTTGGATGCCCCCTTTAAACATTTACTTTTCAACATTGAAATTGCAACACCAAAAAGGAAAAGTTGTGGACTTATGCTTTATTGATGGTTGTCTAGGGATTGTTTGCTAAGCTAGATGAATTTGGACATGCAAATTATCAGGTTCTGTTGCTGGAAGCTCCCTTTGCAATTGTCGACTAATGATGTCCCAATGTACTGAAAAGGGAGATAAGTCAAGAGACGCGGCAGGCCATGGTAACAGGTTTAGGCCACATAGGCTGCTCACAGTAACACAACATACAGTCTGTCATTGTCCTTTAGAAAAGCCAGCTACTGGGACACTAGAGAAATGGCCAAACCACTGGGTCCACAACCAAATTAATGTAATGCTGAGCTGTTAGTGTCCCTGAAATGAAGATTAGAGGTGTCTGGCTACCACATATTGTGCCACCCCACACCATTATCTCAGAAGCAGTACTGGTATGATTTTCCCTTGTGATGGCCTCTTCATGGCATTGTTCACGTGGTCTCCAAGTTATCATTGTGTCTGTGACAGTAGTGGGACTCGTTGCTGAGGAGGATAGACCTGAATTCCAGCCCCTATTGCCATCTTGCTGTGGCCACTATTGTTAGCCATGGCATTAAGTCAATGGATCGTCTGTAGCTGGATATGTGGCTCATAGCGCAATGTCAAGCAAATGTCTTCTGGTGGCATGTGTACACACTGCTTGCCACCCGAGGCTTGTGATGTGACATCCAACTTCCATTTCAGGACAGAATACATCTCTACACACCATTCTTATAATCAATCGATCCTTCGGTGCAGAGGTTTGCCTCTGTGGACCTCTTGCTGTCATTCCAGTTCTTTGTTGTTCTCCCAACCACTGGGACACACAATGTTGATCAGTGCTGACACTTGTGCCTGGGCATTTAGCAATCTGCTAGAGTGATAAACCAAGGACTCTCAGTTTAAGGATTCTATCCTTCAATTTTGCGACAAGTGGAGATAAATGGCTTTTCAATAAACATGAGGCATTCCAAGCAACTTGATCTGATTTTTGAGGTTTCATGTAGCTAAAAAAAATGTTGATTTCAGTCTGGCTTTTATACCAATCTATATGCCACTAATCGGAGCAAAGTGCTTGAAAATTTGATCATCTTCAGATCCTAGGGACACCTGCTACTTCCTCTATTTTCATCACCTTATGGCTTGTCAATCTTGGTGTTACAATTGAGGATTGTATAATGAAGTGGCCGGGTGTGGGGTTTTCTCAATGCTACGCTGGGTCCCTTGGACACCACCCAGATGTAACTACATGTTACTGCTCTCCAGAGGAGATGGCAAGGTGTGGTGCATCCCAATAGAAAATAAGTCCAGGCAGTCAGGGTTTGCAGTAAATCTGTGCACTTCTTTTTTGAAGGAACTCAAGTGCAAAACAATACAGGCGTGGCACTGAGCTGGCTTCTCCAGTCTCCCCCTAGGCAGAAGAAGGTTCTGTGCTGAGGAAAGGCTTGAGCTACCTGTCCCCCTCTCAGAAAGTTGGTACCCTGTCCAAACATCTGGTGGCCCAGGATCTGTGGCTCGGTCATCTAGATCAGGCATCCTCAAACTGCGGCCCTCCAGCTGTTGCAAAACTACAACTCCCAGCATGCTCGAACAGCCTACAGGTATCAGCCTACAGCAGGGCATTGTGGGAGTTGTAGTTTTACAACAGCTGGAGGGCCGCAGTTTGAGGATGCCTGATCTAGATGGTCCTGAGATCAAATGGCTTGTGACCTGGGATCTGTGGCAGAGTATCCCTGTCTGGTCACTTGTGAAGTCTGAGCTAATAAACACTGGTCCCTAACTGCAAACAACTCCATAGTAAAGTGTAGTGGGGAGTGGGGGAGCGGTATACTTACAGTCCGTGCGGCTCCCGGGGCGCTCCAGAGTGACGTCAGGGTGCCCCAAGCGCATGGATCACGTGATCGCATGGCACGTCATCCATGCGCATGGGGCGCTCTGACGTCATTCTGGAGCGCCCCGGGAGCCGCACGGACTGTAAGTATACCGCTCCCCCGATCCCCGCTCCTACTATGGCAACCAGGACTGGCTGCCATAGTAACACTGAACGCATTTTGAAGACGGATCCGTCTTCAAATGCTTTCAGTACACTTGCGTTTTTCCGGATCCGGCGTGTAATTCCGGCAAGTGGAGTACACGCCGGATCCGGACAACGCAAGTGTGAAAGAGGCCTAAGCCATTTTTGCAGACATAAACATGTCTTCAGATGTAAACAACAGAGCTAAACCAGTCAATTGGTCAGTGGGTCTAGTTTTTACCCTCCAAAGCTTTGCATAGTCTAGTCCCTTATAAAAACTGTGGAAGATTTCTAACTTCTCAGTACATAGATAGAAAGTCTCTCACTATTAGCTGGCTGTGCATTATCACTTTCCCCAGTGCAGTGCAGATATGGTGCGATAACAGTGCAAATAAACAGGATATATATATACAGTCGTGGCCAAAAGTTTTGAGAATTACATAAATATTGGAAATTGGAAAAGTTGCTGCTTAAGTTTTTATAATAGCAATTTGCATATACTCCAGAATGTTATGAAGAGTGATCAGGTGAATTGCATAGTCCTTCTTTGCCATGAAAATTAACTTAATCCCCAAAAAAACTTTACACTGCATTTCATTGATGTCATTAAAGGACCTGCTAAGATCATTTCAGTAATCGTCTTGTTAACTCAGGTGAGAATCTTGACGAGCACAAGGCTGGAGATTATTATGTCAGGCTGATTGGGTTAAAATGGCAGACTTGACCTGTTAAAAGGAGGGTGATGTTGAAATCATTGTTCTTCCATTGTTAACCATGGTGACCTGCAAAGAAACGCGTGCAGCCATCATTGCATTGCATAAAAATGGCTTCACAGGCAAGGATATTGTGGCTACTAAGATTGCACCTCAATCAACAATTTATAGGATCATCAAGAACTTCAAGGAAAGAGGTTCAATTTTTGTTAAGAAGGCTTCAGGGCGTCCAAGAAAGTCCAGCAAGCGCCAGGATCTTCTCCTAAAGAGGATTCAGCTGCGGGATCGGAGTGCCACCAGTGCAGAGCTTGCTCAGGAATGGCAGCAGGCAGGTGTGAGCGCATCTGCACGCACAGTGAGGCGAAGACTTTTGGAAGATGGCCTGGTGTCAAGAAGGGCAGCAAAGAAGCCACTTCTCTCAAAAAAAAACCATCAGGGACAGATTGATCTTCTGCAGAAAATATGGTGAATGGACTGATGAGGACTGGGCAAAGTCATATTCTCTGATGAAGCCTCTTTCCGATTGTTTGGGGCATCAGGAAAAAGGCTTGTCCGGGGAATAAAAGGTGAGCGATACCAACAGTCCTGTGTCATGCCAACAGTAAAGAATCCTGAGACCATTCATGTGTGGGGTTGCTTCTCATCCAAGGGAGTAGGCTCACTCACAATTTTGCCCAAAAACAATGCCATGAATAAAGAATGGTACCAAAACACCCTCCAACAGCAACTTCTTCCAACAATCCAACAACAGTTTGGTGAAGAACAATGCATTTTCGAGCACGATGGGGCACCGTGCCATAAGGCAAAAGTGATAACTGAGTGGCTCGGGGACCAAAACATTGACATTTTGGGTCCATGGCTTGGAAACTCCCCAGATCTTAATCCCATTGAGAACTTGTGGTCAATCCTCAAGAGGCAGGTGGACAAACAAAAACCCACTAATTCTGACAAACTCCAAGAATTGATTATGAAAGAATGGGTTGCTATCAGTCAGGTATTGGCCCAGAAGTTGATTGAGAGCATGCCCAGTCGAATTGCAGAGGTCCTGAAAAAGAGGGGCCAACACTGCAAATACTGACTCTTTGCATAAATGTCATGTAATTGTCGATAAAAGCCATTGAAACGTATAAAGTGTGTGTAATTATATTTCACTACATCACAGAAACAACTGAAACAAAGATATAAAATCAGTTTAGCAGCAAACTTTGTGAAAACGAATATTTGTGTCATTCTCAAAACTTTCGGCCACGACTGTATATATATTCTGGGGGTTTTAACTCCGTTACTGTGCACACATACACACGTGTCAGTTCAGTCTTCACCACAGGCAGTGTTTATTTCAGTAAACAAAAGTAAACATGTCCAAACTTTAGCTTTAAGCTTTCTTCAGCCCACACAGATTGCATAACAAAGTCCCACATTTTGTGTTCAGTCCAAATCGGGTAACAAAACAATATGCTCTCACCACTCTCTGGGGTCTTTCAGAGACCAATTCCTCCCTCTTAGCTTGTTCAGCTTTCAGTTAGCCTGTGCACACTTGATCTCTCCAGCTGAGATTCCCACAGCCTTTTTAACCACACCATAGGAAAACCCTGGATGGAGTACGGGAGTGACCTGTCCCACCCAATCTCTCTGGTCACTCCTAAAACCTGGACTCAAACTCCACTTTATTGAAAACCTCCCAGCAACCTAAAGTTACTGGTATACTTATTTCCGGGAATTGTATCACTGAGGCATACATTCTCAGTGAGACGTACTGACCATCCACGATTCTCCCCTCTGGGCTACTACTGGGCTAAAGCCGAGGGGCTTGGCACCTGTTACCATCAAACAATATACCCTCGATAAGGCATCGGCATTCCCATGCAACTTCCAGGGCCTGTGTTCTATATAAAAATTGAAATCCTGTAACGTCAGAAACCATCTCGTTACTCTGGCATTACTCCCTTTTTTCTCAGACATCCACTTTAGTGGTGCATGATCTGAAACCAATCTGAACCTCCTACTCAGTAGATAATATCTAAGGGAGTCCAGTGCCCACTTTATCGCCAAGCATTCTTTTTCCACAATATAATAATTTTTTTCGCAGGGGGTAAGTTTTCGGCTCAGGTATAACACCAGATGTTCTTCTTCCCCTAACCTCTTGGGACATCACAGCGCCTAGACCTACCTCTGAGGCATCTGTCTGCACTATGAATTCCTTACTAAAATCTGGGGCCACTAACACTGGCTGATTGGCACAACCATAGCTTAAGCTCGTTAAATGCCTGTTCTGCTTCCGGGGTTTACCTAGCCATGACTGACTTTGTACCTTTTGTACGCTCCGTTAGTGGGGCAACTATTGTAGCAAAATTCGGTACAAATAGTCTGTAATAACCCACTATTCCCAAATAAGCTTTTATCTGTTTTTTTTGTAAGTGGACGTGGCCAGGTTTGAATTGCTTCGACTTTGTTGATCTGGAGTTTGATCAGACCTCTCCCTACTACATACCCGAGATATCTGGCCTCTTCCATACCCATGGCACTTTTTTTGGGTTTATCGTGAATCTGGCTGTTCTTAGGGAATCTAGTATGGCTTGAACTTTACCCAGGTGACTCTCCCAATCTGGGCTAAAGATGACGATATCATCCAGGTATGCAGCTGCATACTTTTTGTGAGGGCCTAAGATCCTGTCCATAGCTCTTTGAAACGTAGCTGGGGCACCTTGTAAACCGAATGGCATCCTTACATATTGGTAACACCCTTCAGGTGTGGAAAAAGGCAGTCTTTTCTTTAGCATCCCTTGATAGAGGGATCTGCCAATACCCTTTTGTTAGGTCTAACGTAGTAATATACCGCGCTGGACCTAACCTCTCAATGAGTTTGTCTACTCTTGGCATAGGGTAGGCATTGAACTCCAAAGCCTCATTGAGTTTTCTGTAATCATTACCGAACCGCCATTCCCCACATGGTTTTGGTACCAAGACTATCACACTGGACCACCCACTTCGGGACTCCTCAATCACTCCTAGCTCTAGCATTCTCTTGATCTCTTGTGACATTACATCCTTACGAGCCTCAGGGATTCTATAGGGTTTTATGTTTACCCAAACATGTGGTTTTGTTCGAATCTCATGCTCAATACAATTAGTGAGACCTGGCAAATCTGAGAACAAATCTCTATTCTGTTGTAGCAGTTCCTTGCACTGCTGTTTTTGTGATTTGGACAGGGCCTCCGCAATTGTGACATCCTGACTGTTACTTTTTGCCTCTACCACCAAACAGGTTGTTTCCAGGGAGTTTTGATCTTTCCACGGTTTCAACAAGTTCACATGATAAAGCTGGATAGGTTTTCTTTTCCCTGGCTGGTGAACTCTGTAGTTAACTTCCTCAACTTTCTCAACCACCTCATAAGGCCCCTGCCACTTAGCTAGGAATTTGCTTTCCACCGTGGGTACCAAAGCAAGCACTCTGTCCCCTGGACTGAACTGCCTAACCTTGGCCACCCTGTTATACACTCGAGCTTGGTTATCTTGAGCCCTCAGGAGATGTTCTTTTACTATGGGCATGACCTTAGATATCCTCTCTTGCATTTGTGCAATGTGTTCCACTACACTTTTATATGGGGTAGTCTCATTTTGCCAGGTTTCCTTTGCCACATCTAGCAACCCCCCGAGGGTGCCAAGCATAATAATTAAAAAGGTGAAAACCCAGTGGAGGTTTGAGGAACCTCTCTAATAGAGAACAGTAGGTATGGTAGCAGACAGTCCCAATCACGACCATCCTTCTCTACCACCTTTTTTAACATACTCTTAAGTGTTTTATTGAAACATTCTACTAGACTGTCTGTCTGCGGATGATATACTGATGTTCGCAGTTGTTTAATTTTTAACATCCGACATAACTCTTTCACGACTTTAGACATGAACGGTGTTTCCTGATCAGTTAATATCTCTTTTGGTATACCAGTTCTGGCAAACATCTGGAACAACTCTCTCGCTATGTTTTTTGATGAGGTATTTCTTAAAAGGGACTGCTTCCGGGTATCTGGTGGCATAGTCTACTACCACCAAAATATACTGATGACCTCTAGCTGACTTTACTAGGGGTCCTACGAGGTCCATTGCAATCTGTTCAAAAGTAACTTCAATGACTGGCAGAGGGACCAAAGGACTTTTGAAATGAGGGACAGGGGCTGATACCTGGCAGGTGGGACACGACTGGCAATAGTAGGCTATTTCCTTGTAACACCTCGACCAATAAAATCGCTGCAGAATGCGTTCTTGGGTTTTAACTGCCCCCAAGTATCCCCCTAAAACATGCGAGTGGGCCATCCTTAATACCGCTTGTCAATAAGGACTGGGTACCAGCAGTTGTTCCACTACTTCATCCCCCCTTTTGGTCACTCTATACAACATATCATTGTTTATGGCGAAGTGGGGAAACTGATTATCTGCACGTGTGAAATTCAAGCGTTGTATACTGCTGTCATATTCTGTTATTAAAAAACACAGATTTTGGGCAAAAAAATTAATTTTGTAGCCTTTGCTGCTTATGTCATTGTGAGATACACCCTTTAGATACTGTGGTTCTATTCTTCTATTAATAAAACACCCATTTTGGGCAAAAATCTTTAATTGCGGCCTAGTTTGCATCTGTACGTGTGAGATACACCCTTTACATACTGTGGTTCTATTCTGCTATTAATAAAACACCCATTTAGGGCAAGATCCTAAATTTGAGAAATATTAGGAGAGCATCAAATAAGGGACGTGGCCCAGGTCATGATGCTGCTGGTCGAGCTCCTGTTGCAGGGAGAGGACGTGGTTGATCTGTGCCAGCTACACGCACAAGTGAAACCCCTGCAGCGGTATTTGTTCAGGCCTAATGCGGCTCTATGAATGGTGAGGCCAGAACAAGTACAGGCAATAGTAGATTGGGTTGCTGCCAGTGCCTCCAGTTCCTTTACATTGTCTCCCACCCAGTCTCCTGTGAAAGATCAGAGTTGGCACCTCCAGCCGATGTCCATCAGTCTTTCACCTCACCCCCTTGCAAATCAGCCAAGCAGTCTGAGCCCCAAGTCATGCAGCAGTCTCTTCTGCTTTTTGATGACTCTGCTAGCAGTGTTTCCCAGGGCCATCCACCTAGCCCTGCCCCAGAAGTGGAAGATATTGAGTGCACTGATGCCCAACCACTTATGTTTCAAGATGAGTACATGGGAGGACCACCGCAGCACGTCTCGGATAATGACGAAACACAGGTGCCAACTACTGTGGCTTTTGAAAGTGTGCAGACCGACAAGGAGGGTAGGGGTGAAGAATGGGTGGAAGATGATGTGGAGGATGATGAGGTCCTCGACCCCCACATGGAATCAAAGACATGCGAGTGACCTGTGTAGTTCGGAAGAAGAGGCGGTGGTCGCACAGAGCCACCAGCACAGCAGAAGAGGGAGCAGGGTGCAAAAGCGGAGCTGCCGTCCTCTAGACAGTACGCCTGCTACTGCCCACTGCAGCAAGGGACCGAGCACACCAAAGCCAGCTCCAAGGAGTTTCCTGGCGTGGCAGTTCTTCAGACAATGTGCTGACGACAAGACACGAGTAGTTTGCACGCTGTGCAATCGGAGCCTGAAGCGAGGCATAAACGTTCTCAACCTGAGCACAACCTGCATGACCAGGCATCTAAGTGCAAAGCACGAGCTGCAGTGGAGTAGATACTATTAATATCACGACCGGCGTGCCGATCACATACGTGACGCAAAGGGCGGGAAAAGGGAAAACCCTGTCCAAGGGAGAGGGAAAGGTGGTGACCCCTAACTCACTTTGAGGCTGGCGCCTGACTGCCCTGACATCCCTAGACGGGTTTCTCACCCGTACGCCGATGACGTGCCTAAAACCCTGGCTTTCCCTAAGATAAGCCCTAGGTAGTGAATAGGGCGGTGGGAACACTAGTCCGCACCACTAACACTAAAGGAAAACACCAAGGAGAGGACAGACAATACAGACAAAACATATAATCCCAGGTGGGGAACAACAGTGGACAACAAAAGCCCAACAGGGATCCGGAGGGTAACGCTCTGGAACAACAACCAGGAATCAAAGCTACACAGCTCCAGTGGGTCAGTATAGAAGTCCAGACAGGAAGCTCTATATCTGGCAACCAGAGAAGTGGGAGAGGAGAATATAAGGAGGTTGGGAGTGACAGACAAGAAACAGCTGAGGAGAAGAAGCTACGGATCCCTGAGTGAGACAAAAAGGATTGCAAGGCAAACACAGAAAGCTATCATTAAGAAGCAGCATGATCTTTAGACATAGAGCGCGCAGCCACCCGCAGCGACTTCCTGACCCCGGGTATAACGGAGTCAGACGTGGCTCTTGACACCCTCGTGACAGTACCCCCCTTTCCACGAGGGGCCTCCGGACACTCAGGACCAGGTCTCTCAGGATGAGAGGCATGGAAAGCCCGAACTAACCTGTCGGCGTTTGCCTCTGACGCTGGAACCCACATTCTTTCCTCGGGACCGTAACCCCTCCAATGCACCAGATATTGAAGAGAGCGGCGGACCCAACGAGAATCAACAATTTTGGATATTTGAAACTCCAGATTACCATCAACAATAACAGGAGGGGGTGGCAGCGGTGACGGTTCTAGAGGTGGAACATACTTTTTGAGTAGCGACTTATGGAAGACGTTATGGATTTTAAAAGTCTGAGGTAGCTCCAGGCGAAAAGCCACGGGGTTAATGATGGCTACTATTTTGTAAGGACCAATGAACCTAGGACCCAGTTTCCAAGAGGGAACCTTTAACTTAATATTCCTAGTAGATAACCACACAGTCATTCACTCCTAGGTCCGGACCTGGCGACCGTTTCTTATCAGCCATGCATTTATATTCACCTCCCATATTTCTCAAGTTAGCTTGCACCTTCTGCCATACAGATGAAAGAGATGACGAAAACCGTTCCTCTTCGGGAACCCCTGATGACCCCCCCTTCTTTAAAGGTACAGAATTGGGGATGAAAACCATATGCACTGAGAAATGGTGACTTGCCAGTGGATTCCTGACGGCGATTATTTATAGCAAACTCAGCTAACGGTAAATATGATGACCACGCCTCTTGGTTTTCAGACACAAAACACCTTAGGTATGTCTCAAGGTTTTGGTTGGTACGCTCAGTCTGTCCATTTGACTGAGGATGGAAAGCTGAGGAAAAGGACAAGTGTACCCCCAAACGGGAACAAAAAGCTTTCCAAAACTTTGAAATAAACTGGGTTCCCCGATCCGAAACAACATCGGAAGGGACCCCATGAAGCTTCACAATTTCACTGATGAATACCTGAGCAAGAGTCTTTAGGTAGTGCGGGTAACGCAATAAAGTGTACCATTTTGCTAAACCTGTCTACTACTACCAAGATAACTGTTTTACCCGCAGACAAAGGTAAGTCAGTGATGAAATCCATTGATAGATGTGTCCATGGCCTATTGGGAATGACAAGTGGCAATAAAGACCCTGCAGGACGTGTATGAGAGATTTCGCGTGTGTACAAGTAGAACAAGTAGACACAAAATCCATTACATCCTGACGCAACCTTGGCCACCAAAAACGACGAGACAAAAGCTCCAAGGTTGCTTTACTACCCGGGTGCCCAGCAAGTGCAGAATTATGATGTTCCTTCAATAACGCAGGTTTAACAGTACAAACAATTTCTCTGAGGGGCAAGAGACCGGGGCGTCCCCCTGGGCCTCTAACACCTTTCCCTCCAGAACAGAGTGTACAGCAGAGACAACCACTCCTCTTTGTAAAATGGGTACCGGATCACCAACATTACCCCCTCCAGGGAAACTACGAGATAATGCGTCTGCCTTGGTATTTTTTGCCCCAGGACAATAGGTGATGAAAAAGTTAAACCTGGTAAAAAATAGCGACCACCTAGCTTGTCTAGGGGTGAGACACTTAGCCGATTCGAGGTACAGAAGGTTTTTGTGGTCCGTAATCACCATGACGGGGTGGATTGCCCCCTCTAAGAAGTGACGCCATTCTTCACACGCTAGTTTAATAGCTAATAGTTCCCTATTGCCAATATCATAGTTCTTCTCCGCTGCAGATCGTTTTTTAGAAAAGAAAGCGCAAGGACGCCATTTGCCAGGAGACGGACCCTGAGACAGTACAGCCCCCACTCCCACCTCTGACGCATCTACTTCAACAATAAAAGGCTGGGAGACATCAGGTTGAATTAGTACATGTGCAGAGGTAAACCTCTCTTTTAGAGAGGAAAATGCAATTTTAGCGGCGTCAGACCATTTAGAAAAATCTGTCCCCTTCCTAGTCATGTCAGTAAGGGGTTTAACAATCACAGAATAATTTTTAATGAACTTTCTATAGAAATTTGCAAAACCCAAGAACCGTTGCAGTGCTTTAAGGTTCTCAGGAAGATCCCAATCTAAAATTGCCTGGACCTTCCTAGGATCCATACGGAAACCTGAAGCAGATAATAGATATCCCAGGAACTGTATTTCCTGAACGGCGAAGACACACTTTTCAATTTTCGCATATAATTTATTCGTCCGTAGGACCTGCAGTACCTGTTTGACATGTACCTCATGTGTTTTCAGATCAGACGAATAAATTAAGATATCATCTAGGTATATCACCACAAACCTGCCGATAAGATGACTAAAAATATCATTAACAAAATGTTGGAAGACAGCAGGAGCATTGCTCAGACCGAAAGGCATGACTAGATTTTCATAATGCCCCTCAGGGGTGTTAAAAGCTGTCTTCCACTCATCCCCTTCCTTGATACGAATCAGATTGTAAGCCCCTCTAAGATCAAGTTTGGAGAACCACTTAGCACCCGCAATCTGATTAAACAGGTCAGGAATGAGAGGAAGAGGGTATGGGTCTCAGATGGTTATCCGGTTTAGTTCGCGGAAATTTAGGCAAGGACGCAGGCCCCCATCTTTCTTTTTAACAAAGAAAAACCCTGCAGCCACGGGTGATGAAGAGGGTCTGATGTGTCCCTTAGCCAGACTCTCGGAGATATAATCTTTCATGGCTTGTCTCTCGGGACCCGAAAGATTATATAACCTGGTCTTGGGTAATTTTGCACCGGGAATCGGGTTAACCGGACAATCATAAGGACGGTGAGGTGGTAACTTCTGACAACCCTTTTCAGAAAAAACGTCCTCAAAGTCCGAAACAAATGTAGGTAGAGTAGCTATGGAGGCGACTAAGCAATTGCTATTTAAGCAATTTTCTCTGCAAAGCTCACTCCACTCCAATATCTCCCTGGCCTGCCAATCCACCACTGGATTGTGCGCTACCAACCAGGGAAGACCCAATACCACAGGAGAGGGAAGGCCCTCCAGAACATAACATGATAGACACTCGTTATGGTGGTCCCCTACCCGAAGGTGTAAGTTATGGACAATGTGAGTGAGGTTTCTCTGAGACAGAGCGAATATGGGAATAGGTCTCTGTAGCGTACAGAGAGACAAACCCATAGTGCGGGCAAAATGGGCATCTATCAAATTTACCCCTGCTCCACTGTCTAGAAAGAAAGAAATAGTCTCCGTCTTAACACCAAAAACAATAACCGCTGGCAACACAAATTGAGATGTTCGTATAGAGGAAACATATACCCCCCCGGCTGACATCCTCCACACAGCCTGGGGTTAGTGGTTCCGACGGTCTTTTGTTTTTGAGAAAGGAAGG
Source organism: Bufo gargarizans (assembly GCF_014858855.1). NCBI lineage: Eukaryota > Metazoa > Chordata > Amphibia > Anura > Bufonidae > Bufo > Bufo gargarizans. Next base: position 96,000,949 of record NC_058085.1, read on the forward strand.
ACAGACATTAATGAAATGACCCCTCCCCCCACAGAAAAAACAAACCCCACGCCTACAGCGAGCCTCAGGAGGACGGACCTGACGAGTAGTTCCTTCTAGTTGCATAGGCTCTTCTAGGTCCGTACAGACTAACTGCTACTTCGGAGGGGTTACCAATTGCTCAGGATTTTTCAATCTGTCCCTAAGACGTCTATCTATTCTGATAGAAAGGGACATAACAGCATCAAGGGAAAGGGGGGTCTCATACAGCGCAAGCGCATCCTTAACCCTTTCGGATAACCCAGAGCAGAACTGACTCCTGAGAGCCGGGTCATTCCACTGGGTATCCGTAGCCCACCTACGGAACTCTGAACAATACTCCTCTGCTGGCCGCTCTCCCTGTAGGAGTCTCCGTAATTTCGACTCAGCCAGGGCAACTCGGTCAGGGTCATCATATATGAGACCCAAGGCCCCAACAAATTCATCCACTGACCGGAGAGCCTAGGAATCAATGGGTAAAGAGAACGCCCAGGATTGCGGGTCCCCCTGAAGCACGGAAGTAACAATCCCCACCCGCTGTTCTTCATTACCAGAGGAGTAAGGGCGCAGCTTAAAATATAACTTACAGGCCTCACGGAACGTCACAAATTTGTCCCTTCCCCCAGAAAATCTGTCAGGAAGAACAACCTTGGGTTCCGCAGCAACCTGGTTACCCATAGCAACCGCTGGGCTTGCAGTCTGCTGCAATTGCTGCTGTTGCTGGAGGACCGACGCCTTCAATCCTGCCACCTCCAAAGACAGGCCTTGAAGTTGCTTTGTCAAAGCAGCAATAGGATCCATACTGGATTCTAAATAGGTAGAAAAAAAAAAAGAAAAATATATACTTTTTTTTTCTACCTACACAAAATAAGGGCCAGATATAATATCACGACCGGCGTGCCGATCACATACGTGACGCAAAGGGAGGGAAAAGGGAAGGCCCTGTCCAAGGGAGAGGGAAAGGTGGTGACCCCTAACTCACCTTGAAGCTGGCACCTGACTGCCCTGACGTCCCTAGACGGGTTTCTCACCCGTACGCCGATCACGTGCCTAAAACCCTGGCTTTCCCTAAGATGAGCCCTAGGTAGTGAATAGGGCGGTGGGAACACTAGTCCGCACCACTAACACTAAAGGAAAACACCAAGGAGAGGACAGACAATACAGACAAAACATATAATCCCAGGTGGGGAACAACAGTGGACAACAAAAGCCCAACAGGGATCCAGAGGGTAACGCTCTGGAACAACAACCAGGAATCACAGCTACACAGCTCCAGTGGGTCAGTATAGAAGTCCAGGCAGGAAGCTCTATATCTGGCAACCAGAGAAGTGGGAGAGGAGAATATAAGGAGGTTGGGAGTGACAGACAAGAAACAGCTGAGAAGAAGCTACGGATCCCTGAGTGAGACAAAAATTATTGCAAGGCAAACACAGAAAGCTATCATTAAGAAGCAGCATGATCTTTAGACATAGAGCGCGCAGCTACCCGCTGCGACTTCCTGACCCCGGGTATAACGGAGTCAGACGTGGCTCTTGACACCCTCGTGACAATTAATTATACCACCACACTAGATGAGTGTGTAGTGGTATCTGGTTACACCCAAATATAACAGATTTATTTTGTAAACTGGGAATCATAAAACGTAGCATTTACTAAGTCATTTAAAATAGTGATTACCACTGGGTGAGAGACAACAATAACTTATACCTCCACTATACCAAATCATATAAATGATAAAAAGGGTGGGTCTTACCACGTCTTTGCAAGATCCACAACCTATGGAGGAAGGTCCTGGCAGTTGGTGATACCTGGAACCAGCGTGACCAGGGTGCTTGTGTTGGGGTTGGCACTTTAAACAATAGGCCCTATTATAGCTTTCCTACCTCAATAGGGGTTAGGGGCTGTTCTTATTGCCTGCCTAGCACACATGGAGCCATGGCTCACCCAAATCACCGCCGTTTGTGGCGAGACACTGGCTGACATGGGACACTTCCCATGTTACAGCAAGGATAAGAACTACCCACTATCCTGAGTGAAGATACGAAGCCAAAACTACCTTGATCTTTATTGCCCTGAATACATGTGTGAAGTCCCCTGATGATGTCTGAAAAGAAAGACATAAACATGGCATGTAGGGGGCTTTGTAATTAGGGCTATACAGAATACTAGACCCATACTGAGGGAAAGGTTCGGTGTGGGGTCGCCCCTGTTGGGGCGGGTGCTCCATGTGTGCTAGGCAGGCAATAAGAACAGCCCCTAACCCCTATTGAGGTAGGAAAGCTATAATAGGGCCTATTAGGAGCTGTTTATAGTGCCAACCCCAACACAAGCACCCTGGTCACGCTGGTTCCAGGTATCACCAACTGCCAGGACCTTCCTCCATAGGTTGTGGATCTTGCAAAGACGTGGTAAGACCCACCCTTTTTATCATTTATATGATTTGGTATAGTGGAGGTATATGTTATTGTTGTCTCTCACCCAGTGGTAATCACTATTTTAAATGACTTAGTAAATGCTACGTTTTATGATTCCCAGTGGAGTAGATACCTCAAAAACCAAGAAAGGTCTCTGGCTCCTCCTGCTTCCTCTTCTGCTGCAGTCTAGGCCTCTTCATCCACCTTTGGAGTGACAGTGCCACCTGCCACCCCACAAACATAGGATCTGCCAGCAACACCACCATCTGGGTCACCAAGCATCTCCACAATGTCCCACGGAAGCGTTCAGCTTTCCATCTTCCAAACACTGGAGCAGAAGAGGGAAGTACCCCCCTACCCACCCGCGATCCCTGGCCCTGAATGCCAGCATTTCAAAATTACTGGCCTTAGAAATGCTGTAATTCTGTCTGGTGGAGACAGAGTTTTAAAAGCCTTATGGCGGTGGCTGTCCCACAGTACGTCGTGCCCAGCCGCCACTACTTTTCCAGGCGTGCCATACTGTCCCTGCACAACCAAGTGGGGGACAAAATCAAGTGTGCACTGCGCAACGCCATCTGTGGCAAGGTGCACCTCACTACAGATAAGTGGACCAGTAAGCACGGCCAGGGACGTTATATCTCCATAACAGCACACTGGGTAAATGCAGTGGCGGCTGGGCCTGAGGCGGATAGCAGTTTTCCGCATGTCCTTCCACCACCAGGATTGCAGGGCGCTTCAGTTTGTCTCCTGTTGCTTCCTCCTCCTACTCCGGTTCCTCATCATCTACCAGTCAGCGTAACACCTTCACCACCAACTTCAGCACAGCCAGGGGTAAATGACAGCAGACAGTTTTAAAACTTATCTGTTTGGGGGACAAACCCCACACCGCGCAGGAGCTGTGGACGGGCCTTGAATAACAGACCGATAAGTGGTTGGTGCCAGTGAGCCTCAAGCCCGGTCTGGTGGTGTGCGATAATGGGCAAAATCTCGTAGCAGCAGTGCTGCAGCGTAACTTCGGCCTTCCTGCTCACCGCCTCATATGCGACGTGCCCACAAGGTGGAACTCCACCTTGCACATGCTGGCCAGACTGTGCGAGCAGCAGAAGGCGATAGTAGAGGTTTCAGCTGCAACACGCAAGGGTAAGTCGCTCTGCGGAACAGCACCACTTCACCACCAATGACTGGGCCTCCATGCGAGACCTGTGTTCCTTGTTGCGCTGTTTTGAGTACTCCACCAACATGGCCAGTGCTGATAACGCCGTTCTCAGCGTTATTATCCCACTTCTATGCCTCCTTGAAAAAACGCTGCTGGCGATGATGGAAGAGGATGTGGAACAAGAGCAGGAGGAGGAGGAAGAGGGATCATTTTGTAGGGTTTCCGGCCAGTCATTCACAAGTGGCTCCAAGGGTGGGTTCCTGCACCTACAAACGCCAGGTACACAATCGTCCAGCCAGGGCACAGTTCTGGAGGATGACGAGGAGGAGGAGATGGAGGAGGAGGAACCTTGTTCACAGCAGGGTGGCACCCAGACCAGCTCATGGCCATCACTGGTGCGTGGCTGGGGGGATACAGAGGACACAGACGATACACCTTCCACAGAGGACAGCTTTTCGTTGTCTCTGGGCAGTCTGGAAAACATGAGCGATTACATGTTGCAGTGTCTCCGCAATGACCGCCGAGTTGCCCACATTCTAACTTGTGCTGATTACTGGGTGGCCGCGCTGCTGGATCCCCGTTACAAGGACAACGTACCGTCCTTAATTCCGTCACTGGAGCGTGATCGTAAGGTGCACGAGTACAAGCGTACGCTGGTAGACGCGCTGCTGGTGGCATTGCCACCTGACAGTGTACAGTGGAAGCACAAGGCGAAGGCAGAGGAGGAGGAAGAGGTCGCCAACGCAGCTGGGGCACCGCCAGCACCTCAGAAGGCAGGGTTAGCATGGCCGAAATGTGGAAAAGCTTTGTCAGCACGCCACAACAACCAGCACCACCAGCTGATATGGAACGTCTTAGCAGCAGGCAGCATTTTACCAACATGGTGGAGCAGTATGTTTGCACACGCCTACACAAACTGACTGATGGGTCTGCCCCCTACAACTTTTGGGTCTCCAAATTGGGCTCATGGCCTGAGCTTGCCCTTTACGCCTTGGAGGTGCTGGCCTGCCCCGCAGCCAGTGTATTGTCTGAATGTGTGTTTAGCACGACTAGAGGGGGTTATCACAGGTTATATTTTCCAAAGTTTTGGGGTGTACCCTAATTAAAAAAAATAAAAATAAATTTAAAACCAAAAAGCAGTGTAGGTTACCTCCTCCTCCTCCACCGCCGCTTCCACCTATACCGCCACATCCACCGCCCCCTCAACCTCCTACTCCGTATGGACCTCATCCTCCTAGATCAAGATTATAATTTTTACGTATTTTATGTTATTTAAAGTAATTTCCCTATCCACATTTGTTTGCAGAGCACTTGCCATGCTCTTAACCACATTTTGATGCCATTTGCAGCCCTCTAGCCCTTTCCATTACATTTTTACAGCCATTTTAGTGCTCAAAAGTTTGGGTCCCCTTTGACTTCAATGGGGTTTGGGTTCAGGGTCAAGTTCGGATCCCGAACTCAAATTTTTTTGTGAAGTTCGGCCGAACCCGTCGAACCCGAACATCCAGGTGTCCCCTCAACTCTAATTATCAGCCCCTGGACTTTGGGCAACCCCATTCAGACAGGGGTGGACACAGACAGCAAAGGACCCCTGTGCAAAGTATGTACCTGGGCCCCCCCCCCCCCCAAAAAAAAAACAACACCCATACAGATATAAATATATACGTGCAAAATAAAAAACAATCTTGATAATATGGGTCAATATGTTTATATATTATTTTCATACTAGGCCACGCCCTTTAACTCCTCCCAAGGCCAGCACATAGTAGTAACGCCCACACTATGCCCCCCTCACAGTAGTTATGCCCAGATATGTGCCCCTTCACAGTATTTATATCCAGATATGTGCCCCTTCACAGTAGTTATATCCAGATATGTGCCCCTCACAGTAGCTATATCCAGATATGTGCCCCTCACAGTAGCTATATCCAGATATGTGCCCCTCACCGTAGCTATATCCAGATATGTGCCCCTCACAGTAGTTATGACAAGATGTGCCCCTTCACAGTAGCTATGCCCAGATATGTGCCCCTCACAGTAGCTATATCCAGATATGTGCATCTCACAGTAGTTATATCCAGATATGTGCCCCTCACAGTAGCTATATCCAGATATATGCCCCTCACAGTAGCTATATCCAGATATGTGCCCCCCTCACAGTAGTTATATCCAGATATGTGCCCCTCACAGTAGCTATATCCAGATATGTGCCCCTTCACCGTAGCTATATCCAGATATGTGCCCCTCACAGTAGTTATGACAAGATGTGCCCCTTCACAGTAGTTATGCCCAGATATGTGCCCCCTTCACAGTACTTATATCTAGATAGCCCCCCAGGGGTGGAAACAGAAAGCAGAGGGCCTGCCCCCCCCCCCCCTTCCCCTAGCCCCCGCAACCACACAGACATACAGAAATAAACATAGGCCATAGGCAAATATTAATGCATAGTGATGTGTGACAGCAGAAGGCACACCAGATTGTCAGCTCCTCCCGATCCTTTAGATCAGTAGTTATGCCAGATATGTGCCCCTCACAGTACTATGCCCAGATATGTGCCCCTCACAGTACTATGCCCAGATATGTGCCCCTCACAGTACTATGCCCTGATATGTGCCCCCTCACACAGACCCATTGAAATGAATGGGTCTGGATTCAGTCTGGATGATAGGCATTTGCTGCACACATCGCATCCAGTAGGAAAATTTGCTATTGAAAGAGGATTTAATCTGACATGACACGTGGAGGGACACCGCTGCATGTGTAACCCCCTTTTTTCTTACACCATCTGCGACACCTCCAGCTTTCGCACTCACTCGGTCACCAGCTCCTCCAGGCATTAACTCTATGTGGACTCTAAGGGACGACACTCAGGTCTTCTATGGTTTAAAGCTTTATTGAGGTGGAGTGCACTTGGCTGGGCCCTCCTTCACAGCAAATGTCTCCTTCACAGCCAATGTCTCCTTCACAGCCAATGTCTGTAATACAACAGGGAAACACTGCCACTATCTGGTATACAGCCAGGTCACCAGCCCACCTCCTTCACAGCAAATGTCTGCACTGAGGAGACTAAACCAAGTAGCAGAATACACAGGGGACTTCCTGGAAGAGTCCACTGTAAAGACTCTGTCTGTTAAAACTTTCCTCAGTTATCTAATAGCACATTTGAAGAGGTTTATTTAGCATGTCCTGACTCTCTGTTAACAGCTTATGAATATATGGAACTACATTTAACAAGTGCTCATTGCTGCGGCTCCTATGTATTGGTATGACCCTATTGCAAACCTGCAGACTGGATATTTGGTGAAACTTCATGTGCTCCATATCAACTGTACTACATTTTACCCCTCCTGAATTTCACCAAATATATAACACTAAACAGTACAATATAACGTGATAGAAAACTCCAATGAGAACAAAATTGTATACTTCAGTTTGGACATTCTAAGGTATGTGAGCATATGTCTATACAGGATAACTGTTTCTTGGACTCTCTCTTGAAGGACCACTTAAGGACTACTTGGAGGGTTTGCGCTCCCCTCACGTAGTAAGTATTACAAAGTGCCTCTCTACACAATGCTTAATGCAAGAAATATTACAGAATCCCCTTTGTTAAGACATACAACCTTGTGCTCCTCAACTCAGCACCTACATATCACAAAACATGTTGTGTTTTGTTTTTCTGTGATATCTACCTTATATGTCTACATTTATCTATTTAGTTATAAGGAACTACAGTACTACTACTTCTAGTAACTCTCCTTCTTCTAGGCACCTAGATATCCTAGTATTCACGGAACAGATCAGTCTGTTTACTGGTCTAACAGTTCTTCCAACTCTTGTTTGAGTTCCCCTGTTTGAATCAGACTGGCTTAGATTGGTCTGCTTCTTCTCATATGATGGTTTAGAATTCCAAGTTTGAGCAGTTTGACCCTCGGACAAAGATAATGTCTTGAATAAGTCACCTTTATGACTGGTTTGTAAGTCTTGCTCATCATGGCAAGGATCAAAGTCTGATGGACCATCTCTTAGAATTTCCTCTGGTAGGGATTTCCCAGTGTCTTTGGCATCTTGCAAAAGCTCTTCATTAGAACCAAACAATACTGAACTACATTCTTCAGTTCCTGATATCTGGTCAAGAATTCTCTCTGTATTTCCATTGTGATTATTACTGAAGGAATCTATTTGTTCTTCATCAATCTGTTCTTCTACCTCATAATCCGATAAAGCGGAAGCCACCTCAGACAATTCTTCTTCTTCCAAATCAATGGGTAAAAAGTTAACTGGTAAGATCAAGTTGCGATGAACTACTCGGACTTCTCCAGTCTTTAAGTTATGTATCTGGAATATATGCGTCTTTGGGTTGGTGTTGACAACTCTGTAAACAGTTGACTCCCAAATATCAGCATGTTTACGTTTTCCTCTTTCTTTCTTATTCACAAGAAGAACGTGGTCTCCAATACTGATTGGTAAACCCTTGATCCTTTGGTTATATCCTCTGGCCTGTTTGTTTTGCTCTTTGCTCGAATGTTTCTGCGCTATTTCAATTGCTTCCTTCAAGTCTTTCCCTAGAGCAGCAACAAATTCATCATAGTCTTTGACCGTTTCATCTCTTAACACATTCCTAAACATTATGTCAACAGGCAGTCTAGGAGTTCTTCCAAACATGAGGAAAAAAGGTGGATAACCCGTGGTTTCATGTACAGTACAGTTATATGCAAAGGTTAGCGTTTGAATCATCTGTGGCCACTTATTCTTTGATCTTGGCGGTAGAGATCGCAGCATGCTTCCTAGTGTACGGTTGAAACGCTCTACTTGACCGTTTCCCATAGGATGGTACGGTGTTGTGTGCGATTTCTCAATACCGGCAATCTGTAAAAGTTCACTAATTAGTTCACTTTCAAAATTAGCTCCTCTATCAGAATGCAATCTTTCTGGAAATCCATAGATGCAGAAGAAATTGTCCCAAAGTTTGCGTGCCACTTGCTTTGCAGTTTGGTTCTGACATTGGAATGCATGAGATAGTTTTGTAAAGTGGTCTGTAACCACTAACACATCAACACTTTCATTTCTGCTGTTCTCCAGCGGACCAAAAATCAATGCATACAAGTTCTAATGGATGATTTGTAACTATGGATTCAAGAGGGGCTCTTCCTTCTGGTTCTGGAGTCTTGCTCACTACGCATCTCTTGCACTGTCTCACATAGCTTTTGATGTCTGCTTCCATGTGAATCCCAAAAAATCATTCTCGGGCCAAAGAGATCGTTCTGTCCTGACCTTGATGTCCAGCGTCATCATGAATACCCTTTAGAACATTACTCCTAAGTGAATGAGGGACAACAAATTGATAAATTTTGCTTCCTGATCTATGTTTTGAAATCCTATAAAGAATTTCATTATTTAACTTCAATTTATCCCAGTGCTTCAACAACCGCAAAGTGTTTTGAGATTCAAAACGGCGTTCTCTTCTGGATGGTCTTCTTCGCCTTTGAACAAAATATATGGCCCTTGACAGTTCATCATCTTCATTTTGTTTCCTCTGAAGGTTCTCCCAATGAAAATTTGGGGAGTAGGACAATTCCCTTCTGCAGCACAGCATTCACATGTTGTCCTAGCAGGACTGTATATGGCTTGGTAACATCTCCTGGTCGCAAATGATTTTCAAACATAGCTTTAACTTCATTGTTCGTAATTGAAACTCCCTGATGGTTCACTGATAGCTTAAATGACTCCTGAATAGAGTCCTTCTCAACAGTTGTACACAACTTCAGTAAATCCTGGTATGGTTTGCTTCCTATCTTGCTGTTGATACTTTGTCTGACAAATCGCTCTCGACTCAGAAGATCAGCTGAATATTCTGTGTTCCTGGCACATATTTTAAATCAAAATTGTAAGGTGAAAGCTTGGCAACCCATCTTTGTTCACAAGCATCCAACTTTGGCTTGGTCATAATGTAGGTTAGAGGATTGTTGTCTGTCCATGCTGTGAATCTAAGTCCTTTTAACCAGTGGCTAAATTTGTCACAAACTGCCCATTTTAAAGCTAAAAATTCCAATCAATGAGCTGGATATCTTGACTGAGATTTTGTTAAAGTTTTACTGGCAAAAGAGATAGGCTGTACTTTCTTCCCACATTCAGATAGTTGACTGAGTACTGCTCCAAGTCCGCCCATAGAGGCATCAGTAGCCAAAATAAAGGGCTTGTTAAAGTCTGGATGCTTCAATGTCACTGTCTTCTGAAAAGCATCCTTCAAATTTTTAAACGCATTCTGACATTCTTCATCCCAACTTTCCGGACTCAGCTTTCCTGTCATCGACTGCTTTCGCTTGAACCGTTTTGACTTCCCTTTTCCTTGTGTTGGCTCTGATGTTAGGTTGTACAGTGGTTTTGCTATTCTTGAAAATCCTGGTATGAAGTGAGAATAATAATTCGCCAATCCCAGAAATGATCTGATCTTCTTTACCGATGGTGTTTTGCCATCTTCTTCCATCAGGTCATTTGCAGCAACGCTTGTTATCGCTGATACCTTATCTGGATCTGTGGCAATCCCTTCTGGTCTTATGATATGGCCCAAAAACTTCACAGTGCTTCTTAAAAATTTGCATTTCTTTGGTGCTAACTTTAAATTGTATTTATGTAATCAGGCTGAAGACCATCTGGATTCTCTCAAGAGCTTCTTGTTCATTCTTGCCAAACACCAGCAAATCATCTAGATAGCATAACAACCCCAGATAGTTTTGGTCACCAAAATTGACATCATCATCCGAGCAAAAGTTGCAGGACTGTTTCATAACCCTTGTGCCATACGGTTGTACTCAAATAGCCCAACAGGTGTGATACAAGCTGTGTACTTTTTATCATCCTCATGGATTGGAATGTTGTAAAAACCCGATGTTAAGTCCATTGTACTGAACCAACAGTTTCCACTAAGGGATGCCAGAGCATCAGCCTGATTTGGTAAAGGATAGGCATCCTTAATTGTTCTTGCATTCAGCCATCGGAAATCTGTACAGATTCTGGGTTCTCCTGATGGTTTCCATGCCACTACAAGTGGTGATGCCCATTCACTACTAGACTTACGAATAATTTGCTTTTCTTCCATTTCATTCAAAACTTCACGCATTTTCTGAAAGTGTGCCGGAGGGACTCTTCTATAAGGAAGACGAAAGGGTCTGTCGTCAGTTAGACGTATTCGATGACAAAAGCCCTCGGCTTCTCCACAATCCAGCCTTCCTCTAGAAAAGATCTGTTCATTAGAAACAATCAGCTCACCTAACTTTTGCTTCCAGTACTCTGACACTTCACAGGAGTCTATATTCACTTCCTCTAATCCAAGATTTTTCAGCATTGTTCTTATATTTTTACATTCAGAACCATCTAATGTAGAACGCTTATTTTTCCTTTTTGTGCTGTCAATAGTATCTTCTTGTGCTGAGCATTGCTGGGATAGCAGTACTTCTTCCTTGCCACCAAGATCTAGATCTTCTAAAGCTATACAAGGGTGTACATCAGCTATTTTTGCGTTTCTTCTAATTGTGATTTGCCTGTTGGTCGTATTAATCAATTTTACAGGGATCCATCTGTCGCCCCATAGTGGTGTGACTGTACGCCCTATCAGGACATTTCTTGGACATGTCTTGGATGTAGTGGGCTCCACAATAACTGTACTACCAACTGATAACGTTGCCTTCTTTTCAAGCTTTCCCCACACTAAATGCTCTTGAAAAGGTTGCATAGTAATGCAGGAATTAAGCTTTACAGTGCCCACTTTCTCTGGGATCCTATCACCTCTCCATCGGGTCACATTGGCTAGTAAATTCATGAAAGAACTCGGCCTGGCTTCACTGCCCTCCTCAGGGGTAGCTAACATTGCCCAAAAACTCTCTTTCTTAAACTGGTGAGTAATATGCCTAATCACATTTGTTCCAATAATTATATCATCTACTTGTCCTGGTACTACTAGCATTGGAACAATCATTTTACAGTCAAACATTTCTAGGTGTATGTCATAAACTGACTTTGGCTTTACTTTGACACCACCACAACCCACAAGTACAATATCATTTAGTATGGCAAAGCATGGTTTCAGCAATTTGGACTGTATAAGTTGCTGCTCAGTTTGCTCACTGATGCTACACTGAGCCACTGTCAATCATAGCAGTTAACTTACACTTTTCTTGAACCGTAACAGTAGTATGAAACAAGTTGTCATAGGGAGCAATTTTCTGCAAGTATTGAAATATCACCTGTGTTCCTTTTGGCCTTTCCTGAACACACTGATTATATAACACCTCCATATCTCCATATTCATCAGTAGATGGTGTTTGGGAACATGGGCCTACACCATACCCCTCTAAGTGCAGGCTTTTTAGTTTAACTGTTGCGACCTTTTCATTGGACATGCCTGCCTCTGGTGGCCAGGTTGCCAGCAGAGGAAGCACAGGTTGTTCATCATACAATGTGCCTTGGTAGAGTGGTTACTGTTTTTACAGATGTGACAAGCAGCAGGCTTTTTTCCAGAAACTGAAAAACCTGCTGCTGGTGCCCCTGGATGTTGGCAAGTATATTGAACTGGTACAACCTTTTCAAGCAATGCAATCAATTTGTTAATATTTGAATCTTCTTCCCCCTTATTGCATAAGGGGACTATGTTCTTTACCTTAGGTTCTGTAGGGGTTAAGTCTTCAGAAATTTCACATTGTTTTGTTACAAGACTCTGGGTCATCTTATTCTCAGCCCTCAACCTTTTGTCTCTGTGGTAACTATCCATCATTTCCTGTACCTCACTGACTGTCCATCTCTCGGCAGGTTTACATCTAAGCATGGTTTGCAATTCTGATTCAGGACAGTGTCGGATAAACATCATTGCTACCTCATGCCCTGGGTCCTCCACACACTTTCCCCGCCCTTTTAGGCATTCATTAGCAAGATCAATGACACGGTTTAAACGAATCCAGTAATCTAGGCTACTCTCACCAGGTTTAGGCAGTGTGGAATAAAAGTCTGCCAAGGGAGTCACGGTGGAGATAACTTCCCCAAAATGTTGTTTCAGTATATTGTAAATAGCACTTGGGTCCTTCTTTATATCAATAGTTGGATTATTCCTCACCCCAATTTTCACTAGTTCTTTTGCACGGCCCATCAATTTATCCATTATCTCTTTACCACACTCAACAGTTTGGTAACCTTTCTTATCAAGGAAAGACTGCATCATCTCCTCCCACTCATACACACTACACTTATCACTCTCATCTCCCCGAAATATTGGTGGTTCTTTTACATTTGCTTTCAGTACAAAATTTAATTTAGCCCAATCCTAAGTCTGCTGGTAACTCTCTGGTGGGAAGGAATCCTGTTTGCTATTATGAGCTGACAGACCTTCTATGATAGAGTGGCTAATCTGCTGCCCAACCTCCCTTATTACATCTGACAGAACCTGCGAATTCTGAAATGTGTTCTGCATATCGCTGGATGTACGTCTGTTATGGGAGTCAGTGACATGGCTCATGTTTTCTGCATATGTCCTGTTCTGGTCTGACACTTCTGGTACACCAGAATCATTAGATGCAAATAACTTAGACCTTGTGAATAAGCCTCCAGTCTGGTCTACCGTTGTGGAAAAACCTGCATTAACATCATGGCTATCAGATACATTCATATTCTGTGACTGTTTATACCATGGAGAACCCCTCCCTAGTACCAAGGGGGTGGTCTGGAGTCCTGGGGGAGGTCTGCGGTGTTCTGATATATTTTTCATTTTAGAAAGTTCCAGAAGAACGCAGTCTCTTAGTCAAACCTTTCAGATGCAGTCCGCTTGTTACACGTGTCCACCTGTCTAGATCGCTGCTGGTGACTTTAGGTATCTTCACTGGTCACTTTGAGCAGAATGATGACATCCGAGTCACGGCACCAAATGTAACCCCCTTTTTTCTTACACCATCTGCGACACCTCCAGCTTTCGCACTCACTCGGTCACCAGCTCCTCCAGGCATTAACTCTATGTGGACTCTAAGGGACGACACTCAGGTCTTCTGTGGGTTAAATCTTTATTGAGGTGGAGTGCACTTGGCTGGGGCCTGTAATACAACAGGGAAACACTGCCACTATTTGTTATACAGCCAGGTCACCAGCCCACCTCCTTCACAGCTAATGTCTGCACTGAGGAGACTAGACCAAGTAGCAGAATACACAGGGGACTTCCTGGATGAGTCCACTGTAAAGACTGTCTGTTAAAACTTTCCTCAGTTATCTAATAGCACATTTGAAGAAGTTTATTTAGCATGTCCTGACTCTCTGTTAACAGCTTATGAATTTATGGAACTCCATTTAACAAGTGCTCATTGGTGCAGCTCCTGTGTATTGGTATGACCCGATTGCAAACCTGCAGACTGGATATTTGGTGAAACTTCATGTGCACCATATTGACTGTACTACACATGCCATCTGCCGACAACAGACGAAGCAACCATGCGACGCTCAGCAAGTATCGCACATGGACCCTTCTGATTTGATAAGTGTTGGGTGTCGGAAATGTTTTTGCTCTTTCTCCGTGTCTGATCAGAAGAACCTGAGGGGGTCATTTATTATCCCGAAATACGCCTATATTTCCGGTGCAGTCGCCTCAATCTGCGACTTTGCCCCTCTCACGCCAAGTCTAAATGAGTAGACGGGGAAGGGGAGGGGCCGACAGGTCAGTCTCATTCACCATTTTCTACGCCTGGTTTAGGGGTAGAAAATGATCTACATCTAGAACTGGAACATCTATAACATGTAGAACTGGCGGAGGATCCACCAAGGGTTATGGAGAGCACCGCCAGATATAGGGGTTATTAAGATCGGGGTCTAAAACGCTGGTCTTAATAAATGACCCTCTGAGTGTGTGAGCAACACTTTTAACCAATTTACACGACACTATATGCATTTTGTGATCTGCAAAATATGGATGACGTCCATGTGCCATCTACCTTTTTTTTTTTGCAGACCCATTAACGAGCCTGCATGTTGGGGACCAGTATAGGACATGTCACATTTTCTATCCTTTGGGGAACAGACATACGGATGCAGAAAGCAAATTACTTCTATATGCTTTCCATATCCGTATGTCCGTTCTGCACAAAACAGAAAATGTGACACGTCCTATACTTCTCTACAAAATGCGGACTGCAGACCCTTCAAGTCAATGGGTCTGCAAAAATATGTGGATCGCACATGGACCACATCCATAGCTTGCCGATCCACGGACCGCAAAATACATGCGTGTGGGCCAGGGCCAGTCACAGGAGGGCCAGAGGGGGACAGGGGTGATGGGTGGAGTAAAAAAAATAACATACCAAGTGTCAAGTTCAGTGTCTGGAAGGGACAGTGGGCACAGGGGCCACCTCCAGTCCTCACTCACTTTCTCCTGAGTTGCTGTTTTGCTGCAGGCCTCACACATTAAGCACCAACTCTGAGGTGCTGAACAGCTAGGAGAGGACCAGATGTGGGTGAAGCTACCGATAGGGCTACCACCAGCACTAGATGGGGCGGAGCTACCATCATCACCAGAAGGGGCGGAGCTACCGACACCGTGACGTGGCTCAGCACAGGCCACAGGAGACAGGGCGATCACAGATACAGCTAAGGACGGGCTGCCCAGGCCCTGCTGCTCCGAGCTGTGGACGGCACAGCACGTCCTCAGACTCAAGACAGTGAGCGTCAGATTGCCATGGGGGCCCCTTCTACATGCTGGATGGAGTCATGAATGGTGAAGCTGGGAGCTCTCTGCTTCACCATTAGAATCAACTGTCTGTGCGTCCTGTGGAGGGCCCCCTCCCATGCTGGGCCCCTGTGCAGCTGAACCGGCTGCACAGGCGGTATGTCCGCCCCTGCATTCAGAACTGATACATTCTCCCGGGCACCTTTCAAGGTAAGATCCCTCAAGATCCAGGACATTGGTCTCAGGGGATAATTCCTAGTCCTCCTCACCTAACATCACTGCTAATTGAGACCCTGATATAGCCTCAGGACACTCCAATACCTCTCCTACCAAATCACAACTAGAACGCTCAGCACCATGGACGTCATCAAAGTGACCAAACTGCCGGAGTCCAGGAGGGCAGTCACTATAACACTGTTCATGGTCACTTGGCACACCTGGGGTCCTTCCTGGGCTTGAGTAACTGCACTGCACACGGAAAGAGAATATGGTTGGCCGACACCGCACTCCATGGGCTCGGTAGACAAAGGGCAGTGCGCTGCTATATGTCCAGGAGTCTGACATCTCCAACAGATAATGGGGCCGGTCTGGACTTGGGTTCCAGTCTCCAACTTATCCTTGACCTGGGTTTTCCAGTTGGGAGTGGGTTATAGTCCCAGTTCCGTTCTTAGAGCCGCGATATGGCCGTCTCACCCCCCCCCCCCCTTATTTTCCAGGGAGTCCTCCACGCTGAAATACCTTTCTACGAGGTTCACCAATTCATCCTCAGTCTGGGGGTTTCCCTGGGCAACCCAACATTGTATGGGCCTTGGCAGCGTATGGAGGAACCGGTACATCACCACTTTTTCCACCATTTGAGCTGGGGAGGATGATTCTGGCTGTAACCATTTTTGTACCAGGTGGAACAGATCGAACATTTGGGACCTGGGAGGCTTATCTTGGCAAAACTCCCAGCTGTGAACACGCTGCGCTTGGACTGCATCAGTCACCCCCTGCCGAGCAAGAATTTCTGCTTTTAGCTTGGCGTATTCTTTAGCATCTTGCAAGGTTAAATCATAATAGGCTTTCTGAGGTTCTCCTGTTAAATATGGCCCCACTGCTTGGGTGGGAGACTCTCCCTTTCTGCCACCCTTTCAAATATGGACAGGTACGCCTCAACATCGTCCTCAGGTGTAATTTTTTGCAAAGTTTCCATCACATTTTTTCGGGCTTTAACACTGCCGTTTTGACTGGGAAGGCTCACCCCTCCTGAGATTTGACGGCCTCAGTCAATTCAGACATCTGTCGTATCAGGAGCTGATTTGTCTCTTGCTGGGCTTGCATAGCCTCCATATGGGCTTTCTGCTGTTGAGCAGTAGCCTGTTGCTGCAGCAAAATAGCCTGCACCAATTGCTTTACTAAATCCTCCATGGTTGGACATTCGGACTGTAATTTCTCAGCAGTTTTTACCCAGGACATTTACCTCCTACAACTGCCGGTGGCTGTGATTTCTAGGAGCGTTGTGCCCGCATCCAACACCAATTGTGGGGGTTTTAAATCCGTCACTGTGCACATGTACACGCGTGTCAGTTCAGTCTTCACCACAGGCAGTGTTTATTTCAGCAAACAAAAGTAAACATGTCCAAACTTTAGCTTTAAGCTTTCTTCAGCCCACACAGATTGCATAACATAAAGTCCCACATTTTGTGTTCAGTCCAAATCGGGTAACAAAACAATATGCTCTCACCACTCTCTGGGGTCTTTCAGAGACCAATTCCTCCCTCGTAGCTTGTTCAGCTTTCAGTTAGCCTGTGCACACTTGATCTCTCCAGCTGAGATTCCCACAGCCTTTTTAAAGGGCTTCTGTCACCCCACTAAAGTCTTATTTTATTTTTTTGGCTTCTTATAATCCTTATACTGCAATATATTAATATATAATGCTATTACTCATTTTGGTTCAGTAGTTAATTAAAAAAATGGACTTTTATAATATGTAAATTACCTGTCTACCAGCAAGTAGGGCGTCTACTTGCTGGTAGCAGCCGCATCCTCCTTTCATAAAGACGCCCCCTCCTCATGTTGATTGACAGGGCCAGCGAACGCGCTCGTCTTCTGGCTGGCCCTGTCTGCGTTCAAATACTGGTGCCTGCGCCGCACCTGTCTTCAGTCGGCGCAGGCGCACTGGGAGAAGGACGCTCGCTCGGCCGCTCCATCCTCAATGCGCCTGCGCCGATGACGTCACATCTACACCCGGCGCAGGCGCACTGAGGATGGAGCGGCCGAGCGAGCGTCCTCCTCTCAGTGCGCCTGCGCCGACTGAAGACAGGTACGGCGCAGGCGCCAGATTTTGATCGCAGCCAGAAGACGAGCGCGTTCGCTGGCCCTGTTAATCAATATGAGGAGGGGGCGTCTTTATGAAAGGAGGATGCGGCTGCTACCAGCAAGTAGCCGCCCTACTTGCTGGTAGACAGGTAATTTACATATTATAAAAGTCAGTTTTTTGAATTAACTACTGAACCAAAATGAGTAATAGCATTATATATTAATATATCGCAGTATAAGGATTATAAGAAGCCAAAAATAAAAAAGACTTTAGTGGGGTGACAGAAGCCCTTTAACCACACCGTAAGAAAACCCTGGATGGAGTACGGGAGTGACCTGTCCCACCCAATCTCTCTGGTCACTCCTAAAACCCGGACCCAAAATCCACTTTAATAATAACCTCCCAGCAACCTAATGTTACTGGTATACTTATTTCTGGGAATTATATCACTGAGGCATACATTCTTAGTGAGACCTACCAATTATCCACGATTCTCCCCTCTGGGCTACTACAATATATACTTATAGGGGGATATTTATCAAACTGGTGTAAAGCAGAACTAGCTTAGTTGCTAATAGCAACCAATCCGATTTTAAAATCAAAGGTGGAATTTGATTGGTTGCTATAGGCAACTAAGCCAGTTCTACTTTACACCAGTTTGATAAATCCCCCCGATAAAAATGCAGTTCAATAATATAAAACAGCATAAGTGTAAACAATGGCATAAATCATAGTGCAAGTTAATAATAACTTCCAAGTTCACTAAAGGAGTGAGTTGATGGCCTTGCATAGTAACAATAGGAGCAAATGTCCATAGTCCAAAGTACTCCTTGCTCCAGCGCATTACAATAACTTACAAAATACTAATGAGTCCAAATCATATAAAATAGCATACACTTGATTGTAATTCATTACATTAAAAACAGATGGGAGGAAAGGGATGCAAATGAGCTCTTAACAAGCTCTGCCTCTAATGCCACCAGATATAAGGCAGCTATACTATAAGTCAATGTTCAGCTCTTAAAATAAGCCTTGAGACATGACTTGGATATTAAATAAGCCAGCACCTCATCTGCAGACAGCAGTTTCGGGGTGATTGCCACTCATCAGTGCAGAGCAGAGAGTACTGGCTTAACTGGGTGAGAGGCCTGTGTCCGAGCAAGGGGGGAACTAACTCTCCTTAGGGAGAGAGCACCTTAATCAGTGTGAGGAGACTTATAGGCCATACATGCTCCTCTGGAATTCTGGATAGCTGTCTTACATCTGATGGCATTAGAGGCAGAGCTTGTTAAAAGCTTATGTGCATCCCTTCCCTTACAGAATTCCAGAGGAGCATGTATGGCCTATAAGTCTCCTCACACTGATTAAGGTGCTCTCTCCCTAAGGAGAGTTACCGTATTTTTTACTTTATAAGACGCACTTTTTCCCCCCCAAGAGTGGGGGGGGGAAATGGCCGTGCGTCTTATAAAGCGCATACTATGCTGGCCGCTATGCTGCACAGCGCGGCCAGCAAAGTATCAGTGTGGTCATGCTCCACCTTCCCCGCCTGCAGCAGCTCCCTCCTCATGCGCCGCCTGCCCTGTCTGCAGCAGCTCCCTCCTCATGCGCCACCTGCACCGCCTGCCTGTTCATTCATAAAGTGAGATAAGCAGGCATTCGGGCAGGCGGCGCATGAGGAGGGAGCTGCGGCGGGCGGGGCATGACCGAGTTTGCTGCCGGTCTGCGCCGTCTTAATGCTATACATAAGGTACTACAGTAAGTACAGTACAGTAATTGCGGACCCATTCGGATTGAATGTACTTAACAGCTGTGGGGCCCAGTGTATTAGAGTAGAATCACTGCACCGGAACCCCCGCCATGAGTGTCTCCGCCTCCTCCCTCCACACTGATGCATCTAATGGGGGATCTGTAGATGACACTTATGGGGATCTGTGGATGACATGTGTCATCCACAGAGCCCCATAAATTTCATCCACAGATCCCCCATTAGTGTAATCCACAGATCCCCCATCAATGTAATCCACAGATCCCCCATCAGTGTAATCCACAGATTCCCCCATAACAGTGCATCATCCACAGATTCCCCCATAACAGTGCATCATCCACAGATCCCCCCATAACAGTGCGTCATCCACAGATCCTCCCATAACAGTGCATCATACACAGATCCCTCATAACAGTGCGTCATCCACAGATCCCCCCATAACAGTGCATCATACACAGATCCCTCATAACAGTGCGGCATCCACAGATCCCCCATAACAGTGCGGCATCCACAGACCACCATTAGTTCAAAACCTACCAAAAGCACACCTTTTGGTTAAAAATATTTTTTTCTTATTTTCCTCCTCAAAAACCCAGGTGCAGTTTATCATCAGGTGCGTCTTATAAAGCGAAAAGTACAGTAGTTTCCCCCTTGCATTAAAAACAGATAACACATCTATAAAACAATATGAATACAACAAAATAGCAGGGTCTAACCAGTCAATGTACATTAGGGTAAACATGTATAAGTAATGTGTATCAAACAGTATGCTAGCTCTTATTAGGCTCTTATCACACTACCTTTATTTGGTCAGTTATTTCGATCAGCTATTATTATGAGCCAAAACCAGGTGCTGGTCAAAAACACAGAACAGATGCAAATCAAATCATCACACCTGATCTCTGAGTAGGCTTCACTACTGGTTTTGGATCACAATAATTTATGAAAATAACTGACTAAATAACTGAAGTGTGAACTCAGCCTAAGAGCTTGCATACTGTTACAGATAATTTTCTGAAACATTTTTAAAGATGGAACATGTAAGGCCTCATGCACACAACAGTATTTTTTTACGGTCCGCAAAAACGGGGTCCGTAGGTCCGTAGGTCCGTGATCCGTGACCGTTTTTTCGTCCGTGGGTCTTCCTTGATTTTTGGAGGATCCACGGACATGAAAAAAAAGTCGTTTTGGTGTCCGCCTGGCCGTGCGGAGCCAAACGGATCCGTCCTGAATTACAATGCAAGTCAATGGGGACGGATCCGTTTGACGTTGACACAATATGGTGCCATTTCAAACGGATCCGTCCCCATTGACTTTCAATGTAAAGTCTGGAGTTCTTTTATACCATCGGATTGGAGTTTTCTCCAATCCGATGGTATATTTTAACTTGAAGCATCCCCATCACCATGGGAACGCCTCTATGTTAGAATATACTGTCGGATATGAGCTACATCGTGAAACTCAGATCCGACAGTATATTCTAACACAGAGGCGTTCCCATGGTGATGGGGACGCTTCAGGTTAGAATATACAAAAAAACTGTGTACATGACTGCCCCCTGCTGCCTGGCAGCAGGGGGCAGACCCCCCCCCCCCTGTTTTTAACTCATTGGTGGCCAGTGGGCCCCCCCCCTCCCTCCCCTGTAGTTAACTCATTGGTGGCCAGTGTGCACCCCCCCCCGCCCCCCTCCCTCTATTGTAATAATAGCATTGGTGGCAGTGTGCGCCCCCCCTCCCTCCCTCTATTGTAATAATAGCATTGGTGGCAGTGTGCGCCCCCGCCCCCCCCACCCCCCCTCCCTCCCTCTATTGTAATAATAGCATTGGTGGCAGTGTGCGCCCCCCCCCTTTCCCGATCATTGGTGGTAGCGGAGTAGAAGCATCATACTTACCTGGCTGCTGGCTGCTGCGATCTCTGTGTCCGGCCGGGAGCTCCTCCTACTGGTAAGTGACAGGTCTGTGCAGCACATTGCTGTCAATTACCAGTAGGAGGAGCTCCCGGCCGGACGCAGACATCGCAGCAGCCAGCAGGTAAGTATGAATCTTCTACTATTGCTAATGCTAAGTAACCATGGCAACCAGGACTGCAGTAGCGTCCTCGTTGCCATGGTTACCGATCGGAGCCCCAGCGATTAAACTGGGACTTCGATCGGAACTCCGCTGCCACCGATGATCTGGGGGGGGGGGAGAGGGAAGGCCGCACACTGCCACCAATGTATTAAGAGAATAGAGGGAGGAAGGGGGGGGCCGCACACTGCCACCAATGTATTAAAACAATAGAGGGAGGAGGGGGGGGGCGCACACTGCCACCAATGTATTAAAACAATAGAGGGGGGGGGCGCACACTTCTACCAATGTTAATGCAATAGAGGGAGGGAGGGGGGGCCGCACACTGTGCCACCAATGCTATTATTACAATAGAGGGAGGGAGGGGGGGCGCACTGGCCACCAATGAAATTTAAACTGGGGAGGGAGGGGGGTCTGCCCCCTGCTGCTTGGCAGCCCGGATCTCTTACAGGGGGCTATGATAGCACAATTAACCCCTTCAGGTGCAGCACCTGAGGGGTTAATTGTACGGAACACGGCCCCCTGTAAGAGATCGGTGCTGCCAGGCAGCAGGGGGCAGTCATGTACACAGTTCGTTGTATATTCTAACTAGAAGCGTCCCCTTCACCATGGGAACGCCTCTGTGTTAGAATATACTGTCGGATCTATGTTTTCACAAAGTGAAAACCCAGCTCTGAAAAAGCTTTTATGCAGACGGATCTTCGGATCCGTCTGTATGAAAGTAACCTACGGCCACGGATCACGGACACGGATGCCAATCTTGTGTGCATCCGTGTTCTTTCACGGACCCATTGACTTGAATGGGTCCGTGAACCGTTGTCCGTCAAAAAAATAAAACAGGTCATATTTTTTTTGACGGACAGGATACACGGATCACGGTCTCGGCTGCAAAACGGAGCATTTTCCGATTTTTCCACGGACCCATTGAAAGTAAATGGGTCCGCGAAAAAAAATGGAAAACGGCACAACGGCCACGGATGCACACAACGGTCGTGTGCATGAGGCCTAAGAGAAATGTTTTATTTTTTCCTTGGGCCATTTTCACTCAATATTTGCTCAGTAAATATGGAAAATGACTGGAGTAAAGTATCAGACGGCTGCTGCTAAGGCTAATAAGATTATGGGGTGCATTAAATTATGCAGACGGTTGTATAATCTGTCCATGATGGATCCCCATAAAACTGGAGTGTGAATGTAGCCTTAGGGTCCATTCACACGATCCACGAAACACAGACACACCGGCAATGTGCGTTCCGCATTTTGCAGACCGCACATCGCCGCCACTCTTATAGAAAATGCCTTTTCTTGTCCGCAATTGCGGACAAGAAAAGGACATGTTCTATTTTTTTTCTGGAGCTGCGGACTGGAAGATTGGGGGCGCACTCCGGAAAAGCGGATGCGGAGAGCACATAGTGTGCTCTCCGCATCCATTCCGTCCCCATACAGAATGAATGGGTCCACACCCATTCCACAATTTGCAGAACGGATGCAGACTCCTTATACGGACGTGTGAATGGAGCCTAATCCATATACCGATCCAGATAGTGAACATATAAAACCTTTATTCCATTAAAACGCAGCAAAAAAAAACGGGCCATCATGAAGTTTCTGTTTCTCCAGGGCAAGTCTGCAAAGGACATGCACACTGAGTGTCCTCCCTGGAGAAACAAAAACTTCACGACGGCCCATAACAACACAGACATGAAACTTCCTTGTGCCTCTGCCATCTCAGGTCCTACAATATTTTTATACTTTTTATACTATTTTTTTAAAATATTATTTTTACTCATATAGCGCTGATATATTCTCCAGTGTTTTACAGACCTCTTTGTCACTCACTTGCAGCTTATAATCTAAGTTCTCTATCAGTACGTCTTTTGAGTGTGGGAGGAAACCAGAGTACCCAGAGAAAACCCACACAAACACAGGGAGAAAAATATTGTCCAATGGTTTTCCAGCATCTTCATGACTGGATTAAACGTTTAACCATGTGCATCCGGCAGAATGGTGGACACATCGAACGTGTCATTTAAAGCACTTTAAAAACTTTTGACCTCGCTTAACTCCTAGACCGGTAAAGATAAGTCAAAAACGCCGGTTCCAGTGTGTTGAGTGAATTCTAGCCAAGACTGGTATATCACATGATATATTCAACTGGAAAAATCTCAGCTGCATTAAATATGGCGGATTTCAAAATGGCAGCTAAAAACGCTTCGTCCACTAAATAATTTTGCCTCCCTCCTAAATCATATTTTCACACATTGCAAGTTAAATTACACCAGTTAAAAGGGTGTGTCCAGATTTTTGCCTCACCCTCTATACCCGAGGTCAATACAGAGACCGCTCCCATGATCTATTTATCCCCAGGTCTGTAACAGTAACAAGGGGACAACCTCTACATCTAGAGGAAA
The DNA here is from genome assembly GCF_014858855.1 of Bufo gargarizans. Taxonomy (NCBI): domain Eukaryota; kingdom Metazoa; phylum Chordata; class Amphibia; order Anura; family Bufonidae; genus Bufo; species Bufo gargarizans. Next base: position 96,024,773 of record NC_058085.1, read on the forward strand.
GAAGGTTTCTCCATAAACATAGAAGTGAGTTCTTTATGGTAAGAGCAGTGAGCCTATGGAACTCTCTGCCAGAGGAGGTTATAAAGGTGAACTCACCAAAAGAGTTCAAGAGGGGCCTGGATGTATTTATGCAGTGTAATATTACAGGTTATAGTTATTCAATTTCTGGAGAAGGGTCATTGATCCAGGAAGTTATTCTGAATGCCAGATGTGAAGTTGCAAAGGAATTTTCCCCCCTAAAATGAGGAAAATTTTATTTTGCCTCATGGGGTTTTTGCCCTTCTCTGAATTAACTTTGCAGGATGATAGGCTGAGCTGGATGGACGTATGATGTTACTCTTAGGTCAATTCATGTGAACTCTGCAGTACCCATTGATAGGGAGGTTAATTGACAAGTTATATACAGTATCTCACAAAAGTGAGTACACCCCTCACATTTATAAGTATTTTATTATATCTTTTCATGGGACAACACTGAAGATATGACCCTTTGATACAATGTAATGTAGTCAGTGTACAGCTGCCCTCAAAATAACTCAACACACAGCCATTAATGTCTAAACCGCTGGCAACAAAAGTGAGTACACCCCTAATTGAAAATGGGCACATTGTGCCCAAAGAGTAAATATTTTGTGTGGCCACCATTATTTTCCAGCACTGCCTTAACTCTCTTGGGCATGGAGTTCACTAGCGCTTCACAGGTTGCCACTAGAATCCTCTCCCACTCCTCCATGACATCACGGAGCTGGTGGATGTTAGAGACTTGGAGTCGTTATGTTGGAATACTGCCCTGCGCCCCAGTTTCCGAAGGGAGGGGATCATGCTCTGCTTCAGTATGTCACAGTACATGTTGGCATTCATGGTTCCCTCAATGAACTGTGGCTCCCCACAGCCGGCAGCACTCGTGTAGCCCCAAACCATGACACTCCCACCACCATTCTTGACTGTAGGCAAGACACACTTGTCTTTGTACTCCTCACCTGCCGCCACACAAGCTTGACATCATCTGAACCAAATAAGTTTATCTTGGTCTCATTAGACCACAGGACATAGTTCCAGTAATCCATGTCCTTAGGCCCCTTTCACACGGGCGAGATTTCCGCGCGGGTGCAATGCGTGAGGTGAACGCATTGCACCCGCACTGAATCCGGACCCTCACGGACAGGTGACACATCCAGAGAGGAGTAAAGCTCCTACTCATACAAAGGCAGACATACCACTAACCTCAAGCTCACAACTCCAGTATAAGAAGAGCCATGAGGCCACACCCAGCTCTACCTTGCACACTCCTTTGGCTGGTTTCACACGGGCGTGACGGATTTGATCCGGATGCGTTCAGGGTGCATTCAGTGAAAATGCTGCGATTTTGGCACTAAAACAAGTCAGTTTTGTCTGCGATTGCGTTTAGTTGTTCAGTTTTTTCCGCGCGGGTGCAATGCGTTTTGATGCGTTTTTCACGCAGCCCCATTCACTTCTATGGGGCCTGTCCTGCGTTACAAATGCAGAATATAGAACATGCTGCGATTTCAAAGCATTGCAGAAGTGATGCGTGAAAAAAAAACGCTCATGTACACAGCCCCATTGAAATGAATGGGTCAGGATTCAGTGCGGGTGCTATGCGTTCACGTCACGCACTGCACCCGCGCGGAAATCACGCTCGTGTGAAAGGGACCTTAAACCCTTAAACAACCAAAATGGGAAGGAACACCAGCCTTAAAGGGGGAGTGTAAAACAACACGTTGCCACCAGCAACAAGCATGCATGGCAAAAGTGTCACGGTCCACTACCACCAGACCTCCAGTGCTGTCCCATGAAAAGATATAATAAAATATTTTTTAAAAATGTGACGTACTGACTTTTGTAAAATACTGTAAATAATGAACACAAGCTAATAAATAAATAAACTATAGACTTTCAGCTGACATCTGGAGTTGCTTTTACTGCAGAAAACACAGATGCAAAAACCTCCACTAAAACCGCAAAAGTGCAGAAAAACACCACTAAAAACCTATGTGTGGACCCACCCTAAAGATGAAGCCACCACCAAGTCCAGTGAAGCCCTGATGAGCTACAAAAATGCTTTGTATATTTTTGTATATACTTTAAAATAACATTGATCTGACCACAGCATTCTTAACCTAAAAAATTCCAGTGAAAACATCACAAAAAAAATCTGAAAAAGTTGTATGTAAATCAAGTGTGACCCATGCAATTTACAACTAAAATGAGGAATAAGTGGAATAAATAATACATGCTCCTTTCAGGGGCACCTAGCCCAAAATACCCTCCACAATACAAAAAATACCCCCCTTCCTTTCAGATTAAACCCCCATGTCAGCCCTCATATCAGATCCTCAGACCCCCTTATCAGAACCTCAAGACCCCATATCAGCTGCTCAGACATATATCAGAGGGTGCCAGGCAGCAGAGTCGATTGTAGTAAAGCAGTTTGCTGCTGGGAGTGGGATCCTTTGGCTCCCGTCCCCACAGTCCAGCTTCATAGCCCACAGGCTGCGAGGCCTGAAATCGATGAGGCAGTAGAACGGCTCAGGAGACCTCACGTGTGATGGTGTGATCTCCTGCAGGAGATCCTAATGCAGGAGGTAATGGGGAACAACGGGGAGGGGGGAGAGCATTTTATCTACTGCTGAGGGGGAGTTATATATATTAATAATACAGAGGGGGGCATTTTATATTCTAATCATACACAGGGGGGAAACATATTAATACAGAGGGGGCCATTATATAGTAATAATACAGAAGAAAACGATATATTAATAATACAGAGGGGGCCATTATATACTAATTATACAGAGAGGGAACTACCTGTATATATATCTTAATACAGAGGGCACCATTATATATTCTTATAATACAGAGGGAACCATTATATATCCTAATAATACAGGGGGGACATTATATATTCAAATATTAGAGAGAGGGCCATTATATATATATATATATATATATATATATATACTGTATCTTAATAATACAGAGGGAGCCATTATATATATATATATATATATATATATATATACTGTATCTTAATAATACAGAGGGAGCCTTATATATCCTAATAATACAAGGGGACCATTAGATGTTCAAATATTACAAAGGGGGCCATTATATACTAATAATACTGGGGAGCATGATATACTAATACAGAGGGGCCATTATATAGTTTAATAGAGGGGTCATTATATATACTAATAACACAGAGGGGGGACTATATATTAATAATACAGAGGGGGCTATTATACACTAATAATACAGAGGGGGCTATTTTATATATATATATATATATATATATATATACTCTAGGAAAAATGAACGGCACTCCAAGAATAAAAGTAGTGAACCCTTTATTCACACCAGTGGTGCAACGTTTCGGCTCTAATCGCGAGCCTTCCTCAAGCTTGAGGAAGCTTGAGGAAGGCTCGCGATTAGAGCCGAAACGTTGCACCACTGGTGTGAATAAAGGGTTCACTACTTTTATTCTTGGAGTGCCGCTCATTTTTCCTAGAATATTCATCAGGGAAATCAGTCCATTCCCTTTGGGACGTGCACCCGCCTTCTCACCTGGAAGCCAGTGCCGCCATTTTTCCTTCTATATATATATATATATATATATATATACAGGTCCTTCTCAAAAAATTAGCATATTGTGATAAAGTTCATTATTTTCTGTAATGTACTGATAAACATTAGACTTTCATATATTTTACATTCATTACACACCAACTGAAGTAGTTCAAGCCTTTTATTGTTTTAATATTGATGATTTTGGCATACAGCTCATGAAAACCCAAATTTCCTATCTCAAAAAATTAGCATATTTCATCCGACCAATAAAAGAAAAGTGTTTTTAATACAAAAAAAGTCAACCTTCAAATAATTATGTTCAGTTCTGCACTCAATACTTGGTCAGGAATCCTTTTGCAGAAATGACTGCTTCAATGCGGCGTGGCATGGAGGCAATCAGCCTGTGGCACTGCTGAGGTGTTATGGAGGCCCAGGATGCTTCGATAGCGGCCTTAAGCTCATCCAGAGTGTTGGGTCTTGCGTCTCTCAACTTTCTCTTCCCAATATCCCACAGATTCTCTATGGGGTTCAGGTCAGGAGAGTTGGCTGGCCAATTGAGCACAGTAATACCAGGGTCAGTAAACCATTTACCAGTGGTTTTGGCACTGTGAGCAGGTGCCAGGTCGTGCTGAAAAATGAAATCTTCATCTCCATAAAGCTTTTCAGCAGATGGAAGCATGAAGTGCTCCAAAATCTCCTGATAGCTAGCTGCATTGACCCTGCCCTTGATAAAACACAGTGGATCAACACCAGCAGCTGACATGGCACCCCAGACCATCACTGACTGTGGGTACTTGACACTGGACTTCAGGCATTTTGGCATTTCCCTCTCCCCAGTCTTCCTCCAGATTCTGGCACCTTGATTTCCGAATGACATGCAACAGTCCAGTGCTGCTTCTCTGTAGCCCAGGTCAGGCGCTTCTGCCGCTGTTTCTGGTTCAAAAGTGGCTTGACCTGGGGAATACAGCACCTGTAGTCCATTTCCTGCACACGCCTGTACACGGTGGCTCTGGATGTTTCTACTCCAGACTCAGTCCACTGCTTCCGCAGGTCCCCCAAGGTCTGGAATCGGTCCTTCTCCACAATCTTCCTCAGGGTCCGGTCACCTCTTCTCGTTGTGCAGCGTTTTCTGCCACACTTTTTCCTTCCCACAGACTTCCCACTGAGGTGCCTTAATACAGCACTCTGGGAACAGCCTATTCGTTCAGAAATTTCTTTCTGTGTCTTACCCTCTTGCTTGAGGGTGTCAATGATGGCCTTCTGGACAGCAGTCAGGTCGGCAGTCTTACCCATGATTGCGGTTTTGAGTAATGAACCAGACTGGGAGTTTTTAAAAGCCTCAGGAATATTTTGCAGTTGTTTAGAGTTAATTAGTTGATTCAGATGATTAGGTTAATAGCTCGTTTAGAGAACCTTTTCGTGATATGCTAATTTTTTGAGATAGGAATTTTGGGTTTTCATGAGCTGTATGCCAAAATCATCAATATTAAAACAATAAAAGGCTTGAACTACTTCAGTTGGTGTGTAATGAATCTAAAATATATGAAAGTCTAATGTTTATCAGTACATTACAGAAAATAATTAATTTTATCACAATATGCTAATTTTTTGAGAAGGACCTGTATACTAACAATACATAGGGGGCCATTATATGCTAATAATACAGAGGGGTCGATTGTATACACTAATACAGAGGACCATTATACAGTATATACTCTAATAATACAAAAGGGGCCATTATATAAATCAATAATACATAGGGGGCCATTATAGTTTCTAATAATGCAGGAGGGGCCATTATATATACTAATAATACAGAGGGGTCATTATATATACTAATAATACAGAGGGGTCATTATATATACTAATAATACAGACAGGGCCATTACATACACTGATGAGCAAAAGGGTAACAATGTTTTGAACTTTTGAACTTTCAGGCTCCATATCTCACCATCCACTACAGCTTCGAACGTGAGACTCCCATCATTTTATAGACAATCATCTTGGCTATCTCATACATAAATTGGACTTGCAACTATTTAGGATATGATTAGTTATGCAGATTCTTATTATGTCACTGCATTGTTACGGTTTATCCTAAAATCTTAAGGCTAGGTTCACACCTGAGCGTTTTACAGTGTGTTCCTACGCACTGTAAAACGCTCAACAGGCAAAAACCAATGTTTCCCTATGGACATGGTTCTCACCTGAGCATTTACAGCGCGTGTGAACGCGCTGTAAAACGCCCTATGCCCCAAGAAGTACAGGAGCTTCTTTGGGGCTTATTGTCGTGCATTCCCGCCAATAGACTTCAGCGGGAGCGCGCCTAAATGGCCGTTTGCTTGTTTCCACCCTTTAAAAACGCACGATAAAAACACCTTTAAAAAGCGCTTATCGACCACACTCAGGTGTGAACCCAGCTTAAATGTAAATTTTTTCTTATTTTGTCAGTATTTTGAAAATCCACCTTTGGCTTTCAAACACTGCCTGAATCCTTGCAGGCATGCTCTCGATCAGATTCAACCATATCTCAACCAAAATCTGTTCCCATGTCTCTTCTACACGTTCCCATGTTGGTGCATACTAGTCGACTTACTTGAGTATGAATACAGCTTTTTCTTCAACTCTGCCCACAAGTGTTCGATTGGTTTGAAGTCTGGGGACTGTGGGGGCCAATCCAGCACCTCTACTTCATTGTCATTGAACCATTTCTTCACCAATCTTGATGTATGCTTTGGGTCGTCCTGCTGTAACACTGTCGACCATTTTATATCCATGGTACTCGCGTACGAAGTAACTCGACTTTTAAGATACTCACATATAGCTCAGCATTGAGACCACGATTGATCCTGGTCAAGTATCCAACACCTTTGGCTGTGAAACAACCCCAAAACATCAGGCTTTCTCCACCGAACATGACAGTTCCTTCAATTTCTTAATCCGTCACATTTTCCCTTGTTTCTTCCACACCCATTTGCACTCATGAGAGCCCAGTTTATTGACTTTCATCTCATGAAGCCAAATCCCCCATTTCAACTCTTTTACTGACCGTAATTATTTGCAAACTCGAGCCAACGCTTCTTATGATGATATTCAAGTCAAGATATTATTAATATTAGGGGTACTGTGGGAGCATTATTAAGCACAATATGGAGGGCATTACTAATGGTGTTGCTATTGAGGGTACTGTAGGGGCACTATTGCTATTGAGGGCAGTCTGGGAGCACTATTACTATGGGGGTGGACTATCTTCATGGTACTGTTTTTTCTGCAGTGTAGCATTTGAGGGAATTGGGGAGCAGAGAGGGCACAGTATGGGGGTATCAGCAGGATGGCAATGTTGGGGCACAAGATTGGGGAGAATGATAGAAGTTAGGAATCTAAGATATCTGGGTGTTAAACTCTGCAGAAATAAGACACAGCTGATTCTACTTTATATTTTGCAGAGGTGTATGTAATGTCAATCCAAATATCTCTTTATCAGTAGGGCTGGGGGAGTTGTTGGAGTGAGAATTTTCCAGGGGCAGCAGAAAGGCTAGAATCAGCCGTTCCCTTTAAGCTACTGAGGGCCTCTGCAGCCCAGCCCCAAGTCACACTATGCCTGTTCTGAAATCTAGGACCTCTCACTATGACGATGCAGACAATTTTCGTTGTGTGCATTGCCTGGGTGGGCTGCCCAGAACCCATAACAGGAATAAGCCATAGTGTCCACAATGTCCTTGTCTTACCATCATGACTGTAGCTAGATTCAGGACCTTCTGTGTGGAGCTCTTAAAGCTGGCTCTGCCTCCTCCCTGTTGCAGCGCTGCTGCTGTGGAAGAAGAGGAGAAAGACAATTCAGGTGACATTTGCTTCATTATCTGTACTCAGAGCGTTATCACTGTGTTATCTGTGGTGTTACACAGATTAGTGGGGGACACAATACATGGCTTGCACCGGATGCTGGCAATCCATGCTACACCACTGCACCCATCAGATACTGATGACCTACCCTGAGGACAGGTCATCAGTATCAGAATCTCTGAGAACCCCTTTAGTCTTGAATTGCTACTAATAGTAGTACTCACATAAAAATCATCTCACACCAGGACCATATTACATACAGTGTGGTGCTACATTGTATCTCCCATATAGCAGTATCCATACGGTGATGCAAAATGCTAGTACTACTACAGTAATAAGAGCCAAGCAGAAATGGTTTTCTAACCACTGCCCAATAATAGTGATGTCCCGAACTATTCGCCGGCGAACAGTTCACGGCGAACATAGCTTGTTAGCGTTCGCCACGGCGGGCGAACATATGCGATGTTCGGTCCGCCCCCTATACATCATCATTCAGCAAACTTTGACCCTGTACCTCACAGTCAGCAGACACATTCCAGCGAATCAGCAGCAGACCCTCCCTCCCAGACCCTCCCACCTCCTGGACAGCATCCATTTTAGATTCATTCTGAAGCTGCTTTCTTAGTGAGAGGAGGGAGAGTGCTGCTGCTGATCTAATAGGGAAAGCGTCTGTGTCCACAGACTCATCTGCTGTAAGGACAGCATCCTGACAGCACCCCAAAAAGCCCTTTTTAGGGCTGGTACATCAGTCTGCTTTTTATTTTTTGTTGTTTTTATATATATATATATATATATGTATATATATATATATATATATATATATTGCAGTTGCCTGCCCGTGTGTGAGAGGCTGCAGGCTCAGTCACAGACAGTACTGTGTGCACACCATTCATACAGGGTGTCATAGACAATACCTTGCAGATAAAAAAAGTTCAATTTATATTATTTTTCTGTGATATAATCGCATTTGCAAGCCAGTGAGTGACTGTGTGGCCCAGAGACAGTACTGTGTGCACACCATTCATACAGGGTGTCACAATACCTAGCAGATTGCAAGCCAGTGTGTGTCTAGCCCACAGACTGTACTGTGGCCACTTGCTGCTAGGCCACCACTGATACCGTTACAGGGTGTCACTCAGAAATACCTTGCAGATCAAAAAAATTATTTTTATTATTTTTCTGTGATATAATCCCAGTTGCAAGCCAGTGTGTGTCTGGCCCACAGACTGTACTGAGGCCACTGGCTAGGCCACCACTCATACCGTTACAGGGTGTCACTCACAAATACCTTGCAGATAAAAAAAAATTATATTTATTATTTTTCTGTGATATAATCGCAGTTGCAAGCCAGTGTGTGTCTGGCACACAGACTGTACTGTGGCCACTGGCAAGGCCACCACTCATACCGTTACAGGGTGTCACTCACAAATACCTTGCAGATAAAAAAATTCAATGCATTATTTTTCTGTGATATAATCGCAGTTGCAAGCCAGTGTGTGTCTGGCCCACAGACTGTACTGTAGCCACTGGCTAGGCCACCACTGATACTGTTACAGGGTGTCACTCACAAATACCTTGCAGATAAAAAAATTCAATTTATTATTTTTCTGTGATATAATCCCAGTTGCAAGCCAGTGTGTGTCTGGCCCACAGACTGTACTGTGGCCACTTGCTGCTAGGCCACCACTGATACCGTTACAGGGTGTCACTCACAAATACCTTGTAGATAAAAAAATAATTCAATTCATTATTTTTCTGTGATATAATCCCAGTTGCAAGCCAGTGTGTGTCAGGCCCACACAGACTGTACTGTGCCCACTGCCCACCACTTATATAGGGTGGCACAGTACCTTGCACGCATAGTACCACTTATCTAAAAAAAAATGTCAGGCAGAGGCAGGCCACCCCACAGGGGCCGTCGTGGTTGTGGTGCTGTGATTTCTACTGGCCCCGGAATAATGCCCAGTGTTCAAAGGCCACGTACCCTGAACCCAAAAAATTCAGATAAAATAGTTGACTGGCTTACACAGGACACCCAATCTTCAACAGCTTCCGCTAAGAACCTTGACGCACCATCCTCCTCCAGCTCAGCTTTGGTCACCTGCTCTCAAGTTACCACTCTCCCGCCCGCCACCACCACTACCACCACAGCCACCACAGCCGCTTCACTTGATCCCTCAGAGGAGTTATTTACACATCAGTTGGATGAAATTAGTGATGCGCAACCATTATTGCCAGAGGATGTAGATAACAGGGATAAGTCAGGCAGCATTACACACATGGACGTACAGTGTGATGATGATGATGATGTTGTACCCGCTGCTGCTTCCTTTGCTGAGGTGTCAGATACAAGTGAAGCGGTTGATGATGACGATGTGTCCGTGGATGCCACGTGGGTGCCTGCTCGAAGAGAAGAAGAAGAGAGGAAAAGTTCAGAAGGGGAGACAGAGAGAAGGAGGAGACTAGTTGGAAGCAGGGGGAGGTCGTCGCAAGGAGCTAGTGGCACAGTCAGACAGCATGTATCGGCACCCGGGGTCAGCCAGACAGCACGCCAATCAATGCATGCTGTTGCCACCACCAGAATGCCGTCATTGCAAAGCTCAGCAGTGTGGCATTTTTTTTGTGTGTCTGCCTCTGATAACAGCAATGCCATTTGCAACCTGTGGCAAAAGAAACTGAGTCGTGGGAAGTCCAACACCCACCTCGGTACAACTGCTTTGCGAAGGCACATGATCTCACATCACAAACTCCAATGGGATCAACACATGAGTACAAGCAGCACACAAACTCAAAGCCACCATCCTCCCCCTGGTCCAGCATCTTCAGCCATTTCAACCACTGTTGTCCTCCTTGCCCCCTCTCAATCACCCGCCACTCCGCCTCTCACCTTCAGCAGTTCCATCTCATCTGCCCACAGTCAGGTGTCTGTAAAGGAAATGTTTGAGCGTAAGAAGCTAATGTCACAGAGTCACCCCCTTGCCCGGCGTCTGACAGCTGGCTTGACGGAACTCTTAGCCCGCCAACTTTTACCATACCAGCTGGTGGAGTCTGAGGCCTTTAAAAAATTGTTCGCTATTGGGACACCACAGTGGAAGGTACCCGGACAAAATTTTTTTTAAAAAAAGGCAATCCCAAACCTTTACTCAGTGATTGAACAGGAAGTCATGGCATCTCTGGCATAAAGTGTTGGGGCAAGGGTCCATCTGACCACTGATACCTGGTCTGCAAAGCACGGTCAGGGCAGGTATATCATGTACACTGCGCATTGGGTCAACCTGCTGACGGCTGCCAAGCATGGAATGCATGGCTCTGCAGCGGAGTTGGTGACACCGCCACGACTTGCAGGCAGGCCTACTGCCACCTCCTCTACTCCATCCTCTTCGATAACCTCCTCGGCTGAGTCCTCTTCTGCAGCGGCGTCTGGCTGCACATCAACTGAATCCCCCCAGCTCCCCAGGGGCTATTCCACATCCCGGATATGACAGTGTCACGCTGTCTAGGGGTTGACTTGCCTGAAAGCAGAGAGCCACACCTGACCAGCACTCCTATTCGCCCTGAACACACAACTGGAGATCAGCAAAGTGGTGTGTGACAATGGAAGCAATTTGTTGGCGGCATTGAATTTGGGCAAGTTGTCACATGTGCCGTGCATGGCACATGTGTTGAATCTCATCGTACAACGCTTTGTGTCTAAGTACCCAGGCTTACAGGACGTCCTCAAGCAGGCCAGGAAGGTGTGTGGCCATTTCAGGCGTTCCTACACGGCCATGGCGCACTTTTCAGACATTCAGCGCCGAAACAACATGCCAGTGAGGTGCTTGATTTGCGACAGCCCGACACTATGGAATTCAACACTCCTAATGTTCGACCGCCTGCTCCAACAAGAAAAAGCCGTCAATGAGTATTTGTATGACCGGGGTGCTAGGACAGCCCTGCGGAGCTGGGATTTTTTTTTGCCACGTTACTGGACGCTCATGCGCAATGCCTGTAGGCTCATGCGTCCTTTTGAGGAGGTGACGAACCTAGTCAGTCGCACCAAAGGCACCATTATCGACCTCATCCCATTTGTTTTATTCCTGGAGCATGCCCTGCGAAGAGTGCTGGATCAGGCTGTAGATGAGCGTGAAGAGGAAGAGTTGTGGTCACCATCACCACCAGAAACAGCCTTGTCATCATCGCTTGGTGGACCTGCGGCAACGCTGCAAGAGGAGTATGAGGAAGAGGAGTCAGAGAAGGAATGTGGCTTTGAGAAAGACGAAGACCAACCACAGCAGGCATCCCAGGGTGCTCGTTGTTGTCACCTATCTGAGACCCGTGGTGTTGTACGTGGCTGGGGGGGAAGAACAGACCGTCAATGACATCAGTGAGGAGGAGGTACGGGAAATGAGTAGCTCGGAATCCAACCTTGTGCAAATGGGGTCTTTCATGCTGTCATGTCTGTTGAGGGACCCTCGTATAAAAAGGATGAAGGAGAACGACCTATACTGGGTGGCCACGCTACTAGACCCCCGGTATAAGCATAAGGTGGCGGAAATGTTACCAAATTACCGAAAGTCAGAAAGGATGCAGCAGTTCAAAACCAAACTAAAAAACAGCTTATAAGGGGGATGTCACAGCACAACGGGAATCTAACTGGGGAAGAGGTGAAAGTAATCCTCCTCCTACCACGACCACAGCGGCAAGGACAGGACGCTTTACAGATGTGTTGTTGATGGAGGACATGCAGAGCTTTTTCAGTCCTACACATCGCCACAGCCCTTCGGGATCCAGCCTTAGAGAACGACTCGACTGACAGGTAGCAGACTACCTCCCCTTAACTGCAGATATCGACACTCTGAGGAGCGATGAACCCCTTGACTACTGGGTGTGCAGGCTTGACCTGTGGCCTGAGCTATCCCAGTTTGCGATAGAACTTCTGGCCTGCCCCGCTTCAAGTGTCCTGTCAGAAAGGACCTTCAGTGCAGCAGGAGGCATTGTCACTGACAAAAGAAGTCGCCTCGGTCAAAACAGTGTTGATTACCTCACCTTCGTGAGGTAATTGACTTTCGTGAATTCTCCGCCACCAACTAGGGTTCAAGACGCAATATTTTAGTCACCTTTCTGCCTGGAAAACATCAATTTTTCCGGCCACTGCTACAGCAGCGGTTGCAACAATACCTAATTTTTCAGGCATGTGTGCATGCCTAATTTTTCTGGCCTCTGGTGCTGCACTGTGGCTGCAAAAACAAAACAAAAAAAAGGCACATACATGTGTCAATTCCCCTTCATGATCGGTACCTTGTTGTGGTGAAAGGGCTTGCGTATCACAATGAAGCGATCATCACCTCTATGAGTGTGTTGGCAATGTTGCCACACCCCAGATGATAAGGCCGTTGCTTCATTATTAGGGATGAGCGAACTCGAACTGTATAGTTCGGGTTCGTACCGAATTTTGGGGTGTCCGTGACACGGACCCGAACCCGGACATTTTCGTAAAAGTCCGGGTTCGGGTTCGGTGTTCGTCGCTTTCTTGGCGCTTTTGTGACGCTTTCTTGGCGCTTTTTGAAAGGCTGCAAAGCAGCCAATCAACAAGCGTCATACTACTTGCCCCAAGAGGCCATCACAGCCATGCCTACTATTGGCATGGCTGTGATTGGCCAGAGCACCATGTGACCCAGCCTCTATTTAAGCTGGAGTCACATAGCGCCGCCCGTCACTCTGCTCTGATTAGCGTAGGGAGAGGTTGCGGCTGCGACAGTAGGGCGAGATTAGGCAGATTAACTCCTCCAAAGGACTTGATTAACTGATCGATCTGCAGCTGTGGATCATTGAGCTGCTGATCCTCAATTGCTCACTGTTTTTAGGCTGCACAGACCGTTTGTCAGTCTCATTTTTCTGGGGTGATCGGCGGCCATTTTGTGTCTTGTGGTGCGCCAGCACAAGCTGCGACCAAGTGCATTTAACCCTCAATGGTGTGGTTGTTTTTTGGCTAAAGCCTACATCAGGGTGAAGCTGTCACACCAAGTGCATTTAACCAGCAATAGTCTGTTCATTTTTTGGCCATATACAAAATCAGGGGCAAGCTGCGCCTGTCACCAAGTGCATTTAACCCTCAATGGTGTGGTTGTTTTTTGGCTAAAGCCTACATCAGGGTGAAGCTGTCACACCAAGTGCATTTAACCAGCAATAGTCTGTTCATTTTTTGGCCATATACAAAATCAGGGGCAAGCTGCGCCTGTCACCAAGTGCATTTAACCCTCAATGGTGTGGTTGTTTTTTGGCTAAAGCCTACATCAGGGTGAAGCTGTCACACCAAGTGCATTTAACCAGCAATAGTCTGTTCATTTTTTGGCCATATACAAAATCAGGGGCAAGCTGCGCCTGTCACCAAGTGCATTTAACCCTCAATGGTGTGGTTGTTTTTTGGCTAAAGCCTACATCAGGGTGAAGCTGTCACACCAAGTGCATTTAACCAGCAATAGTCTGTTTATTTTTTGGCCATATCCCAGTCTAATTCTGTCACTAAATCCATACCGGTCACCCAGCGCCTAAATACTAGGCCTCAAATTTATATCCAGCTAAATCTGTCCCTAGTGCTGTAGCTGGGCGAGTTATTTAGTGTCCGTTCAAGCACATTTCTTGTTCTGGGTTGAAATACAATTCCCAATTTAGCAATTTCATAATTTAGTGGTTCCTGCTATATCAGAGCTATTTGAAATCTATCCCAAAAAGGGTATATAATATTGAAGGTGCACATTGGGTCATTCAGAATAACTTCACACACACCCGCTACTGTGTATTTCCAAGTCTAATTCTGTCACTAAACCCATACCTGTCACCCAGCGCCTAAATACTAGGCCTCAAATTTAAATCCCTCTAAATCTCTCGTTACCGCTGTACTGTTTTTGCTGGGCAAGATATTTAGTGTCCGTCAAAGCACATTTTTTGTTCTGGGTTGAAGTACAATTCCCAATTTAGCAATTTCATAATTTAGTGGTTCCTGCTATATCAGAGCTATTTGGAATCTATCCCTAAAAGGGTATATAATATTGAAGGTGCACATTGGGTCATTCAGAATAACTTCACACACACCCGCTACTGTGTATTTCCAAGTCTAATTCTGTCACTAAACCCATACCTGTCACCCAGCGCCTAAATACTAGGCCTCAAATTTAAATCCCTCTAAATCTCTCGTTACCGCTGTACTGTTGTTGCTGGGCAAGATATTTAGTGTCCGTCAAAGCACATTTTTTGTTCTGGGTTGAAGTACAATTCCCAATTTAGCAATTTCATAATTTAGTGGTTCCTGCTATATCAGAGCTATTTGGAATCTATCCCTAAAAGGGTATATAATATTGAAGGTGCACATTGGGTCATTAAGAATAACTTCACACACACCCGCTACTGTGTATTTCCAAGTCTAATTCTGTCACTAAACCCATACCTGTCACCCAGCGCCTAAATACTAGGCCTCAAATTTAAATCCCTCTAAATCTCTCGTTACCGCTGTACTGTTGTTGCTGGGCAAGATATTTAGTGTCCGTCAAAGCACATTTTTTGTTCTGGGTTGAAGTACAATTCCCAATTTAGCAATTTCATAATTTAGTGGTTTCTGCTATATCAGAGCTATTTGAAATCTATCCCTAAAAGGGTATATAATATTGAAGGTGCACATAGGGTCATTCAGAATAACTTCACACACACGCTTCTGTGCATTTCCAAGTCTAATTCTGTCACTAAATCCATACCGGTGACCCAGCGCCTAAATACTAGGCCTCAAATTTAAATCCCTCTAAATCTCTCGTTACCCACCGCTGTACTGTTGTTGCTGGGCAAGATATTTAGTGTCCGTCAAAGCACATTTTTTGTTCTGGGTTGAAGTACAATTCCCAATTTAGCAATTTCATAATTTAGTGGTTTCTGCTATATCAGAGCTATTTGAAATCTATCCCTAAAAGGGTATATAATATTGAAGGTGCACATAGGGTCATTCAGAATAACTTCACACACACGCTTCTGTGCATTTCCAAGTCTAATTCTGTCACTAAACCCATACCTGTCACCCAGCGCCTAAATACTAGGCCTCAAATTTAAATCCCTCTAAATCTCTCGTTACCGCTGTCCTGTTGTAGCTGGGAAAGTTATTTAGTGTCCGTCAAAGCACATTTTTTGTTCTGGGTTGAAGTACAATTCCCAATTTAGCAATTTCATAATTTAGTGGTTCCTGCTATATCAGAGCTATTTGAAATCTATCCCAAAAAGGGTATATAATATTGAAGGTGCACATTGGGTCATTCAGAATAACTTCACACACACCCGCTACTGTGTATTTCCAAGTCTAATTCTGTCACTAAACCCATACCTGTCACCCAGCGCCTAAATACTAGGCCTCAAATTTAAATCCCTCTAAATCTCTCGTTACCGCTGTCCTGTTGTAGCTGGGAAAGTTATTTAGTGCCCGTCAAAGCACATTTTTTGTTCTGGGTTGAAGTACAATTCCCAATTTAGCAATTTCATAATTTAGTGGTTCCTGCTATATCAGAGCTATTTGAAATCTATCCCAAAAAGGGTATATAATATTCAAGGTGCACATTGGGTCATTCAGAATAACTTCACACACACGCTTCTGTGCATTTCCAAGTCTAATTCTGTCACTAAATCCATACCGGTCACCCAGCGCCTAAATACTAGGCCTCAAATTTATATCCCGCTGAATTTGAATACAATACATTGGGCCAAATAATATATTTGTTGTTGTGGTGAACCATAACAATGAGAAAAACATCTAGTAAGGGACGCGGACGTGGACATGGTCGTGGTGGTGTTAGTGGACCCTCTGGTGCTGGGAGAGGACGTGGCCGTTCTGCCACATCCACACGTCCTAGTGTACCAACTACCTCAGGTCCCAGTAGCCGCCAGAATTTACAGCGATATATGGTGGGGCCCAATGCCGTTCTAAGGATGGTAAGGCCTGAGCAGGTACAGGCATTAGTCAATTGGGTGGCCGACAGTGGATCCAGCACGTTCACATTATCTCCCACCCAGTCTTCTGCAGAAAGCGCACAGATGGCGCCTGAAAACCAACCCCATCAGTCTGTCACATCACCCCCATGCATACCAGGGAAACTGTCTCAGCCTCAAGTTATGCAGCAGTCTCTTATGCTGTTTGAAGACTCCGCTGGCAGGGTTTCCCAAGGGCATCCACCTAGCCCTTCCCCAGCGGTGAAAGACATAGAATGCACTGACGCACAACCACTTATGTTTCCTGATGATGAGGACATGGGAATACCACCTCAGCATGTCTCTGATGATGACGAAACACAGGTGCCAACTGCTGCGTCTTTCTGCAGTGTGCAGACTGAACAGGAGGTCAGGGATCAAGACTGGGTGGAAGACGATGCAGGGGACGATGAGGTCCTAGACCCCACATGGAATGAAGGTCGTGCCACTGACTTTCACAGTTCGGAGGAAGAGGCAGTGGTGAGACCGAGCCAACAGCGTAGCAAAAGAGGGAGCAGTGGGCAAAAGCAGAACACCCGCCGCCAAGAGACTCCGCCTGCTACTGACCGCCGCCATCTGGGACCGAGCACCCCAAAGGCAGCTTCAAGGAGTTCCCTGGCATGGCACTTCTTCAAACAATGTGCTGACGACAAGACCCGAGTGGTTTGCACGCTGTGCCATCAGAGCCTGAAGCGAGGCATTAACGTTCTGAACCTGAGCACAACCTGCATGACCAGGCACCTGCATGCAAAGCATGAACTGCAGTGGAGTAAACACCTTAAAACCAAGGAAGTCACTCAGGCTCCCCCTGCTACCTCTTCTGCTGCTGCCGCCTCGGCCTATTCTGCTGCTGCCGCCTCGGCCTCTTCCTCCGCCTCTGGAGGAACGTTGGCACCTGCCGCCCAGCAAACAGGGGATGTACCACCAACACCACCACCACCACCTCCGTCACCAAGCGTCTCAACCATGTCACACGCCAGCGTTCAGCTCTCCATCTCACAAACATTTGATAGAAAGCGTAAATTCCCACCTAGCCACCCTCGATCCCTGGCCCTGAATGCCAGCATTTCTAAACTACTGGCCTATGAAATGCTGTCATTTAGGCTGGTGGACACAGACAGCTTCAAACAGCTCATGTCGCTTGCTGTCCCACAGTATGTTGTTCCCAGCCGGCACTACTTCTCCAAGAGAGCCGTGCCTTCCCTGCACAACCAAGTATCCGATAAAATCAAGTGTGCACTGCGCAACGCCATCTGTAGCAAGGTCCACCTAACCACAGATACGTGGACCAGTAAGCACGGCCAGGGACGCTATATCTCCCTAACTGCACACTGGGTAAATGTAGTGGCAGCTGGGCCCCAGGCGGAGAGCTGTTTGGCGCACGTCCTGCCGCCGCCAAGGATCGCAGGGCAACATTCTTTGCCTCCTGTTGCCACCTCCTCCTTCTCGGCTTCCTCCTCCTCTTCTTCCACCTGCTCATCCAGTCAGCCACACACCTTCACCACCAACTTCAGCACAGCCCGGGGTAAACGTCAGCAGGCCATTCTGAAACTCATATGTTTGGGGGACAGGCCCCACACCGCACAGGAGTTGTGGCGGGGTATTGAACAACAGACCGACGAGTGGTTGCTGCCGGTGAGCCTCAAGCCCGGCCCTGGTGGTGTGTGATAATGGGCGAAATCTCGTTGCAGCTCTGGGACTAGCCAATTTGACGCACATCCCTTGCTTGGCGCATGTGCTGAATTTGGTGGTGCAGAAGTTCATTCACAACTACCCCGACATGTCAGAGCTGCTGCATAAAGTGCGGGCCGTCTGTTCGCGCTTCCGGCGTTCACATCCTGCCGCTGCTCGCCTGTCTGCGCTACAGCGTAACTTCGGCCTTCCCGCTCACCGCCTCATATGCGACGTGCCCACCAGGTGGAACTCCACCTTGCACATGCTGGACAGACTGTGCGAGCAGCAGCAGGCCATAGTGGAGTTTCAGCTGCAGCACGCACGGGTCAGTCGCACTACAGAACAGCACCACTTCACCACCAATGACTGGGCCTCCATGCGAGACCTGTGTGCCCTGTTGCGCTGTTTCGAGTACTCCACCAACATGGCCAGTGGCGATGACACCGTTATCAGCGTTACAATACCACTTCTATGTCTCCTTGAGAAAACACTTAGGGCGATGATGGAACAGGAGGTGGCCCAGGAGGAGGAGGAGGAGGATGAGGAAGAGGGGTCATTTTTAGCACTTTCAGGCCAGTCTCTTCGAAGTGACTCAGAGGGAGGTTTTTTGCAACAGCAGAGGCCAGGTACAAATGTGGCCAGCCAGGGCCCACTACTGGAGGACGAGGAGGACGAGGATGAGGAGGAGGTGGAGGAGGATGAGGATGAAGCATGGTCACAGCGGGGTGGCACCCAACGCAGCTCGGGTCCATCACTGGTGCGTGGCTGGGGGGAAAGGCAGGACGATGACGATACGCCTCCCACAGAGGACAGCTTGTCCTTACCCCTGGGCAGCCTGGCACACATGAGCGACTACATGCTGCAGTGCCTGCGCAACGACAGCAGAGTTGCCCACATTTTAACCTGTGCGGACTACTGGGTTGCCACCCTGCTGGATCCACGCTACAAAGACAATGTGCCCACCTTACTTCCTGCACTGGAGCGTGATAGGAAGATGCGCGAGTACAAGCGCACGTTGGTAGACGCGCTACTGAGAGCATTCCCAAATGTCACAGGGGAACAAGTGGAAGCCCAAGGCCAAGGCAGAGGAGGAGCAAGAGGTCGCCAAGGCAGCTGTGTCACGGCCAGCTCCTCTGAGGGCAGGGTTAGCATGGCAGAGATGTGGAAAACTTTTGTCAACACGCCACAGCTAACTGCACCACCACCTGATACGCAACGTGTTAGCAGGAGGCAACATTTCACTAACATGGTGGAACAGTACGTGTGCACACCCCTCCACGTACTGACTGATGGTTCGGCCCCATTCAACTTCTGGGTCTCTAAATTGTCCACGTGGCCAGAGCTAGCCTTTTATGCCTTGGAGGTGCTGGCCTGCCCGGCAGCCAGCGTTTTGTCTGAACGTGTATTCAGCACGGCAGGGGGCGTCATTACAGACAAACGCAGCCGCCTGTCTACAGCCAATGTGGACAAGCTGACGTTCATAAAAATGAACCAGGCATGGATCCCACAGGACCTGTCCGTCCCTTGTCCAGATTAGACATTAACTACCTCCCCATAACCATATATTATTGGACTCCAGGGCACTTCCTCATTCAATCCTATTTTTATTTTCATTTTACCATTATATTGCGATGCTACCCAAAGTTGAATGAACCTCTCCTCTGCCTGTGTGCTAGGCCTAAATATATGCCAATGGACTGTTGCAGTGGTGGCTGACATGAAGCCTGATTCTCTGCTATGACATGCAGACTAATTCTCTGCTGACATGAAGCCAGATTGTCTGTTACGGGACCTCTCTCCTCTGCCTGGGTGCTGGGCCTAAATTTATGACAATGGACTGTTGCAGTGGTGGCTGACGTGAAGCCTGATTCTCTGCTATGACATGCAGACTGATTCTCTGCTGACATGAAGCCAGATCCTCTGTTACGGGACCTCTCTCCTCTGCCTGGGTGCTGGGCCTAAATTTATGACAATGGACTGTTGCAGTGGTGGCTGACGTGAAGCCTGATTCTCTGCTATGACATGCAGACTGATTCTCTGCTGACATGAAGCCAGATCCTCTGTTACGGGACCTCTCTCCTCTGCCTGGGTGCTGGGCCTGAATATATGCCAATGGACTGTTGCAGTGGTGGGTGACGTGAAGCCTCATTCTCTGCTATGACATGCAGACTAATTCTCTGCTGACATGAAGCCAGATTGTCTGTTACGGGACCTCTCTCCTCTGCCTGTGTGTGTGCTGGGCCTAAATATATGCCAATGGACTGTTGCAGTGGTGGCTGACGTGAAGCCTCATTCTCTGCTATGACATGCAGACTGATTCTCTGCTGACATGAAGCCAGATCCTCTGTTACGGGACCTCTCTCCTCTGCCTGGGTGCTGGGCCTAAATTTATGACAATGGACTGTTGCAGTGGTGGCTGACGTGAAGCCTGATTCTCTGCTATGACATGCAGACTGATTCTCTGCTGTCATGAAGCCAGATTGTCTGTTACGGGACCTTTCTCCTCTACCTGGGTTCTGGGCCTAAATTTATGAAAATTGACTCTTACAGTGGTGGGTGACGTGAAGCCTGATTCTCTGCTATGATATGAAGACTGATTCTCTGCTGACATGAAGCCAGATTGTCTGTTACGGGACCTTTCTCCTCTGCCTGGGTTCTGGGCCTAAATTTATGAAAATTGACTCTTACAGTGGTGGGTGACGTGAAGCCTGATTCTCTGCTATGATATGAAGACTGATTCTCTGCTGACATGAAGCCAGATTGTCTGTTACGGGACCTTTCTCCTCTGCCTGGGTTCTGGGCCTAAATTTATGAAAATTGACTCTTACAGTGGTGGGTGACGTGAAGCCTGATTCTCTGCTATGATATGAAGACTGATTCTCTGCTGACATGAAGCCAGATTGTCTGTTACGGGACCTTTCTCCTCTGCCTGGGTTCTGGGCCTAAATTTATGAAAATTGACTCTTACAGTGGTGGGTGACGTGAAGCCTGATTCTCTGCTATGATATGAAGACTGATTCTCTGCTGACATGAAGCCAGATTGTCTGTTACGGGACCTTTCTCCTCTGCCTGGGTTCTGGGCCTAAATTTATGAAAATTGACTCTTACAGTGGTGGGTGACGTGAAGCCTGATTCTCTGCTATGATATGAAGACTGATTCTCTGCTGACATGAAGCCAGATTCTCTGTTACGGGACCTCTCTCCTCTGCCTGGGTGCTGGGCCTAAATTTATGACAATGGACTGTTGCAGTGGTGGCTGACGTGAAGCCTGATTCTCTGCTATGACATGCAGACTGATTCTCTGCTGACATGAAGCCAGATTCTCTGTTACGGGACCTCTCTCCTCTGCCTGTGTGTGTGCTGGGCCTAAATATATGCCAATGGACTGTTGCAGTGGTGGCTGACGTGAAGCCTCATTCTCTGCTATGACATGCAGACTAATTCTCTGCTGACATGAAGACAGATTCTCTGTTACGGGACCTCTCTCCTCTGCCTGGGTGCCGGGGCCTAAATATCTGAGAATGGACTGTTCCAGTGGTGGGTGACGGGAAGCCAGATTCTCTGCTATGGAACCTCTCTCCAATTGATTTTGGTTAATTTTTATTTATTTAATTTTTATTTTAATTCATTTCCCTATCCACATTTGTTTGCAGGGGATTTACCTACATGTTGCTGCCTTTTGCAGCCCTCTAGCTCTTTCCTGGGCTGTTTTACAGCCTTTTTAGTGCCGAAAAGTTCGGGTCCCCATTGACTTCAATGGGGTTCGGGTTCGGGACGAAGTTCGGATCGGGTTCGGATCCCGAACCCGAACATTTCCGGGATGTTCGGCCGAACTTCTCGAACCCGAACATCCAGGTGTTCGCTCAACTCTATTCATTATGATCAGACTAAAAGCGATCGGCTGGATAATTTGTCATAGAAAAAAACATTATATTTTTATTTATTTTTTTAAGTTGTATGGGTTTTTAATACATAAAATAAAAAAATCATAATAAAGTGTCTTAATAGTTTATTAGAAATAATGCAGACAATTTAAAAAATCCCCATCATTTTCAATACAAAGCAAGTACAGAGCTCAGAACAAAATTATTTCAGGATGTCGTAATGGTTCGTTAATTCGACAATGGTTAATCAATTCGATACACGTTCCTGGATATGGGACGTAACAGGGATTAAACTGATAGGAATAGTACTAGTTAAGACACCACTCATATAGGGTGTCACAGCACATTGCTCCGTGCACGCGCAGTGCCCCAACTTGGGAGTAAGAGGACCGACCAAGCTGCTTTTTCCATCTCCCGGTTCCTAAAATCAATTCAGTTTGGTGTATCAGAGTTTGGTCTGTCACTGTGAAGGCAGTCGAAGGTACCTGGCCTAAATTTTTTTTCACAAAAGGCAATCCCTGATATGGAACGTAACAGGGATTAAACTGATGAGAAGAGAACTACAGAAAATACCACTCATATCGGGTGTGACAGTAAATTGCACGGCGCAGACGCAGTGACTGTGGCGTGGTTTCAAAGGGGAGAGAGCCAGCGTTTTTTAACCATCTCCCCGTTCGAAAAATCCATTCAATAAATGGACCCCAGATTGGGGACGTAACAGGGATTAAACTGATGAGAATAGTACAACAGAAAATACCACTCATATCGGGTGTGACAGTAAATTGCACGGCGCAGACGCAGTGACCGTGGATTCAAACAAAGGGGAGGGAGCCAGCGTTTTTTTTAACCATCTCCCCGTTCAAAAAAAATATTCAATAAATGGACCCCAGATTGGGGACGTAACAGGGATTAAACTGATGAGAATAGAACTACAGAAAATACCACTCATATCGGGTGGGACAGTAAATTGCACGGCGCAGACGCAGTGACCGTGGATTCAAACAAAGGGGAGGGAGCCAGCGTTTTTTTAACGATCACCCCGTTCGATAAATCAATTCAATTCACCTTTCGGGGACCCTTGGTGTTGTACGTAGTTGGGTGGAGGAAGAAACCTTCAATGACATCAACGGGACATGGCTAGCTTGGTATACAACCTTGTGCAAATGGGAAGTTTGCGGTTGGGCAAATGGACTGTTTGCGGTTGTTTGCGGTGCATTAAAAGGGGAGTTTGGTCTGTCAATGTCTGTGAAGCAGGCGTAACCCTTACACTACCTGATCGATACAACATCATACCTGATCGTATACACACACTGGATGTTTTAAACCACGTTGTTCAAAAAAAATATTGGATTGTTAGGTGATTTATGCCCTTTATGGATTAAAACCCAACTCTGCGTCAACTATGTAATTTTCCATGGATCCCCCTCCGGCATGCCACAGTCCAGGTGTTACTCCCCTTGAAACAACTTTCCCATCACTACTGTGGCTAGAAAGAGTCCCTGTGGGTTTTAAAATTCGCCTGCTTATTGAAGTCAATGGCGGTTCGAGGCATGAATATTAAGAGTTCCTATTTAAATGTACATATAATCATAATTCAAATAATAATATAAAAGCATTCCATAAAATACATATAACTACCACCAGTACATTAACATATACAAATAGCTAAGATATATATATAAAAAAAAAAAAAACATTTTCATAATATTGAAATGTTTACATCACTATGCTATGTCCATATGTCAGGGGTGGCCAACCTGTGGCTCTTGAGCCACATGCGGCTCTTTGCTTCTTCAAGTGCGGCTCTAGCTGTGGAGCCGGGAAGCAGTCAGGCGGCTCACTCTCCACCCCATGCTCAGATCTCTTTTCCTGATCAGACACTGATTCACACAATGTGAGAACGTAGTACTATGACCTGACGTTGTGCTCATCATGTCACAGTGGAGAGCGTGTCAGACCTGCAGAGTAGCAGGTGCCCGAGCAGGAGCCCAGTGCCTGATCAGGAGAGGGAAGAGATTTTTTTAAATGATAGAGCTGAGCATGGGGGTCTGATCTTAGCATGGGAGGTTCTGATCTGAGCATGAGGGGGACGTGATCTGAGCATGGGAGGATCCTGATCTGAGCAATGGGGGGGGGGGGGTCCTGATCTGAGCAATGGGGGGGAGGTCCTAATCTGAGCAATGGGGAGGGTCCTAATCTGAGCAATGGGGGTCTAATCTGAGCATGAGGGGAAGATCTGAGCATGGGGCAGATCTGGGAAGGGGGGAGATCTGAGCACTGAGGGTCTGACACTGGGAGTCTGATTTGTGTTGTCAGATCTGAGCATTGGGGGTCTGTTTTGGAGGCCTGATGAGGATTGGGGATCTGATTTAGGAGTCTGATCTGAGGTCTTATGAAATTTTTTTTTTCTTTTTTTCTCTAATGAAAAATAAGAAAAAAATATTTTTAGCAGACCTCAGATCAGATGAAAAGTATTTTTTTTAATCTTATTTTTCTTTGTTAAAACCTAGGTGCATCTTGTAGGGCGTAAAATACGGTGACTCGTGTGTAAATGTATAGCTTGTGGCTCCTGGTAGTCATACATTGTTTTTTTTGGGGGCTCTTTGTGTCTGTAAGGTTGGCCACCCCTGCCATATGTGGTCACAGGGATTTCACTATCAATTTGTATATGAATGAAACTGCGCTCTCCCTAGCCACTGCCAGCCCACTATTGCCAATAAGTAACAAACAGTGAGTAGTTACCTGTTCTGTAGCGCTTACTCCGTGACTATTCCTTCCTTCTTCATGTGATCTATCGTAGTGCTGGGTATTGGGCTAAGGTAACTAGATTGTGGCTCACGCCCCGGCCGGTGGCGTGATGCCGTTTGTATAAATCATACCTTGCGTGAGTGCAGTATGTAGTGCAGTAAATGTAATGTGTTATGTGCCACTTGTGCAGGGGGCGGGAGACTAGGGTCCCACCTTGCTCAGGGGCCCACCGGGTGATTCACCTGTACCCCTGTGGGACAGTCCGAGCCTGTATCTATCTATCCATCTCGGGGACACAGAGCATATGGCACTATATACAGAGGGCATAGATTGAGTGGCACTATATATAGAGGAACAGAGTGTGTGGCAATACTATTAGTGGCTGTGTGTGGCACTTTATTTTTGGGGCATAGTATATGACATAACTGTGTTCAGGGGCACAGTGTATGCTGCTATTATATTTATGGCCATGCATGTGGCACTAAGGGGAGTTATCCTTAGTATACAGGGTACCAATGTGTTGGTGCTGGAAGATGTCATTACGTTGGTCTGAATTGGATGGAGAAAAACTGAGGAGGAGACGTCACCTGTAAGGCCTCTTTCACACGAGCATGACGGATTAGGTCCGGATGCATTCAGGGAAACTCACACCATTTTGCAAGCAAGTTCTGTCAGTTTTGTCTGTGATTGCATTCAGTTCTTCAGTTTTTTATGAGTGGGTGCAATGCCTTTAGATGCATTTTTCACACGCATTATAAAAAACTCTCCTAGCAACCATCAGTGAAAAACGCATTGCATTCACTTCTATGTGGCCAGGGCTGCGTGAAAAATGCAGAATATAGAACATGCTGCGTTTTTCACGCAACGCAGAACTGATGCGTGAAAAAAAACGCTCATGTACACAGACCCATTAAAATGAATGGGTCAGGATTCAGTGCAGGTGCTATGCGTTCACGTCATGTAAAAGGGGGCCTCAATGGGTCTGTGTACATTTTGTGTGTAGAGCTGAGCACATCGGTTGCTATATGGCCGCTAGCACATCCGCAATACCCAGTCCCCATAGCTCTGTGTGCTTTTATTGTGTAAGAAAACAACGATTTGATACATATGCAAATTACCGTGAGATGTGTCCTGTACGTGAGATGAGTCAGGGACAGGACTCATCTCAGGTTAATTTGCATATGCATTAAATAGTTTTTTTTTACACAATATAAGCACACAGAGCTATGGGGACTGGGTATTGCGGATGTGCTAGCGGCCATCTAGCAACCCATGTCCTCAGCTCTATACCTAAAATCCCGGTGACAGGTTCCATTTTAGAAACCTATTGTCAAGCCTGTTACTACGATTACAGCTGAGATAATATTGGGATTATCATCTTTACCATATACTGTAAATGAACTGTACTGATGACTCTGAGGCAAGTAATTAAGTAAAGGTCCCATTGTTTTCAACTATTGACTTCTCATCCTTTCTACCACCTTCTTTTGCACCTAAGGCTACTTTCACACTCGCGTTTGGTGCGGATCCGTCATTGATCTGCACAAACGCATCCGTTCAGATAATGCAACCGCATGCGAGCATTCAGAACGGATCCGTTTGTATTGTCTTTAACATAGCCAAGACGGATCCGTTTTCTATTGTGCCATACTGTGTCAGTGAAAACGGATCCGTCCCCATTGACTTACATTGTGTGTCAGGATGGATCCGTTTGGCTCAATTTCGTCAGACAGACACCAAAACGCTGCAAGCAACATTTTGGTGTCCGCCTCCAAAGCGGATAGGAGTCTGATCGGAGGCAAACTGATGCATTCTGAGCAGATCCTTATCCATTCAGAATGCATTAAGGGCAAAACTGATCCGTTTTGGACCGCTTGTGAAAGCCCAGAACAGATCTCACAAACGGAAACCAAAACGTCAGTGTGAACGGAGCCTAACGGTGCTGGTGTCACGAGCACCAGGGACCCTGCTTCCAAGGCACCTAAAAACCCATTCCACCAAGGGCACCTTAGCCACCATCTGGCGGGAATCCCTGGACAACAGAGTGTCCCCCGAAGGAACTGGTGCTGTCCTTCCATTCACTGCACACCGGCCCAGGGAGCGCTGCTAACCGTGAGTAAAACTACTACTACCCCCATCGGCCCACCAACAGTCACACAGATTGGCCCTGTGGCCCAGTCGCTGCAAACGCATCAAAACACATTGCACTCGCGCGGAAAAAACAGAACAACTGAATGCAATTGCAGACAAAAGTGACTGAACTTGTTTGCAAAATGGTGCGAGTTTCTCTGAACGCATCCGGACCTAATCCGTCACACTCATGTGAAAGTGGCCTAAGTCACTAAATGGAAATGAATATCTGGTCACTGACTGCATATGATGAGTGCTGTAGTCACCTGGATGATCGATGGTAGCATGTGGTTTCATGAAACAACAACTCCCAGCATACCTTTACAGGCCATACTGGGAGCTGTACTTTCACATTGTACAAACTTATTTGACAATACCTGACTACTCAAATGGTATTTGTTTTGAACTGGTGATGTATGTATATGTACTGAACATGGTTTTGGGTGCTGTAGTTATGTAGTGTACTTGGTTTTGGTGCTGTATTTGACTTAGGGTACTTTCACACTTGCGTTGTGAAGATCCAGCAGTCAGTTCCGTTGCCGGAATTGAATGCCAGATTCAGAAATCCGTGTGCAAACAGAGAGCATTTGTAGACGGATCCAGATCCCTCTAACAAATGCGTTGAAACACCGGATTCGTCTGTCCGATGTCATACGGAAAAACGGATCCGGTATTTATTTATTTTTTAATTTTTAAAGGTCTGCGCATGTCGGAACACTTAATGCATTTCAATGGAAAATAATGCCATTTTGGACTTAGAAAATACCGCAACATGCTGGTAGTCTAGGATGGCTCCTGGAGATAGGTGATTGCAAAAGTGCAGTGTCCCAGGGGGTCAGTTGTGTATGCTGGGCTTCGTAGTGCAGATTAACCCACTAACCTGGGATCCACTGTCGTCTTCATTGGGGCAGATACTGGAACAGGCAGGTGATTAAAAGTTTGTGACGCCAGTGTCAATTAAACGGTGACACGCCGTGTATGGTATTGTAGAAGAATGAAGCAAGCATAGGATAGCCAACAAAAACTGGAACTTTTACTGAATATCAGTGAGTATAATACATGGACGCAGTTGGAAGCGCAGTTCCATGAAAGACAGTTGGTTTTCCATAAGAATACAGCTGGTTCTTGGAAGTACAGAATGGCCGGTCTTAGCAATGTTTTATACAGAGTGTTGATTACAGGAGATGCAGTACAGGCGGCTTGCACACTATTCCTGACTGGTCCTGAAACATGTGACTTTCTCTCCAAGGTCTAATGCCCTTTATCTGGCGTACCCTTGAAGCTGTCCTTATCTAGTACCTCCTCTGTTATCTTGAGTACCTCTTGCTTTATCTGATCGGCCTCTGTGGTATTCTGTGTCTTGGCTGGTGGCTTGCTTATGCTGTTTCAGCTAAACGGATGATGACTCAGGAGGGGAACCTTTTCCTTGGATCCGGAACCCGGTTACAGGGCCTTTACTACCCTCTCCTAGTCGGCAGGCTTCAGGCCTGCTCTGCTCTCACAGGCCCATAGCCTGGCCTTCACTCAGACACAGGATCATTTCTGACCTCTGCTCCCACTGTCTGAACCTACTACTACTTCCTGACTGGGCCTTATATAAACTAGGGTTCCCTAGCTCCCTCTAGTGACTCAGAGCTGGAATGACACCCTAGCCGGCCTGCACATGCACATTTCACAGTAACAGGAAGTACATAGCATTACATTAACAAGATATTTTATACCAACCTCCCCATAAATACAGGGGGAACGACAATACCCAAGTGACCCTTCTGTAGTGACGGGGTATTACTCTCCCGTACACTACATACCCCGCTGCTTTAAGCTGAGTACGACCTCGTACTCCATCAGGGCCCGCCCAACTGGAATCATTACCTGAAATAGAGAAAGACACATGCATACATACATATATGTCAATTACACTCATATCAGACCCAATTGGCAAAGGTGAAGTGCGGTGACAAGGGGCGTCGTTCTCTTCTTCTCAGGATAGTGAGTGGAACGGGGGCGCTGACCTGGCACAGCGGATGTTTAAAAACCAGGATAGTCCATGACAATAAATAAGTCCATAATAAAATTAACTTCTCAGAGGCTTGCACATAGGAAGTCCATCTCTGGGCACATAGACGTGAATAAAAAAAACGGTTACTAAATACAGTCAGCAGCACATATATAAAATGACAATACAGGACTCTAACAATACCAGGGCCATGTTATCCTGGCAAGTCCTGCTTACCCTTTAAAATAGTGCTGACATAAAAATGTCTTTTCAACCTGAAATGGGGGTAAAAAGGGAAAAACAGTGCAAAATAAGGCACAACTGGGATTATAGCAGCAAACCGGATGTCCCAAACACAACAAGGGCAGCTGGAAGCAGTGGTATACAGTGGCACATTATTCAGTTAGAATGCCACCGGCCGTGTGTAACTGGCAGCGAGCTTCACCAGCTCTGCCAACCGGAGGGACAAAACGGCCATTGGGGAGACGGACATGAGGAAAGGAGTACTCACAGGCGAGTGTCATATTCTTCCTCTGATGAGGAGTCGATGAACGGAACTTGCAGCAACTGCTCTGGCAAGGCCGGCCACATCTGGAAACCATCTCCTCTGACAATCTTTAGAGGGGGAGGCTTGTCCTTCATTGCCTCCATTTCGGCATCCGTCCTAGGAAACGGGAAC
This sequence comes from Bufo gargarizans, assembly GCF_014858855.1. Lineage (NCBI taxonomy): Eukaryota > Metazoa > Chordata > Amphibia > Anura > Bufonidae > Bufo > Bufo gargarizans. The sequence continues at coordinate 96,054,294 of NC_058085.1, forward strand.
CACCGCACGCCTCCTGCGCACCCGAGGTCCGCCACCCAATACACTCTCTTGCGTAGGGCCTCTAGGTCAGCCTTGGTGCAGGTCGTCGGAGCTACCGGAGGTCCGGTGACAGTGGCCTCTGGGGTAACGGTGGCAGCTGCTGCTTGACGTCGGGCCTCAGCACATTCTTCCGCCCGCTGGCAGCTGTCCAGCCTCTCTCTCTCCTCTTCTCGCCTCACCGCATCGGGAGGGGGGTATGGTTCCTCTGGCGCCTGCAAGACGATGGGCTCCCAAATCTCTTCTCTCACTGGGTGCAGCGTCGACACTGACTCCTCCCACACACTGGGCCGGTCTACCTCCATCTGAGGCCCGCCTCCCAGGCGTAACTCTTCAGGGTAGTCAGTCGCATCGTCACTCCTCAAGGTGGGTGGCGCTCCAGGACAATCTCCTCCTTCTTCTTGGAAGGTTTGGGCGCCAAATCTTCGCGCCTCTGTACATCGTGATGGCGCAGTAAAAAGCCTCATGGCGTCGGCGGCCATTTTAGATGTCCTGGTGCTGCAATTCAGTGACAGCAAGCAGGATGATGAAAAGTCCAATAAAACACAGTCCACAAATGCGATTTTCTCTCTGGGGGTAGCGCAACACAGTACAGCGTCTCTGATTCCTCCCAGGCACAATTGTAATCCACAGATTAGGAATAAAGGTTACAGTCTTTGCAATATGGTGGTGGAATAGTTAAAGCACACAGTTCACACTTCTCTGCACTTCAGAAGTATGCGAATCCTGTTCGTGACGCCAAAAAGAGCGATGCAGTGTCGCAGGGGGTCAGTTGTGTATGCTGGCCTTCGTAGTGCAGATTAACCCACTAACCTGGGATCCACTGTCGTCTTCAATGGGGCAGATACTGGAACAGGCAGGTGATTAAAAGTTTGTGACGCCAGTGTCAATTAAACGGTGACACGCCGTGTATGGTATTGTAGAAGAATGAAGCAAGCATAGGATAGCCAACAAAAACTGGAACTTTTACTGAATATCAGTGAGTATAATACATGGACGCAGTTGGAAGCGCAGTTCCATGAAAGACAGTTGGTTACTATTGGAATACAGCTGGTTCTTGGAAGTACAGAATGGCCGGTCTTAGCAATGTTTTATACAGAGTGTTGATTACAGGAGATGCAGTACAGGCGGCTTGCACACTATTCCTGACTGGTCCTGAAACATGTGACTTTCTCTCCAAGGTCTAATGCCCTTTATCTGGCGTACCCTTGAAGCTGTCCTTATCTAGTACCTCCTCTGTTATCTTGAGTACCTCTTGCTTTATCTGATCGGCCTCTGTGGTATTCTGTGTCTTGGCTGGTGGCTTGCTTATGCTGTTTCAGCTAAACGGATGATGACTCAGGAGGGGAACCTTTTCCTTGGATCCGGAACCCGGTTACAGGGCCTTTACTACCCTCTCCTAGTCGGCAGGCTTCAGGCCTGCTCTGCTCTCACAGGCCCATAGCCTGGCCTTCACTCAGACACAGGATCATTTCTGACCTCTGCTCCCACTGTCTGAACCTACTACTACTTCCTGACTGGGCCTTATATAAACTAGGGTTCCCTAGCTCCCTCTAGTGACTCAGAGCTGGAATGACACCCTAGCCGGCCTGCACATGCACATTTCACAGTAACAGGAAGTACATAGCATTACATTAACAAGATATTTTATACCAACCTCCCCATAAATACAGGGGGAACGACAATACCCAAGTGACCCTTCTGTAGTGACGGGGTATTACTCTCCCGTACACTACAAAAGGTATTGTGCAATTCCCTCTCATCCTCCTTACAGCACTAAGAGTTGATGTTCCATGGATGGCAGGATGTGCAAAGCCAAACCATTACCAGTCAGAGGACACAATGCTTCTCTGACCACTGTCAATGTGCAGTGACCGGCTTTAAGGTGGCCCCAATGCTACGCTGAGTCCCCTGGACACTGTTGAGGTGCCACTACTCTCTGGAAGGGATGGTCGTCTTAGTGTCATATTTCTGGTCACTCAATAGTCTGGCAGAGTCTCCTCTTCTAAGCATTGGTCCCATAACTGCTGCACACTAGGGGTTCTGACTGCTCTCCTTCTATACCAGTTTTAGCTAGACTGGAACCTTCTAGTGGGAGGGGTGGAGTGGAGAATCTCGGCACAAACAAATACAATGTTACAACTAGACTTACATTACAGCTTCAATGATACTCAATGGCAATGACTAGGGATGAGCGAATCAACTTCGGATGAAACATCCAAAGTCGATTCGCATAAAACTTCAGTCCAATACAGTACGGAGTGAGCACTCCGTACAGTATTAGAATGTATTGGCCCCTATGAGCTGAAGTTATTACTTCGTGAAGTCTCACAAGACTTTGCATAATAACTTCATAAATCAATTTCTACTGTAAAAAAACATTTCCCGAACTCATCCGAAGTCGATTCGCTCATCCCTAATCACAACATAAATATAAAATGCAGTTACACAGTATTAAACAGTAGAAGTCAATACAAGTTAACCCTTTAAAGTGAAATAAAGTAAGAACTTGATGATTTTGCATAGGGAAAACAGGGGCAAATGTCCAGACTTTAAAGTATCCTTGCTCCAGTGCACTATAAGGGCTCATGCACACGACTGTGTGCTGGCTGGGCCCGTGCTGCGGACTGCAAATTGCGGTCCGTAATGCTCGGGCACCAACATGGTGCCACCGCATGCGGATCACGGACCCATTCCCTTGAATGGGGTCTCTGGTCCGCATCCGATACCGCAGCGCAAAAAAGTAGTCTATGCACTACTTTTTTGTGGTGCGGAGGCACGGACAGAAACACCACGGAAGCACTCCGTAGTGCTTCTGATCCGTGCCTCTGTTCTCCACAGCATCTCCCAGATTGCAGACCCATTCGATGGAATGGGTTTGCATCCGTGATGCAGGGTGCGCATGTCCGGTGCCCGTGTATTGTGGATACAGCCATGGTTGGGCAACTGCCGTGTGCATGAGCCCTAAGGCCTCTTTCACACAGGCGTTGAGGGAAAAGGTGTGGGTGCGTTGCGGGAACATGCGTGATTTTTTCGTGCAAGTGCAAAACATTGTAATGCGTTTTGCATGCGCGGGAGAAAAATCGGCATGTTTGGTGCCCAAACCCGAACTTCTTCACAGAAGTTCGGGCTTGGGATCGGTGTTCTGTAGATTGTATTATTTCCCCTTATAACATGGTTATAAGGGAAAATAATAGCATTCTGAATACAGAATGCATAGTACAATAGCGCTGGAGGGGTTAAAATAAATAAATAAATAATTTAACTCACCTTAATCCACTTGATCGCGCAGCCGGCATCTTTTGTGTCTTCTTTCTTTGCTGTGGGCAGGAAAAGGACCTGTGGTGACGTCACTCCAGTCATCACATGATCCATCACCATGGCGAAAGATCATGTGACGGACCATGTGATGACCGGAGTGACGTCACCACAGGTCCTTTTCCTGCACACAGCAAAGAAAGAAGACACAAAAGATGCCGGCTGCGCGATCAAGTGGATTAAGGTGAGTTAAATTTTGTTTTTATTTTTTTTAACCCCATTCAGAATGCTATTATTTTCCATTATAACCATGTTATAAGGGAAAATAATAATGATCTGGTCTCCATCCCGATCGTCTCCTAGCAACCGTGCGTGAAAATCGCGCAGCCCCATTCACTTCTATGGGGCCTGCGTTGCTTGGAAAACGCACAATATAGAGCATGCTGCGATTTTCACACAACGCACAAGTGATGCGTGAAAATCACCGCTCGTGTGCACAGCCCCATAGAAATGAATGGGTTCGGATTCAGTGCAGGTGCAATGAGTTCACATCACGCATCGCATCCGTGCGGAATACTCACCCATGTGAAAGGGGCCTAAGTGTGTAACAGGTGCGCCAGTGGATGAAAGCTTGCCCTGGCCTTGGTCATTGCCAACTACACAGCTGTGTGTACATGCCATTGACTAGCCATTTACCCAGCCACAGGAAAGGCGAGGCACAGGTAGAAATGAACATGTAAGCAGCAGTGCTTCATACCACAATGTACAGGTAGGTTATGTAAAATAACCCTCCAGATATAGAAACCATTTGTATGTCTGTTTTCCAGTGTTCTCATGTGAAAACCACAATTTAATAAGCTATTTGTAATGAGCAGTTTTTTTTTTATTTTGCAGCAGCCTAAAGGACGTGGAGAAGAGAAACATTTTCTTTATGAGATTGTGGCCAATAAAATAACTGGCATTGATGTGGACAAAATGGATTACTTTGCCAGGTACCTGCTATCTGGGATCTACTGCTACACACAATCCATTGAGTTGCTGGTTCCACTGGGTTCACAGTATGAGTTGTCTGGCCAGCTGTGTTATGCCTGTTTTTAGGCGTAAAATTAGACCGGTGCACTTGATTTGGCTGTCAGTCTTATTAAAGCAGTCGATGAATTAGACTAGGCGTATTGGTATTAGGCCTCATGCACACGACCGTTGTGTGCATCCGTGGCCGTTGTGCCGTTTTCCGTTTTTTTTCGCGGACCCATTGACTTTCAATGGGTCCGTGGAAAAATCGGAAAATGCACCGTTTTGCAGCCGAGGCCGTGATCCGTGTATCCTGTCCGTCAAAAAAATAGGACCTGTCCTATTTTTTTGACGGACAACGGTTCACGGACCCATTCAAGTCAATGGGTCCGTGAAAGAACACGGATGCACACAAGATTGGCATCCGTGTCCGTGATCCGTGGCCGTAGGTTGCTTTCATACAGACGGATCCGAAGATCCGTCTGCATAAAAGCTTTTTCTGATCTAAGTTTTCACTTCGTGAAAACTCATTTCCGACAGTATATTCTAACACAGAAGCGTTCCCATGGTGATGGGGACGCTTCTAGTTAGAATACACTGCAAACTTTGTACAAGACTGCCCCCTGCTGCCTGGCAGCACCCGATCTCTTACAGGGGGATATGATAGCACAATTAACCCCTTCAAATGCGGCACCTAAAGGGGTTAATTGTACTATCATATTCCCCTGTAAGAGATCAGGGCTGCCAGGCAGCAGGGGGCAGACCCCCCCCCTCCCCAGTTTGAATATCGTTGGTGGCACAGTGTGCCTCCACCATCGCCCCCCCCCCCTCCCTCCCTCTATTGTATTAAATCGTTGGTGGCACAGTGTGCCAACCACCATCGGCCCCCCTCCCTCCCTCTATTGTATTAAATCGTTGGTGACACAGTGTGCCAACCACCATCGGCTCCCCTCCCTCCCTCTATTGTATTAAATCGTTGGTGGCACAGTGTGCCAACCACCATCGCCCCCCCCCCCCCCTCCCTCTATAGCAGTAACATTGGTGGCAGTGTGCGGTCTCAACAGTAGAAGATTCATACTTACCTGCTTGCTGCTGCGATGTCTGTGAACGGCTGGGAGCTCCTACTGGTAAGTGACAGTTCTTTAGCAATGCGCCGCACAGACCTTTCACTTACCAGTAGGAGGAGCTCCCGGCCGGACACAGACATCGCAGCAGCAAGCAGGTAAGTATGAATCTTCTACTGTTGAGACCGCACACTGCCACCAATGTTACTGCTATAGAGGGAGGGGGGGGCGATGGTGGTTGGCACACTGTGCCACCAACGATTTAATACAATAGAGGGAGGGAGGGGGGCCGATGGTGGTTGGCACACTGTGCCACCAACGATTTAATACAATAGAGGGAGGGAGGGGGGCCGATGGTGGTTGGCACACTGTGCCACCAACGATTTAATACAATAGAGGGAGGGAGGGGGGGCCGATGGTGGTTGGCACACTGTGCCACCAACGATTTAATACAATAGAGGGAGGGAGGGGAGCCGATGGTGGTTGGCACACTGTGCCACCAACGATTTAATACAATAGAGGGAGGGAGGGGGGGCGATGGTGGGGGCACACTGTGCCACCAACGATATTCAAACTGGGGAGGGGGGGGGCTGCCCCCTGCTGCCTGGCAGCCCTGATCTCTTACAGGGGAATATGATAGTACAATTAACCCCTTTAGGTGCCGCACCTAAAGGGGTTAATTGTGCTATCATATCCCCCAGTAAGAGATCGGGTGCTGCCAGGCAGCAGGGGGCAGTCTTGTACAAAGTTTGTAGTGTATTCTAACCTGAAGCGTCCCCATCACCATGGGAACGCCTCTGTGTTAGAATATACTGTCGGATCTGAGGTTCACGAAGTAGCTCATATCCGACAGTATATTTTAACATAGAGGCGTTCCCATGGTGATGGGGACGCTTCAAGTTAAAATATACCATCGGATTGGAGAAAACTCCAATCCGATGGTATAAAAGAACTCCAGACTTTACATTGAAAGTCAATGGGGACAGATCCGTTTGAAATGGCACCATATTGTGTCAACATCAAACGGATCCGTCCCCATTGACTTGCATTGTAATTCAGGACGGATCCGTTTGGCTCCGCACGGCCAGGCGGACACCAAAACGACTTTTTTTTCATGTCCGTGGATCCTCCAAAAATCAAGGAAGACCCACGGACGAAAAAACGGTCACGGATCACGGACCCACAGACCCCGTTTTTGCGGATCGTGAAAAAAAACTGTCGTGTGCATGAGGCCTTAGTCTCACCTCTGGTGGTTAGACAGGTTCATATTCAAGTAGACTGGGCAAGTTTCATCCGTGTGGAAAAAAGTCACGTCTCCCTGAAAGTGCGACTTTTAATGCAAAACTGTCAAAAAAAAAAAAGCCAGGCCTGTTGTGGAGTAAAAATTAGACTGTTTGTGCGCTTAATGCATGTGTAAAAAAGGCACATCTACATAATCAGATTTAGGCCTCATGCACACGGCTGTTGCCCGGCTGTGGCCGTATTGCGGCCCGCAAACAGCGGGTCCGCAATATGCAGGCACCGGCCATGTGCTCCCTGCATCACGGATGTAGACCCATTCACTTAAATGGGTCCGCAATCCGAAGCTGCAGTGAGGAACGGGTGCTTCCGTGGTGTTTCTGTCCCTGCCTCCACACCGCAAAAAAATAGAAAATGTTCTACTTTTTTTGCAGTGCGGACGGATCACGGACCGATTCAAGTTGAATTGACGTTGCCCGTGCATTGGGGACCGCGTGCATGAGTGCACAACCGCACAATGACCGCGTGCATGAGGCCTTAGGGCTGTTTCACACGAGTGGATGCCGTGCGTGGCATCCGCTCTGTGAAAGAGTGCCAAGACCCGATGCAGACTGCGGAGGCACAGAGTATTAACATGACTGATAATGCTCCGTGCCTCTCTGTGATAAAAAGTTGTCACTGTGATTTCGTACTAAAGAGATCACAGAGAGGCACGGAGCATTATCAGTCATGTTACTGCTCCGTGCCTCTGCAGTCTGCATCGGGTCTTGGCACTCTTTCACGGAGCGGATGCCACGCATGGCATCCGCTCGTGTGAAACAGCCCTTAGTCTAAAACTTCAAAATAGTCAAACAAGGAGCAAGAGACTCCAAAACGGGCACAATTTCAGTAGTAATTGCATTTTTTCAACTAAAACCTGGGGAAAACACTGTAGTAAATGTGCCCAATTGTGTGCAACAAATGATGCATCATCTTCAGTGTATTTTTGATGGTTCTTCAGATGGGAGAGGCTGACGATGATGGTGGGGCTGGACATCTGTGAAGGAGGGCTCTTCACCTCATCTTTACAAGTACCAAGCAAAAAATACACAGAAGCAATTCTATGGAAATTATATATATAGATTACATCAGCCCATGTCACCTCCGAGATCAGACACTGGTGTCTCCTCCCATCGCTGCGATCGGCTAGAACAAATCTCCAGCCAATGGCAGCGTTATACAGTTGGTGTCTCTCTGTAGGCAGCCATTCTAGCTTGGTGACTGCTTGCAGAGAAGACCTATGCTGCTCGTCGTCGGCTGGGACTTGTGGTACTACCACAGTAAATCAGATCTGGAACAGCTGCAGTGATTCCCTTGCAAACGCCAGTCTGTCTGTTTTTTTTATTTTTTTTTCCAGCTCTGCACCACTTTTTCTGTGTGCGAGCTGTGACTGGCAAGTGCTAATCAGTGCGTACGTGCTTGATCAGCATCTGTGTGCTGTTTTTAGTGAAGGAGTTTTTTGGAATAGGTAATTTTTTTTCCCTTTCTTTTTTGGCACACATAAAACATCTGATTGCATGCGTCCTACGACCACTGAGTAAGGCCTCTTTCACACGACCGTATGTATTTTGTGGTCCGCAAAAAACGGATCCACAAAAAATACGGATGACATTCGTGTGCATTCCGTATTTTGGGGAACCGAACAGCTGGACCCTACTAGAACAGTGCTATCTTTGTCCATGATGCAATAATAGGACATGTTCTATCTTTTAGCGGAACGGATATATGGAAATGGAATTGCCTTCCGGTTTTTTTGTGGACCCATTGAAATGAATGGTTCCGCATATGGTCCGCAAAAAAAAGGAACAGACACAGAAAGAAAATACATTTGTGTGCAAGAGGCCTAAGTAAGTAATTACTGCTCAGTTTTTTTTTTTTTTAACACCTTTAGGCCTATTGCACACGGCCGTTTTTTTTTCCCGTTTACTGGTCGTTTTTTGCGTTCCGTATACGGTCCGTATACGGAACCATTCATTTCAATGGTTCCGCAAAAAAAACGGAATGTACTCCGTATGCATTCCGTTTCCGTATTTCCGTTTTTCCGTTCCGTTTTAACATAGAACATGTCCTATTATTGCCCGCAAATCACAGTCCGTGGCTCCATTCAAGTCAATGGATCCGCAAAAAAAACGGAACACATACGGAAATGCATCCGTATGTCTTCCGTTTCCGTTCCGTTTTTTCCTGAACCATCTATTGAAAATGTTATGCCCAGCCCAATTTTATCTATGTAATTACTGTATACTGTATATGCCATACGGAAAAACGGAACGGAAAAACGGAACAGAAACGGAAACACAACGGAAACAAAAACGGAACAACGGATCCATGAAAAACGGACCGCAAAACACTGAAAAAGCCATACGGTCGTGTGCAATAGGCCTTAGTTAGTGCTAGCTAGTTATATATAATTATATATAACTTTAGTTAGTACCAGTTTAGATTTTTGAACCCATGTATGTGCCATCTGGGTGCGTGGGTCCTGCACCTGCTGAGCGCCGATCAGTACTGTCAATTACTGACAGCGCCTTTTTTTATTGCCCAAAACCCTACATCCAATATGCAAGAACTCTTGGTTGGACCCCAGTAAATACAGCCGAGATTATGACATTTTGGGGGCTCGTGCTGCATATGGGCCTTGTAAAAATAAAAATGAGGCAATATTTGGAGTTTAGATGTCTTGTACCACACTCCAAATTATAATATGGCCATGTACCACACAAGATTAGAATCCATTTTTTAAATTCCTACATTATAATAACGCACACTGCGTCCTTTCAAAATTAGACCTCTCCTGGAGCACCTCAATTCCAAATTTACAGAGATGTTCACCCCAGAAAAAGTAATTAGCATAGGGCATGGTACGGAATTAAAATGTACAAGCTGTGCGAGAGTACCTCCGGGTATACCTACAGGTTCCGGGTTTATGAAGGGAAAGACTCCAGGATTGAACCCCCTGAATGTCCCCTTGGCTTAGGAGTTAGTGAGAAGATGGGATTTACTGCACCCACTGCTGGATAAGGGTTATGTGAATAACTGTTATACCAGCATCCCCCTATTCATGTCCCTAAAAGTTACAGTACACAAAAGTTAGAGAGGCCTCCCTAGATCCCAACAAGGGCAACTACTCCAAAAAGGCGACAGTAAGGCTCTCCAGGAGGACATCCTGGCGGTTAAGTACAAGGACAAGAGGGATGTCCTTGTACTGACTAATGTTGATCACGAATATTCGAATTGCGAATTTTTATGGCGAATATCGACACTTCGAGATTTCTCGAATATTTAGAATATAGTGATATATATTCGTCATTTTGAATATTCAAGATTTTTTTTAATCAGTACACATGATCCCTCCCTGCTTCTAGCTTATGGGCCAATGAGAAGGCTGCAGTATCTTTGACTTCAGGAGTAGTGTTGATTGCAAATTTTCGTAATGCTAATTTTTCAATTAACGATTTCCGCAATAAAGAAAATAATGACTGGAGATACAGAATTCTCAAATATATGGCGAATATTCACCCAAATATTCGTGAAATATCACGAATTCGAATATTGCCCCTGCCGCTCATCACTAGTACTGACCACCATTTACACTAACACCAGTTCTCCTGCCCGATTGAAAGGTACCACTGTCAACAATCCAGACTGCATCCTTGATTACAACAGGCACGTGGGAGGGGTTGATCTGTCTAATCAAGTTCTTTAAGCCCTACAGTGCCATGCGTAAAACTAAGGTGTGGTACAAAAAGCTGACCGCATACATTGCACAGATGGCACTGTACAATGCGTACATTTTACATTGAGCTGCAGGCCACACAGGAACTTTCCTTCAGTTCCAAGAGGTGGTCAGCAAGGCCCTGATTTTCCAAAGTCAGGAAGCAGAGGGCCCTAGTTTTTCAGGTCATGGTGCCCGTGTTGTACCAGGACAACATTTCTCTGGTGAAGTCCCACAAACAGTGAGGAGGGGAAAGACCCCAAAAAGATGCCTGGTTTTGTTACAAAGAGGAAATACGCGAGGACACCATTTATCAGTGTGACACCTGCCCTTATAAACCTGACCTCTGCATATAGGATTGTTTCCGAACTTACCACTCATCCATGGATTATTAATTTCATCCTTTATGCTCCCTGTAAAATTTCCACCTCGTCCGCCTCGCTTGCATATCAACTTTCCAACAACCACTACAAATTATTTTCTGTCAGACATCTGTTTAGGTCAAAAGTGCCCTTTCCACCCCTTTAAAATGTTCGTACAGCGGTGCACTTTCTGAAATGGGGTTACCTCTTGGGGTTTTTAATTTCTGCGGACCTCATGATTTTTTTTTATGCGACAGGGCACCTAAAATCAATGTCTGCCAATTCAGGCCTGCCTGCAAAATCTATATTTAGCATTTTCTATTCAAGACCGTGCTACAGTTGTGTTAGAAATAATAGCAGTCAGACATCACTAACCTGATCAATCACAGTTTTTGGTATAAATGATATTTCTACATGACAAATAATTTACTATCAGATGTAGTAGAGTAATAGAAACCCAACAGTCATGACATGCATGCTGCTGATTCTCTGTAATTCAATCACTTATTGAAAGGGGCATGTTCAAAATAATAGCAGTGTGGAGTTCAATGAGTGAGGTCATTTATTCTTTGAAAAACAGGTGGTAATTATTGCCCTTATTTAAGGAAGGAAGGCAGCAAATGTTGTACATGCTGGTTACAGTGCATTTCTCTCTGAAATTCTGAGGAAAATGGGTTGTTCCAGACATTGTTCAGAACTACAGCGTACCTTGATTAAAAAGTTGATTGGAGAGGGGAAAAACATATAAAGAAGTGCAGAAAATGATAGGCTTCTCAGCTAAAATGATCACAAATGCTTTGAAATAGCAACCAAAACCTGAAAGACGTGGAAGAAAGCAAAAAACTACCATTCGAATGGATAGAAGAATAGCCAAAATGGCAAGGACTCAGCCAACAATTAGCTCCAGGAAGATCAAAGAAGGTCTAAAGTTACCTGTGAGTACTGTTACAATTAGAAGATGCCTATGTGAAGCCAAGCTACCGTATCTGCAAGAAGCTACCGCAAAGTCTCACTGTTGAAAAAAAGACATGTGCTGAAGAGGTTACAATTTGCCAAAGAGCACATTGACTGGCCTAAAGAGACATTTTGTGGACTGATGAAAGTAAGATTGTTCTTTTTGGGTCTAGTGGCCGGAGACAGTTTGTCAGACGACCTCCAAACACTGAATTCAAGCCACAGTACACTGTGAAGACAGTGAAGCATGGTGGCACAAGTATCATGATATGGGGATGTTTCTCATACTATGGTGTTGGGCCTATTAATCACATATCAGGGATCATGGATCAGTTTGAATACATCAGAATACTTGTAGAGGTTATGCTGCCTTATGCTAAAGAGGAAATGCCCTTGAAATGGGTGTTCCAACAAGACAACGACCCCAAACACACCAGTAAACATGCAACATCTTGGTTCCAGACCAACAAGATTGACGTTATGGAGTGGCCAGCCCAATCCCTGGATCTTAATCCAATAGAAAACTTGTGGGGTGACATCAAAAATGCAGTTTCTGAGGCACAACCAAGACATAGAGAAGAACTATGGAATGTAGTCCAATCATCCTGGACTGGAATACCTGTTCACGGGTGCCAGAAGGTGGTTGCCTCCATGCAACACAGATGTACAGCAGTTCTCAGAAACAGTGGTTATACAACTAAATATTAGTTAAGTGATTCAAAGAACATTTTTCAGTTTATATAGTAAATGTTTGAGTTTTCAAAGAAGAATACAAACACTGCTATTTTTTTGAACAGTCTAATATTCACTTTTCTTCATTTTTTTTTAGAGGAACAACACAAATTTGACATATTTTTCTTCATGTTTTGATTTGGAATAGAATGTGAAGTGTTCCCAATGCATTTGTGTGTATGGAAATAAAAGCTGTTAGAAGGATTTGGAGCTTTATTCACTTTTTTTTAAACACACTGCTATTATTTTGAACACAACTGTATGTACTAATACTACAGGGATGGAGCACATATGGGGTATTGCCATAAACAAGAGGAAATGAGTAACACAATATGGGGTGCATTTCCTCCAGTTCCCCCTTGTGAAAGTGAAAAATTTGAGCCTAAAGTTACTTTTGCTAGAAAGTGTTTCCTAATTGTATGAAACACCTTTGGGGTAAAAGTGCTCACTTCATGACTTGAAAGATTCCTTGAGGGGTGAAGTTTACAAAATGGGGTCACTTTTTTTTTACTGTAGGGGTGCATCAGGGTATCTTCAGTTGCGACATGGCGCCCGAAAATTATTCCTGTGAAACCTGCGCTCCAAAATCTATGTCGCTCCTTGCACCCTGTGCCCTGCTGTGTGCCCATACAGCAGTTCACAACCACAAATGAGGTGTTTCTTTAAACTGCAGAATAGGGGTAAGGCCTCCTGCACATGACCGTATGGCTTTTTCAGTATTTTGCTGTCCATTTTTCACGGATCTGTTGTTCTGTTTTATGTTTCAGTAGTGTTTTTGCTTCCGTTCTGTTTTTCAGTTCCGTTTTTCGATTTGGTTTCTGTTTTTGATCCGTTTTTGTGGATCGCAAATGGAACTGAAAGCCTACTATAATGTTTAAACAGTAAGTACATAAAAAAATTGGTCTGGGCATAAAATTTTCAATAGATGGTTCAGCAAAAACGGAACGGTTACGGAAGACATAGAGATGCGTTCTGTATGCATTCCATTTTTGGGGGGCGGACCCATTGATTGGAATGGAGCCACGGATCGTATTTGCGGGCAATAATTGGACATGTTCTATGTTTGAACAGAACGGAAATATGTTCAAACATAGAACATGTCCTATTATATTATATTATTGCCCGCAAATAACGATCCGTGGCTCCATTCAAGTCAATACGGTGGTGTAAAAGGGCTCCGATGTGTTCCTGACTGGAATACATTGGCTAAAGTCTCAGTTCTTAACATCAGCTTGAGGGATTAGCCAGTGTTGTCAGTTGCTTATCATTGTGGTGCAAATAAAGGAAAAAAGTATTGACTTAAATTTACCACTTACATAAAGTACAATGTGTCACAAGAAAACAATCTCAGAATCGGTTAGATAAATAAAAGCATTCCAAAGTTATTACCACATAGTGACACATGCCAGATTTGCAAAATTAGGCCTGGGCAGGAAGGTGAAAACAGGCCTAGGGTAGAAGTGGTTAAAATAATGGGGCTCATTATTTATTGTCCTACTGCCCCCATTCCCCCTGCTGTGAACACCCAAATCTGTGCTGTAATGCACAGTCCAGACTGCTGTGCCATGGTTATGTAATGGAGAGGACTTGCGCGCATACAGAGCAGTCCTGACAATGTATTTCAGTGCAGCCTTAACCCCTTGTACCCCGGGCCAGTTTTCACCCTCCTACCCAGGCTATTTTTTGCAAATCTGACATGTGTCATTTTATGTGGTAATAACTTTGGAACACTTAGTTTTATCCATGCCATTCTGAGATTGTTTTCTCGTGACACATTGTACTTCATGTTAGTCATAAATATGAGTCAATATATTTTTAAAATCACTAATTTACCAAACATTTTTAATAATTAGCAATTTGCTAAATTTCAATTGCTTTGCTTTTAAAACAGAAAGTAATACCTCATCAAATATTTATTATTTAACATTCCCCATATGTCTACTTTATGAAGGCATCATTTTGTAAATGTTATATTTTGTTTTAGGATGTTAGAAGGCTTAGAATTTTAGAAGCAATTCCAGAAAATTTCCAAAACCCACTTTTTAAGGACCAGTTCAGGTGTGAAGTTACTTTGTGGGGCTTAGGCTACTTTCACACTTGCGTTTGATCGGATCCGTTCTGAACGGATCCGATCCTATTAATGCAGACGGAGGCTCCGTTCAGTACGGATCCGTCTGCATTAATAACTTAGAAAAAGTGCGAAAGTAGCCTGAGCGGATCCGTTCAGACTTTCAATGTAAAGTCAATGGGGGACGGATCCGCTTGAAGATTAAGCCATATGGTGTCATCTTCAAGCGGATCCGTTCCCATTGACTTACATTGTAAGTCTGGACGGATCCGCACGCCTCCGAACGGCCAGGCGGACAGCTGAACGCTGCAAGCAGCGTTCAGCTGTCCGCCTGGCCGTGCGGAGGCGAGCGGAGGCTGAACGCCGCCAGACTGATGCAGTCTGGGCGGATCCGCATCCATTCAGACTGCATCAGGGCTGGACGGAAGCGTTCTGCTCCGCTCGTGAGCTCCTTCAAACGGAGCTCACGAGCGGACAGCAGAACGCTAGTGTGAAAGTAGCCTTACATAGTGGAAACCCCCCATAAATGACCCCATTGTAGAAACTACACCCCTCAAGTTACTCAAAACTGATTTTACAAACTTTTTTAACCCTTTAGTGTTCCACAAGAATTAAAGGAAAATGGAGATGACATTTCTAAATTTCACTTTTCTGGCAGATTTTCCATATTAATCCATTTTTTTCTTTAACACATTGAGGGTTAACAGCCAAACAAAACTCAACATTTATTACCCTGATTATGTGGTTTACAGAAACACCCCACATGTGGTTGTAAACTGATGTAAGGGCACACGGCAGGGCACAGAAGAAAAGAAGCGCCATATGGTTTTTGGAAGGCAGATTTTGCTGGACTGTTTTTTAAATGCCGTGTCCCATTTGAGGCACCCTTACAGTAGAAACTCCCCATTTTGGAAACTAGGGGATAAGGTTCCAGTTTTATTGGTACTATTTTGGGGTACATATGATTTTTAATTGCTCTCTATTACGTTTTTTGTGAGGCAAGGTAACCAATTGCTGTTTTGGAAACGTTTTTATTTTTTACAACATTCATCTGACTGGGTTAGATCATGTTCTATTTTTATAGAGCAGGTTGTTACAGATGCAATGATATCAAATATGTCTATTTGTTTTACAAATTTTACATAATAAAGCATTTTTGAAAAAAAAAATATGTTTTTGTATCTCGATGTTCTAAACGCCATTTTTTTTTATTTTTATGCCGATCGTCTTGTGCAGGGGCTCGTTTTTTGCAGGAAGAGTTGACATTTTTATTGGTACCATTTTTGGGTACATATGATTTTTTGATCATTCATTATTACACTTTATGGGGCAAGGTGACCAAAAAATGTGTTGTTTTGGCATCATTTTTATTTATTTATTTATTTTCACAGCATTCACCTGAGGGGTTAGTCATGTGACATTTTCATAGAGCAGATCATGGCAATGCCTACTATGTATACTTTTTCTAATTTATTTAAGTTTTACACAATAATAGAATTTTTGAAAAAAATATATGTTTTAGTGTCTCCATAGTCTGAGAGCCATAGCTTTTTTGTTTTTTGACTGATTGTCTTAGGTAGGGTCTCATTTTTTTGTGGGATGAGGTGACTGTTTGATTGGTACTATTTTGGGGGGCATATGCATTTTTGATCGCTTGGTGTTACACTTTATGTGATGTTAGGTGACAATATATGGCTTTTTTGGCAGTTTTAATAGAATTTTTTTATTTTTTTTTACGGTGTTCACCTGAGGGGTTAGGTCATGTGATATTTTTATAGAGCAGGTAGTTACGCACGTGGCAATACCTAATGTCTACTTTTTAAAATTTATTTCACTTTAACACAATAATAGCAGTTTTGAAGCAAAAAAAATCATATTTTAGTGTCTCCATTGTCTGAGAGTCATAGTTTATTTTTTTTGACCGATTGTCGGTAGGGTCTTATTTTTGTGGGATGAGGTGTCGGTTTGATTGGTACTATTTTTGGGGGCAGACGCCTTTTTGATCGCTTGGTGTTGCAATTTATGTGATGTAAGGTGACAAAAAATGAGGGGTTAGGTCATGTGATATTTTTATAGAGCTGGTTGTTACGGACGCGGCGATACTTAATATGTATACTTTTTTTATTTATTTCACTTTAACACAATAATAGCATTTTTCTAAACAAAAAAATGATGTTTTAATGTCTCCATGTACTCAGAGCTATAGTTTTTTTTTTTTTTTTAGCAATTTTATTATGTAGGGTCTTATTTTTTTACGGTTGTATTGGTACCATTTTGTAGGACATGCACCTTTTTGATCACTTGGTGTTGCACTTTTTGTGATGTAAGGTGACAAAAATTGCTTTTTTTTACACAGTTTTTATTTTTTTATGTTTTTTCTCAGACGGGGTGGATCATGTGATATATTTACATAGCTGGTTGTTACGGACGCGGTGATAGCTAATATGTGTATTTTTTATTTTTTATTATAAGATCAGGGGAAAGTTTTTTTTTCGTTTTTTACTTAAAACTTTATTTTTTATTAAAAAAAATGTTTTGCTTTTTTTTGAGGGTCTGATCCACTCTGCAATGCATTACAATACATGTGTCTTGTGATGCATTGCCTGTTAGTGTATTACACTGAGTATTACACTAAGGGCTCATGCACACAACAGTATTTTGCGTTCAGTATACTGGACGTTTTTTTAGTTCAGTATGCGGAATATATACTGAACCATTAATTTCAATGGTTCAGCAAAAAATACTGAAGTGTCTCAGTGTGCATTCCGTTTCAGTATTTCCGTACTGTGAAAAGATAGAACATGTCCTATTCTTGTCCGAAAATCATGGTACCTGGCTCCATTCAAGTCAATGGGTCCGCAGAAAAAACGGAACACATACGAAAATGCATCCGTATGTCTTCCGTATCCGTTCCGTTTTTGCTGAACCATCTATTGAAAGTGTTATGCCCAGCCCAATTTTTTCTATGTAATTACTGTATACTGTATATGGCATACGGAAAAACTGAACGGAAAAATGGAAAGGAAACGGAAACATAACGGAAACAAAAAAAGGAACAACGGATCCGTAAAAAACGGACCGCAAAACACTGAAAAAGCCATACTGTTGTATGCATGAGCCCTAACTGGTTGCCTAGCAGACCCAGCCTGGGGCCTGATCTCCTCGGCCCCCATAGAAGGCAGGTCCCGATGCCCTGCAAGGCATTAGGGAACCTGTGCACGGCATCGGGCTGCCTTGTCACCCATCGGGTCCCCGCCACGATGGGCTCTCTCACCCCCATGTGCACCTTCTATGCCGCGGTCAGCGCTGACTGCTACATAGAAGGGGTTAATCCGCCGGCATCGGCTTTTACAGCGATGCTGGCGGTTACAGCAGGGGCCTGGCTATCAGAGACTGCCGGGCCCCTGCAGTGATCGGGCGGGCACCGGATCACCATGACGTAATAGTATGTCAAAATGCGGCAAGTCACTTGCCGCCATGACGTACTATTATGTCATATGTCGGTAAGGGGTTTAACCCTTACAATGGTGGAACATGAGGCAGTAGGAAACCAAAAAAATAGTATTCAGGTCTCCTTATCTATAGTACTACTCATGTATTACTGCAAATAATAGTACAAGATTGTGGTGACTGAGGTTACTACACATAGGATAGATAATTTATACAATGAAACAAGTAACGAAATGCTGAGGGTAATTTTTTTTTCCAAATTGCATAAAAAAAAACATCTACAGGTGTAGTAGGATATAAATAACATTGTTGTCAAATCAGACATCGGAGCCTGCTATCTATGGAAGTCTAGAAGATCCAGCCCCCAGGCTGGGTCTTGTAGGCAATTGGCAGCGTATAAGGCTAGATCTAAACAACGACATTTGTTGCGCGATATTTTGTCGCACCAATGTCGCGCAACAATTTTTATAATGGTAGTCTATGGTGTACCGCTGCGGCTGCGACACGAAAGTTGCAAAAAAAACATTCAAGACACCATAGACTACCATTATAAAAATTGTCATGCGACATATGTTGCAGTGTAGTTGTGCCCTATGTGTCGCGCGACACATGACGTTGTGTAGACCTAGCCTTACACTGTAAGACACTGACACTTCAATGCAGCACAATATAGCCTGTATTGTACTGCCTTGAAACAGGGACAAAAATAAAAAGTAAAAAAAAGTGAAAAAAAATCCTGTCACCATAAAATTATGTATAATTAAAAATAAAAAAAGACATTAGGCATCGCCATATCCGTAACAACTGGCACTATAAAAAGTCACATGATCTACCCCCTCAGGTAAATGCTGTAAAAAAATAATAAATAAAAACTGTACCAAAAAGTGTAATACCAAGGGATCAGACATACGTACCCCAAAATAGTACCAAACCCTCACCTCATCCCAAAAAATGAGCCCCTACATAAGACAATCACAAAAAAAGATGATTTTCTGAAAATGGAAACACTAAAAATATGATTTTTTTTTTTTTATTATTTTGTGTAAAACAGAAATACATAAAAAAAATTGAAATATTAGCTATCATCACCTCTGCAATAACCTGCTCTATAAAAGTATCATATGATCTATCCCCTAAGGTGAATGCTGTAAAAAAAAAAGCATTTTTTTAGTCTCTTTGCCCCCAAAAAGTGTAATATTGAATTATCAAAAAAATCATATGTACCCAAAACCAAGCCCCTACACAAGACGATTAGCAGAAAAATAAAAGAAATGTAGCTTTCAGAAAGTGAAGAGACAAAAACATGACTTTTGTTTTAAAAAATGCTTTATTATGTAAAAACTGAAACAAAAAATAAAATAAAAATACACATCACGTCCATATCAACCTGTTCTATAAAAACAACACATGATCTATCCTGTCAGGAGAACCGTAAAAAAACTAAAATAAAAACAGTGCCACAACAGCAATTTTCTGGTTACCTTGCCTCACAAAAAGTGTAATATTGAGCGATCAAAAAAATCATATGTACCCAAAAACAAGCCCCTACACAAGACGATTAGCAGAAAAATAAAAGAAATGTAGCTTTCAGAAAGTGAAGAGACAAAAACATGACTTTTGTTTTAAAAAATGCTTTATTATGTAAAACTGAAACAAAAAAAACTAAAAAAAATACACATCATGTCCATATCAACCTGTTCTATAAAAACAACACATCATCTATCCTGTCAGGAGAACCGTAAAAAAACTAAAATAAAAACAGTGCCACAACAGCAATTTTCTGGTTACCTTGCCTCACAAAAAGTGTAAGGGCCGCTTCACACGAGCGGATGCCTTGCGTGGCATCCGCTCCGTGAAAGAGTGCCAAGACCCGCTGCAGACTGCAGAGGCACGGAGCGGTAACATGACTGTTAATGCTCCGTGCCTCTCTGTGATCTCTTTACTACGAAATCACAGTGACAACTGTGATTTCGTAGTAAAGAGATCACAGAGAGGCACGGAGCATTAACAGTCATGTTACCGCTCCGTGCCTCTGCAGTCTGCAGCGGGTCTTGGCACTCTTTCACGGAGCGGATGCCACGCAAGGCATCCGCTCGTGTGAAGCGGCCCTAATATTGAGCGATCAAAAATCATATGTACCCCTAAATAGTACCAATAAAATTGTCACCTTATCCCATAGTTTTGGGGAGTTTCTACTGCAGGGGTGCACCATCGAGTAAAATGTGACATGGCAAATTAAAATTATCACAGTGAAATCTGCCCTCCAAAATCCATATGCCGCTCTTTCCCTTCTGCGTCCTGCTGTGTGCCTATATATGGGATATTTTTGTAAAATTGCTTTTGTTTCAGTTGTGTTGTGTTACAGGAAAAAATGGAAAATCTGCAAAAAAGTTTAATTTTTAAATTAATTCTTATGGAACACCTAAGGAGTTAACAAAGTTTGCAAAATCAGTTTTAAGGGGAGTAGGTTCTAAAATTGAGTCATCTGTGGGTGATTTCTATTATGTAAGCCCCACAAAATTAACTGAATTAATACTTAAAAAAGTGGGTTTGGAAATATTCTTCAAAAAGTTCAAAATTGCTTTTAAAATTAAAAGCCTTCTAATTTCCTAAAACATAAAATACCATCTACAAAATGATGCCAACATGAAGAAGACATATGAGGTATCACTATCCATCTTAGGCCTAGTTCACACGAGTGTACGGGCCATTTCTTTTTTGTTCCGTATACGGAACCATTCATTTCAATGGTTTCGCAAAAAAAACTGAATGTACTCCGTATGCATTCCGTTTCCGTTTTTCCGTTCCGTTGAAAGATAGAACATGTCCTATATTTGGCCGCAAATCATGTTCCGTGGCTCCATTCAAGTCAATGGGTCCGCAAAAAAAACGGAACACATACGGAAATGTATCAGTATGTCTTCCGTATCCGTTCAGTTTTTTCTGAACCATCTATTGAAAATGTTATGCCCAGCCCAATTTTTTCTATGTAATTACTGTATACTGGACATGGCATACGGAAAAACAGAACGGAAAAACGGAAAGGAAACTGAAACACAACAGAACTCAAAAACGGAACAACGAATCCGTGAAAAACGGACCACAAAAAACTATAAAAGCCATACGTTCGTGTGAACTAGGCCTTAGGCTTTGTTCACATCACCGTTCAGCCTTTCCATTCTCCTGCTCCGTTTATTAGCAGGAAAACAGAAAGGACGGATTCGGCACATAACTGAGCCTAAGGACCCCATAGACTATAATCGGGTCCGTTAGGTTTCCGCTCAGAAGAATATTTTGGAGAGGAGACAAAAGTTGTGCATGCAGGACATTTGTCTCCACTTCAAAAATCTATTGAGCAAAAACCTAACGGACGCCATCATAGTCTATGGGGTCCTTAGGTTCCGTTCCGCTCAGTTATTTGCCAAATCCGTCCTTTTCATTTTCTTGCTCCTAAACGGAGCAGGAGAACGTAAAGGCTGAACCCTGATATGAATAAAGCCTTAAAAGCAGTGAAAATCCAATTTTACATATGATACATTTAAACATAAAATTAAAGGCCAGATTTGCAAAATGTGGCCTCGGCCTTATGGTGAAAACTGGCTTGGTTTTGAAGGGGTTAATGAAATAGCTCTCTTTTTCTCTTTCATATAGGGATTGTCATCATCTGGGAATGCAAAATAACTTTGATTACAAGCGATTTCTTGCATTTGCCAGAGTCTGTACATCTGAAGAGAAGCACATTTGTATTAGAGACAAGGTAAGTCCTTTTCATTAGAAAAATATCAACATAGAGAGCAGCACATGTTACCGCACATCTCCAGTGTTCTGCCAAATCTCTATACCTTGCCAAAAGTCTATACCGGAAGTGACGCGGCCGCACCGGAAGTGACGAGATCGCCAAGGAATCAGCTGGAGGAGGGTATGAGCGGCGCTGCGCAAGCGCACATCCACCGGCTTAGCAAAGAATTATTGCAGCAACGCGATAGAAGTACTTTGTACACCGCGCGTGCACACTTAGGGGTATAGAGATTTTGCAGCGCTAAATGTTTCATCAGATCTCCCTACCCCTGAGTGCGCAGGCGCCCACAAATCATCAGTTGCAGTTCATTTCTACTATGTGGTGTGCTCGGTATCCAGCACTCAGCTCTGCAGTAAAGATGAACTGCAACTGATGATTTGTGGGCGCCTGCGCACTCAGGGGTAGGGAGATCTGAAGAAACACTTTGCCCTGCAAAATCTCTATACCCCTAAGTGCGCACACGCAGGGTGTACGAAGTACTTCTATCACGGCGCTGCAATAATTATTTGATAAGTGCAGGTCCGCATTTCCGGATCTGGGCCGCACATAGAAATGAATGGGTCCGCAATTCCGTTCCGCAAAATGCGGAACAGAATTGCGGACGTGTGAATGGACCCTAAGGGTATTCACAAAGCAGAGATGGCATATGTACAGGAGAGGTGTCTGTACAGGCATCCCAGAAGTCAGACCCTAGCGAGCCAATATTTATTACCTATCCAGTAGATAAATGCTGTCCATGGCATAACCCCTATAACAATGCCACTCAATTTACCATATCTTTTTAATAAAAGGCACATTTTTTTTTTACTTTCTATTTTTAAAAGTTATATGGCTTATAATTGAACCTGTCAGGTGATTCCTGCTGCCCTATCTGAGTAGTGATGAGCGGGAGGTGCCATATTCGATTTCGCGATATTTTGCGAATATTCGATTGAATATTCGTCTTATATTCGTCAAAATCGAATATTCGTCATTATTCTATTTATCGCAAATAATATACAATTTATTTATTTGCGTATTGCGATTTTTCTTTTGACAGTATAAGGCAACGTTCCTATGACTATAGCTAGGCTAATATGTGTATTTTACGAATATTTGTAATATTGCTCTAACTTCGTCTTTTAGAATATTACAAATATTCTAAAAGACTAAGTTAGAGCAATATTACGAATATACGTAAAATATACATGTAGACTGTAATTTAGCTAATATAGTGCTAAAATCTTTTTATTTTTTTGCCTCTTCTGAACTTCAGTTTTGGAAAATATGTACACTATTAAAAAAAAATAACTATAGCACTATATTAGTTAAATGTGTATTTTACGAATATTTGTAATATTGCTCTAACTTCGTCCTTTAGAATATTCCGAATATTCTAAAAGACGAAGTTAGAGCAATATTACGAATAAATTCGTTATTTAGAATATATTTTTTTTTTTTTGTGTACTGTTATTCTACTTTGGCATACTGCTCCGCGACAAGCGTCCCCGTAACCATGGGAACACCTGTGCGTTAGAATATACCATCGGATCTGAGTTTTCACAATCTCAGGGAAAACTCAGATCCGATGGTATATTCTAACCCACAGGCGTTCCCATGGTGACTGGGACGTTTGTCAGGGAGGAATATGCGAACAACTGAACAGATAGGGAAAAAAAATGCCAAATTTCTAAATAACGAATATATTCACTATATTGGTATGTATTAGTTTTTAAGAATATTGGTCATTTTATTTTCCATATGAAAACATGATTGACCCACAAGAAAGAAGCAGGAAGGAATCATGTTTTCAGATGTAAAAAAATGACGAATATTCGATATAACGAATATATAGCACTATATTCGAAATATTTGCAAATTTACGAAGTTACGATATTCGCAATTCGAAAACTATATCTGAGAGCAGAATATAAAGCTGAGCTCCTTGATGTATAGGCTTATATGGTTTGGAGATGGATTTATGAGTAAGGCCTCATGCACACGACCGTTGTTTCATTCCGTGTCCGTTGTTCCGTTTTTCGTGATTTTCTGCGGACACATTGACTCGGCTAATGCACTGTTTGTCATCTGCGTCCGTGATCCGTGGTTCCAGTCCGTCCCAAAAATATAACCTGTCCTATTTTTTTCACGGAAAACGGTTCGCGGACCCATTCAAGTCAATGGGACCATGAAAAAAGGAGGCACACATTTTTTTCCTATCATTTGCATGGCAAACTTAGACTTTTTTTTACTTTCCTTCATGTCTGGTGATCCTCCAAAAATAAAGGAAGACACATGGAAACAAAAACGGAAACGGATCATGGAAGAGTGGAACCCCATTTTGCGGAACAGAACACAACAACAGTCGTGTGCATGAGGCCTAAAAAGCAAAATGTGCTTGGGGCCATACAAACACAGATCCGAGATCTAACACATTGAGTGGTGCTTGTTTAAAGGGCATTAACTGCAAGGGAAATACCCAGTTTGTGATCTTATGGGTCATTCACATCTGTGCTATTATTTTCTGTTCTTCTGTTCTGTTATGGAAACAGAAGAATGGAAATAATGGAAGTGTCAGATTTGGCACAGAACTGACACGAACGGAACCTAACAGATCCCATTGGTTCAGTTTATGTTCTAAAGAACATTTTTTAGGGTCCATTCACACGTCAGTAGCGTATTGCGGATCCGCAATACATCCGGCCAGCACCCCCATAGAACTGCCTATTCTTGTCCGCAATTGCTCTATTTTTTTCGGGAGCCGCGGTCGGAAGATCGGGGCCGCGCTTCGGAAATGTGGATGCGGACAGCACACTGTGTGTTGTCCGCATCTCTTCCAGCCCCATAGAAAATGAATGGGTCTGGATTCGTTGCGGAACGGATCCGGACCCATTCTACAGACGTGTGAATGGACCCTTAGGCCTCATGCACACGACCGTTGTGTGCATCCGTGGCCGTTGTGCCGTTTTCCGTTTTTTTTTCGCGGACCCATTGACTTTCAATGGGTCCGTGGAAAAATCGGAAAATGCACCGTTTTGCAGCCGAGGCCGTGATCCGTGTATCCTGTCCGTCAAAAAAATATGACCTGTCCTATTTTTTTGACGGACAACGGTTCACGGACCCATTCAAGTCAATGGGTCCGTGAAAGAACACGGATGCACACAAGATTGGCATCCGTGTCCGTGATCCGTGGCCGTAGGTTGCTTTCATACAGACGGATCCGAAGATCCGTCTGCATAAAAGCTTTTTCTGATCTAAGTTTTCACTTCGTGAAAACTCATTTCCGACAGTATATTCTAACACAGAAGCGTTCCCATGGTGATGGGGACGCTTCAGGTTAGATTACACTGCAAACTTGGTACAAGACTGCCCCCTGCTGCCTGGCACCACCCGATCTCTTACAGGGGGATATGATAGCACAATTAACCTCTTCAGGTGGGGCACCTAAAGGGGTTAATTGTACTATCATATTCTCCTGTAAGAGATCAGGGCTGCCAGGCAGCAGGGGGCAGACACCCCTCCCCAGTTTGAATATCGTTGGTGGCACAGTGTGTGTCCATGCCCCCCCCTTCCTCCCTCTATAGTTAAAAATCGTTGGTGGCACAGTGTGTGCCCATCGCCCCCCCCCCTTCCTCCCTCTATAGTTAAAAATCGTTGGGGGCACAGTGTGTGCCCATGGCCCCCCCCCCCTTCCTCCCTCTATAGTTAAAAATCGTTGGTGGCACAGTGTGTGCCCATCGCCCCCCCCTTCCTCCCTCTATAGTTAAAAATCATACTTACCTGCTTGCTGCTGCGATGTCTGTGACCGGCCAGGAGCTCCTCCTACTGGTAAGTGACAGTTCTTTAGCAATGCACCGCACAGACCTTTCACTTACCAGTAGGTGGAGCTCCCGGCCGGTCACAGACATCGCAGCAGCAGGCAGGTAAGTATGAATCTTCTACATTATATTGGGCAGACTAGATGGGCCAAATGGTTCTTATCTGCCGACACATTCTATGTTTCTACAATTGTACTATTGCTAAGTAACCATGGCAACCAGGGATGCAGTAGCTTCCTGGTTGCCATGGTTACCGATCGGAGCCCCAGCGATTAAACTGGGACTCCGATCGGAACTCCGCTGCCACCAATGATGGGGGGGGGGAGATGGAGGGGGTCGATGGGCACACACTGTGCCACCAACGATTTTTAACTATAGAGGGAGGAAGGGGGGGGCGATGGGCACACACTGTGCCACCAACGAATTTTAACTATAGAGGGAGGAAGGGGGGGCGATGGGCACACACTGTGCCACCAACGATATTCAAACTGGGGAGGGGGGGTCTGCCCCCTGCTGCCTGGCAGCCCTGATCTCTTACAGGAGAATATGATAGTACAATTAACCCCTTTAGGTGCCCCACCTGAAGAGGTTAATTGTGCTATCATATCCCCCTGTAAGAGATCGGGTGGTGCCAGGCAGCAGGGGGCAGTCTTGTACCAAGTTTGCAGTGTATTCTAACCTGAAGCGTCCCCATCACCATGGGAACGCCTCTGTGTTAGAATATACTGACGGAAATGAGTTTCACGAAGTAGCTCATATCCGACAGTATATTCTAACGTAGAGGCGTTCCCATGGTGATGGGGACGCTTCAAGTTATGTTCGGGTGTCCGCCTGGCCGTGCGGAGGCAAGCGGATCCGTCCAGACTTATAATGTAAGTCAATGGGGACGGATCCGTTTGAAGATGACACACTGTGGCTCAATTTTCAAACGGATCCGTCCCCATTGACTTGCATTGTAATTCAGGACGGATCCGTTTGGCTCCGCACGGCCAGGCGGACGCCAAAACGACTTTTTTTTCATGTCCGTGGATCCTCCAAAAATCAAGGAAGACCCACGGACGAAAAAACGGTCACGGATCACGGACCCACGGACCGCGTTTTTTCGGACCGTGAAAAAAAACTGTCGTGTGCATGAGGCCTTAGGGTGAGAAAAAAATCCTGCACGCAGGACTTTTCTCACCAATATTTTTGACAATTTCTGTGATGGAGGTTCCAACGCAGATGTGAACATACCTTTAGGGCCCATTCACACGTCCGCACTTTGGGTCTAGATCCATTCCGCAATTATGCGGAACAGGGACGGAAAAGATGCAGACAGCACACAGTGTGCTGTCCAGATCCGCATTTCTGGTCCGTGGCCCCAAACTTCCGGTCCTCGGCTCCGCCAAAAAATAGAACATGTCCTATTCTTGTTTGCAGCTGCGGAAGAGAATAGGCATTTCTATTGGGGTGCCGGCCCGGTGTTTTGCGGATCCGCAAAACACTGCGGATGTGTGAATGGACCTTTAAGCAACGCACAAGTGATGCGGGAAAACCAACGCACATGTACACAGCCCTATTGAAATGAATGGGTCCGGATTCCGTGCGGGTGCAATGCGTTCGCATCACGCATTGCACCCACGCGGAATACTCGCTCATGTGAAAGGAGCCTTAGGTCCCTTTCACACGGGCGAGTTTTCCGCGCGGATGCAATGCGTATGTGGAACGCATTGCACCCGCACTGAATCCGGACCCATTCATTTCTGAGGGGCTGTTCACATGAGCGGTGATTTTCACGCATCACTTGTGCGTTGCGTGAAAATCGCAGCATACTCCTCTTTGTGCGTTTTCCACGCAACGCAGGCCACATAGAAGTGAATGGGGTTGCGTGAAAATCGCAAGCATCCGCAAGCAAGTGCGGATGCGGTGCGATTTTCACGCGCGGTTGCTAGGAGACGATCGGGATGGAGACCCAATCATTATTATTTTCCCTTATAACATGGTTATAAGGGAAAATAATAGCATTATGAATGCAGAATGCATAGTACAATAGCGCTGGAGGGGTTAATTTTTTTATTTATTTTTTATTTAACTCACCTTAATCCACTTGCTCGCGCAGCCCGGCATCTCTTCTGTCTTGATCTTAGCTCTGTGCAGCAACAAGGACCTTTGGTGACGTCACAGTCATCACATGATCCGTCACATGATCTTTTACCATGGTGATGGATCATGTGATGACGGGAGTGACGTCACCACAGGCCCTGTTCCTCCACACAGCTAAGATGAAGACAGAAGGAGATGCCGGCTATGCGAGCAAGTGGATTAAGGTGAGTTAAATCATTTTTTATTTTTTTTTAACCCCTTCAGCGCTATTTTACTATGCATTCTGTATTCAGAATGTTATTACTTTCCCTTTCTAACCATGTTATAAGGGAAAATAATACAATCTGCAGAACACTGATCCCAAGCCCGAACTTCTGTGAAGAAGTTTGGGTTTGGGTACCAAACACGCGTGATTTTTCTCACGCAAGTGCAAAACGCATTACAATGTTTTGCACTCACACTAAAAAATCGCGGGTGTTCCCGCAACGCACCCGCACATTTTTCCGCAACGCCCGTCTGAAAGAGGCCTTAAAGTGCTGACATACCAAACCCCCTTCCCAAGCTCTGCCAGGGAGATAAGTCCCGTAAGACTTGCTGGCCCCACCCTATCACGCCTCCTGTCAATGCCTAGCAGGTTTCTTTCCTATGCACAATAGGAAATAAACCTGCCAGTAGTCATCATCAGGAGGCAGGGCAGAGATACGAATCTCATAGGACTTATCTTCTTCTCAGTGTTGGCGTGTGCTGCGGGATTCAGCATGTCAGTACTCTAAAAGGACCGACTGCCAGCACAAAATTTGCAGGCTGCTGAAATCTTACTTTGAAAAAGCATGAAACTGTTTGAGGCTATCACCATAGGGGGAATCTTACTATGAGAAAGCACTGACAGAACAGTTTGAGGCTACCACTAAAAACTAAAAAAATTAGGGGAAAATGGATCTATGAAGCATGAGGATGTATGTATAAATATAATATACATACTACAGATGAGCAAATCAATGATATTTAAATGTCATCCTTTCTAAAAAAAAAAAAAAATATTTAGCAATTCATTTCAGGCAAATTAAGATAGATCCACGTGTGAAAAACATTTCAGCTTTCTTTCTGAAAAAATAACAATAAAAAGCGTGTTTCACAACTACAGCACAGCATTTCAATTATGGTATATTGTGGAAGGTTTAGACTATGTTCACATGGTGGCATTTTATTTTCTGCCACTAAATTGAGATCCGCTTCTGAAGATGCATGTTATTTATTAGAAGCGGATTATGTATTGAAGTCACAGGGGAAGCAGAAAAAAATGTACAAGTTGTTTTAGAAGCCTTTTTAGTGGTGTTTGGCCACCAGAAATGCATCTGAATTATATCCCAACCAGAGCTGGTTAAGGAAAATGCAGGCAAAACCTCTTCTAAATCCTCTTCTAAAATGCTTGTGAGGGTGTCCTCACACGTGGCTGAATTTTCCACTATAAAATCTGCAACATCAAGACTTGCCCCATGTTATCCTATGGGGATGAAAATGGTCTATCCCTTTGTGGTGGTCCGCTGCGGAATTTACATAAATAATGTTGTAAAAAGGATGGGAAATGGATTCTGCAGTGGAAAACAAGATTTTGTGGCGGATTTTTCTGCAGCCTTTTACACTTCAAAACTTACTGTATTTCCCATTGAACTGCAGAGATTTCATACAAAAATCTGAACTATAATTCACACCAAAAAAGCTGCATATTTTTGTGCAGTGGATTTTGCTGTTTGAACTTTTTTTTTTTATATATCTCTTTATTTCCATCATCTCAAATTACATCATCAATAGAAAAAGGTTACATTTTTAATCCATCAAAAAGAAAAACATTCAATTTTTTTTCTATACATAGACAAATATTTTCACTCCCCATTTACCCACCCTCCTACCACCCTTATGGGGAGGGAGAGGGAGACGTGTAGTATAAAAAAATAAAAAATAAAAAATCCTCAGTCTATCCAGCCCTAAAGTAACCACTTCTTCCATATTTCATCAACAGTTTTTTCTTTTCTACTATAGCCCTCCATCACCCGTTCTTCTTTAATCAGATCATCAACTGCTTTTCTCCACTGCCGAGCTGTTGGAGGGTCAGCCCCTACCCATTTCTTAAATATTAGGAGTCTAGCTTGAAATAGCACTTTACTCAAGACTAGAGTTGAGCGAACACCTGGATGTTCGGGTTCGAGAAGTTCGGCCGAACATCCCGGAAATGTTCGGGTTCGGGATCCGAACCCGATCCGAACTTCGTCCCGAACCCGAACCCCATTGAAGTCAATGGGGACCCGAACTTTTCGGCACTAAAAAGGCTGTAAAACAGCCCAGGAAAGAGCTAGAGGGCTGCAAAAGGCAGCAACATGTAGGTAAATCCCCTGCAAACAAATGTGGATAGGGAAATGAATTAAAATAAAAATTAAATAAATAAAAATTAACCAAAATCAATTGGAGAGAGGTTCCATAGCAGAGAATCTGGCTTCCCGTCACCCACCACTGGAACAGTCCATTCTCAGATATTTAGGCCCCGGCACCCAGGCAGAGGAGAGAGGTCCCGTAACAGAGAATCTGTCTTCATGTCAGCAGAGAATCAGTCTGCATGTCATAG
The DNA here is from genome assembly GCF_014858855.1 of Bufo gargarizans. Lineage (NCBI taxonomy): Eukaryota > Metazoa > Chordata > Amphibia > Anura > Bufonidae > Bufo > Bufo gargarizans. Next base: position 96,084,520 of record NC_058085.1, read on the forward strand.
CAGAGAATCAGGCTTCACGTCAGCCACCAGTGCAACAGTCCATTGTCATATATTTAGGCCCAGCACCCAGGCAGAGGAGAGAGGTCCCGTAACAGAGGATCTGTCTTCATGTCAGCAGAGAATTAGTCTGCATGTCATAGCAGAGAATCAGGCTTCACGTCAGCCACCACTGCAACAGTCCATTGGCATATATTTAGGCCCAGCACACACACAGGCAGAGGAGAGAGGTCCCGTAACAGAGAATCTGGCTTCATGTCAGCAGAGAATCAGTCTGCATGTCATAGCAGAGAATGAGGCTTCACGTCAGCCACCACTGCAACAGTCCATTGGCATATATTTAGGCCCAGCACCCAGGCAGAGGAGGGAGGTCCCGTAACAGAGAATCTGTCTTCATGTCAGCAGAGAATTAGTCTGCATGTCATAGCAGAGAATGAGGCTTCACGTCAGCCACCACTGCAACAGTCCATTGGCATATATTTAGGCCCAGCACCCAGGCAGAGGAGGGAGGTCCCGTAACAGAGAATCTGTCTTCATGTCAGCAGAGAATTAGTCTGCATGTCATAGCAGAGAATGAGGCTTCACGTCAGCCACCACTGCAACAGTCCATTGGCATATATTTAGGCCCAGCACCCAGGCAGAGGAGGGAGGTCCCGTAACAGAGAATCTGTCTTCATGTCAGCAGAGAATTAGTCTGCATGTCATAGCAGAGAATGAGGCTTCACGTCAGCCACCACTGCAACAGTCCATTGGCATATATTTAGGCCCAGCACACACACAGGCAGAGGAGAGAGGTCCCGTAACAGAGAATCTGGCTTCATGTCAGCAGAGAATCAGTCTGCATGTCATAGCAGAGAATGAGGCTTCACGTCAGCCACCACTGCAACAGTCCATTGGCATATATTTAGGCCCAGCACCCAGGCAGAGGAGGGAGGTCCCGTAACAGAGAATCTGTCTTCATGTCAGCAGAGAATTAGTCTGCATGTCATAGCAGAGAATGAGGCTTCACGTCAGCCACCACTGCAACAGTCCATTGGCATATATTTAGGCCCAGCACCCAGGCAGAGGAGGGAGGTCCCGTAACAGAGAATCTGTCTTCATGTCAGCAGAGAATTAGTCTGCATGTCATAGCAGAGAATGAGGCTTCACGTCAGCCACCACTGCAACAGTCCATTGGCATATATTTAGGCCCAGCACACACACAGGCAGAGGAGAGAGGTCCCGTAACAGAGAATCTGGCTTCATGTCAGCAGAGAATCAGTCTGCATGTCATAGCAGAGAATGAGGCTTCACGTCAGCCACCACTGCAACAGTCCATTGGCATATATTTAGGCCCAGCACCCAGGCAGAGGAGGGAGGTCCCGTAACAGAGAATCTGTCTTCATGTCAGCAGAGAATTAGTCTGCATGTCATAGCAGAGAATGAGGCTTCACGTCAGCCACCACTGCAACAGTCCATTGGCATATATTTAGGCCCAGCACCCAGGCAGAGGAGGGAGGTCCCGTAACAGAGAATCTGTCTTCATGTCAGCAGAGAATTAGTCTGCATGTCATAGCAGAGAATGAGGCTTCACGTCAGCCACCACTGCAACAGTCCATTGGCATATATTTAGGCCCAGCACACACACAGGCAGAGGAGAGAGGTCCCGTAACAGAGAATCTGTCTTCATGTCAGCAGAGAATCAGTCTGCATGTCATAGCAGAGAATCAGGCTTCACGTCAGCCACCAGTGCAACAGTCCATTGTCATATATTTAGGCCCAGCACCCAGGCAGAGGAGAGAGGTCCCGTAACAGAGGATCTGTCTTCATGTCAGCAGAGAATTAGTCTGCATGTCATAGCAGAGAATCAGGCTTCACGTCAGCCACCACTGCAACAGTCCATTGGCATATATTTAGGCCCAGCACACACACAGGCAGAGGAGAGAGGTCCCGTAACAGAGAATCTGGCTTCATGTCAGCAGAGAATCAGTCTGCATGTCATAGCAGAGAATGAGGCTTCACGTCAGCCACCACTGCAACAGTCCATTGGCATATATTTAGGCCCAGCACCCAGGCAGAGGAGGGAGGTCCCGTAACAGAGAATCTGTCTTCATGTCAGCAGAGAATTAGTCTGCATGTCATAGCAGAGAATGAGGCTTCACGTCAGCCACCACTGCAACAGTCCATTGGCATATATTTAGGCCCAGCACACACACAGGCAGAGGAGAGAGGTCCCGTAACAGAGAATCTGGCTTCATGTCAGCAGAGAATCAGTCTGCATGTCATAGCAGAGAATGAGGCTTCACGTCAGCCACCACTGCAACAGTCCATTGTCATAAATTTAGGCCCAGCACCCAGGCAGAGGAGAGAGCTCCCGTAACAGACAATCTGGCTTCATGTCAGCAGAGAATTAGTCTGCATGTCATAGCAGAGAATCAGGCTTCATGTCAGCCACCACTGCAACAGTCCATTGGCATATATTTAGGCCTAGCACACAGGCAGAGGAGAGGTTCATTCAACTTTGGGTAGCATCGCAATATAATGGTAAAATGAAAATAAAAATAGGATTGAATGAGGAAGTGCCCTGGAGTCCAATAATATATGGTTATGGGGAGGTAGTTAATGTCTAATCTGGACAAGGGACGGACAGGTCCTGTGGGATCCATGCCTGGTTCATTTTTATGAACGTCAGCTTGTCCACATTGGCTGTAGACAGGCGGCTGCGTTTGTCTGTAATGACGCCCCCTGCCGTGCTGAATACACGTTCAGACAAAACGCTGGCTGCCGGGCAGGCCAGCACCTCCAAGGCATAAAAGGCTAGCTCTGGCCACGTGGACAATTTAGAGACCCAGAAGTTGAATGGGGCCGAACCATCAGTCAGTACGTGGAGGGGTGTGCACACGTACTGTTCCACCATGTTAGTGAAATGTTGCCTCCTGCTAACACGTTGCGTATCAGGTGGTGGTGCAGTTAGCTGTGGCGTGTTGACAAAAGTTTTCCACATCTCTGCCATGCTAACCCTGCCCTCAGAGGAGCTGGCCGTGACACAGCTGCCTTGGCGACCTCTTGCTCCTCCTCTGCCTTGGCCTTGGGCTTCCACTTGTTCCCCTGTGACATTTGGGAATGCTCTCAGTAGCGCGTCTACCAACGTGCGCTTGTACTCGCGCATCTTCCTATCACGCTCCAGTGCAGGAAGTAAGGTGGGCACATTGTCTTTGTAGCGTGGATCCAGCAGGGTGGCAACCCAGTAGTCCGCACAGGTTAAAATGTGGGCAACTCTGCTGTCGTTGCGCAGGCACTGCAGCATGTAGTCGCTCATGTGTGCCAGGCTGCCCAGGGATAAGGACAAGCTGTCCTCTGTGGGAGGCGTATCGTCATCGTCCTGCCTTTCCCCCCAGCCACGCACCAGTGATGGACCCGAGCTGCGTTGGGTGCCACCCCGCTGTGACCATGCTTCATCCTCATCCTCCTCCACCTCCTCCTCATCCTCGTCCTCCTCGTCCTCCAGTAGTGGGCCCTGGCTGGCCACATTTGTACCTGGCCTCTGCTGTTGCCAAAAACCTCCCTCTGAGTCACTTCGAAGAGACTGGCCTGAAAGTGCTAAAAATGACCCCTCTTCCTCCTCCTCCTCCTCCTCCTCCTGGGCCACCTCCTCTTCCATCATCGCCCTAAGTGTTTTCTCAAGGAGACATAGAAGTGGTATTGTAACGCTGATAACGGTGTCATCGCCACTGGCCATGTTGGTGGAGTACTCGAAACAGCGCAACAGGGCACACAGGTCCCGCATGGAGGCCCAGTCATTGGTGGTGAAGTGGTGCTGTTCTGTAGTGCGACCAGGGGCGTAACTATCAGGGAAGCAGGGGAAGCAGTTGCTTCGGGGCCCTGAGCTTAGAAGGGGCCCGGGAGCAGTAGCAGGGGTGTCAGCAGGGCAGGGTTGCATGTACTATGATGTAAACTTCTGGCCTCACAGGCAGCAGGCAGCGTATAGTGGAGGGCCGCACTGACGATAACAGCAGCTCTTGTCAGCAGCTGCTACCTTTAAAAAAATCTCCCTGGAGCTTCCTTAAGAACCCCCCCCCCCTTTTGCTCCTCTTCACTTACGGTCATATTACGGCAGGGCAGTAGTGCTCTTTGCTCTGCTGTCAGCGTCGGGACACAGTGAGGGGGCTGCACTGCTCTCTGAGGAGGAGACACCCAGCCATGTGCTCGGGGGGTTAGAAACTCTTCTGGATCCTCCACAGCCTGACAAATCCATCTAGCCTGCCTAAAAGGCAAGTGTATGTGAAAGGTGTGTGTGTGATCATCTATCTCCTATCTATTATACTGTATATATATATATATATATATATATATATAACAGAACCTAGTTTTCTCACCAGTGGAGGCATTTGGTGGAAATTTCAATGCATATGTGAAATGAGAAACAGGCCTAAGACTATATACTGAATGTCTGTGTATATTTATACAGTCAGCCCCATACTGAGGAGGCATAGGGGAAATACACTGCCCAGTGGATGCTATTCCTGTACTTGCTTGAAATTGGTTATGCTATTTTATTCTGTGTATTCAAGTAAGCAAGAGTTCACATCTCCATTTCATTTTCGCTTCTTCTGATCCGTCAGAAGAACAGAAAAAAGGATCCTGTAAACAAATGGATCCTGTTGCATCCGTTATGCACATTTGGCATTCGTTTGAGCCATTTCTACCTGAGATCCGTTTTTTAGACAGAAAGAAAACTCCTGTACGCAGTACTTTTTTCTGTCTGATAGAACAGATCTCAGAAATGGCTCAAACGGATGCCAAATGTGCATAACGGATGCAACAGGATCCATTTGACACATCAGAAGAACGGAAATGTAAACTCTCCCTATTTATATTTGTTTTGAGTACTTTTTTTTGCATTTTTCTTGTAGTTATGGTAACAGACCTTTTATTGGCATTGTATAGTGTGTATAGCTGTAATATTGTGAAAGGCAGGAGCGTACCTATAGTGGAGACAGGGGACGCAGCTACTGCGGGGCCTGAACTCAAAAGGGGCCCACCTAAGACGAGGACTAAATTGTAAAAGGACCCCCACAATAGTATTATATACAGTGACATGATATGCAGTATATGTGTGGGAAACGGACAAAGTCACAGCCGGGCCTGGTCTGAGTGAATGTTTTTGACTAGCTGCAGGACTGGGGCTTGCATTGGGGGGGGCGGGTTGTTTGAAGAAGTTGCCCGTGAGGGGGGGGGCCCCATTCAATAATTTGGTGTGGGGCCCAGTCAGTTCTAGTTACGCCACTGAGTGCGACTGACCCGTGCGTGCTGCAGCTGAAACTCCACTATGGCCTGCTGCTGCTCGCACAGTCTGTCCAGCATGTGCAAGGTGGAGTTCCACCTGGTGGGCACGTCGCATATGAGGCGGTGAGCGGGAAGGCCGAAGTTACGCTGTAGCGCAGACAGGCGAGCAGCAGCAGGATGTGAACGCCGGAAGCGCGAACAGACGGCCCGCACTTTATGCAGCAGCTCTGACATGTCGGGGTAGTTGTGAATGAACTTCTGCACCACCAAATTCAGCACATGCGCCAAGCAAGGGATGTGCGTCAAATTGGCTAGTCCCAGAGCTGCAACGAGATTTCGCCCATTATCACACACCACCAGGCCGGGCTTGAGGCTCACCGGCAGCAACCACTCGTCGGTCTGTTGTTCTATACCCCGCCACAACTCCTGTGCGGTGTGGGGCCTGTCCCCCAAACATATGAGTTTCAGAATGGCCTGCTGACGTTTACCCCGGGCTGTGCTGAAGTTGGTGGTGAAGGTGTGTGGCTGACTGGATGAGCAGGTGGAAGAAGAGGAGGAGGAAGCCGAGAAGGAGGAGGTGGCAACAGGAGGCAAAGAATGTTGCCCTGCGATCCTTGGCGGCGGAAGGACGTGCGCCAAACAGCTCTCCGCCTGGGGCCCAGCTGCCACTACATTTACCCAGTGTGCAGTTAGGGAGATATAGCGTCCCTGGCCGTGCTTACTGGTCCACGTATCTGTGGTTAGGTGGACCTTGCCACAGATGGCGTTGCGCAGTGCACACTTGATTTTATCGGATACTTGGTTGTGCAGGGAAGGCACGGCTCTCTTGGAGAAGTAGTGCCGGCTGGGAACAACATACTGTGGGACAGCAAGCGACATGAGCTGTTTGAAGCTGTCTGTGTCCACCAGCCTAAATGACAGCATTTCATAGGCCAGTAGTTTAGAAATGCTGGCATTCAGGGCCAGGGATCGAGGGTGGCTAGGTGGGAATTTACGCTTTCTATCAAATGTTTGTGAGATGGAGAGCTGAACGCTGGCGTGTGACATGGTTGAGACGCTTGGTGACGGAGGTGGTGGTGGTGGTGTTGGTGGTACATCCCCTGTTTGCTGGGCGGCAGGTGCCAACGTTCCTCCAGAGGCGGAGGAAGAGGCCGAGGCGGCAGCAGCAGAATAGGCCGAGGCGGCAGCAGCAGAAGAGGTAGCAGGGGGAGCCTGAGTGACTTCCTTGGTTTTAAGGTGTTTACTCCACTGCAGTTCATGCTTTGCATGCAGGTGCCTGGTCATGCAGGTTGTGCTCAGGTTCAGAACGTTAATGCCTCGCTTCAGGCTCTGATGGCACAGCGTGCAAACCACTCGGGTCTTGTCGTCAGCACATTGTTTGAAGAAGTGCCATGCCAGGGAACTCCTTGAAGCTGCCTTTGGGGTGCTCGGTCCCAGATGGCGGCGGTCAGTAGCAGGCGGAGTCTCTTGGCGGCGGGTGTTCTGCTTTTGCCCACTGCTCCCTCTTTTGCTACGCTGTTGGCTCGGTCTCACCACTGCCTCTTCCTCCGAACTGTGAAAGTCAGTGGCACGACCTTCATTCCATGTGGGGTCTAGGACCTCATCGTCCCCTGCATCGTCTTCCACCCAGTCTTGATCCCTGACCTCCTGTTCAGTCTGCACACTGCAGAAAGACGCAGCAGTTGGCACCTGTGTTTCGTCATCATCAGAGACATGCTGAGGTGGTATTCCCATGTCCTCATCATCAGGAAACATAAGTGGTTGTGCGTCAGTGCATTCTATGTCTTTCACCGCTGGGGAAGGGCTAGGTGGATGCCCTTGGGAAACCCTGCCAGCGGAGTCTTCAAACAGCATAAGAGACTGCTGCATAACTTGAGGCTGAGACAGTTTCCCTGGTATGCATGGGGGTGATGTGACAGACTGATGGGGTTGGTTTTCAGGCGCCATCTGTGCGCTTTCTGCAGAAGACTGGGTGGGAGATAATGTGAACGTGCTGGATCCACTGTCGGCCACCCAATTGACTAATGCCTGTACCTGCTCAGGCCTTACCATCCTTAGAACGGCATTGGGCCCCACCATATATCGCTGTAAATTCTGGCGGCTACTGGGACCTGAGGTAGTTGGTACACTAGGACGTGTGGATGTGGCAGAACGGCCACGTCCTCTCCCAGCACCAGAGGGTCCACTAACACCACCACGACCATGTCCACGTCCGCGTCCCTTACTAGATGTTTTTCTCATTGTTATGGTTCACCACAACAACAAATATATTATTTGGCCCAATGTATTGTATTCAAATTCAGCGGGATATAAATTTGAGGCCTAGTATTTAGGCGCTGGGTGACCGGTATGGATTTAGTGACAGAATTAGACTTGGAAATGCACAGAAGCGTGTGTGTGAAGTTATTCTGAATGACCCTATGTGCACCTTCAATATGATCTACCCTTTTAGGGATAGATTTCAAATAGCTCTGATATAGCAGAAACGACTAAATTATGAAATTGCTAAATTGGGAATTGTATTTCAACCCAGAACAAAAAATGTGCTTTGACGGACACTAAATAACTTTCCCAGCCACAACAGGACAGCGGTAACGAGAGATTTAGCGGGATATAAATTTGAGGCCTAGTATTTAGGCGCTGGGTGACAGGTATGGGTTTAGTGACAGAATTAGATTTGGAAATGCACAGTAGCGGGTGTGTGAAGTTATTCTGAATGACCCTATGTGCACCTTGAATATTATATACCCTTTTAGGGATAGATTTCAAATAGCTCTGATATAGCAGAAACCACTAAATTATGAAATTGCTAAATTGGGAATTGTATTTCAACCCAGAACAAGAAATGTGCTTGAACGGACACTAAATAACTCGCCCAGCTACAGCACTAAGGACAGATTTAGCGGGATATAAATTTGAGGCCTAGTATTTAGGCGCTGGGTGACCGGTATGGATTTAGTGCCAGAATTAGACTTGGAAATACACAGTAGCGGGTGTGTGTGAAGTTATTCTGAATGACCCAATGTGCACCTTGAATATTATATACCCTTTTAGGGATAGATTTCAAATAGCTCTGATATAGCAGAAACCACTAAATTATGAAATTGCTAAATTGGGAATTGTATTTCAACCCAGAACAAGAAATGTGCTTGAACGGACACTAAATAACTCGCCCAGCTACAGCACTAAGGACAGATTTAGCTGGATATAAATTTGAGGCCTAGTATTTAGGCGCTGGGTGACAGGTATGGGTTTAGTGCCAGAATTAGACTTGGAAATACACAGTAGCGGGTGTGTGTGAAGTTATTCTGAATGACCCAATGTGCACCTTGAATATTATATACCCTTTTAGGGATAGATTTCAAATAGCTCTGATATAGCAGAAACCACTAAATTATGAAATTGCTAAATTGGGAATTGTATTTCAACCCAGAACAAGAAATGTGCTTGAACGGACACTAAATAACTCGCCCAGCTACAGCACTAAGGACAGATTTAGCTGGATATAAATTTGAGGCCTAGTATTTAGGCGCTGGGTGACAGGTATGGGTTTAGTGCCAGAATTAGACTTGGAAATACACAGTAGCGGGTGTGTGTGAAGTTATTCTGAATGACCCAATGTGCACCTTGAATATTATATACCCTTTTAGGGATAGATTTCAAATAGCTCTGATATAGCAGAAACCACTAAATTATGAAATTGCTAAATTGGGAATTGTATTTCAACCCAGAACAAGAAATGTGCTTGAACGGACACTAAATAACTCGCCCAGCTACAGCACTAGGGACAGATTTAGCGGGATATAAATTTGAGGCCTAGTATTTAGGCGCTGGGTGACAGGTATGGGTTTAGTGCCAGAATTAGACTTGGAAATACACAGTAGCGGGTGTGTGTGAAGTTATTCTGAATGACCCAATGTGCACCTTGAATATTATATACCCTTTTAGGGATAGATTTCAAATAGCTCTGATATAGCAGAAACCACTAAATTATGAAATTGCTAAATTGGGAATTGTATTTCAACCCAGAACAAGAAATGTGCTTGAACGGACACTAAATAACTTCCCAGCCACAACAGGACAGCGGTAACGAGAGATTTAGCGGGATATAAATTTGAGGCCTAGTATTTAGGCGCTGGGTGACAGGTATGGGTTTAGTGACAGAATTAGACTTGGAAATACACAGTAGCGGGTGTGTGAAGTTATTCTGAATGACCCTATGTGCACCTTGAATATTATATACCCTTTTAGGGATAGATTTCAAATAGCTCTGATATAGCAGAAACCACTAAATTATGAAATTGCTAAATTGGGAATTGTATTTCAACCCAGAACAAGAAATGTGCTTGAACGGACACTAAATAACTCGCCCAGCTACAGCACTAGGGACAGATTTAGCTGGATATAAATTTGAGGCCTAGTATTTAGGCGCTGGGTGACAGGTATGGGTTTAGTGACAGAATTAGACTTGGAAATACACAGTAGCGGGTGTGTGTGAAGTTATTCTGAATGACCCAATGTGCACCTTGAATATTATATACCCTTTTAGGGATAGATTTCAAATAGCTCTGATATAGCAGAAACCACTAAATTATGAAATTGCTAAATTGGGAATTGTATTTCAACCCAGAACAAGAAATGTGCTTGAACGGACACTAAATAACTCGCCCAGCTACAGCACTAAGGACAGATTTAGCGGGATATAAATTTGAGGCCTAGTATTTAGGCGCTGGGTGACAGGTATGGGTTTAGTGCCAGAATTAGACTTGGAAATACACAGTAGCGGGTGTGTGTGAAGTTATTCTGAATGACCCAATGTGCACCTTGAATATTATATACCCTTTTAGGGATAGATTTCAAATAGCTCTGATATAGCAGAAACCACTAAATTATGAAATTGCTAAATTGGGAATTGTATTTCAACCCAGAACAAGAAATGTGCTTGAACGGACACTAAATAACTCGCCCAGCTACAGCACTAAGGACAGATTTAGCTGGATATAAATTTGAGGCCTAGTATTTAGGCGCTGGGTGACAGGTATGGGTTTAGTGCCAGAATTAGACTTGGAAATACACAGTAGCGGGTGTGTGTGAAGTTATTCTGAATGACCCAATGTGCACCTTGAATATTATATACCCTTTTAGGGATAGATTTCAAATAGCTCTGATATAGCAGAAACCACTAAATTATGAAATTGCTAAATTGGGAATTGTATTTCAACCCAGAACAAGAAATGTGCTTGAACGGACACTAAATAACTCGCCCAGCTACAGCACTAAGGACAGATTTAGCGGGATATAAATTTGAGGCCTAGTATTTAGGCGCTGGGTGACAGGTATGGGTTTAGTGCCAGAATTAGACTTGGAAATACACAGTAGCGGGTGTGTGTGAAGTTATTCTGAATGACCCAATGTGCACCTTGAATATTATATACCCTTTTAGGGATAGATTTCAAATAGCTCTGATATAGCAGAAACCACTAAATTATGAAATTGCTAAATTGGGAATTGTATTTCAACCCAGAACAAGAAATGTGCTTGAACGGACACTAAATAACTCGCCCAGCTACAGCACTAAGGACAGATTTAGCGGGATATAAATTTGAGGCCTAGTATTTAGGCGCTGGGTGACCGGTATGGATTTAGTGACAGAATTAGACTGGGATATGGCCAAAAAATAAACAGACTATTGCTGGTTAAATGCACTTGGTGTGACAGCTTCACCCTGATGTAGGCTTTAGCCAAAAAACAACCACACCATTGAGGGTTAAATGCACTTGGTGACAGGCGCAGCTTGCCCCTGATTTAGTATATGGCCAAAAAATGAACAGACTATTGCTGGTTAAATGCACTTGGTGTGACAGCTTCACCCTGATGTAGGCTTTAGCCAAAAAACAACCACACCATTGAGGGTTAAATGCACTTGGTGACAGGCGCAGCTTGCCCCTGATTTTGTATATGGCCAAAAAATGAACAGACTATTGCTGGTTAAATGCACTTGGTGTGACAGCTTCACCCTGATGTAGGCTTTAGCCAAAAAACAACCACACCATTGAGGGTTAAATGCACTTGGTCGCAGCTTGTGCTGGCGCACCACAAGACACAAAATGGCCGCCGATCACCCCAGAAAAATGTGACTGACAAACGGTCTGGGCAGCCTAAAAACAGTGAGCAATTGAGGATCAGCAGCTCAATGATCCACAGCTGCAGATCGATCAGTTAATCAAGTCCTTTGGAGGAGTTAATCTGCCTAATCTCGCCCTACTGTCGCAGCCGCAACCTCTCCCTACGCTAATCAGAGCAGAGTGACGGGCGGCGCTATGTGACTCCAGCTTAAATAGAGGCTGGGTCACATGGTGCTCTGGCCAATCACAGCCATGCCAATAGTAGGCATGGCTGTGATGGCCTCTTGGGGCAAGTAGTATGACGCTTGTTGATTGGCTGCTTTGCAGCCTTTCAAAAAGCGCCAAGAAAGCGTCACAAAAGCGCGAAGAAAGCGACGAACACCGAACCCGAACCCGGACTTTTACGAAAATGTCCGGGTTCGGGTCCGTGTCACGGACACCCCAAAATTCGGTACGAACCCGAACTATACAGTTCGAGTTCGCTCATCCCTACTCAAGACTAGAGTTGAGCGAACACCTGGATGTTCGGGTTCGAGAAGTTCGGCCGAACATCCCGGAAATGTTCGGGTTCGGGATCCGAACCCGATCCGAACTTCGTCCCGAACCCGAACCCCATTGAAGTCAATGGGGACCCGAACTTTTCGGCACTAAAAAGGCTGTAAAACAGCCCAGGAAAGAGCTAGAGGGCTGCAAAAGGCAGCAACATGTAGGTAAATCCCCTGCAAACAAATGTGGATAGGGAAATGAATTAAAATAAAAATTAAATAAATAAAAATTAACCAAAATCAATTGGAGAGAGGTTCCATAGCAGAGAATCTGGCTTCCCGTCACCCACCACTGGAACAGTCCATTCTCAGATATTTAGGCCCCGGCACCCAGGCAGAGGAGAGAGGTCCCGTAACAGAGAATCTGTCTTCATGTCAGCAGAGAATCAGTCTGCATGTCATAGCAGAGAATCAGGCTTCACGTCAGCCACCAGTGCAACAGTCCATTGTCATATATTTAGGCCCAGCACCCAGGCAGAGGAGAGAGGTCCCGTAACAGAGGATCTGGCTTCATGTCAGCAGAGAATCAGTCTGCATGTCATAGCAGAGAATGAGGCTTCACGTCAGCCACCACTGCAACAGTCCATTGGCATAAATTTAGGCCCAGCACCCAGGCAGAGGAGAGAGGTCCCGTAACAGACAATCTGGCTTCATGTCAGCAGAGAATTAGTCTGCATGTCATAGCAGAGAATGAGGCTTCACGTCAGCCACCACTGCAACAGTCCATTGGCATATATTTAGGCCTAGCACACAGGCAGAGGAGAGAGGTCCCGTAACAGACAATCTGGCTTCATGTCAGCAGAGAATCAGTCTGCATGTCATAGCAGAGAATGAGGCTTCACGTCACCCACCACTGCAACAGTCCATTGGCATATATTTAGGCCTAGCACACAGGCAGAGCAGAGAGGTCCTGTAACAGACAATCTGGCTTCATGACAGCAGAGAATCAGTCTGCATGTCATAGCAGAGAATGAGGCTTCACGTCACCCACCACTGCAACAGTCCATTGGCATATATTTAGGCCTAGCACACAGGCAGAGCAGAGAGGTCCCGTAACAGACAATCTGGCTTCATGTCAGCAGAGAATCAGTCTGCATGTCATAGCAGAGAATCAGGCTTCACGTCAGCCACCACTGCAACAGTCCATTGGCATATATTTAGGCCTAGCACACAGGCAGAGGAGAGAGGTCCCGTAACAGACAATCTGGCTTCATGTCAGCAGAGAATCAGTCTGCATGTCATAGCAGAGAATGAGGCTTCACGTCACCCACCACTGCAACAGTCCATTGGCATATATTTAGGCCTAGCACACAGGCAGAGCAGAGAGGTCCCGTAACAGACAATCTGGCTTCATGACAGCAGAGAATCAGTCTGCATGTCATAGCAGAGAATCAGGCTTCACGTCACCCACCACTGCAACAGTCCATTGGCATATATTTAGGCCTAGCACACAGGCAGAGCAGAGAGGTCCCGTAACAGACAATCTGGCTTCATGTCAGCAGAGAATTAGTCTGCATGTCATAGCAGAGAATCAGGCTTCACGTCAGCCACCACTGCAACAGTCCATTGTCATAAATTTAGGCCCAGCACCCAGGCAGAGGAGAGAGGTCCCGTAACAGACAATCTGGCTTCATGTCAGCAGAGAATTAGTCTGCATGTCATAGCAGAGAATCAGGCTTCATGTCAGCCACCACTGCAACAGTCCATTGGCATAATTTAGGCCCAGCACCCAGGCAGAGGAGAGAGGTCCCGTAACAGACAATCTGGCTTCATGTCAGCAGAGAATTAGTCTGCATGTCATAGCAGAGAATGAGGCTTCACGTCAGCCACCACTGCAACAGTCCATTGGCATATATTTAGGCCTAGCACACAGGCAGAGGAGAGAGGTCCCGTAACAGACAATCTGGCTTCATGTCAGCAGAGAATCAGTCTGCATGTCATAGCAGAGAATGAGGCTTCACGTCACCCACCACTGCAACAGTCCATTGGCATATATTTAGGCCTAGCACACAGGCAGAGCAGAGAGGTCCTGTAACAGACAATCTGGCTTCATGACAGCAGAGAATCAGTCTGCATGTCATAGCAGAGAATGAGGCTTCACGTCACCCACCACTGCAACAGTCCATTGGCATATATTTAGGCCTAGCACACAGGCAGAGCAGAGAGGTCCCGTAACAGACAATCTGGCTTCATGTCAGCAGAGAATCAGTCTGCATGTCATAGCAGAGAATCAGGCTTCACGTCAGCCACCACTGCAACAGTCCATTGGCATATATTTAGGCCTAGCACACAGGCAGAGGAGAGAGGTCCCGTAACAGACAATCTGGCTTCATGTCAGCAGAGAATCAGTCTGCATGTCATAGCAGAGAATGAGGCTTCACGTCACCCACCACTGCAACAGTCCATTGGCATATATTTAGGCCTAGCACACAGGCAGAGCAGAGAGGTCCCGTAACAGACAATCTGGCTTCATGACAGCAGAGAATCAGTCTGCATGTCATAGCAGAGAATGAGGCTTCACGTCAGCCACCACTGCAACAGTCCATTGGCATATATTTAGGCCTAGCACACAGGCAGAGCAGAGAGGTCCCGTAACAGACAATCTGGCTTCATGTCAGCAGAGAATTAGTCTGCATGTCATAGCAGAGAATCAGGCTTCACGTCAGCCACCACTGCAACAGTCCATTGTCATAAATTTAGGCCCAGCACCCAGGCAGAGGAGAGAGGTCCCGTAACAGACAATCTGGCTTCATGCCAGCAGAGAATTAGTCTGCATGTCATAGCAGAGAATCAGGCTTCATGTCAGCCACCACTGCAACAGTCCATTGGCATATATTTAGGCCTAGCACACAGGCAGAGGAGAGGTTCATTCAACTTTGGGTAGCATCGCAATATAATGGTAAAATGAAAATAAAAATAGGATTGAATGAGGAAGTGCCCTGGAGTCCAATAATATATGGTTATGGGGAGGTAGTTAATGTCTAATCTGGACAAGGGACGGACAGGTCCTGTGGGATCCATGCCTGGTTCATTTTTATGAACGTCAGCTTGTCCACATTGGCTGTAGACAGGCGGCTGCGTTTGTCTGTAATGACGCCCCCTGCCGTGCTGAATACACGTTCAGACAAAACGCTGGCTGCCGGGCAGGCCAGCACCTCCAAGGCATAAAAGGCTAGCTCTGGCCACGTGGACAATTTAGAGACCCAGAAGTTGAATGGGGCCGAACCATCAGTCAGTACGTGGAGGGGTGTGCACACGTACTGTTCCACCATGTTAGTGAAATGTTGCCTCCTGCTAACACGTTGCGTATCAGGTGGTGGTGCAGTTAGCTGTGGCGTGTTGACAAAAGTTTTCCACATCTCTGCCATGCTAACCCTGCCCTCAGAGGAGCTGGCCGTGACACAGCTGCCTTGGCGACCTCTTGCTCCTCCTCTGCCTTGGCCTTGGGCTTCCACTTGTTCCCCTGTGACATTTGGGAATGCTCTCAGTAGCGCGTCTACCAACGTGCGCTTGTACTCGCGCATCTTCCTATCACGCTCCAGTGCAGGAAGTAAGGTGGGCACATTGTCTTTGTAGCGTGGATCCAGCAGGGTGGCAACCCAGTAGTCCGCACAGGTTAAAATGTGGGCAACTCTGCTGTCGTTGCGCAGGCACTGCAGCATGTAGTCGCTCATGTGTGCCAGGCTGCCCAGGGATAAGGACAAGCTGTCCTCTGTGGGAGGCGTATCGTCATCGTCCTGCCTTTCCCCCCAGCCACGCACCAGTGATGGACCCGAGCTGCGTTGGGTGCCACCCCGCTGTGACCATGCTTCATCCTCATCCTCCTCCACCTCCTCCTCATCCTCGTCCTCCTCGTCCTCCAGTAGTGGGCCCTGGCTGGCCACATTTGTACCTGGCCTCTGCTGTTGCCAAAAACCTCCCTCTGAGTCACTTCGAAGAGACTGGCCTGAAAGTGCTAAAAATGACCCCTCTTCCTCCTCCTCCTCCTCCTCCTCCTGGGCCACCTCCTCTTCCATCATCGCCCTAAGTGTTTTCTCAAGGAGACATAGAAGTGGTATTGTAACGCTGATAACGGTGTCATCGCCACTGGCCATGTTGGTGGAGTACTCGAAACAGCGCAACAGGGCACACAGGTCTCGCATGGAGGCCCAGTCATTGGTGGTGAAGTGGTGCTGTTCTGTAGTGCGACTGACCCGTGCGTGCTGCAGCTGAAACTCCACTATGGCCTGCTGCTGCTCGCACAGTCTGTCCAGCATGTGCAAGGTGGAGTTCCACCTGGTGGGCACGTCGCATATGAGGCGGTGAGCGGGAAGGCCGAAGTTACGCTGTAGCGCAGACAGGCGAGCAGCAGCAGGATGTGAACGCCGGAAGCGCGAACAGACGGCCCGCACTTTATGCAGCAGCTCTGACATGTCGGGGTAGTTGTGAATGAACTTCTGCACCACCAAATTCAGCACATGCGCCAAGCAAGGGATGTGCGTCAAATTGGCTAGTCCCAGAGCTGCAACGAGATTTCGCCCATTATCACACACCACCAGGCCGGGCTTGAGGCTCACCGGCAGCAACCACTCGTCGGTCTGTTGTTCTATACCCCGCCACAACTCCTGTGCGGTGTGGGGCCTGTCCCCCAAACATATGAGTTTCAGAATGGCCTGCTGACGTTTACCCCGGGCTGTGCTGAAGTTGGTGGTGAAGGTGTGTGGCTGACTGGATGAGCAGGTGGAAGAAGAGGAGGAGGAAGCCGAGAAGGAGGAGGTGGCAACAGGAGGCAAAGAATGTTGCCCTGCGATCCTTGGCGGCGGAAGGACGTGCGCCAAACAGCTCTCCGCCTGGGGCCCAGCTGCCACTACATTTACCCAGTGTGCAGTTAGGGAGATATAGCGTCCCTGGCCGTGCTTACTGGTCCACGTATCTGTGGTTAGGTGGACCTTGCCACAGATGGCGTTGCGCAGTGCACACTTGATTTTATCGGATACTTGGTTGTGCAGGGAAGGCACGGCTCTCTTGGAGAAGTAGTGCCGGCTGGGAACAACATACTGTGGGACAGCAAGCGACATGAGCTGTTTGAAGCTGTCTGTGTCCACCAGCCTAAATGACAGCATTTCATAGGCCAGTAGTTTAGAAATGCTGGCATTCAGGGCCAGGGATCGAGGGTGGCTAGGTGGGAATTTACGCTTTCTATCAAATGTTTGTGAGATGGAGAGCTGAACGCTGGCGTGTGACATGGTTGAGACGCTTGGTGACGGAGGTGGTGGTGGTGGTGTTGGTGGTACATCCCCTGTTTGCTGGGCGGCAGGTGCCAACGTTCCTCCAGAGGCGGAGGAAGAGGCCGAGGCGGCAGCAGCAGAATAGGCCGAGGCGGCAGCAGCAGAAGAGGTAGCAGGGGGAGCCTGAGTGACTTCCTTGGTTTTAAGGTGTTTACTCCACTGCAGTTCATGCTTTGCATGCAGGTGCCTGGTCATGCAGGTTGTGCTCAGGTTCAGAACGTTAATGCCTCGCTTCAGGCTCTGATGGCACAGCGTGCAAACCACTCGGGTCTTGTCGTCAGCACATTGTTTGAAGAAGTGCCATGCCAGGGAACTCCTTGAAGCTGCCTTTGGGGTGCTCGGTCCCAGATGGCGGCGGTCAGTAGCAGGCGGAGTCTCTTGGCGGCGGGTGTTCTGCTTTTGCCCACTGCTCCCTCTTTTGCTACGCTGTTGGCTCGGTCTCACCACTGCCTCTTCCTCCGAACTGTGAAAGTCAGTGGCACGACCTTCATTCCATGTGGGGTCTAGGACCTCATCGTCCCCTGCATCGTCTTCCACCCAGTCTTGATCCCTGACCTCCTGTTCAGTCTGCACACTGCAGAAAGACGCAGCAGTTGGCACCTGTGTTTCGTCATCATCAGAGACATGCTGAGGTGGTATTCCCATGTCCTCATCATCAGGAAACATAAGTGGTTGTGCGTCAGTGCATTCTATGTCTTTCACCGCTGGGGAAGGGCTAGGTGGATGCCCTTGGGAAACCCTGCCAGCGGAGTCTTCAAACAGCATAAGAGACTGCTGCATAACTTGAGGCTGAGACAGTTTCCCTGGTATGCATGGGGGTGATGTGACAGACTGATGGGGTTGGTTTTCAGGCGCCATCTGTGCGCTTTCTGCAGAAGACTGGGTGGGAGATAATGTGAACGTGCTGGATCCACTGTCGGCCACCCAATTGACTAATGCCTGTACCTGCTCAGGCCTTACCATCCTTAGAACGGCATTGGGCCCCACCATATATCGCTGTAAATTCTGGCGGCTACTGGGACCTGAGGTAGTTGGTACACTAGGACGTGTGGATGTGGCAGAACGGCCACGTCCTCTCCCAGCACCAGAGGGTCCACTAACACCACCACGACCATGTCCACGTCCGCGTCCCTTACTAGATGTTTTTCTCATTGTTATGGTTCACCACAACAACAAATATATTATTTGGCCCAATGTATTGTATTCAAATTCAGCGGGATATAAATTTGAGGCCTAGTATTTAGGCGCTGGGTGACCGGTATGGATTTAGTGACAGAATTAGACTTGGAAATGCACAGAAGCGTGTGTGTGAAGTTATTCTGAATGACCCTATGTGCACCTTCAATATGATCTACCCTTTTAGGGATAGATTTCAAATAGCTCTGATATAGCAGAAACGACTAAATTATGAAATTGCTAAATTGGGAATTGTATTTCAACCCAGAACAAAAAATGTGCTTTGACGGACACTAAATAACTTTCCCAGCCACAACAGGACAGCGGTAACGAGAGATTTAGCGGGATATAAATTTGAGGCCTAGTATTTAGGCGCTGGGTGACAGGTATGGGTTTAGTGACAGAATTAGATTTGGAAATGCACAGTAGCGGGTGTGTGAAGTTATTCTGAATGACCCTATGTGCACCTTGAATATTATATACCCTTTTAGGGATAGATTTCAAATAGCTCTGATATAGCAGAAACCACTAAATTATGAAATTGCTAAATTGGGAATTGTATTTCAACCCAGAACAAGAAATGTGCTTGAACGGACACTAAATAACTCGCCCAGCTACAGCACTAAGGACAGATTTAGCGGGATATAAATTTGAGGCCTAGTATTTAGGCGCTGGGTGACAGGTATGGGTTTAGTGCCAGAATTAGACTTGGAAATACACAGTAGCGGGTGTGTGTGAAGTTATTCTGAATGACCCAATGTGCACCTTGAATATTATATACCCTTTTAGGGATAGATTTCAAATAGCTCTGATATAGCAGAAACCACTAAATTATGAAATTGCTAAATTGGGAATTGTATTTCAACCCAGAACAAGAAATGTGCTTGAACGGACACTAAATAACTCGCCCAGCTACAGCACTAAGGACAGATTTAGCGGGATATAAATTTGAGGCCTAGTATTTAGGCGCTGGGTGACAGGTATGGGTTTAGTGCCAGAATTAGACTTGGAAATACACAGTAGCGGGTGTGTGTGAAGTTATTCTGAATGACCCAATGTGCACCTTGAATATTATATACCCTTTTAGGGATAGATTTCAAATAGCTCTGATATAGCAGAAACCACTAAATTATGAAATTGCTAAATTGGGAATTGTATTTCAACCCAGAACAAGAAATGTGCTTGAACGGACACTAAATAACTCGCCCAGCTACAGCACTAGGGACAGATTTAGCGGGATATAAATTTGAGGCCTAGTATTTAGGCGCTGGGTGACAGGTATGGGTTTAGTGCCAGAATTAGACTTGGAAATACACAGTAGCGGGTGTGTGTGAAGTTATTCTGAATGACCCAATGTGCACCTTGAATATTATATACCCTTTTAGGGATAGATTTCAAATAGCTCTGATATAGCAGAAACCACTAAATTATGAAATTGCTAAATTGGGAATTGTATTTCAACCCAGAACAAAAAATGTGCTTTGACGGACACTAAATAACTTTCCCAGCCACAACAGGACAGCGGTAACGAGAGATTTAGCGGGATATAAATTTGAGGCCTAGTATTTAGGCGCTGGGTGACAGGTATGGGTTTAGTGACAGAATTAGATTTGGAAATGCACAGTAGCGGGTGTGTGAAGTTATTCTGAATGACCCTATGTGCACCTTGAATATTATATACCCTTTTAGGGATAGATTTCAAATAGCTCTGATATAGCAGAAACCACTAAATTATGAAATTGCTAAATTGGGAATTGTATTTCAACCCAGAACAAGAAATGTGCTTGAACGGACACTAAATAACTCGCCCAGCTACAGCACTAAGGACAGATTTAGCGGGATATAAATTTGAGGCCTAGTATTTAGGCGCTGGGTGACAGGTATGGGTTTAGTGCCAGAATTAGACTTGGAAATACACAGTAGCGGGTGTGTGTGAAGTTATTCTGAATGACCCAATGTGCACCTTGAATATTATATACCCTTTTAGGGATAGATTTCAAATAGCTCTGATATAGCAGAAACCACTAAATTATGAAATTGCTAAATTGGGAATTGTATTTCAACCCAGAACAAGAAATGTGCTTGAACGGACACTAAATAACTCGCCCAGCTACAGCACTAGGGACAGATTTAGCTGGATATAAATTTGAGGCCTAGTATTTAGGCGCTGGGTGACAGGTATGGGTTTAGTGACAGAATTAGACTTGGAAATACACAGTAGCGGGTGTGTGTGAAGTTATTCTGAATGACCCAATGTGCACCTTGAATATTATATATCCTTTTAGGGATAGATTTCAAATAGCTCTGATATAGCAGAAACCACTAAATTATGAAATTGCTAAATTGGGAATTGTATTTCAACCCAGAACAAGAAATGTGCTTGAACGGACACTAAATAACTCGCCCAGCTACAGCACTAAGGACAGATTTAGCTGGATATAAATTTGAGGCCTAGTATTTAGGCGCTGGGTGACAGGTATGGGTTTAGTGCCAGAATTAGACTTGGAAATACACAGTAGCGGGTGTGTGTGAAGTTATTCTGAATGACCCAATGTGCACCTTGAATATTATATACCCTTTTAGGGATAGATTTCAAATAGCTCTGATATAGCAGAAACCACTAAATTATGAAATTGCTAAATTGGGAATTGTATTTCAACCCAGAACAAGAAATGTGCTTGAACGGACACTAAATAACTCGCCCAGCTACAGCACTAAGGACAGATTTAGCGGGATATAAATTTGAGGCCTAGTATTTAGGCGCTGGGTGACAGGTATGGGTTTAGTGCCAGAATTAGACTTGGAAATACACAGTAGCGGGTGTGTGTGAAGTTATTCTGAATGACCCAATGTGCACCTTGAATATTATATACCCTTTTAGGGATAGATTTCAAATAGCTCTGATATAGCAGAAACCACTAAATTATGAAATTGCTAAATTGGGAATTGTATTTCAACCCAGAACAAGAAATGTGCTTGAACGGACACTAAATAACTCGCCCAGCTACAGCACTAGGGACAGATTTAGCTGGATATAAATTTGAGGCCTAGTATTTAGGCGCTGGGTGACAGGTATGGGTTTAGTGCCAGAATTAGACTTGGAAATACACAGTAGCGGGTGTGTGTGAAGTTATTCTGAATGACCCAATGTGCACCTTGAATATTATATACCCTTTTAGGGATAGATTTCAAATAGCTCTGATATAGCAGAAACCACTAAATTATGAAATTGCTAAATTGGGAATTGTATTTCAACCCAGAACAAGAAATGTGCTTGAACGGACACTAAATAACTCGCCCAGCTACAGCACTAAGGACAGATTTAGCGGGATATAAATTTGAGGCCTAGTATTTAGGCGCTGGGTGACCGGTATGGATTTAGTGACAGAATTAGACTGGGATATGGCCAAAAAATAAACAGACTATTGCTGGTTAAATGCACTTGGTGTGACAGCTTCACCCTGATGTAGGCTTTAGCCAAAAAACAACCACACCATTGAGGGTTAAATGCACTTGGTGACAGGCGCAGCTTGCCCCTGATTTAGTATATGGCCAAAAAATGAACAGACTATTGCTGGTTAAATGCACTTGGTGTGACAGCTTCACCCTGATGTAGGCTTTAGCCAAAAAACAACCACACCATTGAGGGTTAAATGCACTTGGTGACAGGCGCAGCTTGCCCCTGATTTTGTATATGGCCAAAAAATGAACAGACTATTGCTGGTTAAATGCACTTGGTGTGACAGCTTCACCCTGATGTAGGCTTTAGCCAAAAAACAACCACACCATTGAGGGTTAAATGCACTTGGTCGCAGCTTGTGCTGGCGCACCACAAGACACAAAATGGCCGCCGATCACCCCAGAAAAATGTGACTGACAAACGGTCTGGGCAGCCTAAAAACAGTGAGCAATTGAGGATCAGCAGCTCAATGATCCACAGCTGCAGATCGATCAGTTAATCAAGTCCTTTGGAGGAGTTAATCTGCCTAATCTCGCCCTACTGTCGCAGCCGCAACCTCTCCCTACGCTAATCAGAGCAGAGTGACGGGCGGCGCTATGTGACTCCAGCTTAAATAGAGGCTGGGTCACATGGTGCTCTGGCCAATCACAGCCATGCCAATAGTAGGCATGGCTGTGATGGCCTCTTGGGGCAAGTAGTATGACGCTTGTTGATTGGCTGCTTTGCAGCCTTTCAAAAAGCGCCAAGAAAGCGTCACAAAAGCGCGAAGAAAGCGACGAACACCGAACCCGAACCCGGACTTTTACGAAAATGTCCGGGTTCGGGTCCGTGTCACGGACACCCCAAAATTCGGTACGAACCCGAACTATACAGTTCGAGTTCGCTCATCCCTACTCAAGACTATTCGTGTATCTCTATTTAGGCTCAAATGTTCGGTTGCCCCCAAAATACAAGTCATGGGATCTTCTGATATTTGAACCTTCAAAATTCGGTATACAGTATCTGTTATTTCTGTCCAATATCTGAACAGTCTTGGACATCTCCAGAAACAATGTATTAAATCAGCATTCTCTCCCCCACATTTTGTACAATCATCCGAAGCTCTAACACCCATTCTTTTCAGTATCCATGGGGATCGATGCAACCTATGAACTACAAAAAATTGTGAGATCTTATGTGAGCCCCTATTTGATACTCCAGAATAATTTTTTAAAGCATCGTTCCTTTTTTCTTCCGTAAAGAATTGAAGTTGATTTTCCCATTTTTTCCTGGCAAGTATTGTAACCCGTTTCTTTTTTCCCTCCATCAATATCTTGTATCTTTTTGCCGTTATTCCTCCTCTTTCACCCGCGTTGGTAAATTTGTGCAATAACTCAGATCTTTCCATCTTATATTTATCCTCTTGCATAACTGACCGCAATGCATTCCTAAGCTGGAAATATTTATATATATATCCTTTTGCGGTATACCAAACTCTCTAACCATTATGTTAAAGTCTTTCAGTTTACCCTGTTCAAATATCTGGTTTAAATATTTCATCCCATTTTTTTCCCAGTCTATATACGTCTTAATCCCTTGCAGTTCCTTAAGATTAATATTTTTCCAAATAGGTGTATAGTGCAAAAACCCTTCAATCTCTAGTATTTTTTTAATTTCCACACATATGTATTCCAATAAATTTAAGACTCTATTTCCAATGCTATTTCTCCCCGGTGTACCTGATTCCAGCACCTCTAAAAAATTCCATTCTTCTTTCCATCCCAATCTGTTTACTACCTGCCTACCCACTAAACCATCTAAGCTGCCTTTTATATGACCATATTGTGTAATTATATAATTAAAAAAAACAGTTCGGAACTGCTAATCTGCCTTCTCTCACTGGGAGCTGAAGTATCTCTCTCTTTATTCTGGGAATCGTACCTTTCCAAAGGAAATCTCCCATTAAACTATCAAGTAGTCTAAAAGTACCCTGCGGCAGCCTAACTGGGGCATTTTGAAGAACATACAATATTTTAGGGAGGAAAACCATTTTTATTAAATTTACACGACCCTGTATTGAAATTGTTAATCTACGCCAAACATGTATTTTGGCCCTAAGTTCTTTTAAAAGGGGGAGTACATTTAATTTTTCATATTCTTCTATGTTTCCAGAAATTTGTATCCCTAAGTATTTAAAGTTTTCTTGTTTTCCAAGCACCTGCACCTTTAAATCCCCCTGGGGTTGTGCATCTCCCAACATCAACATATGTGATTTCCCCCAATTAATATTTAATCCAGAAAAACAACCAAACTTATCTATTATGTCTATAAGGCCTCATGCACACGACCGTTGTGTGCACCCGTGGCCGTTGTGCCGTTTTCCGTTTTTTTCTGCGGCTCCATTGACTTTCAATGGGGCCGTAGAAAACTCGGCTTGTGCACCGTTTTTACACCGCGCCCGTGACCCGTGTTTCGAGGCCGTGAAAAAAATATAACCTGTCCTATTTTTTTCACGGCCAACGGTTCACGGGCCCATTCAAGTCAATGGGTCCATGAAAGAACACGGATGCACACAAGATTGGCATCCGTGTCCGTGATCCGTGGCCGTAGGTTGCTTTCATACAGACGGATCCGAAGATCCGTCTGCATAAAAGCTTTTTCTGATCTAAGTTTTCACTTCGTGAAAACTCATTTCCGACAGTATATTCTAACACAGAAGCGTTCCCATGGTGATGGGGACGCTTCTAGTTAGAATACACTGCAAACTTTGTACAAGACTGCCCCCTGCTGCCTGGCAGCACCCGATCTCTTACAGGGGGATATGATAGCACAATTAACCCCTTCAGGTGTGGCACCTAAAGGGGTTAATAGTACTATCATATTCCCCTGTAAGAGATCAGGGCTGCCAGGCAGCAGGGGGCAGACCCCCCCCCTCCCCAGTTTGAATATCGTTGGTGGCACAGTGTGCCAACCACCATCGCCCCCCCCCCCCCTCCCTCCCTCTATTGTATTAAATCGTTGGTGGCACAGTGTGCCAACCACCATCGGCCCCCCTCCCTCCCTCTATTGTATTAAATCGTTGGTGGCACAGTGTGCCAACCACCATCGCCCCCCCCCCCGCCACCCCCCTCTCCCTCTATAGCAGTAACATTGGTGGCAGTGTGCGGTCTCAACAGTAGAAGATTCATACTTACCTGCTTGCTGCTGCGATGTCTGTGAACAGCCGGGAGCTCCTCCTACTGGTAAGTGACAGTTCTTTAGCAATGCGCCGCACAGACCTTTCACTTACCAGTAGGAGGAGCTCCTGGCCGGACACAGACATCGCAGCAGCAAGCCGGTAAGTATGAATCTTCTACTGTTGAGACCGCACACTGCCACCAATGTTACTGCTATAGAGGGAGGGGGGGGGGGCGATGGTGGTTGGCACACTGTGCCACCAACGATTTAATACAATAGAGGGAGGGAGGGGGGCCGATGGTGGTTGGCACACTGTGCCACCAACGATTTAATACAATAGAGGGAGGGAGGGGGGCCGATGGTGGTTGGCACACTGTGCCACCAACGATATTCAAACTGGGGAGGGGGGGGGGGCTGCCCCCTGCTGCCTGGCAGCCCTGATCTCCTACAGGGGAATATGATAGTACAATTAACCCCTTTAGGTGCCGCACCTAAAGGGGTTAATTGTGCTATCATATCCCCCAGTAAGAGATCGGGTGCTGCCAGGCAGCAGGGGGCAGTCTTGTACAAAGTTTGTAGTGTATTCTAACCTGAAGCGTCCCCATCACCATGGGAACGCCTCTGTGTTAGAATATACTGTCGGATCTGAGGTTCACGAAGTAGCTCATATCCGACAGTATATTCTAACATAGAGGCGTTCCCATGGTGATGGGGACGCTTCAAGTTAAAATATACCATCGGATTGGAGAAAACTCCAATCTGATGGTATAAAAGAACTCCAGACTTTACCGTGTGTCATGGAACCATGAACCAGACGTACAACAGAGATGAGTGGAAATAAGAAGGCTTTATTGGAAATCAAGCCGTAGCAAAAGTCCAAACGGATGGCTAAACCGAAGCAGGGTCTTGCGTAGACAGAGGTCAGGAACCAGGAGGGTGGTCAGACGAAGCCAGGATCAGGAACTAACGGGGTAGTCAGACGAAGCCAGGATCAGGAACCAACGGGGTAGTCAGACGAGGCCAGGATCAGGAACCAGAAGCAGCAGCAGTCTTAGAAGCATGTGAACACAGGAGGACCAAGCAAGGAACTGAAGCCACAGACCTTCTATATATATGAGCTAGGCATCCAGCTCCTCCCAGTGGGAAGGAGAAGCCGCAGGGTGGGAGGCTACAAGAAACCCAGAAACCAAGATGGCCGCCAGCACATGTCAAACGAAGGTAAGACCATGACAGTACCTCCCCCTCAAGGGCCCCTCCTCCGCGGAGTAAGGAACGGTTTCTGAGGGAAGCGTGCGTGGAAGGCTCGGAGCAAAGCAGGAGCAGTTTCCCTGCGGAGGGAACCCAGGAACGCTCCTCTGGACCATAACCACGCCAATGGACCAAAAACTGCAACCGACCGCGGACCAGGCGTGAGTCCAGGATATTGCTCACCTCATATTCCTCATGATTGCCCACTTGGACCGGACGGGGCCGAGGAACCGAGGAAGTGAAACAATTACACACCAACGGCTTCAACAGGGAGACATGAAACACGTTGGAGATCCGCATGCCAGGAGGAAGCGCAAGGGCATAGGCTACCGGGTTTACCCTGCGAAGCACTCGGAAGGGACCAACAAAGCGAGGCGCCAGCTTGGGAGTGGGCACTCGAAGGTTGAGGTTGCGGGTGGGCAACCATACACGGTCTCCGACCTGGTAGGAAGGAGCGGGCGATCGTCTGCGATCAGCCTGGAGTCTCTGGCGCTGCGCAGAGACCTCAAGGGACCTCTGGATCTGTACCCAAGAAGCACGTAGGACGGAAAGGTGATCCTCCACAGCCGGAGTATCCTGGGGAGAGAATACCTCCGGTAACACGGCAGGTTGGAACCCATAATTGGCCATGAAGGGAGACGTCCCAGAGGAAGAGTTCACCGCCGTGTTCCTGGCAAACTCAGCCCAAGGCAGGAGGTCAACCCAATTGTCTTGGTGATCGGAGACATAGCAACGAAGGAATTGCTCCAAGGCCTGATTAGATCGTTCTGCGGCCCCATTGGACTGAGGGTGGTAGGCCGAGGAGAAAGAGAGATGAATCCCCAACTGGGAGCAAAAGGCGCGCCAGAACCTGGACACAAACTGACTCCCCCGATCCGACACAATCTCCTTGGGCAAACCGTGCAACCGGAAGACCTCCCTGGCGAAAATCGTGGCCAACTCTTGTGCAGAGGGTAACTTCTTGAGAGGAACACAGTGGCACATTTTGGAAAACCGGTCCACAATCATGAGAATGACCGTATGGCCTCGGGATGCAGGGAGGTCCACAATGAAATCTATCCCCAGGTGTGACCATGGGCGCTCCCCGGTGGCTATGGGTTGCAAAAGGCCCAACGGAAGGTGCCGAGGGGACTTACTCTGGGCACAAACGGAGCATGCCGCTACATATGCGGCGATGTCGGAACGTAGAGAAGGCCACCAGAACAGACGTGAAACAGCCCAGGACAGCTGGTTCTTTCCAGGATGCCCCGCGGCCTTGGAGTTATGGTAGGTCCGCAACAACCGAGTGCGCAACTCCTCAGGCACAAAACACCTGCCGTTGGGTCTCCCAGAGGGAGCACCAGATTGAGCCGCCAAAATCTGCTCACCCAGGGGAGAGGTCAGGCTGGTGCGAATGGCGGCCAGGATCTGATTCGGAGGTATGACCGAAGTCGGAATCGACTCCTCCCCGGACAGCTCGGAGTACTGCCGTGATAAGGCATCCGCTCTGATGTTCTTGGAACCGGGTAGGTAGGAGACCACGTAATTAAAACGTGACAAGAACAGATCCCATCTGGCCTGACGTGGTGTCAATCTCTTGGCCTCAGAAAGGTAGGTCAGATTCTTGTGGTCCGTCAGGATGAGAACCGGAACCACCGAGCCCTCGAGCAAGTGCCTCCATTCTTTAAGGGCCTGCACGATGGCCAATAACTCCCTGTCACCAATCTGATAGTTGCACTCCGCGGAAGACAGTTTCCGGGAGTAAAACCCACAGGGAAGCAGAGGACCCTCTGGTGTTCTACGCTGAGACAGAAGGGCGCCTACTCCCGTCTCAGACGCGTCCACCTCGAGGACAAAGGGAAACCCAGGGTTGGGATGCGACAGAATCGGAGCCAACACAAAGGCGGACTTTAGAGCCTCAAAAGCTCGGATGGCCTCGAGCGGCCAGACCTGGAAATTACTGCCCTTCCTGGTCAGATCCGTGAGAGGCTTGGCTAGCATGGAAAAGTCCCTGATGAACTTCCGATAGTAATTGGCGAATCCCAAAAAGCGCTGCAGGGCACGAAGACCACTGGGCTGGGGCCACTGTAAGACAGCCGAAACCTCCTCAGGATCCATGGAGAACCCCTCAGCGGAAATGATGTAACCTAAGAAGGTTACCTGGGATCGGTGAAATTCGCATTTCTCAAGCTTACCGAACAGCCTGTTCTCTCGTAACCGTTGCAACACTCGTCTGACATCCATAATGTGGGCCTCCATGGATTCAGAATATACCAAGATGTCATTCAAATAGACCACCACACACTGCTGCAACAGCTCACGGAAAACATCGTTGATGAATTCCTGGAAGACTGCGGGCGCATTGCACAACCCAAAGGGCATAACCAAGGATTCATAATGACCGGTCCTGGTGTTAAACGCGGTCTTCCACTCATCGCCCGCCTTGATCCTTACCAGGTTATATGCCGCCCTCAGGTCGAGTTTGGTAAAGACCGTGGCCCCTTTGAGGCGATCGAACAGCTCGGAAATCAAGGGTATCGGGTAAGCGTTCTTGATCGTGATGCGATTAAGACCCCTGTAATCGATGCAAGGCCTCAACTCACCGCCCTTCTTTTTCACAAAGAAAAATCCAGCCCCTGCCGGGGACGAGGATTTGCGAATGTGTCCGCGTGAAAGCGCCTCCCTCACGTACTCCTCCATGGCCTCATTCTCCGCTACCGACAGTGGATAGACTTTGCCACGAGGAGGAACGGCACCGGATTGTAACTCTATGGCACAATCGTATGGGCGGTGCGGAGGTAGGGCAACCGCGCGCACCTTATCGAATACATCCCGGTACTCTTCGTATTCAGGAGGCAACAGAGAGTCCGAGGAAGTACACAGCAACTTGACAGGCCCATGGATGCAACTAACCCCACACTGCGGTGACCACGAGAGGATCTCGACCGATCTCCAATCGAAAGTCGGATTATGCTTCTGGAGCCAGGGGTACCCCAAGACCACCGAGTAGTGTGGAGACGAAATAACCTGGAGACAGACCGACTCTCTGTGAACGGCACCAATGGCTATCCCCACTGGAAGGGTCTCATGAGTCACGTGTGGCGGCAGAAGGGGTCTGCCGTCTATCGCCTCAAGAGCCAGTGGGGAACCTCGAGGCTGCAGAGGAATGGAATTGGCGGCAACGAACACTCTATCAATGAACAAACCACCAGCACCAGAGTCCACCAACGCCTGGGTCGTCACCGAGCCCCCGACCCAGGAGAGGACAACCGTGATCAGTGGTTTGTCAACACGGGAAACCGGGGACGAGGAGACTCCACCCAAGATCTGCCCCCGACAGGACCTCAGGTGCGAGCGTTCTCCCGGACGGTTCGGACATGCCAACCGAAAATGCCCACCGAGACCACAGTACATGCATCGGCCCTCGCGTCTCCGGAGTGCCCTCTCCCCCTCGGACAGGCGAGCAAACCCCCGCTGCATGGGTTCACCCCCAGACAAGTCATCCCCAGGAGGCGTGGGAGGAGAGGGAGGCACGGGTGGGACAGCAAACGTAGGCGCCAATCTGTTAGGAGACCTCCGCAGGCTCTCCTTAAAGGAAGGTCTCTCCCTGAGTCTGGTGTCAATCAAAATCAGGAAAGAAATAAGGGACTCGAGCTCCACTGGTAGGTCCTTAGCTGCAACCTCATCCTTCAAGGCATCCGAGAGACCATGAGAGAAAGCAGCGACCAGAGCCTCATTATTCCAGCCCACCTCTGCTGCCAGGGTACGAAACTCAATGGCGTATTCAGCTACGGATCGTGAACCCTGTCTGATGGACATAAGGAGCTTCGCAGCAGAGGCAGCACGAGCCGGCACATCGAATACCTTCCGAAGAGAAGCAACAAAACCGGAAAACTCGGCAACCACCGGATTGTTGTTCTCCCATAAAGGGCTGGCCCAGGCCAAGGCCTTGTCCGAGAGCAGCGAGATCAAGAAGCCCACCTTTGATCTCTCAGTAGGAAAGGCATGTGGCAGCAACTCGAAATAAATGCCCACCTGGTTAAGGAAACCTCGGCACTGAGTTGGCTCTCCCCCAAAGCGCTGTGGAAGGGGGGCAGAACCGGTCATACCCCGAGACACCGCAGGCGCAGCAACAGGTGTCGGGGTAGACTCTGGCGCAACAACCGGAGCGGCAGTAGGAGCGGCCCCAGGAGCGACAACCGACCCATCGGCAACGGAAGCGAAATGAGCCGTGCGTTCAAGCAGGGTTTGCAACGCCACAGCGAACCGACCCAACAGGTGATCCTGCTGATCAAGTCTGGCAACCAGCGTAGTTAGCGAGGATGGCCCTGTACCGTCAGAATTCATGGCTTGGTCCTAATGTCATGGAACCATGAACCAGACGTACAACAGAGATGAGTGGAAATAAGAAGGCTTTATTGGAAATCAAGCCGTAGCAAAAGTCCAAACGGATGGCTAAACCGAAGCAGGGTCTTGCGTAGACAGAGGTCAGGAACCAGGAGGGTGGTCAGACGAAGCCAGGATCAGGAACCAACGGGGTAGTCAGACGAAGCCAGGATCAGGAACCAACGGGGTAGTCAGACGAGGCCAGGATCAGGAACCAGAAGCAGCAGCAGTCTTAGAAGCATGTGAACACAGGAGGACCAAGCAAGGAACTGAAGCCACAGACCTTCTATATATATGAGCTAGGCATCCAGCTCCTCCCAGTGGGAAGGAGAAGCCGCAGGGTGGGAGGCTACAAGAAACCCAGAAACCAAGATGGCCGCCAGCACATGTCAAACGAAGGTAAGACCATGACACCGTGAAAAAAAATTGTCGTGTGCATGAGGCCTAACTCTATTAAACTGATCACCAATATTGTGCATAAATAACAAAATGTCATCCGCATACATTAACAATTTTTCTTCCCCACCCTCATAGTGAAAACCTTTAATCTCCCTGTCATTTCTTATTATGCATGCCAAAGGTTCAATCGCAATAGCGAATAATAGTGGAGAGAGAGGGCATCCCTGCCTAGTGCCCCGATATAGGGCAAGGGGCAGGGACAAGCTCCCGTCCACCATCACTCTAGCCCGAGGATTGTGGTATATTAACTGTATCCACCTTATAAATCCTTCCCCTATACCGACCCTTTTTAATACTGCCTATAAATATTCCCATTCAATACAGTCGAATGCCTTTTGGGCGTCCAATGATAGTACCGCTTTCTACCCGCTTCTGTTCTATTGGCTTCAATATTTAAAAACAACCTTCTTATATTTGAATATATCGTTCTACCAGGTATAAAGCCTGTTTGATCTTCATTTATTACACCTTTAACTACCTTTGATAGCCTATCGGCCAAGACTTTAGCCAAAATTTTAACATCCGTGTTTAAAAGTGATATTGGCCTATATGATCCAGGGTCTAGTTGTTCTTTGCCCTTTTTTGGAATTAGTGTAATAATTGCCTCTTTCATAGAAACTGGTAGATCCACAATTTTTTTAGCCTCATCTAGTGTTGTTTTTAATTCGAGTACTAACACCTGGGAGAAGGTTTTATATATTTCAAAAGGAAGCCCATCGCATCCTAGTGCTTTTTCAGATTTTACCTGCCCCAAAACCTTATTTATTTCCGCGATTGATATTTATTTTTCTAAAAATTCTTTTTGGGCCTGGGATATCTCCCTAAGGGGAATCTGGTCTAGATATAAATCTAGTTCTTGTTTTGAGTATTGTACCGTGGACTTATATACCTCCTGGAAATATTCCAGGAACACTTCTTTAACTCCTTTAGGAGTATTAATTATTTCACCCATTTTATCTTTAATCGCCCCAATCCAGAATTTCTCTCTTTGATTTCTTACTATATTTGCCAAAATTTTACCAACTTTTTCTACCTCTGTGGCTAACCGAATCCCTTGAAAAAGTAATTCTTTCCTACTTCTCTCCATTTGATATACCTTTAACTTTTCCTGTTCTTCCTCCCATATTTTCTTATTATAATCAGTGGGGTATCTTATACATGTTATTCCTGCTTCTTGAACTTTTTTTTCCAATACAATCCCCCTTTCCCTAGTAGTTTTTTTCCAGTAGTTCACTTTTTTAAAAAGCAATCCCCTTAAATATGCTTTAGCAGTATCCCAAACAATGAACCTACTCGCGGAATAATTATTCTCCCTAAAAAATGTTTTTAATTCTTCCATTATACTTTCTTTATCTGGGATCATTGGCAACCAATGGGGGTTGAACTTAAACAGTGTTAAAGCCTTCTTTTTATTCGCATTATGGTCTGATAGGGCCATGGGCAAGTACTTTATTTTAATCCTGTTGTAAGACATTAAATTTTTATTTCCCAGGGCCATATCTATTCTAGACCAAGTTTGATGTGTTTTGGAATAACAGGAATACATGATTTCATCCGGGTTCTGGAGGCGCCAAACGTCAATCCAGTTAAATTCATGGGCTAGTTTATAAAAATCTACTTTTTGTGTTCTTCCCCCTCTGCTAGACGTTCTATACCTGAGTGGATCCATTACTGCGTTATAATCTCCTATCGCAATCATTA
This sequence comes from Bufo gargarizans, assembly GCF_014858855.1. NCBI lineage: Eukaryota > Metazoa > Chordata > Amphibia > Anura > Bufonidae > Bufo > Bufo gargarizans. The sequence goes on from NC_058085.1 coordinate 96,117,284, forward strand.
TGGATTCCTGTCTATTCAACATGAATCCATACAGTTGATACAAAACATCTGGCTTATATGGTGGAGGAATATAAATTTTTGCAATTACAATTTTAACCCCTTCTATATTGCAATATAGAAAGAGGTACCTGCCATGATCATCGGCCTCATATGCCAAACACTCAAATTTAATTTTATTATGAATCAAAATTGAGACCCCTCTTGAATAAGTGGTATATACGGAATGGTAACTTTCCCCTATCCATCTCTTCTCCAACCATCTTAAAGATTTCTTATCCAAATGTGTCTCCTGTAAGCAGATGATGGCTGGCAGGAACCTCTTCATCCACTCAAGGATAGCATATCTCTTTACTCTCTCACGTAGACCTCTCGTATTCAACGAGACAATCTTAACCATCTAGCAGCGGGGGAGAAGCAGAATATAAGGAGAAAGAAAAAAAAAGAAAAAAGAAAAAGAACACGTCTCCCTTTCCCTCATCCCACAAACACCCTCCCACCCTAGATAGCCCCCCTCCCTGCTAACCAGCAGTCGGGGCGACTCCATATCTTAGCATACTAGCTCCTTTCCCCTCCACAACCCCCAGCCTCATAGGCCCTCCCCGTCCGCCCAATCGCTAACCTCCTCCGAGGTCTGAAAAAAAACGGTCCTGCCTTTATATTCCACCCTTAATTTTGCCTGGAAAAGTAAACTATACTTTAAACCTGCTTCCCTTAATCTTTTTTTAACGGCAATATACTCTTTCCTATGGGCATTAGTATGGGCAGAATAATCTGGAAATAGCCTTATCTTTACACCCTGTATCTGGTATTTTTCAGAAGTCCTTGCATCAGATATTATTATATCGCGGTCCCTACCCAATAAACATTTAACCAGTATCTGTCTAGGAAATTCTCCTGGAACCCTCTTTCTTGTAGGGACCCTATGTGCTCTTTCGATGACAAACAGTGGGGAAAGAACGCCTTCCGTACAGTTATCCCTTATCCATCTCTCCATGTATTCGGTACAGTTATCACCCTCTGCGCGCTCTGGAATCCCTACACATCTTATATTAGATCTCCTTGATCTATCTTCTTGACTTATTAATTTTTGTTCCATCCTAGTATTCATTTCCTTTAACAAAACCACCTTTTTCTCTAATTTCTGTACCGAATGTTCCAAAACGGGGACCTTTTCCTCCATCTCATGTAAACGCTGCCTTATTTTCTCCATCTCATCCTGTATTACACTAACATCCGTTTGCACTGCCCCTATCTGGGTCACTATATTCCCCATTACGTTCTCCATCCTCGAGACAGTGCAAAATATGTCTTTCATCATCCTTGCGTAAGTTTCTGTAAATGTTACTACAGTTCCCCTCTCCCCCCCCTCCCCACACAGTCCCACTGTCCTGCGCCAGACCATGGGACCCTGGTTCTGTCGTTCTCTCCCTCTGTGGGGACCCAAAACCTGGCGAGTTTGGAGCTAAAAATTAGTTTAAACCCTGCTGTTTAGGCCCGCTCTCTAACCCCGTAGCTGATCTCCTATTACTACCCCCCGTAGGGCCTTTCTTGGGTGGCATTTCTAAGCTCACCTTATCTCCCTCGCCTTCTTACCTCCCTTCTACCCGCCCACCACAAATCACAGAGAATTAACAAAGTGTTAACAATTTGTTAATAACACAAAGAGGGAAAAACGGAGAGGGAAACGGAGGGAAAAGGGGAGAAAAAAAATAAAAAACACAACAGCAAGGGGAAGGTGAAGGTAAGACAAAACCATCCAAAGTTATAGATGTTGTCCTTGTTTTCGGGGAGGACACTCAAAATCGCCTCAGATGTTAAGGAAAAGCAAAAGAAACACAAAAAAACAACAAAAAAATAAATAAAAAAAAGACTATTAAATTTTCGACGTGAGATAAAGTTAAATAGCGCTGTAGGTAAAGGTGATAGTCCGTTAATCCAGGTTTAGTCCGGGAGGGGTTTAGGGATGGAAGTATCGGAAGGGTTAAATATTAGGAGAATTAAAAGTTCATAGAGGGGGGTTCTTTATGAGCTAGACACAATTAAACTGGGGGAGTCAATGGCTAAAACAGCTACTATATATATTGATAGACCACCAGCTAAATTTTCCTCCCAGAACCCCCTTTTTTTTTCCCCCTTCTCTCTCCTCTTCTTTTTATTTTTTTTTTCTTTTCTTCCCCTTCACTTTCTTCCTTTCTTCTTCTTCTTCTCTTCTCTTACTTTCCTTCCCTTCCCTCTCCCCTCTTTCTCCTCATTACTTTATTCCACCAGTATTAGAAACGCCATGCCACCTTCATCCAACACATTCCACAGCCTAAATTTCTGCCCCATCCGTGACTTTCTTCACCCCCCGTTTAGGCATCTCCAGCAATATTTATCAAACCAGGGAAAGGGGGGGCAGTTATATCAGCCAGCCTAACATAATTGTAATTGCCAAGCAACAGTGAGAGTAATCTCTCAACAAGTCCCCCAAAAAAAAGGAACACTGAAACCTTTCTTCCAAGATGTGCCGGTACCTCCTGCTCGCCGCCGTCTGCACCGATCCCTCATGGCATCTGGACGCCTTATCGCCACTCCACTCCACTCCCGTCAGTCCCAGCAAGCCAACAACTCACCACCCCAGTGGCAGACAGATAACATCAATGGCCACAATGTCAGGCGGATCCGGGAGCCAACAAGATAAAAAGCAGGGCAGAGGCAGCGACAGGACAGGACAAGGCAGGAGAATCCCCGGACTTCAGTGTATCGGCATCTCACCAAGCAGGTTCAGCGTCGCGATGTCTCGGCATCTCGGCGTCTCACATGGCAGGGTCAGCAAACAGCCAGCATGCGATCCGAGCGGTCCAGGCGGCCAGCGTGCTGGGGGGGCGGGGGGAGGAGCCTAGCGTCACAAGTCCGACGCTCTCATGCCTAGCCGCATCCTGTTTGAACTTAGTCTCATGGGTGTATTATTTGCACACCATTTGGCATTATTTAAGGAATAAGGACTGACTGTCAGTATGGGCACTATATATTGTACTATTATTTGAACACTGTATAGAGGTATTGTTTGGATACTGAATTTAAATATAAATGAAGCTTTTGAAACTTAAAGGGGTTATCCAAGTTTGAATAACCCCCTTTAGGATGCCCAGCCCTGCGATCCTGCCACATACTTACCTGGTCCCTGACACCAGTTTCTTCCAGTATCGCTCCACTGTCAAAAGTCAACATCTGTCAGGGATGGGGCTAAAGCCAATAGCAGGCCATGATGGTGACTTACCTCCTTGCATCACATGACGCAAGTGGGCTGGTCACCGGTGCAGCATGTTATTGGCTGCACATAGCCCCCTCTCATTGACAGATGTTGATTTCTGCCGGCAGGGAAGATGTAGCCACGGCCATGGAGTGATTCTGGAGGAATCCAGCGTCAGGGTGGTTAGTCAAACTTGGATAACTCCTTTCAAGAATAACAATAAAAATGATGGGGCTACTTGAGATTGTATTCAGTCGTAATCTGTGCCCTCTCTGTGCTAAATAGTCTGACTAGGACAGGGGTAGGCGACCTCCGGCACGCCAGCTGTTGTGAAACCACAACTCCCAGCATGCATACTTGCTCTGCTCTTTCAGAATTCTTAGGCCTCTTGCACACGAACGTGCCGTGTTTTGAGGTCCTCAAATTGCGGATCCGTGAAACACGGATGCTGCCCGTGTTCATTCCGCAATTTGCGGAAGGGACGGCCCATTATAGAAATGCCTATTCTTGTCTGCAAAACGGACAAGAACAGGACATGATCTATCATTTTTGCGGGGCCACGGAACAGAGCAACAGTCGCGGACAGCCCACAGAGTGCTGTCCGCATCCTTTGCGGCCCCATTGAAGTGAATGGGTCCCGCACCTGAGCCACAAAAAATGCGGCTCAGATGCGGAACCAAACCATGGTCGTGTGCAAGAGGCCTTATAGAAATGAATGGAGCATACTGGGAGTTGTAGTTTCACAAGAGCTGGAGGGCCGAAGGTTTCTGACCCCTGAACTAGAAGGATGAGGAGGAAGCACCATAGTACAGAGCAAACATATGGAGGGATAAAATTTTGTTGGGTAAAATATAACTTCTACAGCAGCTACTGCACAACCTTATTTGTTGGGTGAAATTTGAATTAAATTTGTATGTACTTGTAATTCATTGCATTCTTCGGACCGAAACTCTCATGTTACAGAACGTCTATGTGTATAACCTGCTTTAGAACACCGTTGTAATTCTTTTCACCTGAGTTATATGTACTTATGGGGAAATTATATTGTGTAACCCAATACATATACGGTATTTATATGATACTTATCAAAATAATTAAACTGTCTGTCTCCACCATTATTTAGGAAGTCTGGAATATGTATGATTTTTTCTACACTCGGTACAGTCTGCACCAAAGGGCATGCCAGCATAAAGTTGTCCGGGTCATTGAAATAATGTAAGTCTCTTTATACGAACTTGGGAATTGCTGCTTTAACATTTTACATTTATGATTTTTTTTTTCGGCTCCAGTATAGGAAAAGAAAAACATAATTAATATAAGTCCTGGAAGTAACATATAAATGATAGTTACGACTATAATCAGGTCTGTCGAGTTTCCATTAAGGGTTCCTTTATTTTACCAGACAAAACAAGTCCTGAATGCAGAACTTTACTCTTGTACAGTTCAGTGCCTGTGATGACATCAGAGGTCCTTTAGCTTTCTAAGGCTTTAAACTTCACTAATGATGCAGGGTACGCATCACCAATGCAGTTAATATAAAGTCACATCAGGCTGCTCAGCGCTGGAACCTAAAGAGAGAAGACGTATAATAGAAATACTTGTACCTCTTTCACTCTTTTGACCCACTCTAGGTTATGGTTTAAAAAATTCTGATGTGTGAACATAGTGGTTTCCTACAATAAGTTTAGCAATACGTTTTCCAACACATTTACCTGGGCAATAATTACTGATTGTGGTGACGCCTAGCAGGATTCTAAAAAAGCCATTGCCAAAAATATAAAATAATTAAAATGGTGTAGGGAAGTGTTCCCCAAACTCTAAGGCTTCAGCCAGTTTTTGGTTAGGTTTGGATGCAGTTTTGATAGAAGTGAACATATTCTGAGAACTCCTGTGGAATAGACCTTTTTCTGGCTGCAACAATTTCTTATTTTACTGTTTTAATTTAGGCACGGGCTTTGACGGCTGGGGGGGGGGGGGGAGGCACAGATGTCACCCTGTTTTTGGGTACTTAAAGGACATCTGCCAGCAGAATTGGATGACCTGTTGCATGTGCGCTTGGTCCTATGGCGATCTAGGAAAGTTTTAGGCTTAGTGCTAAGAACCCTGGTTGTCTACAACAATACCTATACTAAAGCTGCAGACAGGGCCTGCGTTAGATAGGGATGGGCAAACTGGGCCCAGCTCCTCTAAGGGGCCTCCTGCTTCAGTTCAGCAGAAAGGCAGGTCGGGATTCCCGTGCTCTGGCTCCATAAAGGCAAAAGCCCTAACCACTGAGCTACAAAGCTTAATGTTGAACTGCTACAGAGAAAACCTCATAGGGTTTCTGTCACCAGAATTAACCCTCTTAAACTGTCTGACATTAGCTATGTGCTAATGTCAGCAGAATCCAGCTCTGCTATTTTTATGTTTATTGTTGCCCCCCTTATGGCACAATTCTTACTTTTGTAATATGTAAATTATCCTCTAGGAGCAGGGGGGACTGGCCAGCGTTGGAATGAGGTGGGAGAACAGAGCCTCTAGGAGCAGGAGCAATGTCCCCCCCTGCTCCTAGAGGATAATTTGTATGTTACAAAAGTAAGAATTGTGCCGTAAGGGGGCATCAATAAACATAAAAATAGCAGAGTTGGATTCTGTGGACATTAGCACATCGCTAATGTCAGACAGTTTAAGAGGGTTAATTCTGGTGACAGAAACCCTTTAATGTAGAAGTTGTGCATTAGAATCCCGGCAGCAATGTTTCAAAAATAGAGGCTAAATAAAACTTAAAGACACAGGATATCCCCAACAGTCGAAAGTTTGATTTTATTGAAAAAAGGCACAAAACTTAAAATATGATCAAATAACACCTATGTTAAGCCAGGTTAACCTTTTTAACATGTGCAAATTTGGCCAGTATATTTTGTGGGAAAAGGTGGCAACCCTAACAGCACTCCCGCTCAGGACCTCTGTAGGTCCGCTCACTGCTGCAAGCCCTGCCTCAGTCAATGCTCAAAACGTCAGGATGCTAGCGTCAGGACGTTCTGTAAGGAGCGCGAACCTGGTGCCACCTCCTCATTCTTCTTCTCACACTGCTGTGCTAGGGTAGAAGCTAGAATGGATTAGTTAGAAGGAGGTTTGTGACGTTACTTGGCACATGCTGTTTAACTCTTTCCTGAGCTGACGATTTGCGTTTTTGGTTTTTCGCTCGCAGCCTTCCCAGAGCCATAATGGGAAAAAAAAATCAGAATGGGGTGGAATTGGGAAAAAACGCGATTCCACCACAGTTTGATGGTTTTTTGGGGGGGGTTTGGGGGGGGGGGGCGTTTCCTATGCGGGAACTGGCTTGTGCTCTTCATTCTCCAGGTCAGTACAAATCCGGCTATACCACATATGTATAGTTTTTCTTGCGTTTTAATACTGGGAAAAAAATTTACTTTAAAAAGACAAGAAAAAAATAATTTTTCATCACTATATTCTGACCCTCATAACTTTTTTATAGTTATGTCTACAGAGATGTGTGGGGGGCTCATTATTTGAGGGATGATCTGTAGTGTTTGATAATACCATTTAGGAGTGTGTATGACTTTTTATTCAATTTTCTTGGGTGATTTGAATTTTTTTTTCCAAAACTTTTTGTTAGATCCCAAATGGACCACAATTTGCAATCATTAGATTACAATTTATACAGAATAATGGAAATTGCTCCATAATTCTGTATAGCAATCACTAGATCACAGTTCAGTGCTGCCACATAGTGGCCTGAACTGGGATATACTAATAATGAGCCTAATAATGAACCTCCGCTGGGGAAAGCACACCTGAACATAAAGCGTGCTTCCAGTTTTTAACACTCTCAGATGTTGTGGTGTCATTTGACCACAGCAGCTGAGTGGTTAAATGTTCACAGTCAGCATGGGTGGCAGAGGACACATTTCTTGAAACCGTATAAACTTAACTAATATATAATTAAAACACGAGACAAATCAATGTGGAATAAATAGGCCGTGTTGCTTTATTTGAGGTTTTACCAAGTTATCATACCAATTAATCAAAATACTGAATTAATAAATATCAATAAATAATCCAACCATAAAATATAAATAATTGAATAAATACTTAAATCTCATTAACTTATGGACCATTAAGTCCACCCAGCACGAGCTGGGTGACTGATCACCCCCAAACTTGCAACACGACATTAAAAATGGGAGGGAGGGCGGGGCGCTGCTCCTTGAAGGGTGCTCCACTGGAACTGACAGCTGGATACCTGTGTGCTGTCACCTTTATTCACCTGGATTCCCGCTCAAAATGACAGCTGCCAATCAGCTGTCCAGCATTTCCCGCTTTCAGAAACAGCTGGCCAATCCTGACAGCTGATCAAAGCGTCCCGTTACCAGGCAGATCACTAGGGGAACCAGCCAAAACCGGATTCCTGTCAGCAAAACCTAGAATTGAAATATAAGACAAAAAAGGGGGGGGGGGGGGGGGGGAGAGAAATCCTACCACAGCCTCATTCACCAAAAACCCATTTTATTGCCTCAAAGATAAAGCCACTGCCCCTGCCACCATGTGTCCCCCAAGCTATACGCTCTGGGGGGGTCCCTTCATTACTGCAGATCACAGACATTGGCTGTGGTTGAATGCTGTGGTTGCTACGGCGCCCGCTTTGGAGCGGGCACCATCTTTAAAGACCAGACATGCACCATACATTTACGCAGGATATCGGGAAGGGGTTAATGGTCACATAACCAAATGTGTATAGGACAGCGCTTTCTTTCTGCACAGACATTGGAGCTCGTGCAGGTATTTTCGGAGAGAGAGGTTAGTGTATGCCTGCAAGCGGCGGAGTGAGGGAGGTCCTAGTGGTGTGCAGTGCAGTCCAGGGGTACATGCTGTATGACGACCCGCTCTATTGCTGTAGCTTTTTGCGAGGGAGGATAAGTCATTACTGTGAGGGGACATGTGGTGTATTCTGGGGCCAGGAGGGTGCAGATTTGTGTGAGGAGCGTTATGGGGTGCAAATCTGTGAGGGAGGACTGGAATCGACAGAATGTGACATTATTAGTACATTGTTACAAGGTCTTCTACCTTCACCTTGCTCCTCTGTTCCAAGATATGGCTGCAGACACATTTGGTATTCTTGTCCTAAGATTGTTCCCTTCTGGGAAAGGATTAATGTTATCATTAATGACGTTTTTAAGTCCACAGTAAAAATTTCAGCAGACTTAGTCATGTTCTACTTATTTGATGTTAGTCAGATACCTATTAAAACTGATTTGTGTTTACACCTCCTTAATGCGGCCAAAATATTGGTGCCTAAGCTTTGGCTTCAACAAGATCCCCCGACAATAAGAGAATGGATGTTGGAAGTATTGAAACTAAGGGATTTTGAGAAACTTAAATGGACCTTGGCGCAAAACCTCACGAAGTATTATGATACTTGGATCGCTTGGGACACTTATTTGACCCCGGAGAAGTATACATGCTTATATTCAAGCTCGAATCTATGATTCTGATACATTGATTAATGATACTGTTCTGTTACCTTCAGACACTTATTCATTTTAACTGATTAAATTACTGGTACTCCTTTTATGTTCTTCCTTGTTTTCAATATTTGTTCTGTTCATACCCCTCCCATCCCCCCCACCCTTTGTCTGTCTTCCCTTTATTTCCCAATTTCTAATGTTTATCTCATATTGATATTTTGCAATTGTCAAGTCTTGTTTTCAAACAGTGTCTTATGCTTTGAAGTGAAGTAACTTAAAACATGCACTGTATTTCTTTGATATGTAACTTAATTTCCTTGATAATTTGAATTGTTATAAAAATTATAATAGCCTTTTTGTTGGCGATTGAAAATAAAAAAATTACAAAAATGCTTTAAAATAATAAAAGTAGTAATACTCCCTTCATAATAAGCACTCCCAAAAAATTCTCCTGGTCACTGTCGACACATGAGTGTGACTGGGTCTAAATGGATGTAAAAGTATTACACGTGTGTTTTAGTAGAATTGTAGTCAACAAGAATACAGTTTTTATGCATCACCTCATCTCTAAGCCTTTCTTTTAATGGTCCAGGATTGCCGATGCTTTCTTGAAAGCTAATGAACATGTAAAGATAAATGGAAAACATGGGAAGACCTATAAAATCTCTGGCTCAGTGGATGACATGGTTGCCTATTCTAAACTCACAGGTGAGTTTTTATGTGAAAAGAGGTAATATTTTTTAAATTTTATTAAGCAATAGTAATTCCTTACAAAATAATACATCAAGATTATAGTTTCTATACCCTTAACCCCCCCCAATTCCCTCAAAAAGTCCCCCCTCCCGTTGCGATGCTTCTCCCATCCCTGCAACAGAAAAAGGACAAAATGTGAATAGTGAGAAAATTGAAGTAGGAAAAATTAAAAATTCCATTCTCCCCATATCTTAAACCATTTATCCTCAGAATTTCTTTGTTCGTATAAGATATATTCATAGCTTTTCATCTTATTAATAAGATTTAACCACCATGTATTCATAGTTGGAGCGTTAGATGAGAACCAAGCCTGTGCAATCAGAAGCCTTGCAAGAATATTGTTTTAACCAAAAGAATCCGTTTATACTTATGGCACACTACCTTGGAGAGATGACCCAAAATCCAAAACTCTACCGTAAATGGAATCATAGCTTTCAATTTTTGGATAATATAGCTATGTATTGCCCCCAAATATTCTTTTAATTCTATAAACCTTAAGTTTATTAAGCCTCAAGGGTGTAACATAAATTCTGAAAATTGGTAATAGTTTTTCACTGGAAGCTTTTTGTGCTACTACTGACATGTGCAATATCGGACTGGGGTGCATAGGGCCCACCAATAAAATTAATTATGGAGGCCTAATGTACACTCGGTGGGTTCACCTCTTGCCCTGAGGGCTGGTCAAAGCCTGGACATGTGGCAGTGTTTACATTGATCCCATTTAAATGAACATCTGTCTGCATAAATTCAGTTAAAATGCTGCAGAAAATATACGAGTGTGTGCAATGTGGAAATCATGCTCCGTGTGTGAATTTGATTCTCCGTTCTGGACTTTCTCGCAGGAGTGCATGGCATGGTTATCTCACAGTTTTTAACTGATGACCTGTCCTCTGGAAAGGTCATCAGCATTTTATTAGTTGGTGCTACTGTGGCCTAGGGTAAGCAGAGAAAAGGTTGAGGTGCTCACAGTAGCGCCGGGCATTATCAAACAGCTGATCATTGGGAGTTCCAGTGTCAGACCCCACTGATCAGATGCTGATGAACTATCCAGAAGATAGGTCATCAGTTACAAACAGTAAGATACCCCCCTTAAATTTACAAACTGATACCAAAATAAATTAATATTGGTTCCCTTATTTGTTTTGGTCATTTGATATACCATGTATAGTCTTGTACAGTGTTTTTGTGTGAATATATATATTTGGCACATAATGTCTCCCTAGGGCCATGCAGTGAAAGGAGGGGGCACCTTTTCTTCCCCTGGGGCACACCCCGATTCTGGGATAGCTGCGAAAGGATAACTGGGGTTCCCTTGATGTTAGGTGTCTGGATGGGTGCAAGGCATGGCATGTAGGATGAAGAAAGTGGCCAGCATATGGTGAACACCAGGCCAGTGGTAGAAGAATAAATGTCTGTCTTTACTCAATGGGATTTTAGTACAATTATAGCAAAACACTGTTCCAACTATGCACAGTACAATTTTCTCCCAGATAACAGTGTATGGATTTAGGCAAGGATGGGAGTTATAGCCCTCTTGGTACACTATCTTGGTAAAGTCTCTCTTAGAATCTATGGCTAGCAACAGTACCTTGGAAATAATAGCTGCAGTGTCCACCGCAGGATACAGGGTTTTGAAGGCAAGGCTGGCCAGAACATATCCAGGTGTAAAAGGGTAATGCCGAAAAACCCACAAAGGGGACACACAGTACATATAATAGCTTTATTAAACAATAATAAATTATAATTAATACATTAATTGAAATTATAGCAGCAATGCAAGTTAGCGCTGCGACAAGCAGCTAACCTGCTGTACCAAGAGACGCAGATCCCCACAACCTAAAAAATGCTCACTTCAACGGGGGCCCCTTGAAAAAGCGGTAGCGAAACGTGCGTCGGGGTGTGCTCCCTGCTGTCCTGAGATCGGATCCCTCCATTGGCTGTTTATCAAGGTATTTTTTTAATTATAATACCACATCCTCTGTTTATTCATTCATTTAGTCTTCCACAGTTTGGGCCTATGTATTAGCCTTATAGTGGCATTTAACATTAGGATATTTAGGTTGATTTTTTAAATTACCTTGTGATATTACAGCCACTAGTGCCTCTTCACTGACCACTGAAGTGAGCATTTTTTAGGTTGTGGGGATCTGCATCTCTTGGTACAGCAGGTGATCTGCTTGTCGCAGCGCTTACTTGCATTGCTGCTATAATTTCAATTAATGTATTAATTGTTGCAATTTATTATTGTTTAATAAAGCTATTATATGTACTGTGTGAAGAATTACACCACGTAATTGCTGTTACATGTGAAGAAACCCTTAACAGGGAATTGCTTTCCTGTGTGGGCATGTAAAAAATATTCTCCTCTGATTACGTTTGAGCAGTGTATACACGCCAAGCAGGGGAATGTGCCCTTTCTTGGTTGTCACGGCAGACGTGCACTCAGACTCACAGATAAACCACCAGCCAGGCTCTAGGTGAGAGGCAGGGGAAGGGTCACCTCCTAGCTAATCCCTGACCTCTCTTCCTGCACTGCTCAGCCCACATGCAGACCTAAGTGGTAGGTATGATGTGTCCCCGTCCCTGGGCTGAAACACCCTAAATTCCCTAAGATGGTGAAGAGGGGAAATAGGAGCAGCCTGCTCGCACAGAACCTGGATGGGAGAGATGACACAAAACAACCTTCCTTCCTGGAACAGACAACCTTCCTTCCTAGCTTCCAAGACCACAGTGATTCCTATAATCCGCTCAGAGCACTGGGGTGGAGTGCTATTTAAACTAATGACCCCATCCAGTGCACCTGATGAGAGGCGGATTCAGCACGGCTCCAAAACAAAACACTAAACTCGTGCTGCTATTCTGGCCGACCTCCGCACATAGTCAGGGCGGGGCATGACAGTACCCCCCCTTCTACGGGTGACCTCCGGACACCCTGGACCAACCTTATTCGGATGGGACCTATGAAAAGCCCTCACCAGTCGGCTGGCGTTGACATCCAGCGCCGGAACCCACATCCTCTCCTCAGAGCCGTATCCCCTCCAGTGTAACAGGCACTGAAGGGAACCCTGAAGAATTCTAGAGTCGAGAATCCTGGAGATCTCGAACTCCAAGTTTCCCTCAACTAGAACAGGAGGAGGAGGCAATGGTTCCACTGGTTTCACGTATTTTTTTTAGTAAAGACCTGTGGAACACATCATGGATCCTCCAAGTCTGTGGAAGATCCAGCCGAAACTCTACAGGATTGATCACCGCAGAAATTTTATATGGACCAATAAATCTTGGACCCAGTTTCCAAGATGGCACTCTCAATTTGATATTTTTAGTGGACAACCACACCAGATCACCCACACACAGGTCCGGACCAGTCACACGTCTCTTGTCAGCCATTCGTTTATACCTCTCACCCACCTTCTCCAAATTCCCTTGAATCCTCCGCCAGATGAAGGATAAGGCAGAAGAGAATCTCTCCTCCTCTGGCATCCCAGAGGAATCAGTCCCAGAAAAGGTACCAAACTGAGGATGGAGACCGTATGCGCCAAAAAATGGCGACTTACCCGTGGACTCCTGCCTACGGTTATTCAATGCAAATTCTGTTAAGGACAAGAATGAGGACCAGTCCTCCTGATTCTCAGCCACAAAGCACCTCAAGTAGGTCTCCAGGTTTTGATTAGTACGCTCCGTCTGACCATTCGACTGTGGATGAAAAGACGAAGAGAATGAAAGTTGAATGCCAAGCCGAGAGCAGAACGCCCTCCAAAACCTTGAGACCACATCCGAAGGAATACCATGCAATTTCACAATATTATTCACAAAATTCTGCGCAAGAGTCTTGGCGTTAGGCAGACTAGTTAGTGATATAAAGTGAGCCATTTTACTGAAAAGGTCAACTACCACCAAAATTACTGTTCTCCCGGAGGAACTCGGCAGATCAGTAATAAAGTCCATAGACAAGTGCGTCCAAGGACGAGACGGAATAGACAATGGAAGAAGTGAACCAGCCGGTCGAGTATGAGTAACCTTTGACCGAGCGCAGGTTTCACAAGCTGTCACGTAATTCTCAATGCTCTTATGTAACCCTGGCCACCAGAACCTCCGGGACACCAGATCACAGGTGGACTTACCACCAGGATGTCCAGCAATCCTTGAACACCTTGTATCGCAGGCCCTCAGGAACAAACAACCTCCCTGGGGGACAAGAACCAGGAGCCCCCTCCTGGGCTCCCAACACCTCCATCTCCAATTCAGGGTACAGAGCGAAGACCACCACCCCATCTGCTAAAATCGGCGCAGGATCCTCTGAATCACCTCCCCCAGGAAAGCTGCTAGACAAGGCATCTGCCTTGATGTTCTTGACCCCTGGGCGAAAGGTAACCACAAAATTGAACCTGGTAAAAAACTGTGACCATCTGGCCTGCCTAGGGTTCAGACGCTTGGCAGATTGCAGGTAAGCCAAATTCTTATGGTCTGTATATACCGTAACGGGGTGAGACGCCCCCTCCAACCAGTGACGCCATTCCTCAAAGGCCAACTTGATAGCCAACAAATCTCCAACATCATAATTCCGCTCTGCGACCGAGAGCTTCTTGGGAAAAAAAAGGCACACAGGACCCACTTGCCAGGGGATGAACACTGTGACAGCACCGCTCCAACCCCCACCTCTGATGCATCAACCTCCACTACGAATGGCTGAGACACATCCGGCTGCACCAGAATGGGAGCAGACGCAAAACGCTCCATAATAGCCGAAAAGGCCTGCAATGCCTCATCCGACCAGACAGAAACGTTGGCGCCCTTCTTGGTCATATCAGTGAGAGGTTTTACTATGGTAGAATAGTTTGAAATACATTTTCTATAATAATTCGTAAACCCCAAGAACCGCATCAAAGCTTTCTGATTCTCTGGTCGGTCCCATTCCAGAACCGCCCGGACCTTTTCGTGGTCCATACAAAAACCAGAATCAGAAAGCAGGTATCCCAAGAACGGAAGCTCTTGCACCTCAAACAAACATTTCTCCAATTTGGCATATAATTTATTCTCCCGAATTATCGTCAAAACCTGTCTCACATGATCCTGATGGGTCTTCAGATCAGGAGAATAAATTAAAATGTCATCCAGGTAAACTACTACGAACCTCCCCACCAAATGATGAAAAATGTCATTGACGAATCGCTGAAATACTGCTGGCGCGTTCGTCAACCCAAAAGGCATAACCAGGTTCTCAAAATGACCCTTGTGCGTATTGAAGGCCGTTTTCCACTCATCCCCCTCCTTGATTCTGATCAGATTGTAGGCCCCTCTCAAATCCAACTTGGAGAACACCTTGGCTCCAACAATCTGATCAAAAAGATCAGAGATCAAAGACAGGGGATATGGATCCTGGACTGTAATACGGTTCAATTCCCGGAAATCCAAACACGGTCTCAGTGATCCATCCTTTTTCTTCACAAAGAACAAACCTACTGCCACTGGAGACTTAGATGGTCTAATATGACCTTTTGCCAAACTCTCGGCGACATACTTTCGCATGACCTCTCTTTCGGGTTGAGAGAGGTTGTAAAGCGGAGACTTTGGCAACTTAGCCCCCGGAATAAGATTAACTGGACAATCATAGTCTCGATGAGGGGGCAATTCCTGAGCCCCACCCTCCGAAAAGACATCCGAAAAATCTGAGAGATACTGAGGTAAAGACGTAATGGACACACCAGAGATAGATGTGCCAAGACAATTATCCGAACAAAACTCACTCCAACCAATGATTTGTGTCGCTTGCCAGTCTATAATTGTGTTATGTTTAGTCAACCATGGCAACCCCAAAACTATAGGAGCTGGCAAATCCTTCATGACAAAACAAGAAATAATTTCAACATGTGAATCACCCACCCTTAAGTGAATACCATGAACAATGTAAGCAAGGCTCCTTTGAGAAAGAGGGGAAGAATCAATTGCAAAAACACGAATCTCGTTCTCTAAAGTGCAAGTACTTAGTCCTAGATTTTGAAGGAAAAGAAAGTCAATTAGGTTTACCCCAGCACCACAATCAAAGAATACTTCAACAAAAAATTTTCTTGAATCTAGCGCCACCATAGCTGGAAGGAGAAAACGGGAACTGTAGGGAGCTTGCATACCTGCCTGCTCCACCACACCATTCATGCTACCAAGTGTCAGGGAAGTTTTTTTCTTCTTTTTCTCTTCCACCTGCGGTTTAACATAAGGACAAGCAAAAATTCAACTTTCCACTCTTTCCACAATAGTAACATAGTTTGTGCAATTTCCTAAAGTCTCTACTATCAGAATGGCAAGAAACCTGACCCAACTGCATGGGTTCCTCCGCTACCCCAGAGTTACCTGTAACATCACCCGGGGAGGCAGTAGAGACGAAACCACTCACAGAAGGGATCCCTTGCGCGGAGGGAGCCCTACACCTCTCTCTGATACGTCTATCTAGCCGTACTGCTAAAGACATGGCGTTCTCCAAAGAGTCTGGGTATTCATGAAAAGCAAGGGCATCCTTCAATGTTTCAGATAACCCCTGACAAAACTGACTACGTAACGCGGGATCATTCCACTCTGATTCAGTAGCCCATCTCCTAAACTCAACACAGTAAGCCTCTGCAGTATGTTCCCCCTGAAACAAATTACGTAATCTCGACTCTGCCATCGAGACCCGATCTGGATCATCGTAGATTAATCCCAGAGCCTTAAAAAATTTCCTCCACCGACCGGAGGACCCGGGAACCAGGTGGCAGAGAAAAGGCCCAGGATTGCGCGTCCCCTTTAAGCAGAGAAATAATTATACCTATCCTCTGACTCTCTTCACCTGACGACGATGGACGCAGCCGAAAGTACAATTTGCAGGACTCTCTAAAAAAGGATAAAGTCATTCGTACCCCCTGTAAATCGATCAGGAAGAGCCACTTTAGGCTCCACACAAATTTGACCTCCACCAGATGCCAGAGCATTCTGACACCGTGTGACCGAACCACGTAGCTCCACAACCTCTAGGGATAGCCCCTGCATGCGGTCAACTAATGCTTCAATTGACGCCATCACAAAACCGCTGAGCAATGACAGTCAAAGTTAGGGCGGATTATAATGTCACGGCGGACGTGCACTCAGACTCACAGATAAACCACCAGCCAGGCTCTAGGCGAGAGGCAGGGGAAGGGTCGCCTCCTAGCTAATCCTTGACCTCTCTCCCTGCACTGCTCAGCCCACATGCAGACCTTAGTGGTAGGTATGATGTGTCCCTGTGCTTGGGCTGAAACACCCTAAATTCCCTGAGATAGGGAAGAGGGGAAATAGGAGCAGCCTGCTCGCACAGAACCAGGATGGGAGAGATGACACAAAACAACCAAGACAGCAAACAATGAAACTTGAAACCACACTTATCTCTCTGAGCTGGAACAGACAACCTTCCTTCCTAGCTTCCAAGACCACAGTGATTCCTATAATCTGCTCAGAGCACTGGGGTGGAGTGCTATTTAAACTAATGACCCCACCCAGTGCACCTGATGAGAGGCGGATCCAGCACGGCTCCAAAACAAATCACTAAACTCGTGCTGCTATTCTGGCCGACCTCCACACATAGTCAGGGCGGGGCATTGGTGTGGACAAAGTGCGCTGTCGCTTCTCAATCTGACTGCTCCCCACATCAGCCCTTACCACCATGTCGCGTATGTTTTTGTTGTGTTTGTAACATATTAAAGGAGGACTCTGAAACTCCTCCACAGAGAGGTATGCCCTGGATAAAATACTCCAATGTCGATTGAGAATAAATCTGCACTTGTTTACCCATGGGTGATATTTAGCGACAAATGGTATACGTGACTTTTTTTCCTCTTTTTGTCCCAAATAAATAACTTTATTCCTCTCTCTATTCAGCAGTGAGGTGGGATAACCACGGTTCTTAAATCTCTCTGACATCTCATTCAAACGATTTTCCTCAACCCCGGCACCAGAGACGATTCTACGAACCCTCTGGAACTGGGAATGGGGCAGTGCCTTTTTAACTGTGGGGGGATGATTGCTAGAGTAATGGAGGAGAGAATTCCTATCAGTACTTTTGATATACAAATCAGTCTCCACTGCTCCATCCTCACCTTTGATCACCATGGTATCCAAGAAATTTATCCCATGATTATCATAATGCAACGTAAATTGGAGTTCATGCCAAACTGAATTCAAATAGTCTGAAAAGTCCTGGAGGGTTCGAATGTCGCCCCGCCACACGGAGAACACGTCATAGACGAATCTTCGGCCAAAAAATACTGTGAAATTTAAATAAATCATTATTGTAGATATGTTTATCCTCAAACCATGACATGTAAGAATTTGCGTACGGCGGTGCGGCATTCGAACCCATCGCGGTCCCACAACACTGCTGATAGTACGTATCCTGGAATATCATTTTTTTTTCCATTCAGAATGATCTCAAGTAAACACAGGAAGAAATCTTTCTCACGCTCTGTATGAGAGGAAAAAGACAACAACCACTCTACAGCCCGTATTCCCTTAGAGTGGATAATGGAGGTGTACATGGAGCATACTGTCATGGTCTTACCCTCTTGCTGTTCTCCTTCGTTTGACATGTGCTGGCGGCCATCTTGGTTTCTGGGTTTCTTGTAGCCTCCCACCCTGCGGCTTCTCCTTCCCACTGGGAGGAGCTGGATGCCTAGCTCATATATATATAGGAGGTCTGTGGCTTCAGTTCCCTGCTTGGTCCTCCTGTGTTCACATGCTTCTAAGACTGCTGCTGCTTCTGGTTCCTGATCCTGGCTTCGTCTGACTACCCTGCTGGTTCCTGATCCAGGCTTCGTCTGACTACCCTTCCGGTTCCTGACCTCTGGCTTCGCAAGACCCTGCTTCGGTTTAGCCATCCGTTTGGACTTTGCTTACAGCTTGACTTTCAATAAAGCCTTCTATTTCCACTTATCTCTTGTTGTGTCTTATGTCTGGTTCATGGTTCCATGACATTAGGACCAAGCCATAAATTCTGACGGTACAGGGCCATCCTCGCTACCTACGCTGGTTGCCAGACTTGATCAGCAGGATCACCTGTTGGGTTGGTTCGCTGTGGCGTTGCAAACCCTGCTTGAACGCACGGCTCATTTTGCTTCCGTTGCCGATGGGTCGGTTGTCGCTCCTGGGCCCGCTCCTACTGCCGCTCCGGTTGTTGCGCCAGAGTCTACCCCGACACCTGTTGCTGCGCCTGCGGTGTCTCGGGGTATGACCGGTTCTGCCCCCCTTCCACAGCGCTTTGGGGGAGAGCCAACTCAGTGCCGAGGTTTCCTTAACCAGGTGGGCATTTATTTCGAGTTGCTGCCACATGCCTTTCCTACTGAGAGATCAAAGGTGGGCTTCTTGATCTCGCTGCTCTCGGACAAGGCCTTGGCCTGGGCCAGCCCTTTATGGGAGAACAACAATCCGGTGGTTGCCGAGTTTTCCGGTTTTGTTGCTTCTCTTCGGAAGGTATTCGATGTGCCGGCTCGTGCTGCCTCTGCTGCGAAGCTCCTTATGTCCATCAGACAGGGTTCACGATCCGTAGCTGAATACGCCATTGAGTTTCGTACCCTGGCAGCAGAGGTGGGCTGGAATAATGAGGCTCTGGTCGCTGCTTTCTCTCATGGTCTCTCGGATGCCTTGAAGGATGAGGTTGCAGCTAAGGACCTACCAGTGGAGCTCGAGTCTCTTATTTCTTTCCTGATTTTGATTGACACCAGACTCAGGAAGAGACCTTCCTTTAAGGAGAGCCTGCGGAGGTCTTCTAACAGATTGGCGCCTACGTTTGCTGTCCCACCCGTGCCTCCCTCTCCTCCCACGCCTCCTGGGGATGACTTGTCTGGGGGTGAACCCATGCAGCTGGGGTTTGCTCGCCTGTCCGAGGGGGAGAGGGTACTCCGGAGACGCGAGGGCCGATGCATGCACTGTGGTCTCGGTGGGCATTTTCGGTTGGCATGTCCGAACCGTCCGGGAAACGCTCGCACCTGAGATCCTGTCGGGGGCAGATCTTGGGTGGAGTCTCCTCGTCCCCGGTTTCCCGTGTTGACAAACCACTGATCACTGTTGTCCTCTCCTGGGTCGGGGGCTCGGTGACGACCCAGGCGTTGGTGGACTCTGGTGCTGGTGGTTTGTTCATTGATAGTGTGTTCGCTGCCGCCAATTCCATTCCTCTGCAGCCTCGAGGTTTCCCACTGGCTCTTGAGGCGATAGACGGCAGACCCCTTCTGCCGCCACACGTGACTCATGAGACCCTTCCAGTGGGGATAGCCATTGGTGCCGTTCACAGAGAGTCGGTCTGTCTCCAGGTTATTTAGTCTCCACACTACCCGGTGGTCTTGGGGTACCCCTGGCTCCAGAAGCATAATCCGACTTTCGATTGGAGATCGGCCGAGATCCTCTCGTGGTCACCGCAGTGTGGGGCTAGTTGCATCCATGGGCCTGTCAAGTTGCTGTGTACTTCCTCGGACTCTCTGTTGCCTCCTGAATACGAAGAGTACCGGGATGTATTCGATAAGGTGCGCGCGGTTGCCCTACCTCCGCACCGCCCATACGATTGTGCCATAGAGTTACAATCTGGTGCCGTTCCTCCTCGTGGCAAAGTCTATCCACTGTCGGTAGCGGAGAATGAGGCCATGGAGGAGTACGTGAGGGAGGCGCTTTCACGCGGACACACTCGCAAATCCTCGTCCCCGGCAGGGGCTGGATTTTTCTTTGTGAAAAAGAAGGGCGGTGAGTTGAGGCCTTGCATCGATTACAGGGGTCTCAATCGCATCACGATCAAGAACGCTTACCCGATACCCTTGATTTCCGAGCTGTTCGATCGCCTCAAAGGGGCCACGGTCTTTACCAAACTCGACCTGAGGGCGGCATATAACCTGGTAAGGATCAAGGTGGGCGATGAGTGGAAGACCGCGTTTAACACCAGGACCGGTCATTATGAATCCTTGGTTATGCCCTTTGGGTTGTGCAATGCGCCCGCAGTCTTCCAGGAATTCATCAACGATGTTTTCCGTGACCTGTTGCAGCAGTGTGTGGTGGTCTATTTGGATGACATCTTGGTATATTCTAAATCCATGGAGGCCCACATTATGGATGTCAGACGAGTGTTGCAACGGTTACGAGAGAACAGGCTGTTCGGTAAGCTTGAGAAATGCGAATTTCACCGATCCCAGGTAACCTTCTTAGGTTACATCATTTCCGCTGAGGGGTTCTCCATGGATCCTGAGAAGGTTTCGGCTGTCTTACAGTGGCCCCAGCCCAGTGGTCTTCGTGCCCTGCAGCGCTTTTTGGGATTCGCCAATTACTATCGGAAGTTCATCAGGGACTTTTCTATGCTAGCCAAGCCTCTCACGGATCTGACCAGGAAGGGCAGTAATTTCCAGGTCTGGCCGCTCGAGGCCATCTGAGCTTTTGAGGCTCTAAAGTCCGCCTTTGTGTCGGCTACGATTCTGTCGCATCCCAACCCTGGGTTGCCCTTTGTCCTCGAGGTGGACGCGTCTGAGACGGGAGTAGGCGCCCTTCTGTCTCAGCGTAGAACACCAGAGGGTCCTCTGCTTCCTTGTGGGTTTTACTCCCGGAAACTGTCTTCCGCGGAGTGCAACTATCAGATTGGTGACAGGGAGTTATTGGCCATCGTGCAGGCCCTTAAAGAATGGAGGCACTTGCTCGAGGGTTCGGTGGTTCCGGTTCTCATCCTGACGGACCACAAGAATCTGACCTACCTTTCTGAGGCCAAGAGATTGACACCACGTCAGGCCAGATGGGCTCTGTTCTTGTCACGTTTTAATTACGTGGTCTCCTACCTACCCGGTTCCAAGAACATCAGAGCGGATGCCTTATCACGGCAGTACTCCGAGCTTTCCGGGGAGGAGTCGATTCCGACTTCGGTCATACCTCCGAATCAGATCCTGGCCGCCATTCGCACCAGCCTGACCTCTCCCCTGGGTGAGCAGATTTTGGAGGCTCAATCTGGTGCTCCCTCTGGGAGACCCAACGGCAGATGTTTTGTGCCTGAGGAGTTGCGCACTCGGTTGTTGCGAACCTACCATAACTCCAAGGCCGCGGGGCATCCTAGAAAGAATCAGCTGTCCTGGGCTGTTTCACGTCTGTTCTGGTGGCCTTCTCTACGTTCCGACATCGCCGCATATGTAGCGGCATGCTCCGTTTGTGCCCAGAGTAAGTCCCCTCGGCACCTTCCGTTGGGCCTTTTGCAACCCATAGCCACCGGGGAGCGCCCATGGTCACACCTGGGGATGGATTTCATTGTGGACCTCCCTGCATCCCGAGGCCATACGGTCATTCTCATGATTGTGGATCGGTTTTCCAAAATGTGCCACTGTGTTCCTCTCAAGAAGTTACCCTCTGCACAAGAGTTGGCCACGATTTTCGCCAGGGAGGTCTTCCGGTTGCACGGTTTGCCCAAGGAGATTGTGTCGGATCGGGGGAGTCAGTTTGTGTCCAGGTTCTGGCGCGCCTTTTGCTCCCAGTTGGGGATTCATCTCTCTTTCTCCTCGGCCTACCACCCTCAGTCCAATGGGGCCGCAGAACGATCCAATCAGGCCTTGGAGCAATTCCTTCGTTGCTATGTCTCCGATCACCAAGACAATTGGGTTGACCTCCTGCCTTGGGCTGAGTTTGCCAGGAACACGGCGGTGAACTCTTCCTCTGGGACGTCTCCCTTCATGGCCAATTATGGGTTCCAACCTGCCGTGTTACCGGAGGTATTCTCTCCCCAGGAAATTCCGGCTGTGGAGGATCACCTTTCCGTCCTACGTGCTTCTTGGGTACAGATCCAGAGGTCCCTTGAGGTCTCTGCGCAGCGCCAGAGACTCCAGGCTGATCGCAGACGAGCGCCCGCTCCTTCCTACCAGGTCGGAGACCGTGTATGGTTGTCCACCCGCAACCTCAACCTTCGAGTGCCCACTCCCAAGCTGGCGCCTCGCTTTGTTGGTCCCTTCCGAGTGCTTCGCAGGGTAAACCCGGTAGCCTATGCCCTTGCGCTGCCTCCTGGCATGCGGATCTCCAACGTGTTTCATGTCTCCCTGTTGAAGCCATTGGTGTGTAATCGTTTCACTTCCTCGGTTCCTCGGCCTCGTCCGGTCCAAGTGGGCAATCGTGAGGAGTATGAGGTGAGCAATATCCTGGACTCACGCCTGGTCCGCGGTCGGTTGCAGTTTTTGGTCCATTGGCGTGGTTATGGTCCAGAGGAGCGTTCCTGGGTTCCCTCCGCAGATGTCCATGCTCCTGCCTTGCTCCGAGCCTTCCACGCACGCTTCCCTCAGAAACCGTTCCTTACTCCGCGGAGGAGGGGCCCTTGAGGGGGAGGTACTGTCATGGTCTTACCCTCTTGCTGTTCTCCTTCGTTTGACATGTGCTGGCGGCCATCTTGGTTTCTGGGTATCTTGTAGCCTCCCACCCTGCGGCTTCTCCGTCCCACTGGGAGGAGCTGGATGCCTAGCTCATATATATAGGAGGTCTGTGGCTTCAGTTCCCTGCTTGGTCCTCCTGTGTTCACATGCTTCTAAGACTGCTGCTGCTTCTGGTTCCTGATCCTGGCTTCGTCTGACTACCCCGCTGGTTCCTGATCCTGGCTTCGTCTGACTACCCTGCTGGTTCCTGATCCAGGCTTCGTCTGACTACCCTTCCAGTTCCTGACCTCTGGCTTCGCAAGACCCTGCTTCGGTTTAGCCATCCGTTTGGACTTTGCTTACAGCTTGACTTTCAATAAAGCCTTCTATTTCCACTTATCTCTTGTTGTACGTCTGGTTCATGGTTCCATGACACATACATCGAAAGTAACCAATAAGTCGTCATCCTGTAACGTCAAGTTCATGATCTCGCTTAAAAATTCATTTGTGTCCAGTAGAAAGGATGGCATTTTTTGGGTCAGAGGTGTCGGGACCGTTTAAAAAAAAAATCGCTGGGGGGGATAAGATGGAATCAGTCAGGGCCACAATTGGTCGACCAGGAGGTTGAGTGAGCGATTTGTGCACCTTGGGAAGTGTATAGAACACTGGCGTTACAGGATGATGGTTAATCAAATATTCCCACAATTTGGAATCAATGGTCTTATCGGATACAAATACATCCACCAGAGTACAGAGCTTACTCTTAATAGCAAATACCGGATCACCCTTTAATGGCTGATATACTTCAGTGTTAGCCAATTGTCCCAAAATCTCAGTTATATAATATTCCTTTATCAGCAGGTTTGAGAATTAGAGTACTGTCCTGCATCAAATCCTCTATGGCTTGTCTTTCAGTACGTGAGAGATTTTGAGTTAAATGAAACCCACTGTCTCACGTCCTGCAATGCTTGCGAAATATCGCGCTGGACCAAGGAAACAAATGTTTCCACAGGATGGTAACTTTTAGGTGGCTGAAAGCTACTTTTTAATCTTAAGCCGAAGTCTTTCAAGGTGAGACAAGTATCATCCATGCTGACCCTCTGATAACTCGTCTTATCAGGGCTGGCAAATTGTGCTTTAAGTCGAATATTCCCGAAAAAAGCGCTGACAGTCCATATCAAGTTCAAAGCTGTCCAATGGGCTAGTCAGACAAAAGGATAGGCCCCTCTCAAGTACTTGAAGTTGCAATAGACTAAAATTTTTAGAAGAAATGTTAAACACTAAAGTGTCACTTGTACCTGAGAGCGCGTGGTCCTCGGTGCATCGATGCCGCCGATAATGACGTCCTGCTCCTCTGGTGTTCTTCTTGGTTGGGGTCTTTGTCTCATTCTTCCTAAAAAAGTCGAGCGGGGTGCTCCAACCGTAGATTCGCTGCCAGATCCAGATGACATAGAACCTGCCCAGCGCTGCGGCCGAGTAGACAGTGGTGTTGCAGTACCTGACAAATCCTGCCATTTATAAATTCGCTTGTTCTGATAATCCTCGGAGTCTCTGATAAACTTTTGGCGTTTGGTGCCTTCAATATCTCTCCTGAGATCAGTGCAGATTTTGTCAACTTTGGACTTCAAACTGGTTAGTTCATCCGCAGGTAGCCCGTCCTTTAGTTGTGTCTCAATGGACGCTATCTTCTGTTAACTGGCAGTTATGGCCTCCGTTAGATATTCAATGGTTAATACCATCAGGTCCATAGAGCATTTGTTGAGAATATTAGAAAAGTGGGTGCAATAGTCAATATTATTGCAATAAAATGTGGGTCGCAAATGGACCCGTAATCCATGCGGGATACGTTGTAAATGGCAATATTCATCCAGAGTGGAAACATGTAGTTCCCAGGAAGTTAATCTCCTCAGCTCCTTTTCCAATTCTCTCCCTCGATATTCAGTAGGAGGTAGTTTGAGAAAGTCCACATTAGCAGTCACATTGGACACGATCTCCCGTGCCCGTTCATCCGTGTAGGTAAAGGAATTCATGGAGAAATCCACAGGTGCTCACGCTGAAGGAGACGTATGAAATCAGGCGGTTATCAGCCGGCACTCTGTTCAAAAAGCGTGGTGCACGCGTCCGAGATAGCAATCTCTCACATACGTTGTAGGAAAAGACCGGCACTCACTCAATCTTCTACAAACTTGATGTTTTTATTGGTCACATCATATAATATAGAGTTCTGTGATGCGTTTCGGCTCACAGCATGAGCCTTTCTCAAACAAGTGATAGCATACAAACAACATAGCATACAGGATTTAAATAGACCGCCAAAGCGGAAGTGACATCAGGTAACCTTGGTGATGAACTAAACAAAAAAGCAAAAAAACGGAGAAACGTGACGAAACAACCCAACTGCAGCAGCATCAACAAATACAAAAGTAACATTGCATGATAGGGAATTCTCCAAGAGTAAGGACGATTTCAGGATCAGATGATGCGGTTGGGGGTTCATCACGTTTTCTGAAATAAAGAAAAGAAAAAGCAAATAAATAAAACGACAATCATATAAATATATTAAAAAAAAAAAATTTGGCTTGGAGATTACAGGAAACTGTTGAGATCATACTCCCGGTTCAATCCCCTGGGTTCAAGTGTCTGCAATTTGTGAATCCAAAAGGCTTCACGATTTTTTTACATTTTAATCCTGTCACCCCCTCTGCGAGGTTGTGTTACATGTTAGATAATCTGAAAACACAACTGTGAGACATTTTGGATTAGGGAGGATAGTGAGAGGATCCAGGGCGCATAGTGGGAGGGACTAGGAACGGGCATGGGAGCTTAATTTCAATTCTTGCTATGGGGCCCAATGATTTCTATGTATGCCCCTGCGTATGACTTTCTACCTCTGCAAGGTTTTGGAGGGGAAAAAAAAAACACAGACATACTGACCTTCTGATTGTCTGGTTTAGCTCCATTGTTTGTCTGAAGACTTGTTCATGTATGGAAAAACTGCTTAGTCATTCCCATATACTCGCATAGAAACACCATACAAGTCTATGGCAGATTTAGATTGTAATATTGTTTCTGTTTAGGCTGTGATTTTCCACCCCACCAATCTCACTAGAAGGTTCTAGTTAATCTAGAAACTGTATATAAGGAGAGCAGTCCCCTAGTTGTCTGCAGATGGGGGCCAGTGCTTAGTAGGAGAGGATCTGTCAGTTTGAAGATAGAGACCAGTGGTTAGTAGAAGAGACTCTGCAAGATTTCATGAGTGACCATTAGATGATACTGAGATGGGCATGCTAAGCCACAGACCCTGGGCCACCAGCCTTTGGTTAGGGTACCAGCCTTCTGAGAGACATCTGGACAGTTAGATCAGGCCTTTCCTCAGCATGAAGCCTTCTTCTGCCCAGGAAGAGACTAGAGAAGCAAGCTCAGTACCTGTATTTTGTTCTTGAGTTCCTCCAGTAAAGAAGCACACTGGTTTACTGCAGACCTTGACTCTCTGGACTTATTTCCCATTGGGGTGCACCCCACCTTACCATCGCTTCCAGAGAGCAGCAACACATGGTGACACCTCAACGGTGTCCAGGGGACCCAGCTTAGCATTGGGACCACCCCAAACCTGGCCACTGCCATAGTCGTGTCAGACTAGAGTGAATAGGGGCCACTAGAGGCATAATTCTGAGGGCCCACCTGCAGGTGTGAGATTCGAATTTTTAAGATCAGTTTGCCTACTTGGTGTCTGGGATGCACTGGCGTAGATATAGTGGTTGCAGGGGTCGCAACTGCCAGTGATGCACCACTGATTATATATTGCTGTCCTCAGGATGGCAATACAATTAATTACATGCCTCCATCATGCCTCCTAATGGCACCAGTGTGCCCTCTGCTGGTGGGAGTGTAAATGCAAGAGCAGGTTCGACAGATCTCCTGTTGATTTCAGGGGAGGCTGCCCGGCGCAGGCAAAGAGAAGAGGATGAAGCTGTTTCCCCCTGAAACAGTAGGGGGGTCAGGCAGGAGCAATTGAGCGGGCGGCAGGACGCTGGCCCCCCCTCCTTCAGATCCAGTGCCAGGAGAGATCCGGATGCTAGAAATGAGCAGCAGGATGCTGGCCCCGCCTCTTCATCGAGCAGCATCAACTCACCTTCCTCTGGGCCCACCGGATTGGCATCACTCGTTGGCACCGGCTCGCACCTCACGGGTGATGGATCCGTGGACGGACTGATCACGGGATCTGTGTCTGGAAGGGATGCTGGATTTGTGGCTGGTCAGATCATAGCACCCAGGCAGCCTGGTGAGTTAACATGGGGACCCATTTTTTCTATGCTTAGTGCCCTTGGGGGGGTGGGTTGGGGGACCATCCGGGGATTTAGGGCGGGGGCTTGTTAATGTTTTGGGGGTTTGGCGTCACTTGTGGCGAGGGGTGGACCGTGGGGGGGGGTCGGCGCTTCCTGCCTGGGGGGTTAACGGGGTCTAATCAGTTGCAAGATAGGGGGGCTGGGGTAGCATGTACACATGTTGGGGATGGTACAGTAGGGAATGCATCGTCGTCTGCAGGACCGAGTTCGGTGTCAGTGCAGACGCAGGTGAGGGGTTTGGGTCAGGAGGAGCCACCTAGAATGGATGATGCAGCATAGGGGGAGGTTTATGTCTGTTTTTAAGGCCCCTTAGGAGCTCACTTAAAACAGGACATAAGGGAACGAAATTTGGAAGGGGGAGTATGTGGAAATTCTTTCACTGCTTCCCCTAGAGTGTTTCAATTTGGATAGGGATAAAAAAAGACGACGGAAAAAGAAAGGAGGAGGAAAAGCGCCGGTATCAATTGATTCCGCACACGCTTCTTAATTGGCTGCAAGCTTTTGCCATTCTAGCTAGCGTTCTAGAGGAAAAAGCTGCCGAAAGTTGTTCTGCTCTCTTTTGCTATCAGGATGCGATTGGCGAGGCATACCGGGTTTACAGCGGTCAAGCATGGCTCCGCTATGACAAACAATTTCGTCAGCGGAAGGCCGTGCGCCCCAATATTCATTGGGACCATAAGGACATTGCATTATGGCTAAAAGTCACAGCGCTGGGGAGAACGGTTCAGTCCTTTCAGGATAAACAGTAGGATCTAGTCATTCCTGGAAACGGTGTTCACTCGTTTTGGAGTCCCGCTGGCACCGGAAAAAACTGTGGGCCCCACAACCGAGTTATGTTTTTTGGGTATCATTATTGATACACAAAGGATGGAATGTTGGTTGCCGCCAGATACATTGGTAGATTTGAAAATTACGGTGCAGCGGGTGCAACGTTCGAGCATAGAAACAGCTTTGGGAGTGTGGAGGGACGCCCTGCATAAGGGTTCAAGCCTGCACGTTCTTGGCGGCGTGAGGTCCTCAGAGTTGGTGGAATATCAGGTTCTGGAGGATGGGAGGGCTCCATGGTTGGGGCTGGACTCCCATGGTTGTATTTTCGGAGAAGGTTTTTAGGTCCATCAGTGGTGCCTCAGAGCTGGCGATCATCGGCGCGGAGGAGGATTTAAATAAAACAGTTGGGGCCCCGAGGAATTCCCTCATCGTTATTATATGTTATACATATGTTGGTGGTGTCATATGCCGTTGCATATGGGTTTTTGGTTACAAAATGTTTTATTGGGAAATTTGTATATATTTTAATAAAACGGCTGCTGTGGCCGATTCAATCCAACCTGGTGTGTGTGTCATTATTTGGGACAAGGCGATGAGTTGGGGCTGGGGGGTCAGTGTAGCGAGCATGATGGCAGCTAGGAAGCTGTCTTACATTTAGAAGCGTCGGTGGATCCGCTGAAGTTATGTAGGTGTTGGTGCCTCTACATGACTGTGGCATATCTATTGCCAGTGCAGGGCTTTATTAATACCGATGTCTAAAATGCTGATCTTAATAAATGTGCCTCTATATGCTTAAAAAAAAGCTACTAAGTAGTATTACTGTTCTTCACAGGCATAATATTAACCGCTTAAGGACACAGCCAATTTAGATTTTTGAGTTTTTGTTTTCTACTCCCTGCTTTCCTGGAGACATAACTTATTTCCATATGTGAGCTTGCTTTGCAGAAAAGTTGTAGTTTTTAATAGCACCATTTAATATTGCATGAAATGAGGTGGAATAGGGAGGGGGGGGGGGAACAAACGTAATTCAGTCATAATTTTATAGGTTTTGTTTTTAAGGCTTTCCCTAATTACCTGATCTCTCCATTTTAAAAATAAACAATAAAAAAAGGGGGAATTCAACTACCCAGATATAGACTGTAAAACTGAAACCTGTAGATCTCATAAAGGAAACAGGTTCTTGGCAATAACCAAAGACCACTACCTTTCCCAACTGGTCCAGGACCCAACTAGAGCCATGCTGGTAAAACTGACATGTTATCTTCATTTTCTGTCAGTGAGATTAGTGAGATTTATCATGCTGAAATATGTCTATATTAGGTGTATTCCAGGCGCAGATAGCAGCACAACGGGTAGCTGTGCCGCTAATAGCGATCTGAGATTTCGCCCCGCTCGTGCTAGGTCTAAAATTGTGGACGAGGCGTGGGTGGGGAAGGAGAAGGACCAGTAGACCCGTCTCATTTACCATTTTCTACGCCTGTTTTAGGCATAGAACAAGGTCTAAATGTAAGACAGCCAGGAAGCTGTCTTATATTTAGAACTGGCGCTTGATACGCCAAAGTTATGGGGAGGCCAACGCCTCTTCATAACTTCAGCGGATCCACCGACAGCTTAGGGCTTTATTAAGGGTACTTTCACACTAGCGTTATTCTTTTCCGGCATTGAGTTCCGTCCTAGGGGCTCAATACTGGAAAAAAACTAATCAGTTTTATCCTAATGCATTCTGAATGGGGAGCAATCCGTTCAGTATGCATCAGGATGTCTTCAGTTCAGTCATTTTACCTTTTCAGGATGGAGAATATACTGCAGCATGCTGCGGTATTTTCTCTGTCTAAAAATTCCGGAACACTTGCCAGAATGCCGGCATTATTTTCCATTGAAATGCATTAATGCCGGATCTGGCCCCAAGTGTTCCAGCAAAACTGGAGCCGTTTTTTAGGTCTACGCATGCTCAAACCTTTAAAAATGTGAAAAAGATAAATACCGGATCCGTTTTTCTGGATGACACCGAAGAGACGGATCCGGCATTTTATTGCATTTGTCAGACGCATCCGCGTCCAGATCCCTCTGACAAATGCCATCCGTTTGCATACGTATTGCCAGAATCCTCTAACTCAAGTGTGAAAGTACCCTAAGACCGGCGTTTTAGATAAATGTGCCCCACAGTTTAATAGTCTGGAAAAAAACATCTGTCCATCCAGTTCAGCCTCTTATCCTGCAAGTTGATCCAGACGAATAAAAAAAAAAAAACAACCTGTGCAGTAGAAACCAATTTTATTTACTTTAGGGAAAAAAATAATCCTTCCCGACTCCAATCAGGCAATCAGAATAACTCCCTGGATCAACAACCCATCTTTATTAACTATAATTTGTAATATTATTACGCTCCAGAAATACATCCAGGCCCCTCTTGAATTTTTTTTGTGAACTCACCATCACCACCTCCTCAGGCAGAGAGTTCCATAATCTCACTGCTCTTACCGTAAAGAATCCTCTTCTATGTTTTTTTTTCTTTCCTCTAGAGACAGAGGATGTCCCCTGGTCACAGTCATGGTCCTAGGAATAACTAGATGATGGGAGAGATCTCTGTACTCACACTTGATATATTTATACTTAGTTATTAGATCTCCCTCTGTAGTCTTTTTTTCTAAAGCGAATAACAATAATTTTGATAATCTTTCAGGGTACTGTAGTACACCTATTCCAGTTATTACTTTAGTTGCCCTCTTCTGTTCACAGAAGCCCATAACTGTACACAGTACTCCATCTGTGGTCCGTGATTTGTAAGGTAGCAGGACTATGTTCTTATCACGGACATTTATGCCCCTTTTGCAACCCATTATCTTATTGGCCTTGGCAGAAGCTGCCTGACACTGGTTTCTACAGTTTAGTTTGCTGTTCACAAAAATTCCTATGTCCTTTTCCATGTCAGTGTTACCCAGTGTTTTACCATTTAGTATGTACGGGTGACTTGCATTATTCCTTCCCATGTGCATAACCTTACATTTGTCAGTGTTAAATCTCATCTGCCACTTCTCTGCGCAAGTGTCCAATATATCCAGATCCCTCTGTAGCAGTATACTGTCCTGTCACTGCCACTTCCGCATTAATTACTTTATACAGTTTAGTGTCAAATGCAAAAATGTATGTTTTGCTGTGCAAGCCTTCTACAAGTTCATTAATATATTGAAGAGAATAGGGCTCAATACTGACCTCTGTGGTACCCCACTAGTGACAGTGACCCAATCTGAGTGTGTATCATTAATAACCACCCTCTGTTTTCTATCACTGAGCCAGTTACTTACCCACATACAGACATTTTCCCCCACTCCAAACATTCTCATTTTATATACTAACCTATCATGTGGTACAGTATCAAATGCTTTGGAGAAGTCCAGATATACGACATCCATTGACTCACCACAGTCAAGTCTAGAACTTACCACCTCATAGAAACTGATTCAATTAGTTTGACATGATCAATCCCTCATGAAGCCATGCTGATATAGCGTTATTTGCTTATTTTAATTGAGGTACTCCAAGATAGCATCTCTTAGAAAACCTTCAAACCATTCACCCACCCCGGAAACGTACCAGCCAATAGTTTCTGGGCTTAGTTTTTGACCCCTTTTTGAATATTGGCACCATATTTGCTAAGTGCCAATCCTGTGGACCACTCCCAGTCAGTATAGAGTCCTTCAATATTAGAAATAAGGGTCTGGCTATGAGATTACTTAATTCTCTTAGGATACGGGGGTGTATGCCATCTGGTCCTAACGATTTGTCTAATTAATCCTTTTAAGATGCTTTGCTTTCTCCTCATCGCTATCTGCAACTCCCCCTCATCACTCTGTAAACAACCGACACCTTCAGATTTATAATTTTTACCATTTATATAATTAAATAACATTTTAGGGTTTGTTTTACTCTTTGGCAATGAATCTCTCTGTCTGTAGTTTGTCTGCTTTTAGTTGTCTTTTACATATTCTATTTTTTCTAATAGTTTTTCAGTGCTTCCTCGCTACCCTCCTGTTTTAGTGATTTAAATGCTTTCCTTTTGTCATTTATTGCTTCCTTTCCATTTCTATTTATCCACGTTGGTTTTTCTTGTTCCTTACCCTTTTATTCCCATATGGTATGTACCTCTTACAATTAGAGCTTAGGATGCTTTTAAAAATATCCAATTTTGTGGCTGCACTTTTATTTTTGAGGACATTGTCACAGTTAGTGAGGCCAATTTACTCTTAGCTGGTTAAATTTAGCTTTTTTGAAGTTTGGTATATTTGTGCCTCCCTGAAGTAACACTCTTTTGAATGGCAATTGGAAGGTTATTACTTTATGGTCACTATTTCCCAGGTGTCCCCCGACCTGCACATCTGTTGTTCTGTCAGATCTATTGGTTAGCACTAAGTCCAGCATGGCTCTAGTTGGGTCCTGAACCAGTTGGGAAAGGTAGTGGTTTTTGGTTATTGCCAAGAACCT
Source organism: Bufo gargarizans (assembly GCF_014858855.1). Classification (NCBI taxonomy): domain Eukaryota; kingdom Metazoa; phylum Chordata; class Amphibia; order Anura; family Bufonidae; genus Bufo; species Bufo gargarizans. The sequence continues at coordinate 96,149,679 of NC_058085.1, forward strand.
GTTTCCTTTATGAGATCTACAGGTTTCAGTTTTACAGTCTATATCTGGGTAGTTGAATTCCCCCTTTTTTATTGTTTATTTTTAAAATGGAGAGATTGGGTAATTCGATTTTTTTTTTATCCTTATTTTAAACTTTTTTTCCCCACTTTTGTACATATACACTAGGGATCATCCGATCACTTCTCCCATAGACTACAACTACAAAAAAACTGCATAAATTAACCAGCTCTGCAGATTTAAAATCTGCAGCATGTCAACTTATGCTGCAGATCTCACCCTTTGCAATGGAGAAGGTGATCTCAATTGACTTTTTAGCTGCAAAAACTGCATGTACTACTCGCAGTTTTGTAGCAGATTTTGCTGCATTGTTTTTGATGTGGAAATTGGCTGGGCTTGATAGGACGTTCACTATGACAGGCCTCAGAGTCTTTAAGGGGCCCAAAGCTGCCATAGCAACCGACCGGCTCCAACAACCTCGGCGAGGGGGAGCAGTTCGGTCCCTGGGAAAGCAGTGCTCCAGGGAAGAGACAGATCAGATGCTGTAATCGCATATAGCGCAGATCGCAGACTGTGTCTCTTGGTGTCTGCCAGGGGTGGACTGGAAACTTAAATTGGGCCTGGGGAAAAAAAAAATATAATAATAGCATTGTATAATACTGTTGAGGGGGCTCTGACAATAAAATCTTTTAGTCATCCTCCCGGTTGGCCCGTTCTGGGTTCAGGCCCGATAGCAGCTGCTTCCCCTGCTTCTATTATAGCTATGCCCTTGGTACCAGTGTAGTCTAAACAGTCCTTACTAGATACAACAAGGACTAGGTTAAGCTTGGAATAGTATGCTAGGGTACATGTAGAACAAGAATCTGATATGGATTCATACTAGGCAAGCTTCACTTGGTGGTTCTAATGGACTATTTTAAGTTATAATCCATATCTGCGAAAGAAGCTGGATCACTGTGTGCTTGCAGGGGTGCACCTAGCCTTTCTGCTGTCTGAGGCAAAAACTGAAATGGCGCCCCCCCCTCCCCAATGCCCATGGCCCTTCTACTGCCCCTCTCTTGCCCCTACCTGGTGCTGCCTGAGACGATCGCTTCATCTGGCCTCATTGGTGGTGCACCCCTGTCTGCTTGTTTCAGCACATAATGTAATCTCACAGGCGTTCTCTGGAGCCAACACCACTAACTTTCCTACTACTGTACGTGAACTTTTCTGGGTTCAGGCCTGGTATCTATGTACAGACTATTCTGCTGTACAATATCTTTTCTGATAATTTGATATGTGTATGACTGTCCCGGTATAGACCCCTGATGACCCAATAGCATTGGGGAAACACATTGGGACCTTTTGGGGACCCCATGATATATAGGGGTAATCATAGCCCCATGACATATAAGGGTGTCTAAAGGATCCCCATGGGGGACATTTTCTGACTTTTTGTGGTCATTTTATGTAACATTGCACATTATGTTCACATTGAGTGCACAATATGTGTTGTCACTAATAAACTACCTTGCAATGGCAGTAATGTAACTTCGCATAATTCTGCTTAATGTTCAGATATCTAATTTATATCTATGTTTGCCTACTTAACCACTATTACCTATGGTATATGCATGATAGGTCCATCTATCTCTATCAACTCAAATATTGGTCTTTCTGTGACTGGACACTTCCACTTTTTCACAAGTTTAAAGCCCAGCACACCATGCCAGGCATGTACAACACATGGTCATTAGTAGGTTAAATAGGACACCAGAATTAGATGGGTGAACCCTTTTAATGTTAGCTTTATTCATGATAAAAAAAACAAGTTGCTGTTAAAATCAGTTTTTAAGCAATTTCCATAAAAATAGATCAGACCACGTTCTCACGATTGTTGTCCATGGTCAGCATATGCATGGAATACATACCCATAACATAATGTGAGCAGAGCTTTAGATGAGTAATCTCATGAGCACCACCCTTAGTCATATGACCTGCTAGGGCATACGGATATCAATGACAGGGTCTCCAACTTTAGATACCCCTCTATGAGCTAGAAGGGAGAGCTGCTCTGTGTGATTGGCTCCAGCTCTAACCGACTAGAGCTGTCCTTGTCTTACAAGGGTGGACATTCATGTGCATTGCACCATGTAATACCGCACTTCCCATCTGGGAGGCGGGGTGCTGGCTGGCAGCAGATTCCCCAGGTACGGTATAACGAGGTAATTGCCACGTTTTGAATGCGGTTGCCTTTAATGAGATTTCTTTAACACAACCAATTTTGAGTAGGAAACAATACAATGGATCCATGTCTAATGTGAATATTCTAACGTTAAATAGGCAGATCCAGGCAAAACAAATATTTTCTGTTTAAATCCTTACCCCCATCTTTCCATCCTAGATAAGATCTTTCAGGAGATTCTACAATCCACTGGTGATGCCATGAAGCCTGCCAGAGATATACTGAAAAGATTAGAGCGCAGAGATCTGTATGCGTTTGTGGGACAGACAAAACCTGATGACAAACTTGTTATCACCGAGGTGAGTAGGAATGAGATTTTATTTTCTGTAGTTTCATTATATGCTAGCGTAAATAAGTAAGGGGGTAAGGAGTGAATAATGTGCTGTACATGAATTTGTGTATGAATAATATAATGTGCTGTATATTAATAATATTCAATGAAGATATAGTTATACTCCGTCCGAAGGAAATAGTCCTCGACAAGTCAAATCAACAATCCAGGATATTTGCTCGCTATGATGATCCACAGCACAAGGAGATAAAGGAGTTGTTGCATCTCATACATTGGCGGTATATCACTAGATTATGTCACCAATGTCAGATAGGCGTCCGTCCCAGCTCTGGGACCTGCTCGTGTCTCCAGAACGGTGCTCTGCTATTTTCAGAACTCTCATAGTGGTGAATGTTTGCACAGTGCACTCCCAAACAACTCCTATCATATCCAAACAATGACCCACATTTACTGAGTGCCCTTATAAATTGCACCAAAATTTGATGAAAATACCCACTGTACCTAGCTTGCTAGCTTGCCAAGGTGTTTGTGTGTGGGGGGGGGGGGGGGAGGGAGGGGCGGCGGTGACTTCATGGGGAAGTGTTGTTTAATATAAGTCATTTTCCACCAAAATTGCACCAACATTTTGGAAGATAAATTCTGTAGTAAAGTAAGCCAACCAACAGTTGGTATAAAGTCATGTCCGTATAAAACCCAGCACTGCCACATTCCAGTGCTGGGTTTTTCTGCATAGGAATAGAATAATGGAATCTTTGGATCTAGCATATGCTGAACACTGCTGGCTAACAAAAGATCCCATTCACTATAATGGGGTCCGTCAGGTTTCTGGCATAAATACTGGCATTCTAACAAATAAAATGCTGCTGCATACAGAGGTATTTCATTCTTTTTTGCCAGAATCTGTGATGGAGGATCCTGCCAGAACATCCACCACAGATGTGAACTTAGCCTTAGCTTCCTTTTGAATATTAGATGTATTGGAGCAATTATATAAATTGGATGCGAAAGTGGACATAACCTTTACTGGTAATCTGTTGTGTATTACAGGAGGACTGTCTCAAACAACTGGCAATGTGTGAGCACGGGGTGGCCAGGGGGCTTACGTCAGAAGATTTCAGAGTGCTTGTAAGTCCTCACTTTTACAGTGTGATAAATGGAGAAGTCTGAAGAGCCCTTTACACCGCCATAACTTTGTCTTTTGCATCTAGTGTATACCTGGGTAATGATGTTGTAATTTGGAGGTAAAATGCTATGATTATGCATGCAGTACTTTTTCTTTTTTCCTTTCTAAAAAAAAAATACATTTTTGAAACAAAAAAAATCATGTTTTAGTGTCTCCATAGTCCGAGAGCCATAGTTTTTTTTTTTGGGGGGGGCGATTGTCCTATGTTGGGGGGCATTTTTGTAATTATGTTGTATTATCTAATTCCCACCCTTTTTGACAAAATTCCTTCCCTCCTACCCCATTGTTGTATGAAGGTAACCATTAGATACGGCCACCGCTTCTCTCCCTAATATATATATATATAGAGAGAGATCAAAGAAAAATGGCGGCACTGGCAAATAGTGAAAAAATCGGGTGCACGCTCCAAGGTAATAGACTTCTTACCCCAATGAATAATCCAGAAAATGAACGGCACTCCAGTAGATTAAGAACAAATGACTCCTTTAATCACCCATGCGGTGCAACGTTTCGGCTCAGTACTAGAGCCTTTTCCTGCTTGAAAAAGGCTCTAGTACTGAGCCGAAACGTTGCACCGCACGGGTGATTAAAGGAGTCATTTGTTCTTTGTGGTCATGGCTACGGCCAAGAGGCATCCGAAGAACCCTAGGGAGAAAACAACAGGAACAACCTAACCCAGCTAGGCGTGTCTTAGCTGACCTGACTAAATGGCTTGTTGTGTGCCCTAAGCCATGATCGTGGGTAGGCCTATAAGTGGGCAAAAACCAAGCCAAGTAGGGTAGAAAAGGAATTTGAATGGCATGTACAAACTAATCCCCAAGCCAACTGCAAGGCATCCGGGATCTAGAGCGAAAATTCGGGGTATGTGAGGCAAGACCAGTAGGAAACCTACAACCCATCTTGTGGATGACAAGGCCAGAGACATGATGCTCAATATTGCGGATACTGCACCAAAGCGGAATGGAGGACCGAGAATACGTTGTGAAATGGATCATAAAACCAACTGAAACTTGTAAAGTTTGGTTCTAGTGCGAGTACTGGCAATGCCCTAGCGTCAGGAGATCGTGGGACCAAAACCTAACTGCCTAGACTATGCAGGAATGAGGGCCAAAAAGAACCATGTAGATAGGAAGAGAATCCTTGAATAGTTACCCAAACAGCTATCCGCGCTTTGTTCTACTGTACGCCCCTGAGAATTGTTTTTACGCTTGAGACGTGAAGACCGACCTACTATCTGAATCTTCTACTGTGAGAAAATGCTGGACCTTGTCCAAAATCCGATTCAACGTGGTTGTAGGGAGTCGGAGGTTAGTGCGGCAAGAAGCTATGAAGCCATAATATACAAGATTCTGTCTATGCCCTCCCATGAGTGAGGGAATGCAATGCAATGAAGCTACTGGCGAAAATGAATTCCTGGTCGTGGTAAAAAGGCAAAGACTTTGCGTGGGGACCTGGTTGACAAGATATGATCGACTACAATCAGAGACTAAAATGCTAGAGCGAATTGCCCTACTTGTTCTTCCTCTGGCAGGACCTGAACGAAAGCATGAACAATTAAAGAAAGACGAAATATCTGCGTAAGACATGACAATAATGCTGTAGGGCGAACCGGACCAGTTTGCGGTAAAAACATAAAATGAGCGATCAACATGGATTATTAGGAAATTAGGGAAGCAGGTATGTATGCGATACATAGGGGCCAAATCAGCCTAGAAGCCATGGGGCCGAAGCAGTCGTGGGGCCCCCGAAGCCATGGGGCCGAAGCAGTCGTGGGGCCCCCGAAGCCATGGATCAACATGGAGCGATCAACATGGATTATTAGGGAAGCAGGTATGTATGCGATACATAGGGGCCAGCCTAGATGCACAGATGGACAACCAACCAGGCAATCGGCCTGGGCGATCCAGGTGACATACAACATTTAACGTGGCCTGGGCGATCCAGGTGACATACAACATTTAACTCGGCCTGGGCGATCCAGGTGACATACAACATTTAACTCGGCCTGGGCGATCCAGGTGACATACAACATTTAACTCGGCCTGGGCGATCCAGGTGACACATAACATGTAACTCGGCCTGGGCGATCCAGGTAACACATAACATGTAACTCGGCCTGGGCGATCCAGGTAACAAGACAAATGACATAGCCGGTATCTGCAGTGGCTGAACCTGGACGATCCAGGTGACATACAACACTTAACGTGGCCTGGGCGATCCAGGTAACAAGACAAAAACATATAGTATCAGCCGTGGCTGACCCTGGACGGACAAGGTAACATGCGGCCTGTGCACCTGAGAACACACGCCTGTGAGTGAGGCTGTGGCTCGTATATGAAGAGCCTCCGCCTCTCCCACAAATGCAGGCTGACTAATCAGCCTTACCAACTTGTTGCAAGTATACAGTACGACAGTTCATTTACAGTATTGGTATTAGTTCACACCCAGATAGTTCAAAAAGCAAAACAGTCACCTTTTATCCTAGGTGTTAATCCACGCCCGATCGGCATAGCTCAGGACAGAGCAGTCCTCCTGGACTCAGGCCTCCAGCCTGGCACAAGGCTCAGATTCCGGTACAGAGATTGCCAGAGCTCCAATGTCAGAGAGAGATAATCCTCACACCTAACACTGCTGGCTGTTTTTTATAGCCCTGCCAAAACCTGGCCGGGAAAGTGGGGAGTCATTTGTTCTTAATCTACTGGAGTGCCGTTCATTTTCTGTATTGTATATATAGAGAGATATAGCAGAGCTGAGTGTGCTGGGGCAGCTTTTATATATAGAGATATAGCAGAGCTGAGTGTGCAGGGGACGCTGTTATGTGTATAGATGTAGCAGAGCTGAGTGTGCTAGGGCAGCTATCATATATAGAGATATAGCAGGCTGATTGTGCTGGGGCAGCTGTCATATAGAGAGATAGCAGAGCTGGGTGTGTTGGGGCAGCTGTCATATAGAGATATAGCAGTGCTGGGTGTGTTGGGGCAGCTGTCATGTGTATAGCTGTACACTGGCTAGAACAGCTAACAGAGTCTACAGTAGAAGTCTCATATTTATTCAGTCAGTAGCTATACAGCTCTAATAGCTGTGTGATACAGAAGGTCGTGGGTTCGAGTCCCAGTAGACACTCATCTCCCTCTCCTGCTGCAGCACGGGCAAGGCATCTGTATCACTGTCCTGAGGACAGTGATACAGATGACTATGCCCGGGATTCGTCAGATTCGAATTTTGAAAATGAGGTCGGGATTCGAGTCCACGAATCCTTGGAATCCAGCAAGATTCGAGGGATTCGACGGATTTGTTGTCCTATCTCTAATAAATATTTTTTATAAGAGATAAAATGTGAATAAAATATGGAAATTAGTCAGGAAATCCACTAGGCGGACATAAAAAAAAGTCTTTCTTTTTTATCTTTTTTTCAATTCTTTTTATTGAGCATAAAAAATACACAAGTTATATAAAGTACACACAAAGGTATGTACCGTACAAAAATCACAAACACAATCCGTACATGTCATGTTGGTCAGTCACGTTACCTAAGACACATTTCTATATATATTATTATGATTGCGTACAATACATTCAATGTATGACATGAGTTCACAATCGTCTCGACACTTCAGCCAAAGAATTAGAAAGATCCTGCCTAGTGTACATTGACTGCGGTGAGGAACACCACCTCTCCCACACTTTAGCAGACTTCGAGGCACATCCCCTATTTTTGTATACGATATTCTCATATGGGATGATGATATTCACTAAGTTTTTCCATTGATTCAATGTGGGCCCTCTCTCCCCCATCCACCGAATTGCTATTGCTTTCTCTCATAATGATCCCATAACTCATCATCTAAAATGCCAAAGATGCATAATTTGGGATCCATAGGTACTGGGCGCCCCAAAAGAGTAGTTAAAAAATCAGTAACTTTCGTCCAGAACCTCTGAATGTGTGAGCACAACCACATCAGATGCCAAAAGTCAGCACCTTCTATGGAGCACGTATGACAGCATGAATGTGTGAGTACACCCATTTTATATAAATGCAAAGGAGATAAGTACCCCTGGTGTATTATACATAGCTGTATAAACTTATTGTTAATGGCCGGGGATACTAATACAGGAGATTCTAATAAATCTTCAATATCCTCATCAGCAAGGTCTGGTATCAATGTTTGCCATTTTGATATAACCTTCAATGGAGCTAGCTTACACTTAGCATTCAGGTGATGGGTGTATAACCCTGAGATAAATCCTTTGGAACCCTGAGATCGGATCACCCCAATCATAGGGAATTTGGCTATCTGAATCTGAGACGCACCAAAATGTGTCTGCAAAGCATGACGTATCTGTAGGAACTTATGAAATGAATTCCTGGGTAAATCATATTTACTACACAATGTGTCATAAGTACAAAAACTATTACCGTCGTACACATCTCCTAACAGATGCACATTATGCAATTTCCAGAATTTAATTCCGGGAAGTGATAGTAAAGATGGGAACATGAGGTTATCCCACAGAGGGACTTCTGGTATGTGGTGCGAATATTCATATAAGGATTTACATGCTTTCCACACCTGAACACCTAGTCTATGTATTGGTAGTAGTTGTCTGGGGAATAAACTCGGTCTTTCTAAAACAGGCCACAGTGATTTTATATTCAAAAATTCAGCTAGGAGATGTTCCGATCTAGGTGATTGGACATCTATATGCAACCAGGCTTTCAAATAGCATAATTGCCCTGCTAAATAGTATGTATATAGGTCCGGTAAGGACATACCCCCCTCATCCCCTCTGACGGCACAAGGTATCCACGATAGCTTGTGTCTGTTAGAACCCCACAAAAAAGGCGCTAGCATAGACTTGTATTGTTGAAAAACCTTCTTTGGAATAATAAAGGGTGCATGTTCCATAACCTATAAGAATTTGGGTAAAACAACCAATTTGATCAAATTGATCCGACCTGCTACCGATAATGGCAAGCCACCCCAAACCCTAAATTTCTCCTTACAGAATTCTAGTAGAGGTCCAATATTGGAAGCATGAAAGGAGTTTGCATCCTTTGAGATAGTAATACCCAGATACTTAAAGCTAGATACTATGGGTAAGTCCCCATTAAGAAGCTGCAGAGAGTCCATGTCATACAAAGGAAAAAGTATGGACTTGGTCCAATTTATTAGGAGACCAGAGAAATGACTGAATCCGTCGATTAGTGCTACAACTCTAGGAAAAGTAGTATCTACATCAGACATGAAAAGTACCATGTCGTCTGCGTATAAACCTACCCTGTCTTCCCCTTGACCCAGACTCACTCCCTTAAAGACACCATCCTCTCTAATGCGTATAGCCAGAGGCTCTATGGCTAATGCGAAGAGCAAGGGGGAAAGTGGGCAACCCTGCCGTGTGCCTCTACCCAGCTGAAAGCTGCTTGAGGATATTCCATTCACTAAAATATTAGACCTCGGCTCCTTATATAGTATGGAAATCCATTTAATGAAATTAGGGCCAAACCCGAACTGCTCCAGTGTGGTAAGTAAATATGGCCATTTGATAGAATCGAAGGCTTTGGCCACATCTAATGAAGCCAGTGCCCACCTCTGATGTCTAGCTAAGCCTACCTAAGTAATCACCTGCACCCTTCGGATATTATCCGATGTAGATCTCCCAGGCATAAACCCCGACTGATCTGGATGAATCAATGGGCTAACCACCCCACTCAGTCTTGATGCCAGAATCTTCGCTAAAATTTTGTAATCCAGATTCAGCAGGGATATCGGCCTGTAGGAGCCACATTCCACCTGATCCTTCCCGGGTTTCAACAGAATTACAATAGACGCATCATAGAGCGATGGTGGTAAACTTCCCTGTTGAAATGACTCAATGTACATGTGCAGCAGAGGTTGAGACATAGAGGCAGCATATTTGGAGTTGACTTCCACAGGCAGCCCGTCCGGGCCAGGCGATTTCCCTTTTGCAAGTGCGGATATAGCATCCGAGATCTCCTGAGCTGTTATCTGGGCTTCCAATATATTCCTTGACTCCTGTGATAATTTAGGAATCTCAATGTCTGATAAATAATTCCTCGCCTCATCTGTTGTATAGTCTGCCCTCCCAGTATACAGCGTCTGGTAGTACTCTCTGAATCTGTTGACAATGGCATCAGGTTCATTTAGTAGATCACCATTTGCATCCTTTATCCTAAGAATCGCTGGGAGGCTTGGTTCTGTCGGATAATATGAGCTAATAACTTACTGGATTGATTTCCCAATTCAAAGTAAAATTGCCTGGTGAAAAATAACCTGAGCTGGGCCTTCTCTTTCAGGAGAGTCAAATATTGACTCCCCTTCATAAGCCAATTTTGCTTGTTCTGGTCAGTGGGGTCATCAATATATATCCTCTCCAGAGCAGAACAATCCGAAGCCATCTCCTCTTCTAACCTAGCTGAGGCTCTCTTCACAAAAGAAACTGAGGATTTTAGGCAACCTCTCAAATAAGCTTTCAATGTATCCCATTTCAGCAAGGGATCCACATTGTCATCATGAACCTCTGCAAATACCGCCAGCTGATCCGGTATACGGTCATTGGGCGAGAAAAGGGTAAGCCAAAAGGGGTGTATCTTCATCGATTGACCGACCTTCCTATGTCCAGGTAAAAAAGTTAAAAGTGGTGAATGGTCAGATAACCCCCTCACACCAAACGCAATCCGGTAGCCAGTTGAGCACACCTCAGAGTTCCCCATAACATAATCTATTCTTGACAGACTATTATGACTAGCAGAGTGACAGGAATAAACATTATCATTAGGATGCATTAGCTAGAGGGGATCCATACCCGTCAACACTGTCCGAGGTCCCCCCTGGATGGAACCTATCTAAGGTGTTAGACATAGTCATATTATAATCACCCATACACAACACCCTAGCTGAGGGGTAGGAAACTGCAAATACTCCCTCAGGCTCGGGGGGTATATACACACCTATCAAGACATACAGGGTGCCTTGGATATACACCGCCACAAATATGTACCGACCAGCCGGATCTACCTGCAGCTGCTCAAGCTCCCATCTCAATGATTTATGAATTATTAAGGATACTCCTCGGGACATATTCGTATAGCAGGAATGCTGTGCCCATTGCTGCCACGCCTTTCTCGCCTAACCGTGTCTATGGTTAAATGAGTTTCCTGTATTAAATTTCCTTATCTCAGAAAACACCATAGCCCATTTCCTAACGCTCCCTAGACCCTGGATGTTCCACGACATTACTCTCATGTCCGCCATTCTAGCATGTAAAACTCAGTGATTCGGGACCATCGCATATCCCCGTAATTCCCATCCTCCACTTCTGATATCCTAGCAGTTACGTGACTTGGTGGACTTAATAACGTAATAATGACATAGTACGGATCAATGAACATGTAAGAAAAATACACAAAACAATACCAAGAAGCAGGACTCAGAATTTGATTCATTCCGGATAGGAACTGTTCAGTCCTGCAATAATTAAATAATGTCAAGGACCCCCGTGGCAACACTTAAACGGGGAGTACTAATGGTATAACTTTACCAATTGCACTGATATTGACAGCTGTAACATGTAAAAAAAAAACACATATCCTAACTTCCACACAGTTATATGAAAAATGCGCATACGCACAACTTAAGTCATTCATATAATCGATAAGAGAACGTCATCACTATAAATGCTTAGGCCCCGGCGAGGCATCCCCCCTCCAGCCATTCTCACATGTATCCTGCACCAGACACGGCATGGAATATACAGCAATAAAATGTTAAACTCCTGTATCTAGAGGAAAGATGCCTCCCCATACACCCAGCATAACCCATCACTTTCAAGGTCTCAAAACTTCACAAGAGCATACAAATGAATAAACAAGGCAGAACATGAACAATTCCCCCTGGCAGGCTACTACCTGCGAAAACAAGGCATGTGTGAAGAAATATTGCATCCCCAGTATTAAGGTCATACAACCTAATATCACGCGCTCCTCCCATCACTGTAGCATACCACACACGTCCCAGGAATAAAGTCATCTTTGTTCTCTGGCAGGACGGGGTCTGCTCTCTAACCAGGCGACAACCTCCGCCGGCGAGCTGAAGAATCTTCTCCTCTCTCCATCAGTGATCCGCAGGCGAGCTGGGTACGCCATAGAATAGGGTATGTCCAGATCTCGGAGGCGTTTCTTCACTGCCACGAACGTAGCTCTGCGTTTCTGTAATTCCGCGGAAAAATCCGGGAAGAGCATGATCTTGGCATTTTCAAAGCAGATATTCTGTTTACGCCTTGCCAATTTAAGGATGCTATCCCTATCGTTGGAGTTCAGCAATCGTGCCAGCAAAGGACGTGGAGGGGCTCCTGATGGTGGTGCTTTGGCGGGAACTATATGGGCTCTCTCCACAATGAACGCACTGGAAAAGGTGGTGTCAGGAAAGGTAGACTTCAGCCATGACGTAACAAAAGTACCTACTGCTCTTTCTGGAAGTCCAACTATGCACAGATTATTGCGTCGCGTGCGATTCTCATAGTCATCGCATTTCTGCTACCAAAATTAAACTTTATTTTCCAAGTCGGATATTTGCGCAGGTATCGGGTTCACTCTATCTTCCACAACAGAGATTCTCTGCTCCGATTCTTTAATGCGCTCACGCATGTTCTGCATGTCAGCCCTTAGCAGGCCTATGTCCACCTTCATCTCCTCCATCTTTCCGGATAAAGAAGACCGGCAGGATGTGATGGCTAGCAATAACTGCTCCATCACCTGTTTTAGTGATGGCTCACCCTGAGTCGCTTTCCTCCGTTTCAACTAGCGATTCCCCAGAGGCCGATGATGTGCGTGACTGCGCTCCCGCTCCGCCGCCATCTTGATTATCCAGGCGGGCAAACTCTTTGAGATTTTCTGCGGCAGTAAGAGCCCTGTTTCGGGACATTTTCGGTACACGAGATCTACCCGATCTCTTACCTCTCGGTGTGGAAATGTTGGCGTTTGTTAAATTCAGGATAAATGGAAAGTTAGGGTATGAGGTCCGGAGCTACTGCTAACTGCGTCTGCTCATGCCAGCTTCCGGCCACGCCCCCCCCCCTTCTTTTTTATCTTGAGACTCTAAATTTCATTTATACAATTAATTAATAAAACAGGGCAACCGATTATGCAAAAATATAAAATTTATTTACAGAATGCATATAAATCCAATAAAAATATCGACAATTTTCAGACATGCAGACTTTAAACTGTGATACCACTACACCACTAGAGTAACCAAACACCATCACTTCACCGATGCAGAACGACTTAACGGGAACCTGTCAACAGTTTTATGGTGTCCTAACTAAGGGCAACGTAAATAAGTGACTGATTCACTTAGTAAAATGCTGGGTCACTTTCTTTCATTGACCCAATCAATCTGCCAACATCTTGTATTGAAAAGCTCCAGCTGATAATGATGAGTCATGAATATTCATGAGCTCCTGACTCTCCCCGCCCACCTGCTGCTGAATGACAGCTAGGCAGGGGAGTGGCTATAGCTCTGAATTAAATATACGCTGGACTCAATGACATCACGCCGGACTCAAATCAGCTTATTAGCATACGGTATGTGGCATCTTTGTGTGTATATTATGAGGTAACCATCTGTCACACCAGTAAGTGAATACATCTAAGGTACTTTTTAGTAGTTAATGATTGTATATAATTAGTTAGATTATAATCAAATATCCACATGACAGGTTCCCTTTAAGGAAGTCATGCCTTATGGGAAACATTTGGTGTGTGAATGTCCCATTCATGTATTCATAATTATATTCTATATATTTCTGTGTGGTATAGTTAGATTTGCAACATATCTTAACCAATGATTTATATAATGTGTCATTTATGTGCAACAGTGTGTCGGTGTATATATATATATATATATATATTGTACCATGTACGGTCATTTAGAATATATATTTTATGTTGTGTGTATCTCACTGACTGAATATATCCTTAGAAGGTCTAGAAAGTATTGAAATTGTCTTCCTACTAATTGGATTTCATAAGGAGAGCTAAATGTTATTGGTCAGCCATGTGGACAAGTTAAATATATAAACCCGGATGCCAAATAAGAAGGCCCATTGTCCCGTTGTCCATTAGTATAAATTTAAAAAGACAGTAGAAGATAGTGACTCCAACATGTCTAGATTATGGGTAATTAAAAGTGTCAGAAAGAGACCCTTATTACTGATGTATATTGGAGAGGTTAAGAAGGTCATGTGAACATATTTATTAGGTATTTAGAATTAATGTTTAAGGTTGTGATATTCATCTGCAATACCACAGTGCCTTCTAGAGGCAGATGGACGATATTATATTATTTATAACTTGTTTTCTCTAGCATATCAAGGGTTAAGATGACATCATAGTATTATTAACATATGTTACACACTCCTCAGTTGATTGGGAGATCATAATCCAGGAGGAGGTAACGTAAGATATCAGGGACGATAAGTACTGCTGGGGTAGGAACATAGGGAGATCAGCAGACCATCATCAGATCAGGAGATCTGATTCAAATCATCTCAAGTAACAGGGTCCTCACAAGAAAGAATAGATTCATAAAGGAAGCTGATCATAAGAAAGATATGCCAGAAGAAACTTGAATTATATTTTGACTATTAGAGAACTCATGAGAACTGGTCCCATCCGAGACTATTGCTGTGATATTAACCCATTCAGGACACAGCCTTATTTCACCTTAAAGGGATTCTGTCACCTGCTTTTAGCATTTTAAGCTGACACCATCGCTATGTTGACTAAAGTACCTTATTTCCAGCAGTCTTCTTTTTACTTATTTTCGTTTGGTAGTTTTGATATAAAAGCGATTTTTATGTTATGCTAATTAGGGTCCAAGGTGCCCAGAGGGGCGTTTTTTTCACTCTCCGGTGCCCAGTGACGCCCCCCTGCAGTGCCCAAGACAGCCTCCTGATAATCAAAACACCTCCCACAGCCCGGCAAACGGTTCCGCCCCCTCCCCACGTCATAATCTACTATATAGATATGCCCCGTCCTCCTTCCTGTCTGCGGCCAGAAAACTTGCGCAGACGCAGTACCGCCTGCGGCCTGCGCCTGCGCGATCATCAACCTCCTGAGGGCAACAGCGCTCAGGTCACATCACTGGGCTCGGCGCATGCCCAGTGAGACTTTAGAGGCTGTTGCCCTCAGGAGGTTGATGATCGCGCAGGCGCAGGCCGCAGGTTTTCTGGCATATCTATAAGGTAGATTATGACGTGGGGAGTGGGCGGAACCGTTTGCTGGGCTGTGGGAGGTGTTTTGATTATCAGGAGGCTGTCTTGGGCACTGCAGAGGGGCATCACTGGGCACCGGAGAGTGAAAAAAAACGCCCCTCTGGGCACCTTGGACCCTAATTAGCATAACATAAAAATCGCTTTTATATCAAAACTACAAAACGAAAATAAGTAAAAAGAAGACTGCAGGAAATAAGGTACTTTAGTCAACATAGCGATGGTGCCAGCTTAAAATGCTAAAAGCAGGTGACAGAATCCCTTTAAGGACCAGGCCATTTTTTGCCAATCTGACCAGTGTCACTTTATGTGGTGATAACTTTAAAACGCTTTTACTTAGCCAGGCCATTCTGAGATAGTTTTTTTCGTCACATATTGTACTTCATGACACTGGTAAAATTGAGTCAAAAAAATTCATTTTCATTCATAAAAAAATACAAAATTTACCAAAATAATAACTCCAAAAATAGTTAATAATTTACATACCCCATATGTCTACTTCATGTTTGGATCATTTTGGTAATGATATTTTATGGGGATGTTACAAGGCTTAGAAGTTTAGAAGCAAAAACCCAATTTTTAGGGACCAGTTCAGGTCTGAAGTCACTTTTGTCGGGTATTAATTTCATCTAAGATATGAAATCATAAAAAAATAATAATTTAATATTTTTATGAAATATGGAAAATGAAAAATGAAAAATTTAATTGGCGGACATATAAACGCCAGTTCTTTTATTGATGAGATCTAAAGTTAATTTGTGCAGCTAATGAAACAGGGTGCAATTAATTATACAAAATATAATTTATTATAAATACAAGCAGAAAACATGGCATACAAATGAATACAAAGATAATATCAAAATTGACCATAAGATGGTGCTCCACCGTTTACAGGCTGACTTAAGTACAATATAATACTACTTCCTTTTATCAAATTATTACCGATTAATATACTGGTAATCAAAATATTATAATGCAACAACAAAAAAAAAAACAATAGAAATGAATCTGTGGAAAATCCCTTATGCTCAATCAGAGAATATGGCAGTAAGAGACATCTTATAAATACGCCCGTTGAGCTAACTACGGATAATAAAATCCGATCAGAGATTCCACTCTGATAGCAATATTACAGGAATTCTAATGATGTGCACGTTCATTAAAATGTCCCATAAAATTATTGTTAACACTATTGACCCACTAATAATGGGGTCTCAACTATATGCCAATTGGAGCGATTTATAATTACTGCAAATAAAATGGATTATACATTACCCCTTGCTTTGGGATAAAGAGCTTTTAGAAGGGACCCAGCTTTCCAAGATTCAGATCTATCCCGTCCTGAGGTACGTTCCTGACGTGTGAAGTGATGCTGATGAATGAATTCCCAAGTGTTCTCCCTGAAGAAGTTCCAAGTGATGTTTGGCTCAAGTCCTCTTTGTCTCAAGTGATTTTTCAAGTGATCTTAGTTCTTTCTCTCTCCCCAAAAACTGGATCAGATATCCTAATCCTTATCTATGCCCATCCCCTCTTGGATTAGGGATTTCCAATTAGATAAGGTGGGTGTGACGTATGGTAATCATGGGTATGATGTCATTTTATTGGCATTTTTGAAAAGCTTCTGCCCATCTACCACTTGATGGCACTGTTGTATCATATAGCAATTTTAAGAATTAACATATATATCTGGCTTTATTACACCTCTTAACCTTTGGTCTCTCCCAACTTAAATCAATTAGGAGGTATTCTTTCTGATACTTTAGGATCACTTTCCCAGACATCATGGATCCATTTTGACAGTTAACAGACCATCTTATTTATGGTCAGATAAGAGAACCATAAACTTCTAGCTTTTGCCCTGGTTTGTATACACCTAATTGTCACAGCTATTTGAATAATGATGTTTGAAATACCCTCAGTTCCTCTGAATAGATCCTTCTTTTAAGAACATACAACTTAGCTCTCTATATTCTCTCAGTGAGATACAATACAAAAAGATACATTATTAATCGGTTATAATACATTAATATTGCTTATTATATATGAATCATTAACAAGTTCAAACGCTAAATAAATGCACACAGGAATATATATATATATATATATATATACGAAAAGATACCCATTCCACACCAGATGTGTTTTATGGATGTCTCTTATTAGATCATGGCTTAGCTATATAACACCCATTGTTCCTCAGACTGATATGTTTAGAGAAACCAGTGTTTTTAAGCAATAACCTCTCATGACCCCGGTAGTTAAGACAGTTCATGTGAGACCCATTACAATCTCTAAGATACCACATCTGTTGGCAATAACTTTTAAAACAATATACATTGTATGCCAGTGACCATTCCTTCTCTGGCTTATTCCAACAGAGAATTTGGCCTCTTAAAGGTAATGTGAATCTCCATTTTGGTTCTAATATTGTCAGACCTTAATGTGCAGATATGAATATGCCCGACACTTTGCAAGGTTTACATAATAGAAACCACCCAAAAATTACCCCATTCTATAAACTACACCCTTAAGGTATTCAAAACTGATTTTACAAACATCGCTAACCCTTTAGGTGTTCCACAAGAATTTATGGAAAATAGAGATACAATTTCAGAATTTAACTTTTTTGGCAGATTTTCCATTTTAATAATTTTTTTTCAGTTACAAAGCAAGGGTTCACAGCCAAACCAAACTCAATATTTATGGCCCTGACTCTGTAGTTTACAGAAACACCCCATATGTAGTTGTAAACCGCTGTACGGGCACACGGCAGGGCGCAGAAGGAAAGGAATGCCATACAGTTTTTGGAAGGCAGATTTTGCTGGACTGTTTTTTACACCATGTCCCATTTGAAGCCCCCCTGATCCACCCCTAGAGTAGAAAGTCCCTAAAAGTGACCCCATCTAAGAAACTACACCCCTCAAGGTATTCAAAACTGATTTTACAAACGTCGTTAACCCTTTAGGTGTTCCACAAGAATTAATGGAAAATAGAGATACACCCCATATGTGGTCGTAAACTGCTGTACGGGCACACGGCAGAAGGAAAGGAATGCCATACGGTTTTTGGGAGGCAGATTTTGCTGGACTGGTTTTTTTGACACCATGTCCCATTTGAAGCCCCCCTGATGCACCCCTAGAATAGAAACTCCAAAAAAGTGACCCCATTTTAGAAACTACGGGATAGGGTGGCAGTATTGTTGGTACTAGTTTAGGGTACATCTGATTTTTGGTTGCTCTATATTACACTTTTTGTGAGGCAAGGTAACAAGAAATAGCTGTTTTGGCACCGTTTTAATTTTTTTTATTTACAACATTTATCTGACAAGTTAGATCATGTGATATTTTTATAGATCGGGTTATCACGGATGCGGCAATACCTAATATGTATACCTTTTTTTTATTTATGTAAGTTTTACACAATGATTTCATTTTTGAAGCCAAAAAAATCATGTTTTAGTGTTTCCATAGTCTGAGCGCCATAATTTTTCAGTTTTTGGGTGATTACTTTGGGTAGGGTATGATTTTTGTGGGATGAGATGACGGTTTTATTGGCACTATTTTCGTGTGCGTGTGACTTTTTGATCGCTTGCTATTACACTTTTTGTGATGTAAGGCGACAAAAAATGGTTTATTTAGCACAGTTTTTGTTTTAAATTTTTTACAGTGTTCATCTGAGGGGTTAGGTCATATTTTTATAGAGCCGGTCTATATGGACGCTGCGATACCTAATATGTATACTTTTTTTATTTATGTAAGTTTTACACAATAACAGCTTTTTTAAAACAAAAAAATGATGTTTTAGTGTCTCCATATTCTGAGCCATAGTTTTTTTTATTTTTTGGGCGATTGTCTCACGTAGGGGCTCATTTTTTGCGGGATGAGGTAACGGTTAGATTGGTACTATTTTGGTGGGCAAACGCCTTTTTGATCGCTTGTTGTTGTACTTTTTGTGATGTAAGGTGACCAAAAATTGTTTATTTAGCACAGTTATTATTTTTTACGGTGTTCATCTGAGGGGTTAGGTAATGTGATATGTTTATAGAGCCGGTCGATACGGATATGTATTTTTACTTAAAACTTAAAAAATTTTTGGGGGAAAACTTTATTTTTTGTCCCACTGGGACTAGAACTTTTGGGGGTCTAATCCTTTACAATGCATTTCAATACTTCTGTATTGGAATGCATTAGCTGTATGAGTAATACTGTGTGTATTACTCATACAGCTTCTGGCCTGTGAGATCCAGGGGGCTGGATCTCACAGGCTCGTCACCGGAAGGCAGCGCGATGCCTTCCTTAGGCATCGCGCTGCCTTCCATGCCGTCGGGTCCCCCCTACAGCCCTATAGGGACCCGATGGCACCGCCGATCACCGCCGCAAACCACAGGTAAAGCTGATTCGCTTAGCAAAATGCTGGGTCAATTTCTTTAATTGACCCAGTCAATCTGCCAACATCTTGTATTGAAAAGCTCCAGCTGATAATGATGAGTCATGAATATTCATGAGCTCCTGACTCTCCCCGCCCACCTGCTGCTGAATGACAGTTTGTTTCCATAGGAATCAGCAGCAGGTGGGCAGGGGAGTGGCTATAGCTCTGAATTAAATATACGCTGGACTCAATGACATCACGCAGGTCTCCAATCAGCTCATTAGCATGCGGCATCTTTGAGTGTATATTATGAGGTAACCATCTGTCACACCAGTAAGTGAATACATCTAAGGTGCTTTTTAGTAGGTAATGATTGTATATAATTAGTTAGATTATAATCAAATATCCACATAACAGGTTCCCTTTAATGACCTTGTAAGTAAGTAAAATAATATATTGCTATTTAAATAGTTGTCTCTCACAGATACATGTCTGTAGGACCCATTATAGTATTAAAAGATACACCATCTGCTCACAATAAGTTTTAAGAGACAATATATTCTATGTCCGTTACAAACATGTTACCCAAATTGAACTCAGCATGAACTTATCTTGGCCTATTTCAACCCTACAGAAAGATCTTAGACTCTGGTTCAGTCTGTCTCCACACTTAAGGCTACTTTCAACTAGCGTTCGGCTGTCCGCTCGTGAGCTCCGTTTGAAGGGGCTCACGAGCGGACCCGAACGCTTCCGTCCAGCCCTGATGCAGTCTGAATGGACGCGGATCCGCTCAGACTGCATCAGTCTGGCGGCGTTAAGCCTCCGCTCCGCTCGCCTCCGCACGGACAGGCGGACAGCTGAACGCTGCTTGCAGCGTTCGGGTGTCCGCCTGGCCGTGCGGAGGCGTGCGGATCCGTCCAGACTTACAATGTAAGTCAATGGGGACGGATCCGTTTGAAGATGCCACAATATGGCTCAATCTTCAAGCGGATCCGTCCCCCATTGACTTTACATTGAAAGTCTGGACGGATCCGTCCGAGGCTATTTTCACACTTAGCTTTTATATGCCAATATAATGCAGACGGATCCGTTCTGAACGGAGCCTCCGTCTGCATTATTATGATCGGATCCATTCAGAACGGATCCGATCGAACGCTAGTGTGAAAGTAGCCTAAAGGCAATGAGCATTGATATTTAGACTATAATATCTTCAGATAAGACTGTACACTTATAAAAATGCATGACAGAGTATCCACATGAACGAGCACGCAAGGACTGACTTCTCAGTGTGATGTCATAAGGAGGCGTGGCTGGCCTTCACTCAAACTGCCTAAGCCCGCCCAGCCTTAGAAGCAGGAAACCAGGAAGTGAACAGCAGAGCTGGCTGCAAGATGGGAAAACCCCTTTAAAGTTATAGCAATTCTTACTTGTTCGCTGCGACCTACAGGGCAGTCTCCCTAGCGGCAGGCATCAGTCTTCTGCTCCATTATTTGAAACAGGTTGCCTTCACACATAAATCCACACCGTCCCTTGTTAGACTGTGGTAACACAACACTTCTGTACTCTGGGTCTAGGCTGAGTAGATCTTAGTTCCCCTTAGAAGATTCCCCAGGCTAGCAAGGGCCAAGGGGCATAAATCAGCAGCTACATGTTGTTCATACACTCTCTTCTCCACCTCACTCCTCAACTAACTTCCTGTGACTAACCTGTTCCATATATAAAATGCTGTAGCACCATCTACTGGTAACGAAGATGTAGTGTAGTTACCAGCCTGTTATGAGGAATTTGCAGCTAAATACATTTTTAGAAATGTAGGGCACTGCTGGCACTGGTTTGGCCAGTGGTGTATAGCCCAGGAGGCAACCCTAGCTATAAATAAGGATACATACAATATCAGAGCTGTATACAGGGATGAATGGTATATCAGTGTGTATGGCACAGGAACTTCTGAGATATATAGAGAGATGTTTTGATTTTCTGTTTAACCCCAGAGATGTATGGTAAATCATGGAGGATAATTTCTATATCTGGGCTTTTTGTGAGGGATATAAGGGCTGTATTGTTTCGCTGATTTGCTTCATCAGGAACTTCTTGCTCTTGATTGAAGTTCCTGACAGAGTTCCAGAAGATTGGACATGCTTAAAGGAGTTGGCCACTTTCTGGTTATTGTTGACCAATGTGTATATAAGATAATTATATGACACTTACTAATATAGCCTGTGTTGAAATTCTGCACCATTTTCTGTATTTTATAAGGTACACGTCTATTGTACTGTCCACACAGAGGTCTTGTCCATAAAATGTCTGCTGATGGAGGGTCATGTGACCAGGCAAATCACCTCCATGTGATTTCTCCTCCATCCAAACACACTACACTTGCACTAAACAGAACAAGTGCAAATGGTGGGGCAGTGCATCTGAATGGAGGAGACATCACATGGAGGTGATTTGACTGGTCACATGACCCTCCATCAGCACCCATTTTATGGACAAGATCTCTGTGTGGACGGTACAATAGACTTTGTGTACCTTATTAAATATAGAAAATGGTGCAGAATTTCAACAAAGGCTATATTAGTAAGTGCCATATAATCATCTTATATACACTTTGGTCAACAATAACCAGAAAGTGGCCAACCCCTTTAAAGAACTGGCTTAACAAACACGTTGAGAGGTATGGATATATATTTGTGCTTTTTATCACTACAGATTATTAGTATGGATTATGGAAGCAAAGATCAGAATCCAGTATCAAAGCTGTGGTTTTACCGGAAGACAGCTCCAGACTTTGGTATAAAAATCCCACAAGACCAGGTAGGACTATAATCCTGATGTTGGACTTTCATTCTCATGCAAAATTGAGGCATTCAGTATGAGCCATTACTGCATTTGCAATATGTGGAGAGGTGTTTTACAAAATGGTATCACGAAAATAAAATGTCCATTTTGTTCTGCCTTCTACGTTGACCGCTGCCACTGCTGAGTAATCTTTTTCACATTTTAAACCTTTAAGGGGGTTCTACAGTACCATTGTGATATTTTTCTCTGTACCAAATAGCTCAAACAATGCATATTTATTCCCCAATTACCTCTTTTTAATGTCTGTGCTTTCCTTCCCCTGTTCTCAGCATCAGTGCACGATATTTACATGGCTGTACCACGTCTGTTTCTCCAGCTTCCTGCTGGGTTTGCTAACCAAACCCAGAATGCTTTGCTCTGTAATGTTTCTCAGGGCTTGCTCCAAATACCACACTGTTCCCTCTGCATTAGTCTTGCACGATACATCTCTGTTGACCATGCAAGTACCCTCATGCATTGATTCGGCTGGTCCCTCTTATTAGACTGCTAGATCACATCTCAGTCCACAGAAGCTTACCTCCAAATCTGTTACACAATTTCTCTTACAGTACAGAAATACCCTATATGTGGTTGTAAAGAGTCATTTGTAGTGTTGGGCACGAATATTCGAATCGTGAATATTAATCGCGAATATTGGCTATTCGAGAATTCGCGAATATTTAGAATATAGTGATATGTATTCGTATTTTCTAATATTCTAGATTTTTTTTTCATCTGAACCCATGATCCCTCCCTGCTTCTTACTTGTGGGCCAATGAGAAGGCTGCAATGTCTTTGTCTGAGCTTAGCAACATCCCTAGCAACCAATAGGAAAGTTGCCTACCCTTTACTATATAAGAAACTCCCCAGCAGCCATTTTTAACAGTTTTTTAAAGTTCTGAGAGAGAGAGAGAGCAGTGTCATTGCTGTGCTCTGTACTTTACACTCATTACATTAGATAGATAGCAAGATAGCTTATATATATTACAGATAGTGGGAGATAGTGTAGGTTAGATAATAATATAGTGTAGCTGTTGCAGTGCAGGGTGTTAGGTAGTGTGATGCTGTCCATACATGCACGCTACAGACATAGTGCTGTGATGTCACAACAATACGTGCACCAGTCAGTAATATGTAGTCAGACCTGCTAAAATGTGGAGTTTCATGCATTGGGCCAAAATATTAGCATCATTAGTGCCGATTAGCGCAATCGCGAATATATTGGAGCACTCCATCTGCATATAAAGCCATTTTTAATGTTCTGCCGTGCCAATCATCTTCTCCAGTCTCAGGAAACTTCGAGCTGCTTGGAAAATTTAGCAAAAGTGACCCACCCCTGTATTGCGCGCACATTATGCGAATATTACATTTAAAATTTTTGCAATCAAGAAAATAATCGTGACTTCTTGAATTCGTGAATATATGACGAATATTCTACGAAATATTCGTGAAATATTGCGAATTCGAATATTGCCCCTGCCGCTCATCACTAATAATTTGGAGTTTGCAGGGCAAATTTTTCTGAAATGGTTTTCGGGACTATGTTGCATTTGCAGAGCCCCTGAGGTTCCAGTGCAATAGACAACCCCCAAAAAAGACCCCCCCCCCCCATTTTGCAAACTACACCACTAAAGAAATGTATGAAGGAGTGTAGAGTTAGCATTTTGACCTACCTATTTTTTTTTTTCAAAATTTATTAAAATGGGGCTGAAAAATTTGCAATTTTTCCAATAATATATTTTTGCAAGAAGTTATAGAAGAAAATGCACCTCACGATTTGTTCTCCCAAGTACAGAAACTTCCCATATGTGTTTGTGTAGTGCAATTTAAGCACACAGCAGGGCTCAGAAGGGAAGGACCTCCATTTGGCTCTTGTAGCACAGATTTTGTTGGAATAGTTTTGGGGTTAATTGTCACATTTGCAAAGTCCCTGAGGTACCAGTATGGTAGAAATCCCCATGAAGTTAACGTCTGAGATGGCATCTGCAGGAAAATGCAGACAAATTTATACATTTGAAGAACAGTAACATTCACCGATTACACGCCATACTTGAGGGTCCTGTGCCAGTAGTTGAGACTATAGTAATCTTTGCTAGTAGCCGTAGCTCATGTGTAGTAATATCAAGAACTTGTTTCTCTTGGGCCAGAACAATGTGATAACTATTGCACAGACCTTGTATACCTTGATTTTTCGACAGCACTTCCATGGGCATCCTCTGAAAGATATACTGGCCCAGGCTCTGTTTCTCTCGAAGACACTGCCCCCTTCTGAGCTATTAAGCAGCACTGGCGTAGCTATAGGTGTCGCAGTTGCGCCCGGGCCCCTAAGCCAGGGGCGCCCAGAGTTGCAGTATATTTCCCTTTATAAGATGCACTGTATCATATAAAGGGAATGCTAGTGAGTGCTTCCATTATGGAACCGCTCACTAGTATGCAGGAGGCTGGGAAGAGAAGCGCTGTGAGCGCTGTACTCACCCCTCCTCCTGCTCGGTCTTCTTGAGTCCTGCGCTGCTGTGTCCTGGCTGCCTGCAGCATCAGGGCATACAGAGCGCACTGTGACCCGATGCTGCAGGCAGTCAGGCGACTGCAGCGGGGGCCCTGAGAAGAGATGAGAGCCGGGAGAACAGGAGAGGTAAGTTTATTTATTTATTTAATCTGATCTGAGGTCTAATAGTGGTCTGATATGGAGGTCTTGTCTGAGGTCTGATAAGGGGGTCTGAAAGTCTACTGGGGGTCTGATATGGGAGTCTGGAGGTCTAATGGGGGGTCTGCAGGTCTACTGGGGATTTGGAGGACTGGTCTGAGGTCTGATATGGGGGTCTGGAGGTCTAGTCTGATATGGGGGTCTTTAGGTCTAATGGGGGGTCTAATATGAGGTCTGATATTGGGGGGGTCTGATATAGAGGTCTAATGGGGTCTGATCTGGGGTCTGACACAGAGGTCTAAAGGAGATGGGGGGGTCTCATCTGAGGTATGATATGGGGGTCTGATCTGAAAGTTAAGGGGGTATTTTTGTTCTGTCGCACTGCATCTGTGTGGTACCAGTATTTTCAGGGGGACTGTTTCTACAGGATAGTATTAGGGGGGCACAGCTGTCACAGTAATGGGAGTGGCATGATGGGGTGTTCAGAAGGTGAGGAGAATGATGGAAAAGTAGGAAACTAAGGTGTCTGTTTGTCAAACTCTGCAGAGAGAAGAGATGGCTGAAAGAAATCATCATGGTGGTCTGGTGTGAATAGAGAAGATGAGGACAGAGAATATCTACATCAAAGGAGAAATCACTGGATGTATGAGGTACATATGTGGGGCTGTATTATCCTGTATGATCAGTAGCGCTGTATGTAATGTTTTCCAAGTACGGTATGTCTTTAAAGGAGTTGTCCGCTTTTTTTTTTCCGTACGAGCGCTGCATTCTCTTCTCTGTTTACCTGCTCACCACTACAAATGCTGTGGCGAGCAGGAAAACAGAGCAGAAAAAGCAGCTCTCATATGAGCGCTGCCTTATCTTCAAACAGCTGATCAGAGGGAGTGCCGGACCCCCCGCCAATCTGATATTTATGACCTATCCTGAGGATAGGTCATCAGTAGTAAAGAGGACAACCCCTTTAACAGTAGGACTGGAGAGAATGTATTACGGTCCATTCACACGTCCGTATGTGTTTTGCGATCTGCAAATTGCGGATCCGCAAAACACAGACACTGGCAATGTGCGTTCCGCATTTTGCAGACTGCACATCGCCGGCACTCTCATAGAAATAGGACATGTTCTATTTTTTTGCGGAACGGAAGTACGGATGAGCTAATGCGGATATGGACAGCACATTCACATTTAAAATGAATGGGGTCCGCACCTGTTCCTGCAAAATTGCGGAACAGATGCGGACCCATTTTGTGAACGTGTGAATGGACCCTTAGATTGAGGATTTGGCAAGGGGGCGGAGGTGCATTTCAATTTTTACCTTAGGCAGCAGAAAGGCTAAGTGCACCCCAACCCCTACCAAAAAGGAGGGAGCCCAAGCTGAACTATTGCACCAGGCCCATGAGCCTTAAGCTATGCCCCTGTTTAGCAGTTATGTTTTGTGGACCCATTCACATGAGCTGCTATAAAGGCAGCAAACCGCTGTTGTGCCACAATCATGATGGGAGAAAGTTGACATCGGAAGATATGCAAACCACAGGGGTACATCTGTGTAGATGTTTGCCCACTCCTCCATCCTAAAGGATCTGCCATTGGTTTGAGTCTCCCATCACCTCAGTAATGATTTAGTCTCCTGAGATTGAACCATGGTCCTGTTGCGGGATACATTCTTGTGCTAATAGGAAAAACTTTCTGTTACAGGGGCTTCAGGTGCCTCAATTGAGGCTGACATAAGACCTAGTACCTTTTTCCTATTAGTCTAGTCTCACTATCCTCTTGGGAGTCAGCTGGCTGCTGGAGTTTTTGGGGCTGGAACTCAACTGGATTTCTTCAGATATACAGCACTACCTATACCTCCCAACCACCCTGGATCAATTGGCTGTTATGTCGTCCTGGGAGGGCTACATCCCAACTCTATCTGCATCCTGAGGACACAACTACAGTTGAATACAATGGTGAAGCTGGGAGGTGTCAGCCCACATTCCCCTGATGAATGGAGAACATAATGTTTCCCGCAGAAGCAGGCACGATGCAGTGACATCATCATGCCCGCTGATCTGAGCAGGCTCTCTCCTATTCAGCAGGTGTGCTGACATCACGGCATCAAGCCTGTTGCTGGGGATAGTATTACATTTTTTATTTAATTACCACTACAAATGCAGCATTACTGTAAGGGGGCAGCACTGCTGTAAGGATGCAGGAATACTGTAAGGGGGCACTAAGGCATACCTCCCAACTGCCCCAGATCCGACGGGACAGTCCCGGATTTCATTGGCTGTCCTGCAATCCTGGTACGTGGGAGGTATGTCCCGCTTTCAGGCAGCTGTCCTTACTTCTATAGGAAGCAGAGACCGCTGCCTGTAATGATGAAGCAGAGAGCCATCGACTCCCTGCTCCATGATTCCTCCCCCTGCAGTCTGTGCACGGGGCGGGGCCAGCCGGCAGTCAGCCTCTGCTCCTCCTCCTACACAGACCAGAGAAGCCGATATGGATGCTGCTGCTGAAGGAGAGTATGACATTTTTTTATTTCTTACTTTCTTTGAAGCGGCACAGTCCTGGGCATATTTCTGAGGGGGCATAGTCCTGGACAAATTTCTGAGGGGGACACAGCTTGGAATATTTCTGTGGGGGGCACATCTGGGCATATTACTGTGAGGCGGCACATAACTGGGCATAATCTGTGAAGGGGACACAATGCTCAGATAAATACTATGTGGTGGCATAAAGGGGGAATAATTACTATGTGGTGGCATTCATGGGACTGGGAGGGATTGGGTGTTTAGTTATGTTTTGGGAGGAGTTAGAGGCGTGGCCTAGTGCAGAAAAACCTGTGTCCCTTCCTTCTTTTCAAAAGTTGGGAGGTATACTAAAGGGGAGAGAACTACTGTGTAGGGGCTGTAAAGGGGCCTTTTTACTGTGTGGGGGCATAACTACTGTTTAGGGCACTGAAAGAGCATAAACCACTATGTGAGGCCACCAGGGCGTTTTTGACTGTCAAGGGGAACTAATGGGGAATAACGACATAATGACCGAGTGGGGCACAAAGGGGACTGGGGGATTGCGCATTTATAGATGGGCATTGGACGTGGCCTAGTGTAAAAAAATATTTGCTCTCTCCTTGGGCTTTTCATAAATTGGGAGGAATCATATTACCTATACCAGATCTTCCAGGGTTCTCAACACTAATTTCATTGCTTTATTGTTATTATTCTGTTTATTGCTTTATTGTTCTCCATGCCGGTGTCTGTGGTGCAGGCTATAGGCCTTCTCCTCCTCTGGCCTTGCATCCCAGGCTGGTCACAATGTTGTCATTGCTTTGTGACCACCTGCACCATTTTACTGCCTCATTGGCATTAGGCCTAGTAGCCTAAGAGGGTGAAAAGCAGAGCAGGGAGCCATCATCTACTGTGCCCTTCACAGAATTCAACTGTATTGCAACCCACAAGCAAAAAAGCAAAAGTGTCAAGCATGAATACACCAGAAAACAGTCGCAACAACCTTGGTAAATGTGTCTTAATTTATTTATTTTACCCCCATATACAGCGCTTTACAGACATTACCACAGTTTGCTGTCCCCAATGGCGCTCACAATCTAAGCTCCCTATCAGTATGTCTATGAAGTGCGGGAGGAAACCCACACAAACTGGGGAGAACATACAAACTCCATGCAGATGTTCCGTGTCTTAATGTCCCAATAACAAAACATGAATTGTGGTCTGGAGAACACAGAGTTATAAATGCATGAAGTGGCAACTCTAAGAACCTTTAATATTTTTTTTTTTTTTTTTTTTAGATTTGACACAATCAATATTCATTGCCTCGAAAATCAGTACATGTATATATTTGTTTGATTATAGGTTTCACTGATGCTCCCAGGAGTATTTCAAGAGAAGTATGTTCGTGTCTACTGTACAAAAACTGATCAGAAGGATCTGGACGCTGCTGAGAATTGTTTTAAGGAGTGGTGCAAAGAAAAAGGGTTCGAAATATCAGGTATGTGATTGCATGCTCCAGACCTTCTGATTCACAAAGAAGCAGTAAATAACACTGATCCCAACATGTTCACAGAGAATAGTTGGGATCCGTGTTTTATTTTGTTTTTGGTTTTTTTTTGTAAGAATAGTTAAACTAAGATTGGTGTTCTGAGGTTTCAAAATTGAAAAAAAAAATTATAATAAAATCTTAAAGATCCAGTCCTTTATATATATAAAAAAAAAAAAAAAAAAAAAAAAAAAAAAGAGAGAAGGTAAAAACAGCTTTGTCAGTTCTTATTTGCAATCAATTTGTTCAAAATACTGTGGTTATTAATATTTATATTGGTCGGAGTGCCATTACTTGATACACAGCTCAAAATAAGCATAACTGTAACCCCTTTAGGACCAACCAAGTTTTGGTGGAGACATTTTAATTTTCCTCCCCACTATAAAGTTCTTATTTTTATTTCAATCAACATAGCTGTATGTGGGCTTGTTTTTCAAGGGTTGTATTTTTTTACAGCACCAATTAGGGTTCCATAATATATTGTAAAACTGTAAAGAAAAATAAATTCTATGAGGGGTGGGATGGGATAAAAACACAATTCTGCCAGTTTTTTTAGTTTAGTTTTAGTGCATTGTATATGCTGTAATAATGACATCATAACCTTATTCAGTGGGTCAGTACGATTATGGTGAAAGCTAAATGTTACTGTTTGTTTTTATTTAAAACTTTGCTTTGTGTCACTATCTTCTGATTAGCAAACTTTATAAAATCTTTCCATCTACTGAAATGTGTGAGAGCAGGGCCCGTTTCTTTTTTATGTGTTTGTGTGTTGGGGGGGGGGGGTAGGTGTAGACTTTATTGGTAGTATGCCTCAAATTGCAGGGACCCTGGCGATCTTGGACAGCAGGGGACTGACGAGAGGACGGAAGCTGGAGCACTATGCAAACAACAGTTGCAGTGGAGATGACTTTCTTGGTGATCATGTGACTGGTCAGACCCTGCACAGACCTAACAGTGACAACTAGGGCAGTTGTGTGGCCACAATTATACTGGAAAAGTATAGTGTAAAAAAATAAATAAAAAAAAAAGGTCTTTGCTGACCTCTTAATTAAGAGCCATAAATAATAAAAAAGTTAAGAAGAATGCACAAAAAATAACCCATACCCCCAAAAAATGTTCCCTGCTCTAATTTATGTTTTATTGCTAGCCAAGTCCAGATTACCCAATATTGGACATGTAATATTTCCAAATTTTGTTTATTCAAATAAAAAATAAATAAAAAAATAAATATATCTACTTTCGAGTAATACTGTATTACTCAAAGGGTGAAATCTGCAAAATGAATTGACATTCTGTGCTTTCAAAATTCATACCACAGGTCAATCTGAATGTGGAGATTTTCAAGTGTAGATGGGATTTTTAAAATCTTATGAATTTAGCTAGTACTGTATTATGCTGCAGATTTTTCACATACAAATCCACATATAATATGCAACGTGTACATGTGGTCCAAGCCAAAATAAAAAGCTTAATTTGTGTATAAAAATAATATGCAAAGAAACCTGCTTTAAAAAATAATAATCTGTTAGGGCTCGTTCACACGAACGTTTTTTGCGTTCTATATACGGAACCATTCATTTTAATGGTTCCACAAAAAAAAAAAAAACGGAATGTACTCTGTAGGCAAAAGATAGAACATGTCCTATTATTGTCTTCCGTATCCGTTCCATTTCTTCTGAACCATCTATTGAAAATGTTATGCCCAGCCCAATTTTTTCTATTACTGTATATGCCATATGGAAAAACGGAACCTGAAACCCTACTGAAAAATAAAAACCGGAACGGATACGGGAAAAACGGCCAGCAAAACACTGAAAAAGCCATACGGTCGTGTGAACGAGCCCTTAAACTAACACCAGGCTGTGTCTGGTCATGAAGACTGAAATGATTCTGGTCCTGAACTAGTTAATATTTTTTATATTCTTAAAAACTTTATTAACCCTTTTTTAAAATACTTTGTCTAGCGGAGTATATGAGTTTAACACACACTCCTTAGTCTAGGTTCACATCACCATTTTGTTCAATAAAAAACAGATCCTTTATTTTGTGCATCCGTTATGCTCAATTATGCTCATTTTGCATCAATTTTAGCCATTTCTGTCTGAGATCGGTTATTTTAGATGAAAAAAAAAATGTACTTCATCCTGGATGTTTTTTTCCTGTCTAAAATAATGGATCTCCTAGGAAATGGGTAAAATGGATGTGAAATGAGCATAACTGATGCACAAAGTTTTTTTTTTCTTTACTGTTTATTGTTCTTCTGAAGGGTCAGAAGATTGGAAAACAAAACTGTGCGGTGAACCCGGCCTAACATACCAGTATATAGTAAGCCCCCATGCTCCCTCTAGTGGAGGCTGCAGGCTTCTAGCATGCTGATTTTGAAATCTACCTTTAGGGCATCAGATATATGAAAGCAACATGAAAAAAATAGTCAACATAGAAATGTGGATCTAGAAAAGCATAATAATAAAAAGTGAAGATTCACTTATAAGGGTTTTGTACTTTTAAAGAACTTCCAGGACTTCAAGGGAATCGGTCACCAGTTTTAGGCCTCTTTCAGACGGGAAATAAAAAATAATTTAACTCACCTTAATCCACTTGATCGCGCAGCCCGACATCTCTTCTGTCTTCTGTGCTGTGTGCAGGAAAAGGACCTGTGGTGACGTCACTCCGGTCATCACATGGTCCATCACATGATCTTTTACCATGGTGATGGATCATGTGATGACCGGAGTGATGTCACCACAGGTCCTTTTCCTGCACACAACACAGAAGACAGACAGAAAAGATGCCTGCTGCGCGAGCAAGTGGATTAAGGGGAGTTAAATTATTTTTAATTATTTTTTAACCCCTCCAGCGCTATTGTACTATGATTCAGAATTCTATTATTTTCCCTTATAACCATGTTAGGCTACTTTCACACCTGCGTTTAGGTGTGGATCGGTCTGGTATCTGCACAGACGGATCCGCACCTATAATGCAAACGCTTAGATCCGTTCAGAACATTTATTTATTTATTTTTGTTCATGATAATGCAAACGGATCCGTTTTGACTTTACATTGAAAGTCAATGGGGGACGGATCTGTTTGAAAATGGAGCCATATTGTGTCAACTTGAAACGGATCCGTCCCCGTTGACTTACATCGTAAGTCTGGACGGATCTGTTTGCCTCCGCACGGCCAGGTGGACATCCGAACAGCGTTCGGGTGTCCGCCTGCTGAGCGGAGCGGAGGACAAACTGTGCCAGACTG
Organism: Bufo gargarizans; assembly: GCF_014858855.1. Classification (NCBI taxonomy): domain Eukaryota; kingdom Metazoa; phylum Chordata; class Amphibia; order Anura; family Bufonidae; genus Bufo; species Bufo gargarizans. Next base: position 96,181,804 of record NC_058085.1, read on the forward strand.
ATGCATTCTGAGCGGATCCGCATCCACTCAGAATGCATTCGGGCCGTACGGATCCTTTCGGGGCCGCTTGTGAGAGCCTTCAAACGGAACTCACAAGCGGAGCCCCGAACGCTAGTGTGAAAGTAGCCTTATAAGGGAAAATAATAATGATCAGGTCTCCATCCCGATCGTCTCCTAGCAACCGTGCGTGAAAATCGCACCACATCCGCACTTGCTTGCGATTTTCACGCAGCCCTATTCACTTCTATGGGGCCTGCGTGGAAAACGCACAATATAGAGCATGCTGCGATTTTCACACAACGCACAAGTGATGCGTGAAAATCACCGCTCATGTGCACAGCCCCATAGAAATGAATGGGTCCGGATTCAGTGCGGGTGCAATGCGTTCACTTCACGCATTGCACCCGCGCAGAAATATCGCCCGTGTGAAAGGGGCCCTTATGCTGCCCTCACCTTTAAATCCTCCAGCGCATGCCAATGAGTCCCCATATTCATGAGCTCACAGCTCTCTCCTCCCACCTGCCTCTAACAGGTTTTTATTTTTTTGCAGACCCATTGAAATAAATTGTCCATATACGGTCCGTATACGGAACAAAAAAAAAAATGAACTTAAAGGAAAAAAAAACAAAAAACGTTTGTATGCAAGAGGCCTTAATCAGGACATCATAAAACGGGTGACAGGTTTCCTTTAACTATTGATGACCTATACTTTGGATTGAGAACAGGAAAGGACCCGCACTCACAAAATTGTCTGAAAAAGGTTCTTTTTCATTATCACATAATCCTGTGACGCGTTTCGACACTCGAAGGTGTCTTTATCAAACATTGCTGTTTGATAGACACCTGCGAGTGTCGAAACGCGTCACAGGATTATGTGACAATAAACAAGAACCTTTTGCAGACAACTTACAGTGAGTGCCGGTCCTTTCTTGTTCTTGTCTTGTGGGATGCCAATCCTAGAACACGAGCACCATGAATTATTTACCTGCAGTGCCGACCTATTGGACTTACTATACTTTGGATTAATCATCAATATCTGATCAGTTTGGGTCAACTGACAGCAATGTCTGCACATTGCTGTGTAATATATAAGCTCGATATAAGTACTGTAACTATAATAATACCAGACAAAGCATACATGTAGTAAATCTTTGGAAGGGCTGCAATAGGCTATGCATATACAGTAGTAACATTTCTGGGCTACCTTGATTATGACACAACCCCTTTTCCTAGAAATAAAGTCTCCACATTTCTGTTTCAGAACGCTGAGAAGATTCATATTTGACACTGCTGAACTTCACACGGATTGCCTAAAGACGACTGCAGCAGCTTATTATCTTCACTTACTTAATTCCACATATTCAGCACTTGTATCAAGTAGATACTCTACAGTCTACATAGTTTAAAGGGGTTGTCCCTCGAAATATATTCTATAGTTTTAAAACCAGCACCTGGCTCTGAATACTTTTGCATTTAATCACATATAATTAAAAATTTAGCATAGCCAATGAGTTATTCAATAAAATGGATCTGTATAGCGCCACCTGCTGTTTGTTCTTTTTCTTATTTATTTGACCTGCTCACTGAGAAGGCCACATATGTTCAGTTTCCTCCTTCACCTGCCTCCTGAGCTGTGATAGGCAGAGCTGAGACACGCCCCCTTAGCTGCAGCAGGAAAAAACACTCCCGCGGGCCGGCGGGTGACCACGGAGCGCGAGTAATAGCAAGCTCTTCACTTACGCTCTGTCACATGACACAAATTAATCTTTGATGCAAAAAATTTTATTTGATGATTTTTTTTTTGTGTCAAGTTACTCGTTTGAATCGAGTAATTGTTGCAGCCCTAAACATATACTTACACCATATGCATAAAAGCAGGTTGTGATAACTGTACTGTGCTCCCAATTCTCACTCATTCTTAAAGGGTTACTCCAGTTTCATACATTTTTTTTTTCTGTACCCAAACGCTGCATAGTTTTAACCCATACATGTTTTTCATGCCTGCATCCTGGCAGGATATTTAGATTTGGAACTTCCTGTTGGGTTTTCTAACCAACCCTAGCATGCTTTGCTCTGTAATGATTCTGAGGGCTTGCTCCACCTGCCACACTGTTACAACCACCTGCAGTAGTTACAACCTCTATACTCCCCCTCCTTGTTAGTTTGGCAAAGTAAGCCTTTGAAAAATTACAGAGTTTGGTTAGAAAACTCAATAGAAATCTAAAAAAAAAAAAAAAAAAAAGGAAGTTCTGCAAGAAAAAATCCTGAACAGAAGCTGAGAAAAGGGGAAAGAAAGTGCTGACAAGAAGAAGAAAAAAAAGGACAAAAATATGCAGTGCTTGGGGGTACTCTAGGCACATTTAAAAAATAACTATGAAACAGGAGAAGCCCTTTAACCCTTTCCCTACAAAGACAGCAGCAGCCAAGGAAGAATCTCAGACTGTGTAGGCCTGGTTTTAAAGTTGACAAAGCTTTAAAACAAGAGCCAGATAGCAGTGCTTGACAAGATACAATACACAGAGACGTTAGAACCAGCTCTTACTCATGACCTGATTTTTATAGGTTGTATTTCTCGATGTAGGGTAGCTAGCAGCCCTTCCCACTCCAGCCAGCATGGAGAAGGAGAGGGGGTCCAGTCGGGGAGGTTGCAGGAGAGGTACAGATCCTGTATAACAGTACATGGGTGGAGGACAACATGGACTTCTGCTCATGTTATCAATCCCCCTTTCGCTATCAATCAGAAAGCCCCCTATAACATATTTGGGGGAGGGGGGCTATTTTCCCCATAAAAGGAGTGCGTAGATGAGCACCTTATCATCTAATCAACCCTCTGTACGTAGTTTATGGATGCCATGACCCAGACGTTTACCAGCATCTAGATCACAGCACCAAATACCACAGACACACAATCATCAATAAAACTTACAATATACACTGTCCCTATCCCATCCGTACCCGATACTTAGAGTAAAATATGCTGAGAATTTCTCTAGCGATACCGGTTACACACCACAGTAACAGCGATAACTATTACAAGATAACAATATCTCATTTCTGACAGATGGAAATGATTTTCATCAGTCAGAAAATACATTTTTGCTCACGGTCACCATAACCTAATAGTTTCACACAACTAAGCTCTCAAGGGGAACTAGCTTTCCTTATAGAGATTCAGTAGGGGCAGGATGTAGACAGATGAGTGTCTCTCATTTGGCTGATATCTTTCAAGGCTCCTAGATTCCAGATATACCCCAGACCAGACGGATTAATGGGCTGGACATTGATTTATGGCTGTATTACACCAACAGATTATTTGACCAATTTCTGTCCAGTCAGACCAATAGTTGGTGCGTGTATAACAAAAGATCTGTGCGTGTAAACGGTCAGAATATCTGTCAGAGAATGTAATACAGCCCTTACAGGGTAGCTACCTATAGGTGGCACTAGAGCAGGGATCAGCAACCTTCGGCACGCCAGCTGCTGTGAAACTGCAACTCCCAGCATGCATCTGGCTCCCCTGTTCTTCTAACTCATGTGAGCAGAGCATTCTGAGAGTTGTAGTTTTAGATCAGCTGCAGTGCTAGAGGTTGCTGATCCCTGCACTAGAGATAGTTTTCTTCCTTCTGGAGGACAGCTAGCTAATTTGCCCATTATTGATCTGAAATCTAGTGAATGAGCATGAAGCTACATATCAGCAGAAAGGCACGTAAGGAGGAGTTTGTATTAATGGTTATTTTCTTGTACAGGTCATATGACTCAAAACAATGTCGTAATGACATGTAACCGAGAAAGCAGATGCGTGTGTAGTGATGGACACAAAGTCAACACCATTCTTGTAGTTAAATAGAATTTTAATGACATACATCCCATGTTGACATGATCACAATAAAAAAAAAATAATCCCCAGAGCATCAAATTTTTGGCAACGTTCCCGGTCAACCACTATTATATAAAAAGGAACACTCCACATTACAATACACTGCTTAAAAGATTTGTAGGACTTACGGTAACTATAGAAAAAATGATTTTGCAGTTTGTTTGCAGACTCCTTACTAATCCTCTGGAAGGATGGCAAAATGTGTTTTCTTTTAGTTTTCAAATCCTGAACCAGCCCTTTAAAATGTTCAGTTCCTTTGTGACTAGTTATCACACCGTGCCTTAAAAATTGCACTAATTCACAAAAATCAAGGGAATTTATTCACTTAACACCAAATATTTTCTGGCTATGACACCCGGAAAATAGAAATAGAAATGCACAAAACGTGCATGTATACATGTTATGAGATTTCTATGCAAAAGAAGTCAGAAAAGACAGGAGGACAATAACTGCGCACAATGCAACAGGACCTACAGAAACAGCAATGTCTGCACACAGCCCTGCCTTATACAGCTCTAATATTGGAGACGAACTGCTGTCCGTTTCCGAGGTCAACCAGCAGAACATTAAAGGGGTTATCCTGAAAATATTATTTATCCTCAGGATAGGTCATCAATACAGTGGTCTCTCAAGTTACAATATTAAAGGGAACCTGTCACCGGGATTTTGTGTATAGACCTGAGGACATGGGTTGCTAGATGGCCGCTAGCACATCCACAATACCCAGTCCCCATAGCTCTGTGTGCTTTTATTGTGTAAAAAAAAACCGATTTGATACATATGCAAATTAACCTGAGATGTGTCCTGTACGTGAGATGAGTCAGGGACAGGACTCGTCTCAGGTTAATTTGCATATGTATAAAATAGTTTTTTCCCCCCAATAAAAGCACACAGAGCTATGGGGACTGGGTATGCGGATGTGCTAGCAGCCATACACAAAATCCAAGATAATAGAAAATTAAGAGATAAGAAAAATAAGCAGATAACTAAGGCGGATAAAAACAAGTCCTTACACATAACAGTCAGGACTAGCTGTTAACTAGCAACTAATGCAACTATTTCATCAGAGAAGTGGCCTTGATTGGTTGGATCAGAGTCTAGTTTCAACTTACGATGGGTCCTGAAAGATCAATGTATGCTGAGGCCATTGTAATCTTGAGGGATCACTGTATCAGATCGGTGGGTGTCTGACTCCCAGGACCCCCGGCTTCAGCTGCTAGAAGAGGCCAGGCACTCCATGAGCACCACAGTCTCCTCCTAGGCATGCAACGTCACCGTACATCGGTCACATGGACTAGTTGCAGCTCAGCCCCACTGAAGAGAATCTGAGTTCTTGCAGAACTGAGCTGAGCTGCAAAACCAAGAACAGCCGCTACACCATGTACGGTGCTGCGTTTGGTGAGATGATGGGAGTCTGCAGAGCTACAGCGAGCGTGGCGACTCCCTAAAGCAGCTGATAGATGGCATTTAAAGGGGTTATCCAGGAAATGATAACCTATGTAAATGGAGAACGGTTTCATGTACTGTGTTGCTTCTTTAGTTCATAAGCTATTACTTCTTAGCCCAATTTTGTACATCATATTTACATGATCTGGATTTCCTGTGTCCATGGATATAGGGAAGGATATCCTTGAAATGGATATCAAGGATTGTTGTGACCTAACAAAACACACATTACAAGAGCCCGGAACCACAGTATAAAACTTATACAAGGAGCTGCTGGTATCCAGAATAATTAGAGAAATTTGGGTCAAGATTTTTCACTTTAATGGGACTAAGCTGCACCTAGGTGAAGAATTAACATGAGGTTACTGGCCTAGGGTAAGCTGGGAGAAAGCAGCGGAGCTCAATAGAGTGCTGCTGCCTCCTCAAATAGCGTATCAGTGGGCGTCCCGGGTGTCACCTCACCGATCAGAAACTATCCAAAGGATAGGTCATCAATATAAAAAAAGTCTGAAAACTCCTTTAATAATCTTCAAAGAAACCTTCCCAGGACAGGAAGATGGAAGTAATCAACCTTCTGTGTAGTGTTTTATGTACACATTACAAATACCACAATTACCCTGTAAAGAATAAAGATATCACTTTATGCCTCAAAGTTTTTACCAATTTGTGCAATCCCCCATCCTGCCACAAAAAATATTGTGCTGCAATAATTCCCCCCTCTTTCATGCAAGTAATAGGAACCAACTACGCCAACCACAAACATATTTATGAATAAAATCTTGATGGCATATGAGCGAGGACTAGAGGTCATGGGAAACACAGTTAGCTGCGGTTGCCTCGTAGTTTGCACTTTTTATTTGGTGTGTGACAATATCCCTGATAAGGCTTCTTTAGAGTTTTCACTATATTAATAATTCATCAGCAGCCCAGCTATAGAGAATAGGACAGCTTTTACAAAATCATTACACAACCTGGTTAGCGAGCATTCACACGACAATATGTATTTTGTGGTCTGCTAAAACCACAAAAAATACGGATGATGTCCTTATGACAGTGTTGCATCAGTCTTTTGTGGACCCATTGTAATGCCTATTCTTGTCTGCAAAACGGACAAAGATAGAACATGTTCTATCTTTTTTGTGGGACTGCGGAACGGACATACAGATGAGAACAGCACACAGCGTGCTGTCCAGATTTTCTGCAGCCCCATTGAAATGAATGGGTCCAAATAAGATCTGCAGATCGGATGCGGACCAAAAACACGGTCGTGTGAATGGAGCATTAAGGAGAGTAATCAAGGGAAAACTGAACGACCATTCCTGCGATCACTCGTTCCCGTGTAAATGTACTGCTGATCACCTGATGAATGATCGAAACACATGTTCATCGGGAGATCCTGTGGTTTGTGCAGGCCCTCCAACCATGTAGATTACTGAAGTAATTTCTATAAATATTAGAGTATTACGGTAATTTATTTTATAATGTGGCCTCATTAAAGTTATGATATGCATGAGCCCTGACCAGTTACACAGAGACTAGCGGAGACGAGAATTCATATGGGCTGTTGTATTTTATCTAAATACTGTAGTGTACATGCTTTCTTTGTCTTCATTATACCTGAAGAAAGACTAATTCATTGATCTTAAACTTAAAGAGGACCTTTCACTCGTATACAAACTAAAAACGAACTCTATCTGTGGGCAGAGCGGCGCCCAGGGGTCCCCCTGCACTTACTAGTATGTCTGGGCGCCGCTCCGTTCGCCCGGTATAGGCTCCGGTGTCTCAGCTCCGTCTGTTGTATTGGACTGATTTTTTGTAGGAGGCGTGTCCCTTGCTGCAGTGCTGGCCAATCGCAGCACACAGCTCATAGACTGGCTATGAGCTGTGCGCTGCGATTGGCCAGTGCTGCAGCAAGGGACACGCCTCCTACAAAAAAATCAGTCCAGTACAACAGACGGAGCTGAGACACCGGAGCCTATACCGGGCGAACGGAGCGGTGCCCAGGCATACTAGTAAGTGCAGGGGGACCCCTGGGCGCCGCTCTGCCCACAGATAGAGTTCGTTTTTAGTTTGTATACGAGTGAAAGGTCCTCTTTAAGGAAAATAAAACCAATTTTTGGTTGTTTCACCATTTTGCTAAAAGATCACATTAAAGAAACACTATTAGAAACACGGATATTATGGGTTATGACAAGCGTAGGACCTGAACATAGGGATTCCGTATACATTTGTTGTGCACCTCCCCATCAGGCCTTTCAGCAGCCATAACAACCCATTCATTTTGCCTGGAGTGCTCCTTTCAGATTTAATATGGCACAGGGGTTTGCAATTTGCACCATTATTTTAAATGCAAAAATGGGATCTCCAGGCTACAAGATACCTATCCTCAGAACAGGTCATCAATATCATATCAGTGGAGGTCCGACACCAGTACCCCCAACGATCGGCGGTTTTGGTGGCGGCTGCAGCAGTGGAAACTGTACAGTGTACAAGCTGGAAGCAGATATTTCTGTACACTGTGTAGTGGCCTTGCCAGGTGTACTGCAGCTGCGCTCCCATTTATGTAAGAGAGAGTGTACAGAGCCTTCTGCTTCAGCTCATATTCTGTATAGTTTCCATTGCCCTTGATGCCTGAAACAGCTGATCGGTGGGGGTGCCAGGAGTCAGATTGATGAGCTATCTGGAGGCCCAGACAAACCCCTTCTGCCTCATTTCTGTTCCAGCAGAGAGGTTAATAATCAAATCCGGAGTCTGAAAGCACCTATTCTGGCACAGGGGTAATTTTCTGAGCATACAGACCAGCATTAAAACAGGAGCAATGGTTCAAGACATGCAACAAGCACGATATGTGGCCAAAAAAGAAATTTTATGTCTCTGGTAGGTGAATAGGTGGTATAATAATGTCTAACCACCTGAATGTAGAACTACTAGCTGTGAGTTCATCTAATGTACAAGTATGAAAATGGTTCAGTACCTTACAACTTACTTTTACCAGTCTTCGAAGTCTGCAGCTTCTCTGCTCCAGTGTCCCATGACAACACTTCCAGGATGTATTCTCATGGTTCAGTGTCATCACAGGAACAACAAGCTCTCCCTGCAACTGCTGTGTCCTCTCCACTTTGATTGATGAGGCCAGGCAGTGTAAACGTGATCATCCTGGCCCTGACTTCTCCTAAAGTAGAGGGCATAGCAGTTGCAGACAGAGCTGAGCCTCTAGGAGCAAAGGCAAAGCCCCCGTTGCTCCTAGAGGCTCACTTGAACATATTAAAACTTTATTTTTCTCAGCAACAGGTCAGTCATTTTCATAAGTACAAAATCTGCTAAGAGATGCCCTTTAATATTTTTATTCCAATATGTTTTTAAAAGATGACAATTACTGTTACCGGTAATTTGATTTCCCGTACCCTCCACAACGGCACTGGTAGGAGCTTGAACCTGCCTCCCAAGGACAGGAAACAACAGCGGAAGCCAAAATAAAAAGACACCTCCTCCAACCTACTCCAGCTAATAACAGAACCGAAGATAATTATAACAAAAGACCATCATACAAACGGTGAACTGGAGTGTTTTTTTTTTTTTGGTTTTTTTTGGGGGGGGGGGGGCCCCCAAGTGCCGTTGTGGAGGCTACGGCAAATCAAATTACCGTTAGGAGAAATTGTCATCTTTCTCTAACGCCTCCACACGGGCACTGGTAGGAGATTCTCAGAGGAGATATTTTTAGGGAGGGACCACGGCCAAAAGGACTTTTCGTCCAAACGCCAGATCCTGGTTGGCCAAAACATCTAGTTTATAGTGTTTGAAAAAGGTCATGGGGTTAGACCATGTGGCAGCTTTACATATTTGAACTACAGAGGCAGATCACCTCTCAGCCCAAGAGGCGGACAAAACCCTAGTGGAATGAGCCTTCAATCCTAAGGGAGGGGAAACATTCCTTTCCTTGTAACACAGAATGATAGTCATGTTGATCCATCTGGCTATAGAAGCCTTAGAGGCTCCATGACCCTTATTTTTTTCCTGAAATTGGAGAAAGATTATCTGACTTCCTAAAGGATTCTGTGGCCCTAAGGTACCCTATTAGGAAACGTCTGACGTCCAAATGATTAAACAACTTTTCCTGCTCTGAAGAAGGAGAAGCGCAAAAGGATGGTAAGATTATCTCCTGTTGACAATGAAACTCAGAAAATACCTTTGGAAGAAAAGCTGTTGAGAGCTTAAGGATTACTCTATCATCTAAAATAGTGAGAAGGATGATTACATGAAAGGGCCTAGATTTTCGCCACCCTCCTGGCCATGGTGATAGCGATAAGGAAAGTAATTTTTAGGATCAATCATTTTAGGGAGATTTCTGAAAGAGGCTCAAAGGGTATGGACGTTAGGGCTGAGAGAACCAAACTGAGGTCCCAGGGGGAAACCTTAAACAAAGAAGGAGGGACGTAACCTACTAGTAACTTTGAGGAATCTACCAACTAATGGGATTTCAGACACCTTGATATCCAAAAGGGCGCTGAGGGCAGAAACCTGAACTTTTAAAGTGCTGGGTCTGAGCCCCTTGTCATACTCTGCCTGTAAGAAATCTAAAATCAGGCCTACATCCAAATCACCTTGAGGATCCCAGCGATCACCCGCAAATAACAAGAAGGCATTCCAAGTTTTCAGATATATTTTAGAAGTAGTCTGTTTTCTACTATGTAACAAGGTAGAAATGCCCGCCTCAGAAAACCCTCTGTTTCTTAACAGGCCCCTTTCAGTCTCCAAGCTGCTAGGTGAAGATGCTGTACATTGGGATAGAGGGCAGTACTCTGATGTAGTAGGTCTGGTTTTTGGGGTAGGAACTAAGGTTTCTCTGTCGCCAGGTTTTGAAGCAAGGGAAACCAAGACCTTTTCGGCTAAAAAGGAGCAATCATTATCACTTGTGCCCCTTCTCGTTCATCAGGGTCTTTGCAATCAGGGAGAATGTCTGAGAAGGTTCTCATTTATCCAGGTCATGGTATATATATCTGTAAAAGAATAAATCAAGGCAACTGGACGTACTGTAGATTTCTTGAAAACGTTTCACTCGTTCTTCCAACGAGCTTTCTCAATTCTGAGTGATTGTACAAAAATTCTGGGAATAAATATGTAACTGAATCCACATCTGGTAATTATACGCAGCATTGGGTCAAAGGTGTTGATTCCATTATCCTAATTGGAGTCAGTAGGTGATAAAGACTTCCCAGAAAAAGGTGTCAAGACAGCATTGTATGTGGCAGACAATAGAGCTGGTTCACCCCAAAGACCCAACGCCTAAACACAAGATGGACAACATTGTGTACGCAGTCCAGTGCAATGAGGAATGCTCAGAACTGTATATCGGCGAAACAAAACAACAACTACATCAGCGTATGGCTCAGCATAGAAGAGCCAAAACCTCTGGTCAAGATTCAGCCGTGTACTTACATCTAAAAGGAACTTGACACCTTTGAAGACAGTCAAGTACGTGTTTTGGATAAGGAGGCCGATTGGTACAAACGAGGCGTGAAGGAGGCCATCTTCGTAAAAAGGGAGAAGCCAAGCTTGAATAGAGGTGGGGGGGGGGGGGGGGTTAGACATCTATTGTCTGCCACATACAATGCTGTCTTGACACCTTTTTCTGGGAAGTCTTTATCACCTACTGACTCCAATTAGGATAATGGAATCAACACCTTTGACCCAATGCTGCGTATAATTACCAGATGTGGATTCAGTTACATATTTATTCCCAGAATTTTTGTACAATCACTCAGAATTGAGAAAGCTCGTTGGAAGAACGAGTGAAACGTTTTCAAGAAATCTACAGTATGTCCAGTTGCCTTGATTTATTCTTTACAGATATAAATCAGGGAGAATGGTGGAAAAGCGTAGAGAAGTCCCATGGGCCATGTTAGTAAGAGGGCAGCCACCTGATTTTTTTTTTCTCCTTGGGGCAGATGGAGTAGAATTTTTCTATCTTCTCGTTCTGTCTCGATGTGAACAGATCTAAAATATCAGAAGTCCCCACTTTTCTGTGATCTGATGGAAAATCCTCTGATTTAACGACCATTCCCCCTCTCTGAGAGAATGCCTACTGAGAAAGTGCACTTTTTTTTCTCCTCTTAAGTGGACTGTTGAAATGGACTTTAGGTTGTCCTCTCCCCATATAAATATGTTTCTTGAGATGGCCGCTAAGGATTTGCTCCTTGTTTTCCCCTGCCGGTTTAGATATGCCACTGTCGTCGCATTGTCAGACAACACCTTGACGTGGTGGTGTTGGATAGCTGGTTTCAAGGCGTCTGTGGCGACTATAATTAGATCCCTTGGTCGCCACTGTACCCCCGCTTTTAGATGGTTCTCCACCATCCACCAACCTAGGGATTTCTTTACCCGATATGGAATCTTTATTCTCTTTCCTAAGGAACTCTACATCTTGTCCCAGGATGAAAGACTGTGGGATCCTGGTGTGGGCCAAGGCCCAACTCACCGAGGATATTGTTGATGTTAGGAGACCCAGTAAACGCATGACATGTCTTATAGATGCTGTTCTGCCCGAACAAAAGATTCTCACTCGAGCTATCAGGTTGGTTAGCTTTTCCTGCGGTAAAAAGGAAAATAGATTATGGGTGTCCAATAGTACACCCAAAAAAAATGTTTTGCTGACGTGGAATTAGCTTTCACGTCTCTTGATTGATGAACCACCCTAAGGAAGTCAGAGTTTCCTCCACTATTTTGAGGTGATCCAGAAGATGAGATCGTCCAGATAAGGGACAACAATTATTCCCTTTAGATGGAGGAAACATACAACGTCAGCAATAATTTTTGCAAAAAGATGTGGAGCACTGGAGAGGCCGAAGGGCAAGGCCTAATACTGGAAGTGATTAAGCTTTTCTTCTATGTATACAGCGAACCTGAGGGATTGTTAACTCTCGCTGTGGATGGGAACATGATAATAGGCATCCGCCAGATCGACTGTTACCATGTAATAATCTTGAAAAAGGAGGTTCACTGCTGACTTTATAGACTCCATTTTGAACTTTTTGTAAATGACCAGAGGATTTAGTGGTTTTAGATTGTAGATAACACTGAACTTCCCACTTTTTATTTTATTTTTTATAAGGAATAAGGGGGAGTAAACCCCCTGACCCCTCTTGTCTTTGAAAAGGGAAGAAACTTCTGATTCTAGAGCTTCCTGTTTTTGCACGTCAGAATAAACCTTGTTCGTGAGGAATTTTGCTGGTGGAAAGGAGAACTTTATTTTGTGTCCTGAACTGACCTGTTTTAGGACCCAGAGGGAGGCACCTATAGCATCCCAAGCTTAGCTGAATTTTGAAAGCCTGCCCCCTACCGGACTTCTGGCGTCATTGTGACTTCTTAGAGGAGGCGTCGGGGTTGAATAAGAAACCCCTACCCCGGCCCCTGTAGGATTGCCATCTGCCCGAAGACTCCTTATTTTGGTTCGATTGTTTAAATTTGGTTTGAGAAGGAAAACATTTTCTCTTGTGAAAAAAACAGGGCTCAGATGGAAAGCCTTTCTTTTTATCAGATGCTTTCTCTAAGATATAATCTAATGAGGACCCAAAGAGTCTATCCCCTTCACAGGGAATAGCACACAAACAACTCTTTGAGCCCACATCACCCGACCAGGAACGTAACCAAAAAGCTCTACAGGTGGCAACTGATAGAGCTGTAGACCTAGCTGAGAGCCTCACCAAGTCTGTGGAAGCATCCACTAGAAAATTGGAGGCTTGTGTTAAAACCGGGATAGAGGAAAGTATTTCTTCCCTAGAAGTACCGGCTGCCAAATGATTTTCCATTTGACTAATTCCAACCAAAAAGGACCTGGCAGTGCAGGTGGCTGCTATCGCTGGTCTAAACATAGCAGACCCAGTTTCCCAAGACTTTTTAAGGAGACCCTCACATTTTTTGTCCATGGGGTCCTTTAGCAACCCCATATCCTCAAAAGGGAGAGAGGACTTTTTGGATATTTTTGCTATTGGGGCATCAGTCTTGGGGGTTTTATCCCATGTTTCACAGTCAGACTTAGCAAACATGTATTTACACTTGAAGGCTCTAGAAATAACAGGTCTTTTCTCCATCATATCCAGAGAATAGAAGGATCCGCCTTTTATACCATCATGAACAGGGATTACCCGTCTCTTCTTTTCTCCCAACCCTTGAAACATCTGATCTGGGATAGATAAGTGTTCTTTAACATCTTCCAATTTCATTGTTGCCCGTATAGTTTTTAATAAAAAAAAAATCTGTATCTTCAGGGGAGCAGAACATCTGAAGAATCAGAGTCACCCGAAAAAAAGTTCACCTTCATCCAGATCAAATACATCCGACAAAGGATCCACGGATTTTGAGGTAGATGGATAGGGAGCGGGGGGAGTCATACAATGCTCAATCTGAGTTCACCTTGTCCCTAATAAGGGTTTTAAGGTTTTCCATGAATGATGGTGACTCTTCCGCTACCACTTTATCAGTACAGCGTGGACATAGCAGCTTTTTAGTAGTATGGTGAAGACTCTTTCTGCACATCGCACATTTCTTTTTAGTAGACTCACCACCTGTGGGTATTACAGGGCCAGCCTCTTTTACCTAAGGAGCATATACACTAGGTTAGTACTAGACCTAAGGGGAGAACCCACACCTGCACCCTGTGGTGGACCTGGGACAGGAAGAACATCATCCCATAAGCAGAGGAGGTGTCTTACCAGGCTGAGGGCCTTGCAGGGATGAGCAGATCTGCGAGGGACATCATTATCCGCTGAAGACATCCTGGCAGTTTGCAGTTCAGCATATACCGCGATCTCTTGTGGAAGCAGGGTCGTTTTGATTCCAAACCCTTGCTGTGTCTTGGCTCCGCCTCCAAGCCAACGCAGAGAGCACGCTGCCTCTAGCCACACACCCCGGCCGGCCGAAGGGCGCATCGGCGTCACTTCCCTCACCGGAAGCGCGCTTGTACCGGTCAATGAAGCGCAAGGCCTTGGCTCTCAGGAATACTCCTGCACAGAGGATTTCTGTCTGCAGGACTGCGCGATGTGTCGATCCCCTTCTACTCGAGGGTAGGTACAGCCCGGGATGCCCAGCGCAGGACTTACTCCAAGAGACAGAGAACGAGAGCCTCGCTCCACCCGAAACCTCTGTCCCATGCTCAGCCCTCCTTAATACCGGCATTGGTAGGAAGGGGAAGGAGCCTAGGATGAGAAAATATCATCATCATCAGCCAGAGTACTGGCGGAGCTTCCACATCTCCTGAGGGACAAAAAACAACAACTGGAGTAGGTTGGAGGAGATGTGTCTTTTTATTTGGGCTTCCGCTGTTGTTTCCTATCCTTGGGAGGGGGGATCAAGCTCCTACCAGTGCCAGTGTGGAGGCGTTAGGGAAAATAGCATCAATGGCTACAGACAGGCTCGTCTCAGACATGGCCAATTAGCAAATTTCCAAATCAGCAGAATGCTATCTCTATTCCAGAACATGTGGATTCTGCTGCTGAAGTTATCCTTTTCGTCTGGACCTGACCTTACAGTGCATCACCCAGCATTTCTATACTCCTGAATAGTAGTTCTGCACTGATATGGTTGGGAGGGTTGAAATGCTGCATACTTGGGCAAATTTTCCACTCAGAAACCTGAGAAAGCTGGATATAAATTAGGAAATTTAAAAGAGTTGGGTAGAATCAGAAAAAATAATGAATTGATTCATCTGCACAGACGACCTGGTTTCACAGTATCATGATGACCAGTGCTGTGGATCAATCAATGAAACAATCAAGCACAACACTATCTCTGATCACACAGGCGCAGAATGACATCAGGGACTCAAGATAAGCCTGAAATATGTAAGAAATTACATATGGAAGGGCATAGCTGATAACAGGTGAATCAGAAGCAGAGCTCAGGAATTAAATCACATTTATAACTTTTTTGTGTGGATTCCTATTAGCATCTGTACCTGGATTATTTCCCCAAAAAAAGTCACTTGTCAAATACTCAAGAATTAAGAGCCCTGTTGCAAATATTGCACATTAAAGTAAAAAAATAAAATAATAATCAGCTCCGTACGCCAGCTTAAAAGAAACATTCATTCTGTTAATTTAATGGCTGTGCAATAATGAGATCCACAATTACAGTCAACTTCTTGTTGCTAGTCATCGGTTTAAAAAATATGGTACATCTGATTTAATATGAAGAACAGACGCTCCTGGTAACCCACTGAGAAAAGTAGCAGGTGAGCAGAGCCCCAGGCAGAGGTAGCCATTCTCAGAGCGGCTGGATGAGAACAGCAATGGAGTCTTCCAGTTATCCACCAAAGACGCCATATCTCCAGATAACGCTGGAGAGAACTGCAGTCACCATCCCCTCGGTGCAGAACAGGTAAGAAGATATTAAAACAAGAGAAGACCTCACCAGAGATACAGAGTGAATCAGCTGTAAGCTGCCTCCGTACACTGCATGTTATGCGTAAAATATTTCCGTGGGAAACAACGCAGGCTCCAGCTAAATGTACTTAAAATCTGTTTCATGGTGTTGATCCCAGAAAGATCTTCCCGAATTCCACTGTGCAGATATCGTAGTCTCTGGCCTGGAGAGGGTAGCAAGTGTTATCCCCCCATTATGTGGTTTTCCCAAGTTCAATTTTCTTCTGAATGGCACGTGTGGAGTGGTAGATTAGCGAGTCGATAAGTCCTGCAACTGTGTTGTGAAAGCAAAGAGTTTATCAGAGGGATAACATAGCCAGTATAGTATTACATTTCTGGAAGCACAGCGATAAGGGGTATTCCCATCCGGAAATGTATAGCATATTCACAGGATACGCCATTAAATCCTAGAGGTGGGACCTGCACCTATCTGAAGAAGAACGATGCCCTGTTGTGCTTGGCCAGGAATGGAGAGGAGGACGCGCATGGGCGGCGCTCTCAATTCACTGTTATGGGACATCCAAAGATAGCTGAGCTCACTATCTGGCTCTTTTTGGAAGTCCTATAGCAGTGAATAGAAAGAAATGTGCATGGGCAGCCTTCTCTCCAGTCACAGCAGTGTGCAATGTGGCCCCATAGGTGGGACCCACACCCATCAGATATTTATTGGATATTCCATAAATGTTCGGATGGGAATAACCCTTTAAAGGGGGTGTTATCTGCTGGCAGCATGTTATAGAGCAGGAGGAGCTGAGCAGACTGCTATATAGATCAGTTACTCCTGCTCTATAACATGTTCCTTACAGGTGGCACTGCATTTTCATGGTGACAGGTTAACTATAACTAGCAGCCACATTCATCGGCTGTATGATCATAATCTGGGTAGCACTTACCTGTAAACACTCCTCCTATAATGGCACATACTCCGGTTAGAAAGTGGGTAAATGATCTAGAATAAGGAATAAAATATTATACAGGTGTGGATTCTAGACCGTGCACATCATGGAGCAGGCAGGGCCAGAAGGTTTCTCACCTGTGCTTCTCCGTCAGTTTCACCATCATAGGAGAAAGCTCATAGAGGACAAATACCCCTGGAAGACCTTGATCACCAATCAAACCGTTGGCAATCTTTTCATGTCTGGTCACTGAAAACTGATTGGTGCGTAATACCTGGAAAAGAAAATGTGAATATCTAAGTAGACATGTCATCCATTGTAGCAAGAATACATTTCTCCAGGATACTTTACAATGGCAGTATTGGCTGCTACCATTCAAACAGCTGAAGATTACCTGGTCTCCCTCTGATAGGGTCCCCTATGCAGGTATGAACATATCAGTGCCTGCACGTACCCAAGAAGACCCGGTAGTTTTCAGATGTGAAGGTCGAAAAGAAAGGAAGACATCTTTTAAAGTGAAAGCCCACCCTTGAATACCATTTTACGGATTTATTTTAATATAAAAAGCTCCAGACTAGGTAAGGAGGAGTCTTAGATCTTGTTTGCATTCCGAGCTTTGTCTTTTTGACCCAGTGCTTCAAAACCCCAGCATAAGCACAGATCTACAAGATAAAACTCTGGCTATCAGTTCACTCCACCTTAAAAAAAAAAAAAAGAAAACTGCTTTCTGCAATGCAAGGTATACAGAGAAAGCTGTCAATCAGTGGTGGGATTGAAGGGGGAGATGGCAGCTCATGAAGATTAAGGAATCCACTGCATACATGCAGCATTGTGAGGACTCCAGCAGATACACTGTGATTTTAGAGCACTGGAATCTGGTTCTTTACCACTGCTCTAAGATAAAGCAGATTCCCTTTAGAAAACCCAGACAGAATGGTCTGCATGTCGATGTGCAGAACTAGTCTCACCACAGTAACTTCGTATCTTACCTCTCCATCTACTTTCACATATATTGTAGGAACAATTTTCACAAAGTACTGGAACATCATCGATGCTATAAAAAGAAATAAAAAAATAATTAAAAAAAAGACAATGAAAATAGGAAAACACTTGTAGATGCATCTACTCCATTGTTATAAAAGCAGTTCTGGCACCTGGATGAACCCTGCCAGGCATAAAGCCTGAAAAAGTATATGGTCTGTTGGTATCAACCCTATATCATATGTCATTCTAAGAGACCTATATTTTCTGTTTGCTAGCGGCAGCACCCGATACGTTCCATTGTGAACGCACCGGCCAGCCAGCCATCGAACTGGAAATAGGAAGCGCTCATATGCGCTCCACGCCTGGAGCGCATCGGTAGGCACACGATCTACCCAGCCGCAGTGTGTAGGGCTGATTCGCTCCACAGTGGAACGCATTGGCTCCTCTGATTGGAAGGAGCCTGCCCTTTGTGCTGAAGCGCAGGACCAGAGGCACTGTTTTTGGCGGTTCACCAAGTCACTCTCACACCCCATATAAGCAAGGTAAGTTCAATAGAGATTTTATGTAGGTTGTTCCTGATGAAGGTTTTTTAATTTTTTTTTTAAATTTCTTTTTTTTTTTACACCCCCGAAACGCGTTGAGACGGAATTTATAAAGCAATTAAAGAAGTTGGACAGAAGCCCCATTTGGAGTTGGCTGCATTCATCCTCTTACATTCTACAGGCGATTCAGGCAAGGGGGTTCATTGGTAAACCGGTGACTTGAGCTTATCTGGTCGACCCCCCCCCCCCCGCTGAAGTGAGTTAACATCTCTTATATTTTATCCATTATTTTATTTGTTGCTGCCCCCCAAATTTTTTAGATTAATTATTTTAGGTGGCAGAACGCTTTTAATTATCTAACTTTACTGCACTTACTGGGTAATTTAGCCCACAAGGTAAATTTTCACATTACTGGGCACTTCGTATTGTGTTAGAAATTTTTGGGCTAATATTGTGGAGAGGGCTGGTGCTCGAACATTGTATTTTTTTTTTATGGTCTAAGGGTCGTGGGTTGATCCCCACAGACCATAGACTCTTTCACTTGATTGCACAAGTGGATAGGTTATCCACTTGGTTTTTTTCCCCATAAGCTGCCCCCTCTCCACTCGCAATCTCACTCCAATCCCACCCTTCACTAAGGTGTATATAGCCAGTTTTTTTATATCCTTATTGACAGCCACTTTATCAACTCTCCGCACCCTTTGGCGCCTCACGTTGATCCCATCGCCAGGATACTCTTTCCTTAAGATCTGATTAACCCTCACCATTGTTTCTTTTTTATATAGGCATAAAGCCTGGCAGGGTTGAGGACGCAGATTAAAACGATACCTGTCTTATGTCTGTCGGTGGCATCATTGCGGAGAAAACTTTACTTTTAAAATGATGCAAATGAACTATTCGAGCACCAGGAGGCGGGCTTCCCCTGGTGCTCCATAATGACGCCCCTCTGCTTTTCATCACAGCCCCTGGCCTTTAGATTGACAGCGCTAGACTGCATTCGTGTGCAGAACATCTCGTGCACACATCTTCGGCTTCGACCCGACAAGCGAAGATGATGTGCACACGCGCCATTCTGGACACGAGTGCAGTCTAGCGCTGTCAAAAGCAGAGGGGCGTCGCTGGATAAGCCTGCCTTATTTGCATAATTTCAAAAACATGTTTTTCTCCGCAACGATACCACCAACAGACATAAGATGGGTATCTATCAACAGCCACAGCCAACAGTCCCTTAACCACTTACCCCCTTCCTGACAGAGCCTAATTTTGCAAATCTGACACGTGTCACATTATATGGTAATAACCTTGGAACACTTTTACTTATCAGAGCCATTCTGAGACTGTTTTCTCGTGACACATTGTACTTCATGACAGTGGTAAATTTGAGTCGATATATTTCACCTTTATTTATAAAATAATCCAAAATGTACCAAAAGTTTTGAAAAATTAGCACTTTTAAAAATGTCAACTCACGCATTGCACCCGAGCGGAATACTCGCCTGCGTGAAAAGGGGCCTAAATGTGTAGCCGGTAGAGCAGGTGGTCACATCGCCTAGGCAACTGTACAATGCCATACATATCCTTATCATCTAATCTGTTTTTATTTTCCAATTGCAGATTTTTTTGTTCTATTCCTGAACATGATTATGGGGCAGCCATCTTGCCTGAGCTATATTTAACAGCATTTAGAAAGCATTAAGGAAATTGCTTTACGGCAGTCCCATGAGCCATAGACACAATGGTCTGGAGGAGACCCTATTGACTTCTATGGGAGAGTTTTCTAGACATGCTCTGTAACCTGTGCAGAGGTCATTGTACAAGGGAAGACTAGATAAGATTTGACAATCGCCTATTGTGAATGAAGAAGTATCCTGAAATATCTATACATGGAGATGGTATCATTACAGGCAGGATTAGAAAGACAAATAAGCAAATAACTGTGATAAGTGATCTGTACAGACCACGAAAAGGCACCTGTTATTAGGCTTAGTGGCCAGTCCGAAAACTGCAGGATTTTAAGGTTTTTGTTTAAAATATAGATATTGACTCGGAGAATTTAAAATAACAAAAAATTATTAAAAAATATGTTAAAATGCGATTTAAATAGGTTGTTTTCTGTTGACGAATTCCCTTTACGGGAACAGATTTTTTTGCGACTGTCATGTCGCAGCATGTCACATTGCGATACCACCGAAATATATTTCATGAAAAGTCGCCATGTAACAAAACCCTTTTGTGTCGCAGCATGTCAATTTTCTCTACCCTTTGCAATGCAAAGGAAAACTGCAGCAAATCTGTGAAGCAGATTATTTGTGTCCCACGTGGACAGAGCCTAATAGTGGGCTGTCTCTTCACAGACCAACTGTTGGTGAATTGCAGACGTCATCAACTGCAAGCACCATTTAGGTTTTCACTGCGGGCAACGTAGTGGGGGTTTCTCAAAGGCAGGATGTCACACTGCATCTATACTCGATTATTGCCATGTTCAATTAAGTAGACTGGTTGTTTACATCTCTGCTGTTTTTGTGTATTTAATGCCATCATTATAGTAAAGTTTGCGCCATTTTATAGGAATCTGATTCAGTAGTGTTGCTGTAAGGTGTCATACTTTTATGAAATTGAGATTTTCCTACATCTCTATATGATAGAAAAATATAGGACTAGTGATGAGCGGCAGGGGCAATACTCGAGTTTGTGATATTTTGCGAATATTCGCCATATATTCGTGAATTAGAGGATTCATTATCTCAGTCATTATTTTCTTGAAAAATTCGCAGTACGAAAAGTCGCAATCAACACTACTCCTAAAGTCAAAGATATTGCAGCCTTCTCATTGGTCCACAAGCTAGAAGCAGGGAGGGATCAGGTGTACTGTTTAAAAAATAAAAATAAATCTTGAATATTTGAAATTACGAATATATATCACTACTGTATATTCTAAATATTCACGAATTCTCGAAGTGCCGATATTAGCCCAAAAAATTTGCAATTTGAATATTCGTGATCAACACTATATGGGACCTACTTTGTTTTTTAGTTTATGTACCAAGTGGGGAACAGCTTCTACAGTTGCTTGCGTGCTCTTGGAGGCACCAAACCTTACTTAGTACATGGTTGCAATTCACAGTATCGGCAGCTACTCTGTGGAACAGAACCTTCAGTGTGCACTACAGACTTGCTAATGTATAATGTACTGACCGATGTGACAGAAGGTGGACCCATCCCGGCAAGGTCAGTGAGCTGTATTATCAGTCCTATAGGTGCAAACTCAGCACAGCAAAAAATGCCAACGACAAAGAAGCTTTTCACTTACATTGTAAAGTGGACACGCTTGTCCCATCGAGAGGATTCACTAGACCTGGATAGTCTCTTCCAAAGGAGAGATGTTTAATATGATGCGTCATATTAATCTGTGGGGGAAAATTACTTTGGTTTAGGATCTTTTATTTTAAGTGGAATGACTTGGGGTAAAAATCCATAACAGATTACAGTACAAGGAAAGTGGATGAGATTTTACAAACGTTAGCCACATGCTGTGAACAATTTCTGCACAAAAACAGGAACATGCTACAAATTTTTAAATGCTCATCAGGTTGTGGATTTACCGCAGATCTAGCCATGGATTTCACCATTTATCAAGGGAGAAAACCATGGTGAGACCACAGCGAATTTTACAGTAAAGTCTGTCTAACACAATTACAAATATAAAAAGGGACATTTGCTCAAGTAAGCAAAGGACTGTCAGGAGGAAAAAGCTCAATTTTCATGCAGCGATCTCCTCCACAGTATGGGGAGGAGCGTTCATGAATGCCATCGCTCGTCCCCATACAGAATCATTGTTTGCAGGAAGCAGAGGCTGTTTAGACGGCACAATTTCTTACCGTCAAGCGATGATTTAGGTAACCGCACCAACGATCCTACTACCCGATGAATGAGCACTTTGCGTAATCTTTTACACAGGCAGATTATCACTAACAAGAGTTCATCTGAACGCTTATTAATAATCTGTCTGATGGTCGGCCGGGGTAAAGGGGCCTTAACTTACCATTGTGATCCATCTTAATCTGTCTCAGTCTGACACTCAGTTTGGTTTGCTGAATATAATACATGTGTTAGATATATACTTATTGCCAAGGACAGAGTAGGCTCCCTTACTGTCAGGTCATCCAGTCACTGGCAATAAATATACTTCCCTAGTATAATAAGGTTATGTGCATGGAAACTGATATTAGTATCAGCACAGCAGCATATACAAGAACAGAACTTACTGTGTCAAGTCCAAAGCTTTGCAGGTCATGGACTGTTGGAGAGAAAAAGAAGTAAAATTAGCACATTTAAGATTAAATGGGAGTACATTCTGATGACCCAAATCAGTGCTCTTTGTGTAACTTTTCCTAGCAACACGGAGTAAAAAGTTTCTTCATATGTTGGATACAGCAAAATGCTTTTAGCACCTACAGTCTAGAAGCAACACCAGGACCCTCCATCTGAGCCAGACTAAGGTCATCAAAAAGGGTGGGGGGGGGGGGGGGGGGGGGTTCAGCAGCACTGCAGCGATTGTGGTTGTAAACCAGCCACTAACATTTGTTAGTGTTACAGCTGTCTGAACACTGCCCTACTGTATGTACAATGCTGTTTTTGGTGTCGTTTTTTGAAGCTTAAATGGTTTTTTTTTTTTAGAGATTTTTTTAACTGAACACCCATCCTCTGAATAGGTCTTCAGTAGTGTTGAGCGTGCAGTATTAGAATGTATGGGCTCTGATGAGCCAAAGTAAGGTATTCGCAAAGTCGAGCGGGACTTCGTTGAATAATATCGGTAGTTGATTTTTAAAAGTGGAAAACCATTTTAAAACTTGAAACTGAACTCAGCTTTGGTTCCAAGTTTTAAAATGGTTTTCCACTTTAAAAATCAACATCCGATGTTATTCAATGAAGTCACGCGCGACTGAGAATAACTTGCTTCGGCTCATCGGAGCCCATACATTCTAATACTGTACGGAGACTAATCTCTGTACAGTATTATTGCAAAGTTTTGAACAAAGTGACTTTGGATGAAGCATCAGAAGCTCACTTCACTCAACACTAGTCATTAGTATCTGATCGGTGAGGGACTGACACCCAGAATCCCCAATCAGCTGTTTGAGAAGGCACTGGCACATGATGTAGACCCCCGGTCCTCCACAGATCAGATAGTGATGACCTATACAAAAGGATAGTAGAGAGATATATATGAATGAAATATAAGTTTAACTGAACCTTTTTCCATAAAATTATCATCTGCTTAGCTCCTTCTGTTCTATGACCCACTGCCTACAGATAGGACATCATCAGTTCCCTTTAACTAGTATAAGAGCCATGCCACACAGTGCAGTTTTGTAATCGTTCAGATCATCGCTAAGAAGCATTCGTATAAATGCTCGTTAGCGATTATCTGGCAGTGTAAGGCTGAGTTCACACGGGCGAGATTTCCGTGAGGGTGCAATGCGGGAGGTGAACACATTGCACCCGCACTGAATCTGGACCCATTCATTTCTATGGGGCTGTGCACATGAGCTGTAATTTTCATGCATCACTTATGCGTTGCGTGAAAATCGCAGCATGCTCTATATTCTGCGTTTATCACGCAACGCAGGCCCCATAGAAGTGAATGGGGCTGCGTGAAAATCGCATGCATCCGCAAGCAAGTGCGGAGCGATTTTCACGCATGGTTGCTAGGTGACAGTCTATTCACTGTATTATTTTCCCTTATAACATGGGTTAAGGGAAAATAATAGCATTCTGAATACAGAATGCTTAGTAGGTGGTCAATTGAGGGTTAAAAAATAAATAAAAAATTAACTCACCTTCTCCTCTTGAACACGTAGTTGTCGGTCTCTTTACTTCTTTAATGATGAGCTGCCGGGCTAAAGGACCTGTGGTGACGTCAGATCACATGCTCCATCACCACGGTGATGCATCATGTGATTGGAGCATGTGATCTGACGTCACCACAGGTCATTTAGCCCACAGCTCATCATTCAAGAAGTAAAGAGACCGGCAACTATGCGATCACAAGGAAAAGGCGAGTTAATTTAAAAAAAATTAAAAAAAAATTAACCCTCAATTGACCACCTACTAAGCATTCTGTATTCAGAATACTATTATTTTCCCTTATAACCATGTTATAAGGGAAAATAATAACATCTACACAACACCGAACCCAAACCTGAACTTCTGTGAAGAAGTTCGGGTCTGGGTACCACAGTCTGTTTTTTATCACGCGAGTGCAAAACACATTGCACCCGCGCGATAAAAACTGAACATCGGAACGCAATCGCAGTCAAAACTGACTGCAATTGCATACCTACTCGCGCTGGTTTGGCGCAATACACCAGGACGCATCGGGACCCGCTCGTGTGAACCCAGCCTAATACTGCCGCTGATTACCAGGTGGCAGGCAATTGGAATCTTCACAATCTGTTGATGGTAAACAATCATTCATTAGCGATCGCTCCTCCCCATACTAAAGGAGGAGATTGCTGCATGTACGGTAATAACAGCGGTCTCCTCCACTAGAGAGCCAGCAATTGCTTCCCTCCCGACAATCGCCTTAAAGATCTGTCCCTCTAATATAAGCCTCAGACCTATTCAAATGAATTGGGCTCAGCACAAAACACATCCTACTGATAAGAATGGCGGGGTTTCTGAATAAAAGGCCGACTATTTTCTGTAATCTCAGACACTATTTTTTATTTTATGGTTCTGCTCAGTTAGAGGCGCAAAAAAAAAAAAAAAATAACAGAAGCGCTGGGTCCACAAAATGATGGACAGACATTAACAGCGAATGGACCCCACTGACTAATGTGATCCATGGTATTTTACCTAACAGATGTGAACAAAGTCTAATGTCACTTATGGAAAAAAAAAGTCATGACATTTTATATCTTATGACCCTTTTATTCTTCTATACACACACCAACACTATTCAGGAACATTTATTACCGACATGTCACAAATCGATTTTCGCTAACTCCCAAAATCATTGCTTCATACAGGACACTGTAGACTGGAAGACTATGTGGACCGAGAGCATGACAACTATAATACAGCGACACAAGCACGACTGATGGGTGTTGTGATGAAGGATACGAGAGATAGAATAACTTACTCTCAACTGCGTGCACTGCACAGAGGAGAAGGCAGGAAGAGAAGAGAGAAATGGTTTCTTTATTATACAGCTTCTATCACACCGAGCTTTCCCTGCAACCTACTGGTCAAAGCTGGAGCTCCATAATGTATTCCCTTTCACTATAGATTAGTTGCGACCCCCCACCCAAACACTGAAATTGCAGAATGTTGATTGACCGCTTCATTCAGAGAGGGGGCCCCTCATTCTTGATAATGCAAGGGGTCAGAATCCGCCCCAATGATTTTTATTACCTATCCTGGCGATAGGGATAACATCTTTATAAAGGAGTCGTTAGACGTGAAACTTATTGGTTGTTTGGACATTACAGGTAAAATAGCTCAGTAAGAAAGGTTCCATGTGTACTAGTAAACTGCACAATACACTCTGATCATTTCTTTAACCCTATTAATGCAGAATAAATTGTAATTCAGCAACCACATATATTCAGTGTCCTGTACAACTCCTCGGAGGTGCAATATGGCAGCACAGAGGTTATCTACTGCTCTGTAGTACCGAACAGTAGGAACTATGGGGAATATTTACTAACTGATATACAACGGGTTTTCTGGCATATATCTGTTGCAGATTGCGGCGCAAAGGTTTCTTTTCACCACCATCTGCAAAATTTTCCCCACTCATGCCAGGTCTAAAAAAAGGGGGCGGGCGTGGGCACGGAAGGTGGCAGGCTGCCAGGCCCATCTCATGTATCATTTTCTATGCATAAAACATTCTAAGGAATTTGGTGAAGATTTAGACCGGTGGTGGATGTGCCGACGTTATGTAGAGGCCTGTGCCAGGGGCTTATTAAGACCGGAGTCTAAAACGCTGGTCTTCATAAATGACACCCTCGAGTTAGTATCATTAGGGAACAGCTGCTGGAGACTGGGGTACCTCAAATGGAGCGGCCTGCACTTTCTCCAGACCTGAATCTCATTGAAAACCTATGGGATCAGCTGAGTCGCCATGTAGAGGCTCGTAACTGTACCCCAGAACCTTAATGACCTGAGGGCTGCCCTTCAAGAAGACTGGGACACCATGCCTCAGCAGACAATAAGTCGACTTGTGAACAGCAGGAGACGTCGTGGTCGAGCTGTAATTGATGCTCGAGGCCACATGACAAGTTACTGAGACACTGACATTTTGTGGGGGTATACCCACCACTGGTATTGGCTTTTGTTTCAATAAATTATTTGAGATGAGGAAATCCCCATACATGCTTCTACTTAAATGCCTGACTTTCAGGATATAATATCACTGTAGTGTGAACTTTTTACGTTTTCCATAAATTTCACCTGAAAGCCAAATATCCCTAACTTTTTGTGAGTAGTATATATAATGGCCCCAAAGAGTGCCCCAGTGTATATATAATGCCCTATTTCTCCCCCCCCCCCCCCCCCCCCAAGTAAGGGCTCATGTACACAAACGTATTTTCTTTCAGTGTCCGTTCAGTTTTTTGTTTTTTTTTGAAGACCGTATGCTGAACCATTAATTTCAATGGATCCGCAATTAAAAAATTAAAGAAGAACGACATGTCCTATTATTGTCTGCATTACGGACAAGGATAGTACTGTTTTAAGAGACCAGCGGTTCCATTTCTCAAAATAAGGAATGCACACAGATGTCATCCGTATTTTTTGCGGACTGCAAAATACATACGGCCGTGTGCATGAGCCGACAGATCCTTTGTTTAAAAAAAAAAAAAAAAAAAAAAAAAAAAACACACACACAGAACTCCTCCTCTTGGCTGCTATTCACGGAGAGAAACCCCATGGAAGCACGCCGTAGTGCTTCCATGCCTCCGTTCTGCACCGCTCTTTTCAGATTGCGGACCCATTCAAGTGAATGGATCTGCATCCATGACACGTTATGAACACGGCCATTGCCCGTATATTGAAGACAAGCTGTTTGCGGACTGCAATACAGGCATGGCTGGGCAACAGCTGTGTACAGGACGCCTAAAAAGTATGTAAACTCTTGCGTGGCTCAAAGAGAGGCAAAGCAAGGGCCCTCAACATTTCAGAGACTGAGGGAACCCTGACAGACCCCAACACAAGGCAATGGGGGACTTGGGCACATTCTGGATTAGTTGTAAAAGAGACCCAGTAGAGCGTTGTGGTTTGGTGTAGAGAGGAAAAAAAATATATATAATAATAATTTTTTATAGTTTTACTTGCACAATACAGTACAAAATGCACACACTCGACAGAAAATATTAGTCTACAAGTTTAGCAAGTTGCACAGAGAGCAAACAGAAAGCATGCAAACAGACAATGCACATTACGCAGAGTACATCTTCTCTTCAAAGAGAAATTTTAGCAACTGTAAAAGAAAATGTGCTAAAGAAACAGAAGTCCCCATTCTCCCAGCCCACATAGTCTCCTCGTTTATCCTCCTGTTCAGATGCTGTTGTACTGTGCTCTGGGCATTCAACCATGCAAAAAGCTCTGAATGCTCTAAAAAGGGTTGTGGCAAGTTTTCAAGTTATCCCCCTATCCACAGGATAGGGGATAACAAAGTGATCGGTGGGTGTCTGCTCATACCCCCACGGTCCCGCGAACGGGGGGGTATCTGATGGAGCAGCAGGTTGGCCATGCGCCCTGTCACTCTATTCTCTATAGAACCGCCGAAAACAGCGAAGCACTGTACTCGGCTATCTCCAGCAGTCCCATAGAAAATGAATGGAGAAGCAGGTTCTCGGGATCGGTGGGTATCCTAATGTTCAGAACCCCACTGATCAGTTCATTATCCCCTATCCTGTGGATAGGGGATAATCTGTAAATTTGGCATAAGCCCTTTACATCCAAAGTGGGATCCAAAATGATTTTGCGATCACAGTGCCAATGACATGATGAAAGAATCTGATTTCTTACAGTAAAGGACATGCAACACTTACCATGGACATGCGACTGCTGGAAGCTTTTTCCAGGGGCAAAATGAAAGTTTCCAGCCACCTACATCCAAAGAAACAAAGTCAACTGACACCAATACCAATTTGGTCAATGAGAGCAAATCAGAGCATCTCCAAAGACATTACCTTGTTGACTTCTAAGAACCCATACACCTTGCATCCCTCATCCTTTTGCTCCTGCATCTTCTGACTGAACCCTTCCCGTTTGCACTGTTCTATTGAATCTGGAGTCTTGAATGCCCATCCTTTCCTCCGGTAAGCCTCTCGCACATCATCACATGTGTTACAACACCTGCAGGAGATAGAAGAAGAGTTAGGACTGCGCACACACAAAAAACATCTAAATATAAATTATTCTATGTAAAATACCTAAAATCCTCAGTTTCTGCACCATAGCAGCTTTCACAACGGTTTGGATCTAATGTTTTTGGGTCAAAAACTACAGGTTCTTCTGCTTGTCCTAGATCTGAAAACAGAAAATGACGAATAAAACATGGGTTAGAAATGAACATTTGGGAATTTCATAGCAGGATCGCAGTAAGAGCGCGTTTGGATTAAATACCTTGAGAAACACTGGTACAGAAACATACACTGAATGGCCACTTTGTTACGGACAACCGCCAAGTAGCACCTTAGACCTCCATTGGCCCTTAGAGCCGCAGTAATTCACCAGGGCACAGATTCCACTAGGTGTCGAAATCGTTCTACAAGATGATTGGCCCATGCATATCGCAGTCACAGCAATTTATATGGAGGGGCTAACAAACTCTGAATGAACCATTCCACCTAGCCCCCGATATGATCTAGAGGATTAAGATCTGGGGATTGTGAAGGCCAGGGAAACCAGGAAAACTACACATGACTATAAGACCCTTGTCGCAGGATGCATTGTGGTGCTGCCATGAAGGGATGAATTTGGTAGGCCACAATGCTTAGGTTCACCCTACTGTTGAAATTTCCATCCACTGGAGGACACAGGATGTGCCAAGAAATAATTCCCCACACATCACACCTATATCAGAATGAACTGCCGACACTTGAGAGGAAGGGTTCATTATGCTCCTTTCTGAACCTCCCATCAGCATGGTGCAACCAAAATCTGCATTCATCTGACCAGGCAATGTATTTATACACTCTTGCCAACTGGAATCTTGCCTTTTTGTTTCCCTTAAGCCCCTTTCACACGAGCGAGTTTTCCACACGGGTGCAATGCGTGACGTGAACGCATTGCACCCGCACTGAATTCTGACCCATTCATTTCATAAGGTCTGTGTACATGAGCGTTGTTTTTCACGCATCAGTTCTGCGTTGCGTGAAAATTGCAGCATGTTCTATATTCAGCGTTTTTCACGCAGCCCTGGCCTCATAGAAGTGAATGGGGCTGCGTGAAAAACGCATTGCGTCCACAAGCAAGTGCGGGTGCGATGCGTTTTTCACTGATGGTTGCTAAAAGATGTTGTTTGTAAACCTTCAGTTTTTTTTATCATGCGTGTAAAAAACGCATCAAAATGCATTGCACCTGCGCTGAAAAAAACTGAACAACTGAACGCAATCGCAGACAAAACTGACTGAACTTGCTTGCAAAATAGTGCGAGTTTCACTGAACGCACCCTGAACGCATCCGGACCTAATCTGTCACGCTCGTGTGAAAGAGGCTTTAGGGCTTATGCACACGAACGAGTACCGCCCGTTCTATGTACCGGAGACAGCAAATTGCGGTCCACAATGCAAGGGCACCATTCATGGGGTTCCGTGCCTCGGTTCCGCACTGCACTTTCCGGATCCGTGATGCAGCTCACAGACAGCTGGTGCCCGTATATTGCGGACGACATTGGTCATGTGCATGAGCCCTTAGACAGCAATGGCACTTTAACTAGCTGTCTGCTAATAGCTTATCTGTGATAGGAAACAAGTTTTGCATTCAGACATGGTAGTTGGTCATGTGTGCGTGGCAGCTGAAGGCATCTGTGTTGGTCCCATGTTCGTATGTGCCTGCATTGCTGAGAAAAATGAACTTCTGATATATGCAAATGAGCCTCTAGGACCAATGGGGGTGTTGCCGTTTAACCTAGATGCTCAGCTCTCTCTGCAACTGCCACGCCCTCTCCACTTTGATTGACAGGGCCAGGAAAAGAAAAAAAATCAAGCATGGCCCTGTCAATCAAACTGCAGAGGGTACTGCAGTTGCGGAGAGAGCAGAGCATCTAGGTGTAACGGCAACACCCCGTTGCTCCTAGACTCTCATTTGCATATATTAACACTTCATTTTTCTCAGCAATGCGGGCACATATGAACATGGGACCAACACAGATGCCTTCAGCTGCCAAGCGCACATGTAACAGGTCAGCCAGTGTCATAGGTACAAATCTGCTGACAGATGTCCTTTAAGTCCAAGAAACACAAAGACTACAGCTGTCTACAGAGAATGAAGGTCAAGCCGGTTTCTATTTCTGCTCCCATGTTAGATCGGGGTTATATGATAAGTGGTCATTTAAGGAGGTTGTACACTTTTAACCTCAGAGAAAACCCCTACGACTTAGGCCGAATGCACACGGCCGTGTTCCGCGGCCGAGAGCGGTCCGTGGTATGCCGGGCTGGATTCCTGTTCAGAGCAGGAGCGCACGGCGTCATTGGTTGCTATGACGCCGTGCGCTTCCTGCTGCCGCCGCAGTACAGTAATACACTGGTATGATCTATACCAGTGTATTACTGTACTACGGCGGCAGCAGGAAGCGCACGGCGTCATAGCAACCAATGACGCCGTGCGCTCCTGCTCTGAACAGAAATCCAGCCCGGCATACCACAGACCGCTCTCGGCCGCGGAACACGGCCGTGTGCATTCGGCCTTACACTGCAGACATGGGAACATTGTGCAGGTAGCACTATAGTCCATACAACATTACAAAGTTTTGTAACTGCCCCATGATATAGAGCAAATTAATAGAGAAAATAAAGCCTGGAACGTTCTTTCTTTTCAATGATTCATTGATACAGACGGATAATGTTTCATATACTTCAATAATGACAGATTAATAGCCATGCATTTACACCCCTGCCACATTTACCATGCTTCTCGGCTTCTGAAGTCACCGGCTTCCCATCCTTGTCCAGCCTCTTCTTGAATAGATTGTGCTCCACATCCAACTGCTGCTCCCCAGCTACGTCCATAGCATCAATACTCAGATCTGCCGTAAAAGCAAGATGCAAGATCAGGAAAAGAGAAGTCACAGCCAAAATAAATAGCACTCTGCCTGCCTGGATTATATATCACTTACAGTAGTTATGTCACCACTTTTGTAGTTATGTCACATCAACACGGCAATTCACATTCTTCCAAACAGAAACATGTGCAATGATAAATCTGTGCTCTATGTGTGTGCCTATTAAGGCATCTGGATGTCAAAGAGGAGGGTCCCAAGCTTGGGGTCCCACTCTATAAACCAGAGTAGAAAACTGCTCTGTAAGGCCTCTTTCACATGGGCGAGTATCAAGTCCTGAGCTGTAGTTTACTCTCTCCATATGGGGCTGTGCACATGAGCAGTGATTTTCATGCATCACTTGTGCATTGCATGAAAATCACAGCATGCTCTATATTGTGCGTTTTTCACGCAACGCAGGGCCCATAGAAGTGAATGGGGTTGCGTGAAAATCGCAAGCATCTGCAAGCAAGTGCGGATGCGGTGCGATTTTCATGCATGCTTGCTAGGAGACGATCGGGATGGGGACCCGATCATTATTATTTTCCCTTATAACATGGTTATAAGGGAAAATAATAGCATTCTGAATACAGAATGCTTAGTAAAATAGTGATGAAGGGGGTTAAAAAAAATAAAGGAGCACAGTGACGTCATCAAAGGTCCTTTTCCTCCCATGTCAAAGAAGAAGACAGAAGAGAAGCCAAGCTGTGCGAACAAGTGGATGAAGAGAGTTAAATTATTTAATTTATTTTTTTAACCCCCTTCATCCCTATTGTACTAAGCATTCTGTATTAAGAATGCTATTATTTTCCCTTATAACCATGTTATAAGGGAAAATAATAAAATCTACACAACACCGATCCCAAACCCGAACTTCTGTGAAGAAGTCTGGGTACCAAACATGCTGATTTTCCTCACACGCATGCAAAATGCATTAAAATGCTTTGCACTCACGTGGAAAAAAAATTGCGCATTTTCCCGCAACGCACCCGCATCCTATCCGGCCCTCACACGCGACACCTGTGTGAAAGAGGCCTAAGAGAAGTTCCAGTTCTGGTAGATTGAAGCCAGGCTTCTATGACATGCCCAGCGTGACACAGCTGCAGGAACAACCCCAGCCAACAGCTAATTTTGTTGGGGGTTGCTTCTTTAAAAAATAAAAATTAAAACACAACAGTAACCATTTAGCATAAAGCACTTGGGTCTTAAGTGAAGACATTAAATTCAAATGATAGGAAAATTAATGCATCTCATGATTGCGATATTTCATCTAATGATTGTTAATGGGATCTCACAACCTGTTGTATTAGTGGTTAGAAGTCGCATCGAGTTTGACATCAGATTGCAAAGTACGTCGGCTGTGACCTGCTTGAGCAAGTCGTGTACGTGTACATGCTGTTGTGTACCCCTAGCCTTAAAAGGATTTCATTCTTAAAATGCTGATGGGCTGTAATCCGCATGCTGGTTTAGATGCAGTTTATAGAGAATTTAAATTATGTTAGGAGTAGTCTGCTGTTTTGTGCTACACAAAAACATGCACTAGCAGATGCAACCGCAAAACTAGATCCACTGCAATATACTTATACAGTTGGAAGGGGCCACGTACAAAGAAATACCAGTTTTCCACCAAATCAAGGAAAATTAACCACCTAACTGTTTTGCCCCAGTCCAGCTCCAGCAGTGCTGCTTTAGATGCTGCCATCTCCTGAATGGTAGCAGAAAACATGTAACTGGTCTTGTTTGAAAGCTGACATTCCAAGCTTTAAGACAATGACAGCAATATGTTCAGTACAGGGGAAGATATCACTGATAGAAATCAGGATGCTGTAAAAGTAAAAACTGTTTTTTCCCGACTTGATTTCCAACAGTGATTTCTCCCCTGTTGCTTGGACTTCAGCTTTTGTCTAAAAGCCTGGAATGTCAGCTTTTAAACAAGACCAGTATGTTGTTTCTAGCTGCTACCATTTAGGAGATAGCAGCATCTAAAGCAGCCCCCCCCCCCCTCCAGTTAGCTACTTTTCCCACTGTCAGAGCTGGACTTGGGCAAAACAGTTAGGTGGTTAAAGGGGTTGTATCATCTCATACACTGGGGGCATATCACTAGGATTCCAACCTCTGGGACCTGCACCTATCTTTAGAACGGAGTCCGCAAAGAGAAGGAGGGTGCACTGCGTATATGCAGCGGCCCTCCTTCCATTTCTATGGGATTGCCGACAATAGCCAAGCAATGAGCTTGGCTATTTCAGTCAGCCCCATAGAAGTGAATGAAGCGTTGGCTGCGCTTGCCATTCAATTCCAATGCTCGGTACGCCCTCCTTCAGTTTGTGGGTTCTGTTCTAAAGATAGGTGCGGGTCCCAGACGTGGGACCCATACCTATCAGACATTGGGAGCATATCCTAGCGATATGCTCCTAATGTATAAGATGACATAACCCTTTTAAAACATTTGCAAGAACGACCTGTATGATAACCAAAAACAAGTATGGGAGAGTTTACTTACAGGCACAGGGCATATGTGGAAAGATTATATCAATGTTAATCTTTAACTTGTCGCCCCTAGACTTGTCAACAAATAATTCTGGATAGACCTGAAGAGAAGAAGAAATTACAGAGAAAACCCCAAAAATTAATTGTAGTAATCAAACTGAAAACAGATGGCACGTTATTTCAAGTCCTGGCATTTAAACTCCATCTTACATCTTGATTGCTGGGCTGCCCCTTTACTGGATATGGTTTAACCACTTCAACCCCGCTAGCTGAAACCCCCTTCATGACCAGAGCACTTTTTACACTTCGGCACTACACTCCTTTCACTGTTTATTGCTCGGTCATGCAACTTACCACCCAAATGAATTTTACCTCCTTTTCTTCTCACTAAGGGCTCTTTCACATCTGCGTTATTGTCTTCCGGCATAGAGTTCCGTCGTTGGGGCTCTATGCCGGAAGAATACTGATCAGGATTATCCTAATGCATTCTGAATGGACAGTCCGTCCTTCAGGATGCATCAGGATGTCTTCCATTCCGGAACGGAACATTTTTTGGCTGCAGCAAATAGCGCAGCATGCTGCGCTTTTTGCTCCGGCCAAAAATCCGGAACACTTCCCGCAAGGCCGGATCCGGAATGAATGCCCATTGAAAGGCATTGATCCGGATCCGGCCTTAAGCTAAACGTCGTTTCGGCGCATTGCCGGATGCGACGTTTAGCTTTTTCTCAATGGTTACCATGGCTGCCGGGACGCTAAAGTCCTGGCAGCCACCATGGTAAAGTGTAGTGGGGAGCGGGGAGCAGCATACTTACCATCCGTGCGGCTCCCGGGGCGCTCCAGAGTGCGCTCAAGCGCATGGATCACGTGATCGCATGGATCATGGGGCGCTCTGACGTCACTCTGGAGCGCCCCGGGAGCCGCACGGACTGTAAGTATACCGCTCCCCACTACTACTATGGCAACCAGGACTTTAATAGCGTCCTGGGTGCCATAGTAACACTGAAAGCATTTTGAAGACGGATCAGTCTTCAAATGCTTTCAGTACACTTGCGGTTTTCCGGATCCGGCGTGTAATTCCGGCAAGTGGAGTACACGCCGGATCCGGACAACGCAAGTGTGAAAGAGGCCTAATAGAGCTTTCATTTGGTGGTATTTTATTGCTGCTGACATTTTTACTTTTTTTGTTATTAATCAAAATGTAACGATTTTTTTTCAAAAAAATGACATTTTTCACTTTCAGCTGTAAAATTTTGCAAAAAAAACGCCATCCATATATAAATTTTTCGCCAAATTTATTGTTCAACATGTCGTTGATAAAAATAAAAATGTTTGGGCAAAAAAAAAAAATGGTTTGGGTAAAAGTTATAGCGTTTATACACTATGGTACAAAAATGTGAATTTCCGCTTATTGAAACAGCTCTGATTTTCTGAGCACCTGTCATGATTCCTGAGGTTCTACAATGCCCAAACAGTAGAAAAACCCCACAAATGACCCCATTTCGGAAAGTAGACACCCTAAGGTATTCGCTGATGGGCATAGTGAGTTCATAGAACTTTTTATTTTTTTTGTCACAAGTTAGCGGAAAATGATGATGATTTATTTTTTATTTTTTTCTTACAAAGTCTCATATTCCACTAACTTGCGACAAAAAATTAAAAATTCTAGGAACTCACCATGCCCCTCACAGAATACCTTGAGGTGTCTTCTTTCCAAAATGGGGTCACTTGTGGCGTAGTTATACTGCCCTGGCAATTTAGGGGCCCATATGTGTGAGAAGTACTTTGCAATCAAAATGTGTAAAAAATGACCAGTGAAATCCGAAAGGTGCACTTTGGAATATGTGCCCCTTTGCCCACCTTGGCTGCAAAAAAGTGTGACACATCTGGTATCGCCGTACTCAGGAGAAGTTGTGGAATGTGTTTTGGGGTGTCATTTTACATATACCCATGCTGGGTGAGAGAAATATCTTGGCAAAAGACAACTTTTCCCATTTTTTTTATACAAAGTTGGCATTTGACCAAGATATTTTTCTCACCCAGCATGGGTATATGTAAAATGACACCCCAAAACACATTCCCCAACTTCTCCTGAGTACGGCGATACCAGATGTGTCACACTTTTTTGCAGCCTAGATGCGCAAAGGGGCCCAAATTCCTTTTAGGAGGGCATTTTTAGACATTTGGATCCCAGACTTCTTCTCTCGCTTTCGGGCCCCTAAAAAGGCAGGGCAGTATAAATACCCCACATGTGACCCCACTTTGGAAAGAAGACACCCCAAGGTATCCAATGAGGGGCCTGGCAAGTTCATAGAAATTTTTTTTTTCGCATAAGTTAGCGGAAATTGATTTTTTTTTTTTTTTTTCTCACAAAGTCTCACTTTCCGCTAACTTAGGACAAAAATTTAAATCTTTCATGGACTCAATATGCCCCTCAGCGAATACCTTGGGGTGTCTTCTTTCCAAAATGGGGTCATTTGTGGGGTGTTTGTACTGCCCTGGCATTTGAGGGTCTCTGCAATCATTACATGTATGGCCAGCATTAGGAGTTTCTGCTATTCTCCTTATATTGAGCATACAGGTAATGAGATTTTTTTTTCCGTTCAGCCTCTGGGCTGAAAGAAAAAAATGAACAGCACAGATTTCTTCATTCGCATTGATCAATGTGGATGAAAAAATCTCTGCCAAAAAAAAAAAAGGAGGGGAAAGGCGTCTGCCAGGACATAGGAGCTCCGCCCAACATCCATACCCACTTAGCTCGTATGCCCTGGCAAACCAGATTTCTCCATTCGCATCAATCGATGTGGATGAATAAATCATTGCCGGGATTGTTTTTTTTTTTATATATATATATATATATACAAAGTGTTTGCCAAAGCATAGGAACGCCGCCTCCTCCTCAGCTCGTATGCCTCGGCAAACGTATCTGTCACTGCAGAGGAGAAAATCCCGTCTTGCAGCGCCGCATACACTGACTTGCGTGTAATCTGACAGCAGCGCAATGCTTCTGTCAGAATGCACATCGGTGCTGCAGCTAGTCGATCGGTTGGTCCACCTGGAAGGTAAAAAAACAAAGAAAAAACCAGGCCGCAACGCAATAATTTTATTAACTTTGGAACAGAATATATAAACTTTAACTTTTTAAACTGAACATTAACCTTTTTGCTTACTGGTGTTTTTTTTTTACCTTTATAGAACAAACCTCTCCTTCCCCATGGGTCAATGTGCAAAGCGCAAATCGCCCAAAGATGTGGCGAAGTGCGTTATGCACTTTGTCCCAGGTGAAAGGAGAGGTTTGCAGCAGCTGTGAGTGAATGGGCCCTAATAGCCCTGTGTGCCTGTCCTGGTGAGATGTGATCCCTATGCTAGGTGTAACTGTGTGTGGTACTTCCGGAAACACTCTCCAAAGCATAGGGCAGGGTGGTCAGGACAGTCAGGACAGAAATAGTGGGTGTCACGCCTTATTCCACTCCTTCTACAGACACGACATCTTTTTCGGGGTGACGGTTGGGTTGAGGTACCAGGAACGACATTGGGGAAATGTCGCTCGTGTAGACGGCTAACTACACTGGTGGATGGGGCCACGGAACCTCCTGGGTACAGGAGGTTCTCGATGATCTCTTCCTGAAATTTGAGGAAGGATCGTGTTCTCCCAGCCTTACTGTAGAGAACAAAACTATTATACAGAGCCAATTGAATTAAATATACAGACACCTTCTTATACCAGCGTCTGGTTCTGCGGGAAACTAAATACGGAGACAACATCTGGTCATTGAAGTCCACCCCTCCCATGAGCAAATTATAGTCGTGGACTGAGAGGGGCTTTTCAATGACACGGGTTGCTCGCTCAATTTGTATTGTCGTGTCTGCGTGAATGGAGGAGAGCATGTAAACGTCACGCTTGTCTCTCCATTTCACCGCGAGCAGTTCTTCGTTACACAGTGCGGCCCTCTGCCCCCTTGCAAGACGGGTGGTAACGAGCCGTTGGGGGAAGCCCGCGCGACTAGTTCGCGCGGTACCACAGGCGCCAATCCGTTCTAGAAACAAATGCCTAAAGAGGGCCACACTTGTGTAAAAATTGTCCACATAAAGATGGTACCCCTTGCCGAATAAGGGTGACACCAAGTCCCAAACTGTCTTCCCACTGCTCCCCAGGTAGTCAGGGCAACCGACCGGCTCCAGGGTCTGATCTTTTCCCTCATAGATCCGAAATTTGTGGGTATAGCCTGTGGCCCTTTCACAGAGCTTATACAATTTGACCCCATACTGGGCGCGCTTGCTTGGGATGTATTGTTTGAAGCCAAGGCGCCCGGTAAAATGTATCAGGGACTCGTCTGCGCAGATGTTTTGCTCTGGGGTATACAAATCTGCAAATTTCAGGTTGAAATGGTCTATGAGGGTCCGAATTTTGTGGAGCCGGTCAAAAGCAGGGTGGCCTCTGGGACGGGAGGCGGTGTTGTCGCTAGAGTGCAGGAAACGCAGGATGGCCTCAAAACGTGCCCTGGACATAGCAGCAGAGAACATGGGCATGTGATAAATTGGGTTCGTGGACCAATATGACCGCAATTCATGCTTTTTAGTTAGACCCATGTTGAGGAGGAGGCCCAGAAAAGTTTTAATTTCGGAAACTTGGACTGGTTTCCACCGGAAAGGCTGGGCATACAAGCTTCCCGGGTTAGCGGTTATAAATTGTGTGGCATACCTGTTTGTGTTGGCCACAACTATGTCTAAGATCTCCGCAGTCAAGAACAGCTAAAAAAATCCCAGGGCCGAACCGATCTGAGCTGTCTCAACCCGAACTCCAGACTGGGCAGTGAAAGGGAAAACTACAGGTGCGGCTGAAGTTGGGGACTGCCAATCAGGGTTTGCCAGCACCTCAGGGATTCTAGGGGCTCTACGGGCACGTCTTTGCGGTGGCTGCGACGGGGTCACTACTGCTCGTGCCACCGTACCAGCTTCAACTGCCCTTCTGGTGCTCGCTACTTCACCAGGTTGTACGGCAGTGCTGGTACTAGGTCCAGGGAGGGCTGGGCTGCTGGTGTATGCCTCACCACGTAATCCGACAGCACCAGCCCCACTCTGCTGCTCTTGAAGCGGATCCTGCGCAACCTGTGGTCTAGCGACACAGGGCCGGGTACGCCTGGTGCTATCAGGGACCTCAGCCTCCTCGTCCGAACTTTGGGTCAGAGAGCCACTGCTTTCTACAGGTTCGTATTCTGACCCGCTGGATTCATCAGATGAGGGTTCCCATTCCTCATCCGACTGGGTCAGAAGCCTGTAGGCCTCTTCAGAAGAATACCCCCCGTTTGACATTTTGGGCAACTAAATTTAGGGGTATTCCCTGAGACTACCCAAGAAAAAAAAGCAAGCCTGTCTTACAAAGGGGAGGCTAGCGAAGTACCGGAGGCCGCTGCGGTTGATAAAAAAAATATCAAAACTGATTTTTTTTATCGCCGCAGTGCGTGTAAAGTGATTGTGCAGTGATCAAAAAAAATTTTTTTTGTCACTGCGGTGGGGCGGGTGTGGGCGAACGCACGTGTGGGCGACCGATCAGGCCTGATCGGGCAAACACTGCGTTTTGGGTGGAGGGCGAACTAAAGTGACACTAATACAATTATAGATCTGACCGTGATCAGTTTTGATCACTTCCAGATACTATAAAAGTACAAACGTACAAATGCTGATTAGCGATACGCTAATCAGCGAATAACGGACTGCGGTGCGGTGGGCTGGGCGCTAACTGATCGCTAACTACCTAACCAAGGGGCCTAAACTATACCTAAAACCTGACGGTCAATACCAGTGAAAAAAAAAAGTTACAGTTTACACTGATCACTTTTTTCCTTTCACTAGTGATTGACAAAGGGGTGATCAAAGGGTTAATTGGGGTTCAGGGGGGTGATCTGGGGCTAGTATGTGGTGTTTGGTGTACTCACTGTGTAGCCTGCTCCTCTGCTGGATCCAACCGACGAAAAGAACCAGCAGAGGAGCAGGCAGCCATATAACAGATCATATTTACAAATATGATCTGTTATCTGGCTCTCTGATTGGATTTTTTGAAAATCATCAGCTTGCCAGCCGCGATCATTGGCTGGCAAGCTGATAACGAAATGGTCCTCTACGAAATGCCGGCCCGAACTGCGCATGCGCGGGCCGCATAGCGCGTCATCTCGCGTCTCGCCCACATAACTGCGCAGATGTGCGGTCCGGAGGCGGCAGCGCTGCGCACATCTGCGTTAGGCGGTCCGGAGGCGGTTAAAGGGAACCCGTCACCATGAAAATACAATGCAATCTGCAGGCAGCAAGTTATAGAGCAGGAGGAGCTGAGCACATTAATATACAGTTTTACAGGAAAAGATTCAGTAAAACTTGTCAAACTGAAGTTATGTGGGCAGAGCCACTCAGTGACTGACAGCTAACTATGCATGACTAAAGATACAGGGAAAGCTGTCAATCACTGGGAAGGAACACCCACAGGATTCCAATGCGTAAAGAGAGCAGAGGTTAAAATGTATAAATTACTAGTTTTAGGGGGAGCTCACATCATTATCTTTCCGTCCTTCTGTCAGAAGAACAAAAAAAAAAATAAAGAAAATAAAAAATAAAAAAAATGATCCTGAAAAAAAAAAAAAAAAAAAAAGGATCCTGTGCACATTTGCCCTCCATTTGAGATGGAAATTTTTTTTTGGGTTCAGGTACAAAAAAATAAATAAATAAATAAATAAATAAATCACAAATAGCAGGCACATATTGACTGCCCCTCAAACTATTCAAAATTCGCCAAATTTATTAAGAAGACGCTTTTTAGAAAATTGTCGTTATGGACACTATAGGGGAGATTTCTCCAAACCGGCGTTACTCTAGCCTACGATATCCCCTGCTCTATCGAAGGATGGAGAGGCTCTGGCAGTCCATGCCCCTAGACTGAAATCTATGGCAGCTTGGCAGTCTTCATTTACACCAGAAAACGGCAGTAGACCTGCGATAGATATACACTATAGACCGGTGTCTGCGGATCACACAGAAATTACAGCCCAGGACATGATAGTGAAATTAAAAACAAAGTCCAATATCCCGACAACTTTGCTGTGTAAACAGCATTATCAAGGGTAATTGTCCTTGACCCCCTGGATAACACTGTTTACAGGCAGAAACTTGTCGGGATAGTGGACTCTTACCTTTTAATTTCAGTATCACGTCCTGAGCTGTAGTTTACTCTCTCCATACTCCCCTTCTGCTGTTATGATGTAGGGAGGTTCGATCCCATCGCCGGATGTTTTCATCCGTGCAACGGGGAGATGCGGCGGCGGTGCCAGTATGAGAAGCGGCGTGGGTGAAGGGGAGCGAGGTAAGTGCAACCTCTGTGAGGGGCCCGGGCATATGACGTGGGGGGGAAAACATTATAGAAGTTGGATAACCCTTTTAACAAAGTAAACTTAAAGGAGTTATCACATAAAAAGTATTACTATGCAATTAATAGGGCATTTTAAATAAAGTATAATTGCAAGATTCATGTATAAATTACTACAATATACAATACCCTCTGGTGGTGCACCCTGCTGTTTATCCTTCTAGTCCACCCTTTCCTGCATTCAGAGGTGGACTGACATGCTCAGTAGCTTCCCGCCTCTCAGTGCTGGTGAAGCTGTCCAGACACCTTTCATTCAGGCAGCCCTACTTCTAAATTCATAGAAATATATAGCTATACCTCCCTCTAGACAGTGGAGAAGGGAATTGTGGGTGCATTACATACTATATGTATATCTGGGGCTATACGTGAGGAACTATTTTCCCATGCAGTGGAGGAAAGCTGCTGCTCACCCACAGAAAAAGTAGACAGTCATTCAAATATGTGAGTAAAAAAAATAAAATAAAAAAAATACACATTTTTAAATGTGTGGATAACCCCTTTAAAAGCATAAAGTGGCCGTGCTTGTACACTGTATGAAAAAGCGCCGGCCAATGCGAACTTCCACAATCCCGGCCACCAGAGAGGCTGATGCCTTCTCCTATAGTGTGCAAGCATGACCACCACTGATGGACTGCAGGGTGGAAACGAGCAGTGTATAATGTGATGGAAAAATGAATCCAGCCAGCAAAGGAGGCATTATGGATAACAACAATACATTAGGAAGTGCCTTGTATTATTAACTTTCTCTACGTGATAAATGCCAGCTGCTAAAGTGAGACAACCCCTTTAAAAGGTTCGTACTTACCTCTTTAGTGAGAAAGTACTGGAGCTCAGAGAAAAATAATATCAGCATTATAAGCCCGCTGATCACAGTGACTAGAAGAAAAAGAAAACAGGAAGAAAATCACAGTTAACTCAACAAAATACATAGAATTTGTGGCTACAAACACAGTTAAAATGCTGTGCTTGATGAGCATATCCATAGGCCATCTTCACCCATTGCAGGCCAAAACTGTGTTTTTAAAGGGGTATTCCCATCTGAGACAATGGGGGCATATTGCTAGGAGGTGGGACCCACACCTATACCGAGAACAGAGAGGGGAAGGTGGTGGCCAGAGGACCCCGGGTTTCCCCACGTCCAGCCACCACCAAGTGCTCTCCCTATAGTAGTGAATGGGAGCGCACCACGCTTGCGTGACCATCGCTCCCATTCTCTGTGTACGTGTGGGAACCACTGGTGGGATATCCTAATGATATGCCCCCATTGTCTGAGATGGGAAAACCCCTTTAAAGAGGCTGTCCAGTTTCAGTAAGAAACCAGTCAAAAGTGGAGAATGGCCTACAATACATGATAGATGGTCACTTACCTTGCAGATCCTGCGCCATCACTTCGGTTCTCCAGGACAGGCTCCGTTTACCCAGTTGCAGCGATGACATCACATTCACAGCACGTTACAGCCAATCGCTGGCCTTTTCGGTTAATTACTGAGACCAATGATTGGCCGCAATGGTCACGTGTTGTCAACATGACGTCATCGCTGCACCTGGGTAAACAGAGCCCGTCCATGGGGATCAAAGTGACTGCGCCGGAGTTGAAAGGTAAGTGGTCATCTATTATTTATTGTAGGCCATTCCCCAGTGTTGACTGTTGTTTTTACTGAAAGCCCTTTAAGGCTTGGTATATCATGGTATGAACAGTGCCCAGACTTCTACAGCACGGTATACGTTTTTCCTGTGGGCAGCCTATGCAGAGGCACACCCTGCAGTCTTCTGGCGGAGGTATACGTCAGGAAATCCTCCCAACATATAGCTCCAATGGAAGCTCAAAGAAATGGTGAGAGGGATTTCAGTATTTTCTCTCTTTTTTTTATCCAGAGTAATCTGAAAATTCCCCAAGCACAATTGGAAGGATGGTAAGCCGTGGGGCGGCCGCGCAGACTCTGCTTCCATTTGGTTCTTTATAACGGACAGCAAACATTTTACACGATCTTGATGTTAAGTCCCATTTGCTGATCCTGACACTTATTCTGCCTTTAGAATGAAATGAATAGTCTGAATGCACACGCAGGGTTAAACGCCACGAGTACAGCAGCTTCACGCTTCACCAATGTGTGTTTGCGGTCTGTAAAGCAATTATGTACCCGACCCCTCTTTCCAACACAATGGAGTTTACCGGTGGTTTTTTTTTTAGCCGTGAACAACACGTGGACGAGTTACCCAAAGCACCCAATCAGATCTCGGAATTCACCTTCTAAACTGCACTACAAAAATGAAAGCTAGAATCCGATTGGTTGTTCTGAGCAAGCAAGCGACCTTCTTGTCGCCATAAACCATAAGGTCTGGCGAGCGCAGCAGCACTTGTTACCAGGCAGCAACTTGTAGGGCTCACCTAACGCACTGCACCCACACGGAAGACTCGCCCGTCTAAAATAGGCCATCACAGTTTCACAGCAGCCGAAGTGCCGAAGCTTGCCGATCCCTGTTATAACATTTAAAAGGGGTTCCCAGATACTGAAAATGCCTTTTCATCTTTCCTCTGGTTACAGTGCCGAGTCCCCAATC
The DNA here is from genome assembly GCF_014858855.1 of Bufo gargarizans. Classification (NCBI taxonomy): domain Eukaryota; kingdom Metazoa; phylum Chordata; class Amphibia; order Anura; family Bufonidae; genus Bufo; species Bufo gargarizans. The sequence continues at coordinate 96,225,691 of NC_058085.1, forward strand.
AATAGCCTCAGTGGTCACGTGCCGTGACTGCACACTTCACTGCTGACTCCAAAGTTGCTTTGCTCATCTCTACTGATGACCTTCTCGCAGCTCACCAACCACAGTGCGGTACATTGTATAGCGGCTGTGCTTGGTATCATGGTCAGCCCCATTTACGTCAATGGGGCTAAGCGCAATACCAAGCACAGCCGCTAAACAATGTACCGAACTGTGCTTGGAGAGCTGCGAGAAGGCCGTGGCTGATCGACAGGTTTCCAGGGTGTCGGCCACCACCGATCAATACTGAGGACCTATCTCGGGATCCCCTTTAATTGGTCGGACAATCCTTTTATTGTACTACCAACTACGTGTTGCATCTGTATTTTGCAGACCCACTGACTATCTTTTTGCAGAACAGACCTATGTATACGGAAAGCACATGTACTTTCTGCATCCATATGTCCATTCTGCAAAATAAAAATACTAAAATGTCCGCAAAATGCGGACCCTGGACACATTGGGTCCACAAAAAAAATGTGGTCGGCACACGAGCTGCATCGGCATTTTGAGGACACGGTCTTGAGATACAAAAAAGTTACAGAAGCTGAATTGTCTAAATGTTGTAAATATAGTTAAATATTTGCTTAGGTAAAATGAGAGAAAGTTGGCAGCTAGCGCTGTACATGTACATGGTGTTCCGGGCTTCCTTCTACTTGAATTAAACAAAAAAGCTCTGCCCGTTGTGCAGTGGACGCAGCTGGGTACTATTCACGTGAATGGAGTGGACAGAGATTTGTCGTTTGGCACCTGAGTAAGGCCTCCTGCACACGACCGTAGATGTCCCGTTGCCGCATTGCAGACCGCATTTGCGGATCCACAATACACGGGCACCGTTCCGTGTGCATTCCGCATCACGGATGCGGACCCATTTATTTCAATGGGTCCGCAAATCCGGACATGCAGAATAGCGCGGAACGGAAGTACTACGGAGTGCTTCCGTGGGGTTTCGTCCCGTACTTCCATTCCGCAAAAAGATAGAAAATGTTCCATCTTTTTGCGGAACGGCCGGATTGCGGACCCATTAAAGTAATCGGGTCTGCAATCTTCTGCGGCTGCCCCACGGTCAGTGTTCGTGCATGGCCACGGGGCACACATGTTCGTATGCAGGAGGCCTAAGGGGAGGTTCACATCACCGTTATTTTTCCGTTGCATCAGGATTCTGTGCATCAGCTTTGCACATTTTGCGTCTGTTTCAGCCATTTCCTTTTGAGACCCGTACTGCGCACGCACACACACACAGAATGATTAGTAGTCCACAATGTAGTTGTCCGTGGTAACGGTACATGCTACTATTCTCGCTGACAACCACAGTTTATGGAATACAAACATTAGTCCCTACACTGTCGTTGTCAGTGAGCACCATAATAGCAGTAGTCCATAAACTGAATTAGTCAGTGAGGAGAGTAGGATTAGTAATCCATAAAGCAGTGCTGGCCAACCTGCGGCTCTCCAGCTGTTGCAAAACTACAACTCCCAGCATGCCTAGAGTTCTCACAGCTATCAGCCTACAGCAGGGCATGGTGGGAATTGTAGTTTTACAACAGCTGAAGAGCCGCAGGTTGGCCATCCCTGCCATAAAGTATGGGGAGGACGCTGGGAGTGGCAGTGCAATAGTCTGGGAGCTGTACTACATTCCGAGCAGTTGTCAGTGTCACTTTATGAATGCTAGTCTAAAGGAAGTGTAAGCGGAATAATCCATAATTTCAGGATTCACCCAACACGGAGCCCTTCCATAAGCACTCTGCATTATTCTCACTCACTTCTAAAGAAATGACTATTCTCACTCGCAAAGCAGACAATAAGAGGACTTGTTCTAGAACGGCGAACAGCCCCAAGGATCTTCAAAAAAATACAGATGCGTGCACGGCCACGTAGAAATGAATGGGTCATTTTGCTATCTGCAAAAAATGCAGACAGCACACGGTTGAGAAATACGGTCATGTGCATGATGTCTAAGGCCTCATGCACACGACCGAATATATTTTGTGATCCGCAAAAAACGGATCTTCAAAAAATACGGATGACATCTGTGTGCATGCCGTATTCTGCAGAACGGAACAGCTGGCCCCTAATAGAGCAGTACTGTCCTTGTCCGTAATGCGGACAATAGGACATGTTCTATTTTTTTTTTTTTCGGAACAGAAATACAGACACAGAAAGAAAATAAGTTTGTGTGCATGAGCCCCAAGGCTGCATTCACATGGTCATGTGCGGTCCACGAAATGCAGTCCGTGTGATGGCCACATTTTCCAAACCAACGTGGGGGTGAACTCACTGCATCTTAGTGACCTATGATACTGTGAGTTCTAGCCCAACCGTGGGTCTACCTGCCAGTATTCAAATGACACTGAGTGCAGCATAGTGGACACCATCACAGATCACTCAGGTCACAAGCGCCACATTTCATGTACTGCATACTATACTTCCCTACAGGGCATTTGCGAGAATACCGGGTACACAGCTATTACAGCGCACCTGTCAGTGGGTATACCAGGTACACAGCTATTACAGCGCACCTGTCAGAGGTTATACCAGGTACACAGATACTACAGGGCACCTGACAGTGGGTATACCGGGAACACAGATACTACAGGGCACCTGACAGTGGGTATACCGGGAACACAGATACTACAGGGCACCTGACAGTGGGTATACCGGGAACACAGCTACTACAGGGCACCTGACAGTGGGTATACCGGGTACACAGCTACTACAGGGCACCTGACAGTGGGTATACCGGGTACACAGCTACTACAGGGCACCTGACAGTGGGTATACCGGGTACACAGCTACTACAGGGCACCTGACAGTGGGTATACCGGGTACACAGCTACTACAGGGCACCTGACAGTGGGTATACCGGATACACAGTTACTACAGGGCACCTGACAGTGGGTATACCGGATACACAGCTACTACAGGGCACCTGACAGTGGGTATACCGGATACACAGCTACTACAGGGCACCAGACAGTGGGTATACCGGATACACAGCTACTACAGGGCACCTGACAGTGGGTATACCGGATACACAGCTACTACAGGGCACCTGACAGTGGGTATACCGGATACACAGCTACTACAGGGCACCAGACAGTGGGTATACCGGATACACAGCTACTACAGGGCACCTGACAGTGGGTATACCGGATACACAGCTACTACAGGGCACCTGACAGTGGGTATACCGGATACACAGCTATTACAGGGCACCTGACAGTGGGTATACCGGATACACAGCTACTACAGGGCACCTGACAGTGGGTATACCGGATACACAGCTACTACAGGGCACCTGACAGTGGGTATACCGGTACACTACTATTACAAGGAGCCCGTCAGTAGGCAGGAGTGACATCTGTCTGCTGAGGGCTGCTCCCTGTGTACCGCAGGCCGTGAACCCCTTTATGTACTAAGCCCCGTCCTTACCCACTGCTCCGCCGCACGTCTTCACTCTGAAATCTTCCAACGTTTTGGGATAAGCATCAAATTGCCGGAGCCGGTGAAAAGCCTCCATCTTCTCAACCGGAAGCAGACAGCCAGCACAACACTTCCGGGTCCATTTACTATACGTCCTAATTCTATTGGTCAGACTGACAGCCAATAACGCAGCTGCTTTCTTTTGACGCATGCGCAGTTGACTAGAACCAGTGGGCCAGCTCGAGATTGGAAACGTCAATGGGTCTGCCCGTACGTCGAGAAGCCGGAGTGAGGCGCACGCGCGTTTCTGTTTCATAGACCAAGGATCGCTGCTATGGTGCCATCTAGCGGCATTTTTTTTATTATTAGTGTCTGTGATATTTAGAAACAATTTCGCAATGTATTTATTTCTGCAGTTCTTATTGCAGTAGTTTCAGGACCAGTTTAGGTGATTTTGTGTATGCACAGCCACATTCCCCTGAGAAAAAGACCCTGGTGGCAAGTAATGGACTCGATAGTCAGCACCAAATTGTGTTGTTTTCTGAGTAACAGTCTAGAGCAGGGATGGCCAACCTGAGGCTCTCCAGATGTTTCAAAACTACAACTCCCAGCATGCCCAGACTGCCAACAGCTATCAGCCTACAGCAGGGCATGGTGGGAATTGTAGTTTTACAACAGCTGGAGAGCCACAAGTTGGCCATGCCTGGTCTAGAGCAGTCATGGTGAACCTTTTAGAGACCGAGTGCCCAAATTGCAACCCAAAACCCACTTATTTATCGTAAAGTGCCAACATGGCAATTTAACCTGAATACTACAGTCCAATATAGTATATATGTACTTTATCATTTAGCTATAATATCCTGCCTACATTCAGTGTGCTGCCTGTGCTGTCCATAGAGCGCCCAGCGCTGATGAATGACAGGAAAAGTCTAAGGCATATTGGTACATCCCTTTTTCCAGGGTGCGGGTGCCCACAGAGAGGGCTCTGAGTGCCACCTCTGGCACCCGTGCCATAGGTTCGCAACCACTGGTCTAGGGTGACCATAGGGCCTCTCTAGCGGGTGGACACTGTTACTAATGAGCACTTCCTGGTCCAAATGTACTCTTGTTTTAAAGGTAGCCTGTCATCAACTATAGGCTGACCTCAGGGGTGGACATATCACCTGTGCAGCCGGTTCAGCTGCACAGGGGCCCGGTGTGTGAGGGGGCCCATTCATACTAGTGAGCGCATCCAAAAGCGCTCACTAGTATGAATAGGCCCCCCTCTAGTATGCAAGAGAGAGGCGGTGGCGGACGGGGAGAAGCGCTTACTTACCCCTCCGGCTCCGCTTCCTCCCTGGTCTCCTCCAGCCTGACTGCGTACAGCGCGCACTATGACCTGACGCTGTACGCAGTCAGGTAACCTGACTTTGCAGCGCGGGCTGTTGGAGACCAGCAGGGCAGGCACTCACTTCAGGACACCCCGGCGGACATGGAGAGCAGCGGAGCAGGAGAGGTAAGTTTTAATTATTTATTTTTAGTCTGATTGGGGTCTGTCACATCGATATGGGGGGCCTGAATGAACACATGGGGGTGCCTGAATAAATAATTAATAACTGATATTAGGGGGGGTGTACTCCTGACTCTGGGGGTTCTAAGCAAGTGACATATGAGGCGGCTGAGCAATTGACATATGGGGGGGCCTGCCTATTTTATATACTGGCCGACATGAGGGCACTATAGAGGGGAGGAGCAATATGGGGGTCCCTATCTTATATACTGGCACATATGGGGGGCACTATGTAGAAGGTGGGAAAGGAGCACTATGGGGGCATTTTCTGGGGCCCTATCTTATATACTGGCACACATGGGGGGCACTATGGAGAAGGGGGGAGACAAGCACTATTGGGGTCATTATATAGGAGAATTATACTGGCACACATTATGGGGGCATTTTATACTGGCACATTGTCAGGCACCATGGGGATAAAGGGAGGCGCACTATTGGGGCACGATATAGGAGTATTTTATACTGCCGCAAATTATAGGGCACTATGGGGACTTTGTCTCAACTGGGGGCCTTAGGAGGGTTTTTTGGGCACACAGTAGGGGGCACTGGCACACATTATGAGGGCACTATGGGGATATTGGCTCTACAGGGGACACTAAGAGGAGGAATTTTTTATACTGCCACACAACAGGGCATTTTTATTTTTACTGTAACACATTATAAAGAGTATTATTACTACTGGGGGCATTATGCTGGGCTTTATTACAGTTGAGGGACTATGAGGAACATGAATACTAGTATGAGCACTATGGGAGCATTATTACTTCTGGGACACAGTGGGAAATTATTACTGTGGGGCACTATTACTACTATGTGTTGTCTGGTAGATAATTATTTCTATTGGTGGGATTTTGGGGAGCAGTATTACTGTGGGGGGCACCCTGGAACGGTATCAGCTTAGCACAATTATTTTTGGGGAACATTATGTTTACACTTTTAGTGTCAGGGACATTGTTTACTGGGCACAGTTATTTTTTAGGACACTGTGTGCCAATAATTATTGAAGGGGAACTATCTGTGTGTAACTTGTATAGGGAGCACAGCAGGCACAGTATTGGGGGTGGCAGGATGGGGTGTTCAGAAGGTGCGAGGATGATGGAAAAGTAGGAAACTAAGATGTCTGTCAAACTCTGCAGAGAGAATTCTGGCAGCCTTCTGGAATTCACTGGATCCAGCACTGCTGGATGCAGACAGAATGCCCGCCGGTCCTATTGACTATAATGGGGTAAGGCAGAGATCCGGTCACAATCTGGCAAAAATGCAGATAATCAGAGGAACACAAACCGCTGCATGCTGCGGTTTGTGTCCGGCCGATTCCTTGCATTTTCTGCCGGATCAGGTGGCCGGAGCGTAGTGCCGCAGGTGTGAAAGTAGCCTTAATCTGTATGTTTTGTATTGCTATAACTAATGTTAGGACGGAATAGGTTAGGTTGCGAATTTGGCTTGGGGGGGGGGGGGTCAGGCACATTCTTTGCACAGGGGCCCTCTGCGGTCTGTGTCCGCCCCTGGCGGATGAGCGCAGCATAAAATAGTGACAGAAATGCTGATCTCAGCGGTGTGTCACTCATTAGGCCTGGAAAAGAGTCACATCTACCTGAGAAGAGTCCTGGTTATCCATAATCTCCTGCTCTCTCACCCATCTGCTGATGATAGAGAAAGGGAGAAAACTCGGTAGAAGACTGCCAGTCATCAGCAGGTGGGCAGGAAGAGCAGGAATTCATGAATAACCAGGACTCTTCTCAGGCGGCCGGGACTCTTTGACAGGCCCGGTCTGCAATGATTGTGATGTTGGTTCTCAGCAACCACTTACTTTTAACTTCTAGTATGGGCAGCATAAAGTTGATGACAGGTTCCCTTTAAAGGCTATGGACACCTTTGTGCATTAAAAACGCCCCAGAGGTGCATTACCACCTTTTACACCTCTCCACTATATCCTATGGTTGATTCAATGTCATCCCCATTTATTTCCAGGTCCTGCACATTGTGTATTTGTATTTTCTATTTTGTGACTGTTAACATGTAATGTCCCTGGTTCACCAGCAGATGGCGGCATCAATGGCAGAGCTATTTTGCCTAGAATGGAGCCCTTCTTTCTATTCTAGCCCTTGACCAGAGAGGGAGGAGTTTTACTTAGTGAAAGTCAGTCTAGAGTGCCCCCTCCTAGGGGAAGGCTGTGTTCCAGCCAGAAGAGCACCTTCAGCTCTGCTGGATCAGGAGGCCAAAGCAAAGGGCCTCAACAACCAGGAGTAAAAGTTCCATGGAGAAAGACAGTCCACAAAAAGTAAAGTATAGCAGAAAGGAAAGTATTCCTATTTAGGCCTGTTAGCATAGCAGAGCCAGAAAGCTGTATGTGATAAGGAGGCCAGTCAATGAACGCCGTACGGCGAGAAGATCTCACCAGTCTGACGGTGAAAGTCCATAGAGTACAAGGTGATTAGCGCCACTCCCTTAATCTTAGGTGTAGTAAGTGTAAAATATAGATAAGTAACTGTAGATCACTCCCTACACCTGGAGTATAGTAAATTCAACAAATGCAGAACGAAAAGGTATATGAAATAATAAAATAAAACAAGTGAGGGAGGATAAACGGGTCTCAAATGGGAAATGAATAATAAATAAGTGATCCTATGGCAGATAAGATGAAGATAATAAAATGCATGAGAATAAATAAGTAGCAAAACGTATTTAAATAAGAATAATAAAATAATATAAAATAAAATTAAGTGCATTCACTTCGCTGGGGTGTAGTCAACAGGATAAACTCAAGACACCCATGACTTTAAATCCCCCTGGCCAGGATCGCATGTAAAGGTGACCAGGATTGATGGCAGCACACCCCAGGAGGCTTCTGATCAATCCCTTTATTTAAGTACATATATGGCTCAATGTGTTTCGGGGACAGTATTCAGGAGAAGGTGCAAGTACATAAGCATATAGTTTAAAAGTAAACCCTTAAAACACTGGACAACTATACCTTATTTATAGCCATGTTGCTGGTTTCTGTGTGAAAATGCACGCTATAGTGATGGAACCAGAAATGACACACCGGAAGCTGTCACATCCCTGATGTGGTGCGTGCCACCTTGAAGCGCAGCGTGAACGGGAGCGCAAGAACGGCACCAGAGGTGTATTTAAGCCTGTTAGCAGAGCAAGAAAGCAACAGATGTAGCAGAGCCGAGTGTTTGCCTGCCAGAATTTATGCCAAAGCCTGCTGGTGACCAAGACAAAGTTGGAAGATTGTTTCCCTGATGAAAGTTTATTCAAGTAAAGCTGTTATCAACTATATACAAGGTCTGGACTCAATTTACTCTACAAATCCCTCAACTATTCACCTTATTTGCCCTGCTGCATACAACGCCTGGGGTCCCAGGATATCCAGGTAGGAGCACCGTGACACATGCACAGCCACATCTAAAGGGACGTTATAGGCTACCCTTACACCACTCTGGCATTCCTACACCTGGGTACCACTAACACCACCTACTTAAGGGGTCTCTGTCCCTTGTTGCTTCACTGCAACTGGCGTCACGACTATATTCATCAATTTATCGCTAGAGGGGACCCCGGTCCATGTCACAATGCGCCGCAAATGGCGTCACGAACAGGATCAGGACAAGGTCAATCTGTGTGCCCATGAACTGTATAGCTTATTGTATTTACAAAACTACCTTAAAAAATTACTTTAATGCGTTTATTGCGGCGCGGCAAGAGCAAAACCATGCGCGCCGGCGTCCAAAGTGTTAATCAGCCATCTTTAACTTTGATGGCGCAGCTTCTTCTTGCCCAGCTAGAGCGGGCAAAATCCAGGAACGCCCCCAGTTAGAGCGGGAAAGTCTAGCCCTGCCCACCAGAAGCAATGTTACAGTGTGAAAAGAGGAAGTGGAAGCTCCTCCCTGGAAGCCCCTCCTTCAGCAACAAGTAACACCCTCGTCAGCCAAACTGGGGTGGCATGGTGTGGGGTGATAAAGACCCTGAGACGCAACCAGCAACCGAGGAAATGTATGTTTCACAGTGGCAGCGACCCTCTCAACAGGTACCGCGAGCATTCCCAGTGCCAGCTGGCACGGCGGAGGCGGTCGGAGTTTCCACTCTGCCGCCCAGAAGACAGGCTCGTTTGAGGGACTTAACCCCATGGTCCCCAAGGAGATTACGGCTCGTGCACCAATTATGTGGGAATATCGCCGGGCTATAGAAGATTGGGCCATTAAGGTGTGGCCTCAGCCCTGGGACCCCATATTTGAGAGGAGGACCGGAAGTGTTGTATGGTTTTCGGTCAAGCCATGGATGGTATCGTCCAGGATAACAAGTCTGGACAGGAAATATATGTTAATACACGCTCTGTGAAGCAGCCTTACCTACTGCAAGCCCGCCATAGCCTCTACATGGGGGACACCATGGAATATACCAATAAAGAATCTCTATAGCCCATTGTACTCCTGACCGCACCTGAAGCATGGCCTACCGATCCCAATGCTACCTGCAGAGTGTGCTGTCTACAAGAGGTAGACGATGGAGTACTCCGCTTCAGATAGAATCCCCAACCAGAACCGGAGCCACTAATCCCCGGACTTCCAGCGCCACCAACACGCCTTCCTCCACAAGCGTACATGTCCACCCCTTCAGTGACCATCAGCCCGTTTCCTTAACAGCCACATCGAAAGACACATCTCATGGACATGGAAAAGATGTTAGTCTGTTTGAAAAGGGTAAAATCATTGGCATGCATCAATCAGAGAAAACATCTAAGAAACTACTAAAATTGGGTTAAGAACTGTCCAACGCATTATTAAAAACTGGAAGGATAGTGGGGACCCATCGTATTCGAGGAAGAAATGTGGCGGGAAAAAAATCCTGAATGATCGTGATCGGCAATCACTTAAACGCTTGGTGAAATCATTGTGAAAGTAAGAGCATTTCCACACGCACGATGCGAGGGGAACTTAAGAGATTGGGACTGAACAGCTGTGTAGCCGTAAGAAAACAACTAATCAGTGAGGAAAACCAGGAAAAAAGGCTTCAATTTGCTAGGGAGCATAAAGATTGGACTCTGAAGCAATGGAAGAAGGTCATGTGGTCTGAGTCCAGATTTACCCTGTTCCAGAGTGATGGGCACATCAGGGTAAGAAGAGAGACAGATGAAATGATCCACCCATCATGCCTAGTGCCTACTGTACAAGCCTGTGGGGGCAGTGCTAATGAGTCCAATCTGCAGATTGTGTATTTGTATTTCCCATTTTGTGACTGTTAACATGTAATGTGCCTGGTTCAGCAACAGATTGCGGCATCAATGGCAGAGCTATTTTGCCTAGAATGGAGCCCTTCATTCCACTCTAGCCCTCTCTAGAGAGGGAGGAGTTTTAGTTAGTGAAAGTCAGTCTAGAGTACCCCCTCCTAGGGGAAGGCTGTGTTCCAGCCATCAGAGCACCTTCAGCTCTGCTGGATCAGGAGGCCAAAACAAAGGGCCTCAACAACCAGGAGTAAAAGTTCCCTGGACAAAGACAGACCACAGAAAGTAAAGTACAGCAGAAAGGAAAGGATTCCTATTTAAGCCTGTTAGCACAGCAGAACCAGAAAGCAACAGATGTAGCAGAGCCGAGTATGTTTGCCTGCCAGAATTGATACTAAAGCCTGCTGGTAAACAAGACAAAGTTGGAAGATTGTTTCCCTGATGAAAGTTTATTCAAGTAAAGCTGTTATCAACTATATACAAGGTCTGGATTCAAATTTTCTCTACAAATCCCTCAACTATTCACTCTATTTGCTCTGCTGCAGACAATGCCTGGGGTCCCAGGATATCCAGGTAGGAGCACTGTGACACGTGCACAGCTACATCTAAAGGGACATTATAGGCTACCCTTACACCACTCTGGCATTCCTACAACTGGGTACCACTAACACCATCTACTTAAGGGGGTCTCTGTCCCTTGTTTCTTCATTGCAACTAGTGTCACGACTATATTCATCAATTTATCCATGTCTCAGTCCGTCACATTTGTTGACTAGTATCACCTTTGCTTCATATGCTCTCAGAAATTCTCTTCTATGAATTTTGCTCAGTGTTCCTGTGGATTTCACACGCACCAGCACAGCTCTGCTGCCCAGCCCCCACATCCTGTTACGCAGCACAGCTAGCAGCCACTTTTATATAGGCTGCTGGAACTTGCAAGTAACTTGGTAGTAAGATTTCATGGTGACGTCACCAGCAGTGGTTTCCCAGGCAACTGTCTTTACAGGTTTCCCCGCACTGCGCGTGCTTCCAGCCGGAGCAGCGCTGGTGTCAGGAGGTGAACGAAGAGGATGCTCTCTACAGCACGTGAACAGAGAGGAATACTTAACAGCAGGAGATAAGGATGGCAACTCCTAAGTCCACAGAAGACCTCAAGCAGGTAACGGACCGCACAGAGTAACATCAGTGTATGCTTTTACTTTCCATGTATATTGCAGCACTTTTAGCAGCATTTGAACATACCACCTATATATATTTTATTATATATATGGGAAACTGACAGGGCAATCCTAGCATACCCTTCAGATCACAGACCCTACAACAAAAAGGGAGAATTAGTCAAGCATTTAAGCTCTATTGGGAGCGCTAATAAGTTCGTCACCCAGCGCCGATTTCTCATATCACCCATACGGGCGATACACGTGTGTAGTACATACGATTTCATTCCAATCCACAACATGGTGAGTCTTACAGTATGCTACAGCCTGTAATCAGATCTATTTCTCACTTTCCATTCTGTAGCAAGTCCATTATTTGCAGACACAATAGATATTTCTGTTGATAACATTAGTGCAGGAATCTACAGTCAGAACCAGGTGTTATAAGCAGGATATAGATCTCATTACTGACAGCTCTCACTACAGTATTGTGTGTAGTCCGCACAATAAGCGGTCACTTTTACCACACAGATTAGTACAGAGTGACGACACACAATGCTATGTACTGTTAGAAGGTACCTGGAATCATCCTGGATGGAAGGTATGTGTCACCGAGGTTCCTGGCCTCGGTGAAGTAAAAGACGGTATTTTATGTGTCAGCAGTGGGGGTTTAAGCCGGCTGAGATTATATTATATATTGTATTATGTCATATCTCTTCTATATAAAAAGAATCTTCATATAAAAGAGAGGATCAAAAAAATATGTACAGTTGCAAGAAAAAGTATGTGAACCCTTTGGAATGATATGGATTTCTGCACAAATTGGTCATAAAATGTGATCTGATCTTCATCTAAGTCACAACAATAGACAATCACAGTCTGCTTAAACTAATAACACACAAAGAATTAAATGTTACCATGTTTTTATTGGACACACCATGTAAACATTCACAGTGCAGGTGGAAAAATTATGTGAACCCCTAGACTAATGACATCTCCAAGAGCTAATTGGAGTGAGGTGTCAGCCAACTGAAGTCCAATCAATGCGATGAGATTGGAGGTGTTGGTTACAGCTGCCCTGCCCTATAGAAAACACACACCAGTTCTGATTATTATTTTTTTCACAAGAAGCATTGCCTGATGTGAATGATGCCTCGCACAAAAGAGCTCTCAGAAGACCTACGATTAAAAATTGTTGACTTGCATAAAGCTGGAAAGGGTTATAAAAGTATCTCCAAAATGCAGTACGCCGCCCTGCAGGGTATTGCGATGTGAGGTCACAGGTAATGGGCAAACAAGGGTTACTCACAGTTTGTAGGGAGACCCTGGGCAGGCGTAGAGCAGTGATGGAGAGGCTGGCACAGAAGTCCTCTGGGGCACTCTCGGTGTATAGGGACCAGGCCTGATGTTGGGTGAGGTGCCTTGGATGTTACAGATATTTAATGTGCCTGGGGCAAGGTCCCTTTAAGATTTGTGACGCCAGTGCCTGTAACGGTGGCACACCGGTTTATAGTTGTAATAAGTGAGGAACACAGGTTGTGGTGAACCAAACTTTCTTTACTGGAAACGGTTAAACTTTATACAGTCCTTTGTAAGTTCAGATCCATATAGCAGGTTCACATTACAAGCAGGCTTTCACATCAACGGCAGGTATAATGTTCCTTGCAAGATACTCAGAGGGTAACAACAACACACACAGATCAGGCTGTACCTTCTCCTCAGAGATACTGCACACTGTTCCTAAGAACTCCTGTCTGTTCTTATCCCAAGGCCCGGATGCCCTAATGCTGGCTTTTATCCTTGGTAACAATCTTCCTCAGGTATATATCCCTTGCTTTAAGTTAATAAGTTAATAATACTTATGCCCTTCAGCTTACTTGGTTAGCTGGTACACTGGCTCTGCTCTGCTTGTGGGATCTGCAGGTTTCTCCCAGGAGGCAAACTCTTCTTTTGGGGTGAATCTTCTGAGGTAACTCAGGCTTAGTAACTTTAGGCAGGCTATGCTCCTTCACTAGCCTCCTGGTGGCAACTAGAAGCCTGGGCTGTCTATTTGCATGTCAGGAGGAGGCCCTCAGCTTGTCTCTGGCTGGTGCCCTCTCACTTCTGTCTCCACAGACTCCTGACTACAGACTGACTCCTCCCTGTCTGGGCCTAAATATATATACTATATCTACTATACTATACCCTATCTCCCTCTAGTGTCTAGGATGAATAACTGCACCCTAATAGGCCTGCTGCACAGCTAACAGGGGAGAATACACATAAATACATATTAAAATGGACTGAGAAATACACTGCCACTGTCCCTTAGGAGTAGGAGGACAACGTGGCCCAATTGACCCTTGTGTAGTGCCCACATTTACCTAGTGGGACACTACAAAAAGCCTTGCTGTTCATCAGTCCACGGTAAGACAAATTGTCTATAAATGGAGAAAGTTCAGCACTGCTGCTACTCTCCCTAGGAGTGGCCGTCCTGTAAAGATAACTGCAAGAGTACAGCACAGACTGCTCAATGAGGTGAAGAAGAATCCTAGAGTGTCAGCTAAAGACTTACAAAAGTCTCTGGCATATGCTAACATCCATGTTAGCGAATCTACAATACGCAAAACACGAAACAAAAATGGATTACATGGGAGGATAACACAGAGGAAGCCACTGCTGTCCAAAAAAAAACATTGCTGCACGTTTACAGTTTGCATAAGAGCACCTGGATGTTCCACAGCAGTACTGGCAAAATATTCTGCGGACAGATGAAACCAAAGTTGAGTTGTTTGAAAGAAACACACAAAACTATGTGTGGAGACAAAGAGGCAAAGCACACCAACATCAAAACCTCATCCCAACTGATATATATTTTATTCCAGTGAGGGTCTCCTTTGTACCATGGAAAAGTGTCTATGTCATTCAGACATAGGCCCTTGATCATGGCCATATGAAGTTCTGAAAAAGACCCTTATTTTGGGAACGGGTCAGTACATTTCATTCCTTCTATCCATTTACACATATTATGGACCCAAGGATCAGTATAAAATGGACCTAAACACCTCTGGACAAACATTTTTGGACTTTCCCCCAATTCATTTTTAGGAGACAGTTTCACCATAGAGTGATTCGCAGCAGACTTGGGAACATGATTTTCACTTTTTGGGATCCTCCTTACTATAAGAATTGCCCATTGTTACTTAACTAAAAAATACAGTGAGAACAGCTGAATTTGGAGGTTTGTGTTTAGTGCAAAAATACTTACTGATAAACCTTATGCTATTTCTTCTAATTCAGGGTCATAACTACTCCTAAATTTATGGCAGATTTAAAACTATTGAGGGCCAATTTTATACCTTCAATTTCAGCATGAACTCACATACAATCTATACATAATCTATACACAGTCTATACAGTAAAATTCAACCTTATATATATAACGACTAAAAATGCTTAAGCAACTATACAGTTATATACAGGTTTAGCAAAGGATATTCGTTGCACACAATACTGTTTTTCAGATTAGGGGACTCCAGACCCCATTGTTTTCTTCAGGAATATCAGATTCCTGCGGGACTTCAGATCCCTCTATTTCTTTAGGAATATCAGATTCCTCGGGGAGACGCTTATCAGAAGCGCTTACCGGGTTCAAATAATCCACTCTTACAGTATATGTGAGGTGAGATGTTAAATAGCCTTTTGTTAAGGGAGGCTGCTATTGTGTCCAGCAACTGGCAAAGGTTGTGAGATATGCTAATTCGGGGTACTGCATTCCACAAGAGATGAGGCTTGTATAATCTATGTCTAATCTGTGATGTATCAAAAGTAAGATTATAAAAAATCCCTTTCAGTTCTTATGTCATGTGATCGGACAGGAGGGGGGGTGGCTGCACGCTGTTAGTGCGGCTCCCACCTCCCTGCGCGGTCATATGGCGTTATGGGCGGGCCTCGTCTGGTTTCTGGGGGTGGGTGGCGCGCCTCTATGATGTCACGCTCTGCATCACTGGGCGTATGCGCTGATCAATTGCCAGCTGTGGACCACACTATTTAAAGATGGACACTGATTGTTATCTTTACCTCCTGACGAAGCCTTTCTCGGCAAAACGCGCGTCGAGGTGCAGCTCTGGTCACAGTCCTTGGGATCCGACATACCATGGGTAATTTGTGTTTTTATTTCATGCATGGCTAGTTTGTTATTTTAGCGTTATATATTGCTTACACATAGCATCCTTGCTTCGCCCCTGTCTGTGATACCATTTGGTCATCTGTATTCATCTAATGGCCATTTATGTTACCGTAGGTGGGCAAGTTTGCTAAATGTGACCACATTGACTCTCTTAATTATTTTTTGCATGCAGCACACACATGTTTATAGGTTATTTTGGGCGAACTTACAGCTCTCCCATTAGTATGCGGTTTTATACCCAGTGTCTATGACCCTTTTTCCCTGTTAGTCGGGTATATGTGAGGGTGCCTGGTCTTGGTCCCGTACACGGGTGCCCTACCCCCCCCCCCCCCCTTACCTTGTGCCTTTGTGTTATATTTATTGTTATTGAATTGTGTCTTTAATAAACTACATGTATTTTATATGTGGGCTCTCTTATTCCTTATAGGGTTATTGGTATTTTTTTCGTTGGTTGGCTCTAGAACGTACCGTTCCTGAGATATTCCCAAAAAATGACCTTCGTTAGCCAATAGTTGTCTGGAGTGCTATCTCTTCATATCCCAACTGCCATACACACACGGTCACATGTCCCTTATCAGCCAATAGAAGCTCGCAGGCCCTTAGTCTCCACATACACACAGTTTTACTGCAGGTTTCCATAACAACCCAGCCACGGAAACGGAAGGCATACGGAGTACCTTCCGTTTTTATTTTGCAGATCCATTGAAATGAATGGTTCCGTATACTGAACGCAAAAAACGGAATTTAAACGGAAAAAAACGTTCATGTTCAAGAGGCTTTAGCCTGATCAGGCTCAGATATACCATGGCAATCCGGATGCCTGTGAAGGAGTCCAGTTGCCATGGTAACCATCGGGACGTTGCCACAGCAGCGCAGCAGTCCCATGGTTAGCCTCTTCCATACAACGGCCCTAAGGATCAAGGCATGGAATGGGTTAAACGGCCAACATGGGTGCCAGCACCGATGTCGTCTGTTTCAAGCAGATTGTCAGCTGTGTGTTACAGTTGACAATATGATCCCCTTGACCATCCTGAACGGGGAAGGAGGCAGGGGTTCGGTTTGAGTACTCTCTGCTCCTATACTGCCGCGCCATCCTGGAGGGGAGGGGGGTGGAGGGATGTAAGACCGCTGTTATGCCAAGGAGGGGGGGGGGGCACAGACGGCCATACTGAAAAGGGGGGATGGGGTTGGGTGCATGTTCCCCACATTAACCATTCAAACATCGGGCCGTTGCCACAGCAGAGCAGCGGCCCGATGGTAAACCCCTTCCTTACTGGCATGGAAGGGGTTATGGCTACAGTTTGAAGCACTGACAGTCTGTACTGCTCTGCCATCCTGAAGGGAGAGGGGGTAGAGGAGGAAGACCACTCCCGTGTGCACACAGGAGGAGTTATAGAGAATCTGTCAGATGACGGATTCTCTGTAAACTCACTGAGAGCAGCCTGCTGTGCATAGGAAGCACAGCAGGCTGTACAACAAAAACGGAAAAAGATACATAAATAGAACCAATTGGAGAGATTATTTTCTCCACAAAAGAAATTAATTGATGTAATTTTTATTTTATTTTTTACAAACGTGTCCATATCCTTTAAATCCAAATATGATCACCCTACTAGTAATTAATGCATCACTCACAACCTTTATAATTGGGGGACCATAGACACTGACAGGTGCCATCTTGGCTTTGAAGAGTGGCACAGGCAGCATCCTCACAGAACCCTAGACAGAACCTGCTGCAGCCGCTTCTGCAGCAAAGAAAGGCAGGAGACTGAGAGGCTGTTCCAAGCCTCAGAGAGCATCCGTGCTTAAAACCGATGCCGGAGGCGAGGGAGACTCCATTCTACGAATATGATCCCTCAAAAAGTGGCACAGAAATCACATGCCAAAAAAGGGGCACAGACCAGTGCATAGAGAAAAAAACTGAAACTGTGGAGATAGGTGGAAGATGAGCTCATTTGTAAGTGACTGTTCACAGTGACAAAGCAGCTTGTCACGTGGAATGGCTGCTGAAGCTGTAGTGGTGGGAGAAGAGGGAGCGTTGGGGCTTCTTCCTAGGCCATTGGGCTGCAATACCAAGCACAGCCACTGTACAACTTACGGTACTGTGTTTGGTATGGTATGAAGAGGCCGCAGCACTTATCGGAGCGCCACTTTCCCTTCAAACAACTGATTGCCCTGAGTCATGCCCCCACCACTCAGATATTGATGACCTATCTTAAGGGAGGGTCATTCATATATAACTCCTGGAAAACCTCTTTAAGGCCTAATGGCCGAACATTGCCACTGGATCAGGGAAATTCACTTTGGGACTTCTGTAAATCGGGACTGTAAATAGTTGTCAGAATGTTCCTTAAAGGGGTATTCTGGTTGGTTAAAGTTATCCCCTATCCACAGGATAGGGGATAACTATTAGATTGGTGGGCTTCCTATCGCTGGGACCCCCCACCGATCATGAGAACGGGAGCCTCATGCCCTCTGCAGCCCCTCTGAAATGAACCCAGGGGCCGGTCGCACATACGCGTTGCTGCTTGTCATTAATTTCTATTGAAGTTCCGGAGATATGAGAGTACAGCGCTTGGCTACCTCAAGAACTCGACCGGCCACCACGGTCATTTCAGGGTGCTGCAGGGGGTACGGGGCCCCCGTTCTCAGGATCGGTGGGGCTCCCAGCGGTAGGACCACCACTGTTCTAATAGAACAGTTAACTAGTTTTAACTAAGCGGAATACCCCTTTAGTACCTCTAGATGAGAACCAATATGCTTGATGTGCCCTTTAACCCCTTCAGTACTGAGCCACTTCCCACCTTAAATCCCAGGCCGATTTTTGCAAATCTGACGTGTAATTTTATGTGGTAATAACTCTGGAAGGCTTTTACTTATCCAAGCCATTCTGAGATTGTTTTCTCTTGACACATCGTACTTTATGACAGTCCTAAATTTGAGTCAATATATCTCACCTTTATTTATGAAAAAATCCCAAATTTGCCAAAAAATTAAATTTTTTTATATTTAAATGCTTTTAAGGCCTCATGCCATGTCCGTGCTGTGTACCGATTGAATGATCCGCACCGCCAAAAAGTAGTGCATGCACCACACCGTATCTTCCGGATTATAGACCCATTCAAATAAATGGAAATTCGGGCACAAACCTGCTACGGTCGTATGCATGAGGCCTAAGGCAGATAGTGATACCTCATAAAATAATTATTAGTTTACATTCCCCATAGGTCTACTTTATGTTTGCATCATTTTGTAAATTGCATTTTATGCGTCCACATTACTGAGAAAAAGGATGCTTTAATATAAGCAAAGGAGCCTCTAGGAGCAACGGGGGCATTGCCATTACACCTAGAAGTTCCACGTTCTTCTCTGCAACTGCCGCACCCTCTGCACTTTGTCAGGACCAGGCAGTGAAAAAAATCATCATGTCTGCCTGGGCCTGTCGATCAAAATGCAGAAGGTGCAGCGGTTGCAGAGAGAGCAGAGCCTCTAGGTGTAATGGTAACGCCCCCGTTGCTCCTAGAGGCTCATTTGCATATATTAGAAAATTATTTTTCTCAGCAATGTGGGCACATGTGAACATGGGACCAACACAGATGTCTTCAGCTGCCAAGCGCACATGTAACAGGTCAGCCAGGGTCATAGGTACAAATCTGCTGACAGGTGCCCTTTAATGTACAGTGTTGCTTGCCTCAGAACATTTCTGTACCTTCTCTTACCTGTAGAGTGTACCATATGCAGTACCTCTAGTATCCTGTTGACTAATAATACCACCAAAGTGTCACTGTCCTTTATTTTTATTTCCTTCTTTCTTTTTAAAGACATCCATGTATTCACCCACATAAAAAAATAAAAAAATTAATTCAAGTCGTGTATATTAATGTGTTATTACAGAACTGCCTTCCTGCAATTCATGAGGGCACAAACCCTGCGGTTCAGATGTGCACCTGCGTCAGGCATTGCTTGCCCCAGAGTGGTATTACCACCTCTTTGTGCCCGATACTATCACCTGTGATTAACCCTGTGTCATCATGTGCATTTATTTCAGATCCTACACAATGTGTATTTCAATTCTATGGAAATGTTATGTTAACACGTAATGTGCCTGGTTTAGCAGCAATGGCAGAGCTAGTTTTCCTGGAGTGGAACCTTCTATCCATTCTAGTCCTCTCTAGAAAGGGAGGTGTTAGAGTTAGTTGAGTGTACCCCCGGCCAGGGGAAGGCTGTGTTCCAGGCAGCAGAGCACTGTCTGTTCTGCTGGGCCCTGAGGCCTAAGCTAAATGCCTCCAGAGTCGAGAGTAAGGATTCCCAGGAATAAAGATACAGAGACAAAGATAAAGACAAAGAGATAAAAGACAGTCAGACTACAGAGGGCTAAGTACAGCAGAAAGGAAAAGTTTCTATTTAATCCAGTTATCACAGCTGAGCCAAAGAAAGTGACAGATGTAGCAGAGCCGAACGTGTTTGCCTGCCAGAATTTAAGCCAAAGCCTGCTGGTTACCAAGATAACGTTGGACGGTTGTTTCTCTGATGCAAGTTTATTCGAGTAAAGCTGTTATCACCTATATACAAAGTCTGGACTCAATTCACTCTCTTCATCCCCTTCAAAACCATCCTTTGCTCTGCAGAGGGCAACTACGCCCGGGGTTCCAAGATATCCAGGTAGGAGCACCATGACACGTGCACAGCCACAACAGCTAATGGGATATTAAAGGCAACCCTTACACCAGTCTGGCATTCCTACACCTGGGTACCACCACCACCATCTACTTAGGGGGACTGAGTCCCTCATTGCTAAAATGCAACTGGCATCATGACAAAAACTCTCACAACATCTTAAAGGGACCACTAGCGTGTGTGGCGT
This sequence comes from Bufo gargarizans, assembly GCF_014858855.1. NCBI lineage: Eukaryota > Metazoa > Chordata > Amphibia > Anura > Bufonidae > Bufo > Bufo gargarizans. Next base: position 96,246,115 of record NC_058085.1, read on the forward strand.
GCTCTCCGACCGCGCCTGCCGCACATACAGCAATTTAACATGTAAACAGGACTTTACTATTAGGCTGGGTTCACATGTCTGTTGCTGCATACCATGGAGTACTTCCAGTAAGTCTCCATACAGGACTGGTCAGAATCCTACTACGTCCTGATGAGGGGTAAGCACCCCAAAACAGATATCTACAGTTGGATATCCTTGACTAATAGGGACCCTCTTTCACTAGGTGGCGCTGGTGAGATGGTTCTCTTTCTTGGCAGATACCTCTTTGCATACAGAGATGGTATTACAAATATGGCAGAAAAACTGCCTGTACTGGAACCTGTAGCAGATTTAAATCGAACCCACCCTAACAGGAGTCCTCTCATCTCGCCCTTGACTAAGTCCCATCCACCAGATGGCCTGGAAACCGCAGAATGGGTTAGTGCTCCTCTGTTTCATAGCTTCCATTGCAGTGCACAGAGCTAGGGATACAGAGGTGCACTGGCCTGCTCTGCCATTTCCTGGCCACATGGTGGACGGGGCTTAATCCCATCTTGCCTTAGCAACAGTGAGATGAGACAACCAAGTCTCATTCAGACAACAATGTGGGTGTATTTTGTGTAATGCTGGTCCTCCCCTTTGTTCACATAGCTCCATTGGTTCCGTGCTGTATTCCCCAAGTGACCGCTGCAGCCAATTCCCGGTCTCTGCTGCATACAGCACAAGATCACCAAGGCCAGTTTTTGGCTTCAGTGGATACCAAAAAGGGAAAAAAGAGTGGTAGGGAAGACTAGAGCACAGCGTTAGAAGCGACAGGGATCCAACTGGTGAACACTGGGTTCTTTGTTATGTTATCACAAATTCTAAGCGCGTTAGTGCTGTACCTAGGTGATAAATGATGTTGGTGAAACAACCCTTTAACCGCCATAGAATCTTTTACCTGCACTTTTTCAGGTTTTTACATTATACTTCTTGGCTCCAGTGCCAGCCTGCATCTCATCTGAATTTCTGGTTTTGGGGCAGCCCAGATTGTCATGGAGCAGCCCTGTATGTCTAGGCTTACTGTAGCTGTCCCCGTCCATTGCATCGTACATGGTGTCTCACGTGATTATGTAAAAGGTGGCGGGGGAGAGGCAGAGCAGGAAGGAGGTCAAACTGCAGGGGGGAGACCAAAAGGGTGCACATTGCATTACTTTAATGAAGAAAAACAAACCCCTAGGTCGCTAGGTCTCACGCACACGGCCGGGGGCCAGGATGGAAAAGAAGGAGTAGGAATTTCGAATTAAGGTGAATTATGATTGTATAAACTTTTTCGTGAACAGACAATTTGAAAACTAATTGCTGGAATGTCCCTTTAAAAACCTGGACGGTCACCTGTCACAGGTCACTGAAGAACATGGCGCCACACAGTGCAGTAAGCTTAACAGTAGCTACCATGCGCTCATGTTGTGCATATTCAAGGCACCATTCTGATTTGGGCATGTATGTAGAAGAATTTCTCTGCAGCTGCTGCAACTTAGCCTAGGCGGTTGGTGGGCACCTCCACTGTCAAAGAAAGTGGTACAGAATACAAATGGGCAAATGCATGGGCGCTGCTGGCAAAAAGAAATCCAGGGATTCCAGAATAAATAATGCCATTGGCCTGATGAAGATACCAGACTGGTATCGAAACAGATTGCCAATAAAGATTCCATCTATTTATCCTGGAAACCTGGATTTCTTTTTGCCGGCAGCGCCCGTGAATTTGCCCATTCTTCCTGCATCACTTGTCTTCGGTGTTGTAGTTAGAGCAGATACTATGGGAATGATAGTCCAACCAGTGTGATCTATAACAAGGATGCTAAGAGTGGTAGTCCATATAGCAGTGATCTCCAGCCTCTGTAAAACTATAACCCCCATCATATCCTGACAGCCACAGACTGTAAGGCATGATGTGCATTCCACTTGTGCAAGGCCGCCACTAAGTATCACCTCCAAGATCCTGGGCGCGGTATTACATAAAAGCTGTCCGTTTATGATGAGGTTCATTTTGAGACAAGAAAAGTTGGGCCATCGTCAACTTTGATGCACAGCTAGAACTAAATCTTCCACTTTACACTTCTTCCCCCATGAAATGACAATTCTGAGCACTTCTCTTTAAAAAGCGTGTACTGTCCCTCTATTGTTCTTCTTGGAAATGTATGAATACATTAATAACTAGGCATTATAGTTCCCCACATGTCCCTTTGATGTAGTCAGAGTTTGCTGGCAGATGCCCCATTGACACGAGGAATGATAACGCCCAGTTTCAATTTTAGTCATACATTTCCAGAAGAAATAGCAGAGCAACAGCTCAAGAAAAAATACTCAAAAATGGTCATCTAAACTTTGTGTCCTCTTTAAAGCCACGACACAGATGTAAGAATAATTTCTCTCTTTTATAGTTTTGCCAAGAAGATACGTCTTCTCTGTCTGAAGTCAGGGGGAGTACTTGCTTCATAATGGAGCAACAAAAATTCACCATGAGAGTCACAGGATACAGCAGGAGTTTTTTTATATTAACAAAGTAGAAAACATGATCTTTTTATGAATGCAGAACAAAGTGCGTTATCTGTAGAATTTCAGTCTTCCTTCCTGGGCTAACGCCGCTATCAGTTTTGACTCAAATTCTGCATTGTGAACGCCAGTCCATCTGAAAGCGCCTGCAAATCGGTTGTTTTCCCAGTAGTGGTGCCAATTTCCTTTTTGGTCTGCACCGAAACCAAATACTGATATCTACGGAAATGAACACAAGTCAATTACTGCCAAGATCATTCCCGGTATCACAATTATTCACAAAGCTACTAAAATACGATATGTACAAGGTTCTTAGATATCAGGAGTCTTCAAAAATCTGGTGGATAACTTTAACTGTTTAATGGTAGTTAAAGGGGGTGTCCAGGCTACAGATATTGATGACCTACCCTCAAGAATAAGTCATCAATATCAGTACACTAGGGGCAGACACCTGGCATTCCCACTGTGATCTATATACAGTATAGTTTACGGAGCCGTGGCTGCCCAGAACAGTTGATCGTGGGTGCGTTGGGTGTTGGACCCGCACTGATCGGATATTATTAACCTATCCTGAGAATACTGTAGGTGAATATCTGTAGCCCGGACCACCCCTTTAACTGTGGGGTATAGCCAAAAGAAGCGGCTAGTGAATTTATTCAAACGATCATGCAAACTATAGTCATCTTCTTATGAAAAATATCCAATAAAAGTCAACCAAAAGCGCTAATTTTGACCATTTCCACTGTTTGAGACAGACTGTTGCCTGCTGGTCGCTCCAGTGGTCCTCTGCCGCTCCCCGTTTACTTTGCTGAAGCAGTGCCGTACCAGCGTATGACTGCTGCAGTCAGTCACTGGCCACAACCATCATATCGGTGGCACGTCATTGATTCAGCAAGGTAAACAGACCAGTGGTGAAACATTGAATTTATAAGGCTTGTATGCAGGCTTGGACTGTCCCACAGGGGTACAGGTGAATCCCCGGTGGGCCCCTGAGCAAGGTGGGCCCCTAGTCTCCCGCCCACTGCACAAGTGGCACATAACACCGTAGACTTACTGCACTACATACATATATTCGATGTACAGCACCTCAACCAGCCTATGTTCATAAAAAAAACTTGATAGATTATTAAAGAGGACCTTTCACCGCTTCTGAAACGTCTGTTTTAATAGCTTCATACATTCCCCATGTAATAACAACTCTGAGCATCTGTTCTTATGGCTCTATGATGTGCCATTCCTCTGTTATTCCTACTAGAAGTTATGAATCAATTGCTAGCAGTCTGCAGTAAGGGTACAGAGGGGAGGTAACCAGTTGGGGGGGGGGGGGGGGTGTCCCTGCATGGACTCCCTCTATCCAATCAGTGCTGTCATTTTCAGACTATGCAGGTGCAGACACCCAACTGGTTACCTCCCCTCTGTACCCTTACTGAAGGCTAATAGCTATTTATTCATAACTTCTAGTAGAAATACTAAAGGAATAGCACATCATAGAGACATAAGAACAGAGGCTTCAGAATAGTTATTACACGGGAATGCATGAAGCTATTAAAACAGACATGTCAGGAGCGGTGACAGGTCCTCTTTAAAGAAACTCCCCAGTATATTATTATAGACGCGATCAGAGCTGAGATGACTTCTAGGTATAGAGGAGAGATCACCAGTGTCCTCTTCTCCCCAGGACCTACCTTCTCAAAGATGCTGCAGGGACCCCCGTATTCAATTATCTGGTAGCATCTTGCTGCTGTGTGAGCAGGTACTATTTGAATGTATCCGTATGGTGGGCCCCCAAAATACATTTTACTGGTGGGCCCTAGGCACCCCAATCCGACACTGCTTGTATGGGCTTTTTATTATTTTGTAGCATTTGTTGCGTCTAGATTATTTTTGAAAGCCTTTAAAGGGGTTTCCAAGGTCTTAAGATTGAAGACCTTTCCCAAGGACAGGTCATCCATATCTGATCTGTGGGGGTTTGACAATCAGCACCCTCGCCAATGAGCTGTTCCCTGCAGGGGTGCACCTAGCCTTTCTGCCTGTGGCGAAAACTCAAACGGCGCCCCCGTCCCCAATGCTAATTCCTTAACCTAACCCCTTTGCCACAATGAAAGTGCCCATTGCCCATGGCCCTTATGCTGCTCCCCTCTTGCCTCTACCTGGTGATGCCTGAGGCGATCGCCTCACCTGGCCTCATTGGTGGTGCACCCCTGGTTCCCTGAAGCCACTGGTGCCAGAACTAGCAATATTAACGAAGCTGGAAGCACAGCGCCATTCAACGTGTAGTGGCCATGCCAGGTTACTGCAGCCCAGCTTCTGTGCGAGTGCTACTTCCAGCACCTGCAGGGAACAGCTGGTCGGGGAGGGGGTGTTGATTCCTCACCGATCAGATATTAATGACCTATCTGCAGGATAGGGCATCAGTTATAGGATCCCGAAAACCCCTTTAAGTCTGTGACTATACATTATGTATCAGGACTTTAATTATTAATATTAATAATTAGATGTACTCACCTCATCACATATATGTAATGCGAAAAAGAGCGCCAGCATTCCAGTAGATGGATACTTTCCATGATGATTGGTCCAGTTATCATGGATGTATTTAAAAAAGGCTGGGTTAAATATTAATACCTGAAGTGATAAAGGAGATACATATTACTGTAACATATGTCCCGGGGGTCGTATCATGTATCTACTGAATACCTCTCATTTTCTACACATCCACAAAGAGCACTGCTTTAAGGGCAAACTTCATAGATTGTATTAAGGACAGGGGCGTAACTACCATAGCGGCATGACTAGGTTGGGAGGGAGTGATAGGTGAAGGAAGGTCAGGGAGGGGTTAATGTATGGGCAGCGTGATGGGGATGGGGCTAGGTTTTATAAGGGGGTAGCAGGGGCGGGAAAAGGGTCAGTGCAGAGGGACAGACATGGTGTAACAGCAACCCACCCACCCACCCACCCTTGAAGAGGCTTTGTTTACTGAAGGGAAGGAGGTTTGCGGGCAGAGAGGAGTTTGGGGGGGTTATGAAGGGGTGGTGTTGAATTGGCTAGGCAGGGAGGGCCTTTTTTGTCATGGCGGCCGAGGCAGGGCGGTGGGGGGTCCTTGGAGTTGGTGGGGAGGGAGCTAAAGGAGGCTCTGGACTCCCCAGGTTTTGGATGATGGAGTGTTGTATATCTGCCCTCGTGTTGCCCAGGGTTAACGGGTTCGCCTCCGGCGTTTAACGGCTAGAGGTAATCTGAAGGAGGGGCGAGGGCAGTTACGCGGCTGGTTTATGGGGCTCCAAGGACCCTCCCCGTGTTTTTCAGTGAAGGTTATGTGGGCTGGCCTCCAGGTAGGGAGGCCTTGGGGACGTTGTTATTTAATAGGTTATGTTATTTATGTTCATAATAAAATGGCTGCTGTGGCCAATTAAATCCACCCACATTGTCGTGTCTTTTTGGGGATTGGGGTAAATTAAGGGAAGCGAATCGACAATACCCTGGTCATGTTTGTTTTAGAAAACATGAAATGACAATTAAGAAGCATTTATTCTTATGTGTTGTGGCGTTCCTCTGTTATTCCTGCTAGAAGTTTATGAATAAAGGTACAGCTGGATGTTACCAGTTGGGGGCATATCCCTTCACAGTCTGACACTATCCAGTCACAGCAGATTGTACAAGGACACACCACCAAAAGGTCACACACATTTGTACCTTTAATCGTAAATGTCTAAGAGAATTAATAGAGGAATGGCACAATATATGGACAAAAAAATAGATGCCGCAGAATGGTTATATCATGGGGAATGCAAGTAGTTACTAAACCTGACATGTCAGGAGACGAGACAGGTCCTCTTCACTGTAAAGAGTCTAGTGACAGCTTATCTGTGTAGGTTTCCCATCTTGACAATAAAATAGTGGCAGAGTAAAGTTGGCTGGTCACATACAATAACTGTCTGACAAAATTTCTCCCGACTCTGCCTCACATTCTGAGCTAATTGTTTGTGTGTGTTCAATGGGAAGAGGGGAATTCTCTTCTATTGGAGCAAAGGACTGAGCATGTTGAAATCCAGTATGCCCAATCCTTTTTTTGCAACAACTGTGGAGAAAAAGTCATGGATCAGACATCCACATGCTTTACATTGATCTATGGCTGCTAGGTATAAACATGAACACAAGGCTCTTCGTATAGATTTTGATCAAAATGCATAAGCCCACTCACCACGTCAAGGTGGTCTCTTTTGAGTGAGTCCCAAGATGAATGTGGCACAAATTCACATGGGGACCACCATGATACAGCACCTGTAAGCGGCAAGACCCAGGAGCGCCAGTCACATGTGGTGCTGTGCCAGATTAGTGTAGGTACCCACTCCAAATTGGTCCCTGTGACCTGGTGGGTGGGCTTATACATTTTTGATTGAAACATGCACAAAGAGCCTCGTGATAAATACATAATATGTGAATGTGTGATTTATGCCTTTTTTCCAATTCTTTCTCCCCTGACATCTGTCATCAAAAGAGGGTTGGAATCAAATCGGCATGTACGTCTGACTCACAACGAGTATGAGGAACTTCAACGGAAAGAGAACAATACAGGGCAGTAACAGAAGATCAACATTGAGAATTAGTAATAAGTGCGCAATCCCGGCTCACCTTATCTTTATCTGCCTGAATGAACCTCTTCACTCGGGTGTATGTACTTAAAGGGGAGAACAAGCACAGGACAAATGACCAATTACAAAATGTATTTTTTCAGAAGTTTGTCTAAATCATGACATTAATCTCACCTATTATATTACATAGGTAAAGAGGTAAAAGAAAGGGAAAACACACATAACAAGACAAACACAACATAAGAAAAACAGAAGAGAGTAGACTCACACTTCAAGGGAACCTGTCATCAACTTTATGCTGACCTCACTGAGGGTAGCATAAAATAGTGACAGAAATGCTGATGTCAGCGATGTGTCACTCATAAGCTAAAAGTAAGTGGTTGCCGAGAACCAGCGTCATAATCATTGCAGCTCAGGCCTGGAAAAGAGTCAAATCTACCTGAGAAGAGTCCTGGTTATTCCTAATCTCCTGCTCTCTCACCCACTTGCTGATGATTAGCAGTTCTCTCCTAGAGAGAAAGGGAGAAAACTAGGTAGAAGACTGAATCATCAGCAGGTGGGCAGGAGAGCAGGAATCCATGAATAACCAGGTAACCAGGACTCTTCCCAGGTGGCCGGGACTCTTTTCCAGGCCCAGACTGCAATGATTGTGATGTTGGTTCTCTGCAACCACTTACTTTTAACTTATAAATGACAGAACGCTGAAATCAACTCACCTGTTTATACTTTATGCTGCTGTTAGTATGGGCAGCATAATGTTGATGACAGGTTCCCCTGTCACGGTGAACATGGTGTCTGAGCTGCAGGCAGCATGTTATAGACCAGGAGGAGCTGAGCAGATTGATATACGTACATTTGTGGGAAAGGATTCAGTATCACTTGTAATTTATTCATTTATATTCCTGCTCATTCTGGGCTTTGGAGTCCAAACAGTGATTGACAGTCTTCTCCCTATGACTGTGTATACAGAGATAGCTGTCAGTCACTGATAGGACCGACACCTTGACTTTAAAGCCCAGAATGAGCATAGATATAAATTAATAAATTACAAGTTATGCTCAATATTTTCCCCATAAAATTACCATTTATATAAATCTGCTCAGCTCCTCCTGCTTTATCACCTGCTGCCTGCAGATTACATAGCATCATAGTTACAGGTTCCCTTTAAAGTGATCTTCTGACTCAAGCAAAAAATTCACTTTACTGGGAATGAAAAGAAAAGTTACCTGGTGCCCTCTCCTTTTCATCTTTTCAGCAGCAGATCTGCCGATTCCCTGACTCCTCATCTGTCATTCAAGATGGCCGCACAGTTCCTCAGTCTACTTAATGCACACTGTTCATTGGTGGTCCGAGACGCTTCCTGCTTGTCTAGCCCTGCTCTTGGATTAGTCAGAACTGCTTAAGTGTCTTGGACCAGTGTTCAACTCCAGTCCTCAGGGCCCCTTATGACGGTCAAGTTTTCACGATTTCCTTAGTATAGAGCTGGTGAATACAATTAGTGTCAATGCATTAGGACTTACCCCAGGTATTCATTCTATGAGATAGTCTCAAATCGTGCAGGTGAGCCTTGAGGATTGGAGTTGAGGAACACCGTCTTGGACTACTAAATGCACAGTGTGAACCAGGTAGTTTGAGTAGCAGTGGGGCCCATCTTGGATGACAGAAGAGCAGTCGAGGAATCATCAGATCTGAAGCTGAAAGGATGAAAAGGGGGACAGCAACCGTTCTGTTCATATCCCGCTTCATGTACTTTTTTTTTTGAACCGAAGAGTCGTTTTAATCTAATATTCCTCAAATATTAGGACAGGTCTTAAAGCAAAAAGTTTTGTACAACAATGATTCCAGATCCCACAACTATTCAACAGAAAACATGGTGGACATGGGTCCAGATCCCACAACTATCCAGCCGAAAACATGGTGGATATGGATCCAGATCCCACAACTATCTAGCAGAAAACTGGTGTAAAGACCATGTCCACCATTTTTCCCTCTTGTCAAACCTTCTTAATAGTCACTGGCTCCACCTACTAGACATTCATTGAGATTTGGGGGAATTTTGTCATTGCAATGAATGGTCCTGTTGTCCAAAACAACAACCAAACCAGTCTTACCAGTCCCATGAGGTGCTGATCTATAACATGGTGCTAACACTACACTTCCATTCTGTTCTTAAATATGGAGGCGTCTTTTATACACAATCTGCCAGATAATGAAAAAACTATGGTATGCTCCACTAGATGCAACATGGATGCCAATCAACCACCCACCCCCAGCAGAAACTAAAGAATTGTGTCTATGTATACAAATCTTTGAGAATCCTCCATATGGCTGCCACTTAAAATACCTTTTATAAAAGCATCCATGAGAAAAGCAGCTTTTCCTGTCTGTTTTCATCCAGTATCCATATGGAACAAATACAGTACCCATGATAAATGCCATATGGCAGCATACAGAAAAATATACCATACCACATGTGCCCTTTGTCATATTTTTATACAGTCATTTGCATCATGACAAGCAAAATCCTGGATTGTAAATGTAGTCCAAGGCCTCTATCACATGAGCGATATGGATTGTGTCAAGGTCTGTTCAGGGAAAGACTGATGATTTTGCACGCAAGTTCAATCCATTTTTTTCTGCGTTTGAGTTCCGTGTGTGCGCATTTTCCGTCTGGATTGTATCCGGATTGCATGCATTTTTCACACATGTGAAGAAAAACTGAAGAATAACAATCTACATCTCCTAGCAACCATCAGTAAAAAACACATCGCACCTGGATGTCTTCCGTTTTTCACACAACACTTCTATGGATCCAAAGCTGTGTAAGAATTACACACTATAGAACATACTGTGATTTTTCTTGAACGGAAAGATAATGCATGAAAAACGATGCTCATGTACACAGACCCATTTAAATTAAGGTTTTAGGATTCAGTCCAGATGCTATACGCTCGTGGATTGCACCCGGACGGAAAACTGACTCATGTGAAAGAGGCCATAGACACTTTAATAAAAAAACTGTCTATTCAGGATATGAGATAAATAGCGGTTATTTTAGGTGGGTAAATAAACTCATGCTGCCCATTATTGATACAAGCACCGATACACCACTATCTGCAGGTTTACGGCTACTTGGACAGTGATGAGGAGTAGCTTTTTTTTCCTTTGTGATATGCCTTTGTTAAAGGGGTTGTGCGGGTTCAGATCTCATTCTTCCCCCACTCAGCCCCTCTGACATGAAATTCTCCGATGCTCTCCGATTCCTGTGCTGAATTACGAGGGACAAGGGTTTCTTCTGGAGATCCGGTGACGTACCGGACTCTCCATGGGTAAGGCAGACGGAGGCTTCCACTTAACAGTGAGCCCGGTGACGTCCCTGGCACTAATGTGCAGGCTTTAGCGCTGCCCTAGCCTGTAAAATGGCTAGGGCAGCCCTAAAGTCCACCCATGAGTGCCGGTGACGTCATCGGGAACACTGCTAGGTGGATGCCTCCGCCTAGCAGTGTAAAAATTTTAACAAAAAAGCCCTTGCCCTGCACGATACAGATGGGCTAAGTGGGGGAAGAAGGGGATATGTCCGGGTTCAGCTCTAAACCCGGACAACCCCTTTAATACTTTTGTTATATGCTTTGTCCAGCAGCAGTATGAGACATTAAAGGGAATGTCTCATTAGAAAATATCATGTTTTTATGCTACAAAACACATATTTTGTAGACTGATGATTTTTGGCTTAATTTTCCATGCCGCTCTCTATACTTGAAAAAAATGCCTAAAATTGTGAAGTTCTTGCTCCGACCACTAGGCCTAATAATATGTCAAGACTTCCTGTCTAGTACAGAGGGTATGAGAATGAGCTCTTAGCAAACTCTGCCTGTACGGCTACCGGATAGAAGGTAGCGATCCTATAAGGCCTCTTTCACATGGGCCTCTTTCCACGTAGATGCAATGCATGAGGTGAACGCATTGCGCCCGCACTGAATCCGGACTCATTAATTTTTGCGTTACGTGAAAATCACTGCATGTTCTATATTGTGCGTTTTTCACGCAACGCAGGCCCCATAGAAGTGAATGGGGTTGCGTGAAAATCGCAAGCATCCGCAAGCAAGTGCGGATGCGGTGCGATTTTCACGCACGGTTGCTAGGAGACGATCGGGATGGGGACCCGATCTTTATTAATTTTCCCTTATAACATGGTTATAAGGGAAAATAATAGCATTTCTAATACAGAATGCTTAGTACAATAGGGCTGGAGGGGTTAAAAAAAAAAAAAAAAAAATTTAACTCACCTTAATCCACTCGCGCAGCCGGCATCTCTTCTGTCGTCTTCTTTGAGGAATTGGACCTTTGATGACGTCACTACGATCATCACATGGTCCGTCACATGATCCATCACCACGGTAAAAGATCATGTGAATGACCATGTGATGAGCGCAGTGACATCATCAAAGGTGCTATTCCTCAAAGAAGAAGACAGAAGAGATGCCGGCTGTGCGAACAAGTGGATTAAGGTGAGTTGCTCGTGTGAAAGAGGCCTAAGTCAGTGTTTTACCTGTTAAATAGGCCTGTTTAAATATTAAAATATTATTATTGATAATTATTACATACTAGACATTAGGCCCGTTACAATAACGGGCGCTAGAACAGTAGTGCATAAACATTAGTAGGAAGAGTCTATATTAAATGGCAAGGGAACTTGACTACACTGACTGGTGGCTGTGGCTGGTGGCTGAGACTGGCGACTGTGGCTGAGACTGCTGGCACTGACTGGTGGCTGTGGCTGAGACTGCTGGCAGTGACTGGTGGCTGAGACTGGTGGCTGAGACTGGTGGCTGAGACTGGTGGCACTGAGTTCTGGCTGTGGCTGAGACTGCTGACTGCAGCTGGTGGCTGAGACTGCTGGCTGCAGCTTGTGGCTGAGACTGCTGGCACTGACTGGTGGCACTGATTGATGGTTCAGATGGTTTGCACTGACTGGTGGCTGACACTGCTGGCACTGTGACCTGTGGCTGTACGACTGGCACTGATTGCTGGTGCTGAGACTGCTGTCACTGGCTGGTGGCTGAGACTGGTGGCTGTGGCTGACATTGCTGGCTGTGGCTTGTGGCTGAGACTGCTGGCACTGAGTGCTGGCTGTGGCTGAGACTGCTGACACACACTGGTGGCTGTGACTGAGATTGGTGACTGTGGCTTGTGGCTGAGACTGCTGGCACTGAGTGCTGGCTGTGGCTGAGACTGCTGACTGTGGCTGGTGGCTGAGACTGCTGGCTGCGGCTGGTGGCTGAGACTGCTGGCACTGAGTGCTGGCTGTGGCTTAGACTGCTGACACTGAGTGGTGGCTGAGACTGGTAGCTGTGGCTGGTCGCACTGATTGATGGTTCAGATGGTTGGCACTGACTGGTGGCTGACACTGCTGGCACTGTGACTGGTGGCTGTACGACTAGCACTGATTGCTGGTGCTGAGACTGCTGTCACTGGCTGGTGGCTGAGACTGGTGGCCGAGACTGGTGGCTGTGGCTGACATTGCTGGCTGTGGCTTGTGGCTGAGACTGCTGGCACTGAGTTCTGGCTGTGGCTGAGACTGCTGACACTGACTGGTGGCACTGACTGATGGTTCAGATGGTTGGCACTGACTGGTGGATGACACTGCTGGCACTGTGACTGGTGGCCATGGCTGTACGACTGACACTGATTGCTGGTGCCGAGACTGCTGGCACTGACCGGTGGCTGAGACTGGTGGCCGAGACTGGTGGCTGTGGCTGACATTGCTGGCTGTGGCTTGTGGCTGAGACTGCTGGCACTGAGTGCTGGCTGTGGCTGAGACTGCTGACTGCGGCTGGTGGCTGAGACTGCTGGCACTGACTGGTGGCTGTGGCTGAGACTGCTGGCTATGGCTGAGACTGCTGGCACTGACTGGTGGCTGTGGCTGAGACTGCAGCTTGTGGCTGAGACTGCTGGCACTGAGTGCTGGCTGAGACTGGTGGCTGTGGCTGGTGGCAATGACTGATGGTTCAGATGGTTGGCACTGACTGGTGGCTGACACTGCTGGCACTGTGACTGGTGGCTGTGGCTGTACGACTAGCACTGATTGCTGGTGCTGAGACTGCTGGTAGCAACTGGTAGATCAGACTGCTGACAGTGGCTTCTCTCTATATGGCTGATAGTACTGTGACAGACAAACAGAAATGGCTACTGGGACTGACGAACAGAAATGGCGGCTGGTAGATCAGACTGCTGACAGGGGCTCCTCTCTATATGTCTGATAGTACTGTGACTGACGAGCAGAAATGGCGGCGCTCCGACCTGCTTGCCGTCGTGCAGGTGACATGTGGAGTGTCGTGTCCCGATTGGTCGGCGCACTGGTGTGAGCGGTGCGGGGGGGGTTTGTTATTATTAGGGTTATTCCTGCAGTATAGAAATCATTTGCTAGAGGTAGTTGTGCATTGTGTGTGTGTGTATATATATATATATATTTTACTCTTTTTATGAGGCAAGGTAACAAAAAAAATGGCTGTTCTGGCACAGTTTTTATTATTTGTTTTTTTGTTTTTTTACAATGTTCACCTGACAGAGTAGATAATGTGATATTTTTATAGAGCAGGTCGTAACGATGTTGCGATACCTAATAAGTATTTTTTTTTATTTTATTATGGATTTACACAAAAAATGTATTGAAAAAAAACATGTTCTTGTGTTTCCATTTTCTGAAAGCCATATTTTTTTATTTTTTAGGTGATTGTCTTAGGTAGGGTCATATTTATTGCTGGAAGAGATGATGGCTTGATTGGTACAATTTTGGGGCAAAATATTTTTGATCGCTTGGTATTACACTTTTTGTGATGACAGTTGATAAAAAAAAAGGCTTTTTTGGCACATTTTTTATTTAATTTTTTTACGGCGTTCACCAGACGGGTTGGATCACATACTATTTTTATAGAGCAGGTTGTTACAGACACTGCAATGCCTAAAATGTGATTTTTTTTATTTTATCTTACACACTAAAAGCATTTTTGAAAAATAAATCATGCTTTTGTGTTTCCATTTTCTGAAAGCCATATTTTTTATTTATTGTTTGGGCGATTTTCTTATGTAGGGGCTCATTTTTTGCGGGATGAGAGGACAGTTTGATTGGTACCATTATGGGGCACATATGACTTTTTGATTGCTTGGTATTACAGTTTTTGTGATGTAAGGTGATAAAAAAAATTGATTTTTTGGCCCTTTTTTTAAAATGTTCTTCACCAGATAGGTTGGATCATTAACCCTTCAAGCATTGGGCCGCTGCTAGGGCAGAGCAGGACCTAAGGACCGAGGCATGGAAGTCGTTAACCACCTCCGGACCGCCTAACGCAGATGTGCGGTCCGGAGGTGGCGGCCCTGCGCAGAGTCACGCATATACGCGTCATCTCGCGAGGGCCGGGATTTCCTGTGAACGTGCGCACACAGGCGCGCGCGCTCACAGGCGCGCGCGCTCACAGGAACGGAAGGTAAGCGAGTGGATCTCCAGCCTGCCAGCGGCGATCGCTCGCTGGCAGGCTGGAGATCCGAATTTTTTAACCCCCAACAGGTATATTAGACGCTGTTTTCATAACAGCGTCTAATATACCTCCTACCTGGTCCTCTGGTGGTCCCTTTTGTTAGGATCGACCACCAGAGGACTCAGGTAGGTCAGTACAGTCGCACCAAACACCACACTACACTACACCCCCCCCCCCGTCACTTATTAACCCCTTATAAACCCCTGATCACCCATGATCACCCCATATAAACTCCCTGATCACCCCCCTGTCATTGATCACCGCCCTGTCATTGATCACCCCCCTGTCAGGCTCCGTTCAGACGTCCGTATGATTTTTACGGATCCACGGATACATGGATCGGATCCGCAAAAAGCATACGGACGTCTGAATAGAGCCTTACAGGGGGGTGATCAATGACAGGCGGGTGATCACCCATATACACTCCCTGATCACCCCCTGTCATTGATCACCCCCCCTGTAAGGCTCCATTCAGACGTCCGCATGATTTTTACGGATCCATGGATACATGGATCGGATCCGCAAAACACAGGCGGACGTCTTATTGGAGCCTTACAGGGGGTGATCAATGACAGGCGGGTGATCACCCATATACACTCCCTGATCACCCCCCTGTCATTGATAACCCCCCTGTAAGGCTCCATTCAGACGTCCGCATGTGTTTTGTGGATCCGATCCATGTATCCATGGATCCGTAAAAATCATGCGGACGTCTGAATGGAGCCTTACAGGGGGGTGATCAATGACAGGCGGGTGATCACCCATGACACTCCCTGATCACCCCCTGTCATTGATCACCCCCCTGTCATTGATCACCCCCCTGTAAGGCTCCATTCAGACGTCCGCATGTGTTTTGTGGATCCGATCCATGTATCCATGGATCCGTAAAAATCATGCGGATGTCTGAATGGAGCCTTACAGGGGGGGGGGTGATCAGTGACAGGGGGGTGATCACCCTGATCACCCCCTGTCATTGATAACCCCCCTGTAAGGCTCCATTCAGACGTCCGCATGTGTTTTGTGGATCCGATCCATGTATCCATGGATCCATAAAAAATCATGCGGATGTCTGAATGGAGCCTTACAGGGGGGGTGATCAGTGACAGGGGGGTGATCACCCTGATCACCCTAATCACCCCCTGTCATTGATAACCCCCCTGTAAGGCTCCATTCAGACGTCCGCATGTGTTTTGTGGATTCGATCCATGTATCCATGGATCCGTAAAAAATCATGCGGATGTCTGAATGGATCCTTACAGGGGGGGTGATCAGTGACAGGGGGGTGATCACCCTGATCACCCCCTGTCATTGATAACCCCCCTGTAAGGCTCCATTCAGACGTCCGCATGTGTTTTGTGGATCCGATCCATGTATCCATGTATCCGTAAAAAATCATGCGGATGTCTGAATGGATCCTTACAGGGGGGGGTGATCAGTGACAGGGGGGTGATCACCCTGATCACCCCCTGTCATTGATAACCCCCCTGTAAGGCTCCATTCAGACGTCCGCATGTGTTTTGTGGATCCGATCCATGTATCCATGGATCCGTAAAAAATCATGCGGATGTCTGAATGGATCCTTACAGGGGGGGTGATCAGTGACAGGGGGGTGATCACCCTGATCACCCCCTGTCATTGATAACCCCCCTGTAAGGCTCCATTCAGACGTCCGCATGTGTTTTGCGGATCCGATCCATGGATCCGTAAAAATTATACGGACGTCTGAATGGAGCCTTACAGGGGGGTGATCAATGACAGGGGGGTGATCAGGGAGTCTATATGGGTGATCACCCCCCTGTCATTGATCACCCCCCTGTCATTGATCACCCCCCCCCCCCCCCCCTGGTAAGGCTCCATTCAGACATTTTTTTGGGCACAAGTTAGCGGAAATTTTTTGTTTGTTTTTGTTTTTTCTTACAAAGTCTCATATTCTACTAACTTGTGTCAAAAAATAAAATCTCACATGAACTCACCATACCCCTCACGGAATCCAAATGCGTAAACATTTTTAGACATTTATATTCCAGACTTCTTCTCACGCTTTAGGGCCCCTAAAAAGCCAGGGCAGTATAAATACCCCACATGTGACCCCATTTCGGAAAGAAGACACCCCAAGGTATTCCGTGAGGGGCATATTGAGTCCATGAAAGATTGAAATTTTTGTCCTAAGTTAGCGGAAAGTGAGACTTTGTGAGAAAAAAAGAAAAAAAAAACAATATCCGCTAACTTATGCAAAAAAAAAAATATTCTAGGAACTCGCCATGCCCCTCATTGAATACCTTGGGGTGTCTTCTTTCCAAAGTGGGGTCACATGTGGGGTATTTATACTGCCCTGGCTTTTTAGGGGCCCGAAAGTGTGAGAAGAAGTCTGGGATCCAAATGTCTAAAAATGCCCTCCTAAAAGGAATTTGGGCCCCTTTGCGCATCTAGGCTGCAAAAAAGTGTCACACATGTGGTATCGCCGTACTCAGGAGAAGTTGGGGAATGTGTTTTGGGGTGTCATTTTACATATACCCATGCTGGGTGAGAAAAATATCTTGGTCAAATGCCAACTTTGTATAAAAAAATGGGAAAAGTTGTCTTTTGCCAAGATATTTCTCTCACCCAGCATGGGTATATGTAAAATGACCCCCCAAAACACATTGCCCAACTTCTCCTGAGTACGGCGATACCACATGTGTGACACTTTTTTGCAGCCAAGGTGGGCAAAGGGGCACATATTCCAAAGTGCACCTTTCGGATTTCGCAGGCCATTTTTTACACATTTTGATTGCAAGGTACTTCTTACACATTTGGGCCCCTAAATTGCCAGGGCAGTATAACTACCCCACAAGTGATCCCATTTTGGAAAGAAGACACCCCAAGGTATTCCGTGAGGGGCACGGCGAGTTCCTAGAATTTTTTATTTTTTGTCACAAGTTAGCGGAAAATGATGATTTTTCTTTTTTTTTCTTTTTTCCTTACAAAGTCTCATATTCCACTAACTTGCGAAAAAAAAAAAAAATTCTAGGAACTCGCCATGCCCCTCACGGAATACCTTGGGGTGTCTTCTTTCCAAAATGGGGTCACTTGTGGCGTAGTTATACTGCCCTGGCAATTTAGGGGCCCAAATGTGTGAGAAGTACCTTGCAATCAAAATGTGTAAAAAATGGCCTGCAAAATCTGAAAGGTGCACTTTGGAATATGTGCCCCTTTGCCCACCTTGGCAGCAAAAAAGTGTGACACATCTGGTATCGCCGTACTCAGGAGAAGTTGGGGAATGTGTTTTGGGGTGTCATTTTACATATACCCATGCTGGATGAGAGAAATATCTTGGCAAAAGACAACTTTTCCCATTTTTTTATACAAAGTTGGCATTTGACCAAGATATTTTTCTCACCCAGCATGGGTATATGTAAAATGACACCCCAAAACACATTCCCCAACTTCTCCTGAGTACGGCGATACCAGATGTGTCACACTTTTTTGCTGCCAAGGTGGGCAAAGGGGCACATATTCCAAAGTGCACCTTTTGGATTTCACCGGTCATTTTTTACACATTTTGATTGCAAAGTTCTTCTCACACATATGGGCCCCTTAATTGCCAGGGCAGTATAACTACCCCACAAGTGACCCCATTTTGGAAAGAAGACACCCCAAGGTATTCTGTGAGGGGCATGGCGAGTTCCTAGAATTTTTTATCGCAAGTTAGTGGAATATGAGACTTTGTAAGAAAAAATAAAAAAAATAAAATCATCATCATTTTCCGCTAACTTGTGACAAAAAATAAAAAGTTCTATGAACTCACTATGCCCATCAGCGAATACCTTAGGGTGTCTACTTTCCGAAATGGGGTCATTTGTGGGGGTTTTCTACTGTTTGGGCATTGTAGAACCGCAGGAATCATGACAGGTGCTCAGA
Organism: Bufo gargarizans; assembly: GCF_014858855.1. NCBI lineage: Eukaryota > Metazoa > Chordata > Amphibia > Anura > Bufonidae > Bufo > Bufo gargarizans. The sequence goes on from NC_058085.1 coordinate 96,264,653, forward strand.
AAGTCAGAGCTGTTTCAAAAAGCGAAAATTCACATTTTTGTACCATAGTTTGTAAATGCTATAACTTTTACCCAAACCATTTTTTTTTGCCCAAACATTTTTTTTTTATCAAAGACATGTAGAACAATAAATTTGGCGAAAAATTTATATATGGATGTCGTTTTTTTTGCAAAATTTAACAGCTGAAAGTGAAAAATGTCATTTTTTTGCAAAAAAAAGTTACATTTTGATTAATAACAAAAAAAGTAAAAATGTCAGCAGCAATGAAATACCACCAAATGAAAGCTCTATTAGTGAGAAGAAAAGGAGGTAAAATTCATTTGGGTGGTAAGTTGCATGACCGAGCGATAAACGGTGAAAGGAGTGTAGTGCCGAAGTGTAAAAAGTGCTCTGGTCATGAAGGGGGTTTCACCTAGCGGGGCTGAAGTGGTTAAACAGTTATTTGAGTCAGTGTGTCAGTGCCATGTCCTGATTGGTTGGCGCGATGCTGTGGGCGGTGCAGCCGCGTGTGGAGTGCTATGTCCTGATCGGTTGCCCCGCCGCGCATGCCCAGTGCCAAACTGGTGACACACGCACGGACACAGCACACTCACACTGCGCTTTTATTATATAGGTTTATTATTGTCACAATGTATGACATAGATAGACATTACAAATTTACATACCATTGATACATTTTTTACCTTTGGTGGGCTTCCCTGCCTCCTGCAAATCTGGTTAGTAACTTTTACAGCTGTCACATAACTACCTAGGTGTTAGACGACAACGAGTCCAGTTTAGGTTTGAAAATAGTATAATTTTCATTTTTCGGTCATTTAATTTCTCAGCCTTTTTATTTTTTGCAGTATTTTTTTTTTTCAATTTTAGTCATAGTTATGGTAAACTATATGTTTATATGTACTGTGTGTATGGTTACTTACAACTTTATCTCTCCAGTTGAAAGTGCACTAGTAATCCACCTTAGGTCTTGGAGTTTGAAAGGGACCAGGACTAAGTGAACTCCATATGGAAGGTGCATGGCACTTTCTGGGTACATAAAATGGTGGGTCGTTCTGGAGCCAACATCCGCCTCAAAGCCAGAGGTGCGAGCCCCATTCATTCTGTTAAGAGATAGAATATGAAATCCATTATACAGAACGACAGTGAAAATGAAAAATGCACAATGAATACAATAGGAACAGACAGAGCTTTGCTAGTTATTGGCATCATTTTGTTTTGTTATTTGACCTATTTATGAGACCATTCCAGATAAGATTTTATAATTTATGGTAACATTCCAGATATAGTATAAGATTTTATAGTTTATTACTACTATGATAAAATTATTTGTAAAACTTTTTTATTCATGATCTATATTGAAAAAAAATCCTGAAATCTTGCAGATTTCACACTGTCCCACCAATCATTCCTGGGAGAGATTCAGTGGTTTTCTCAGAAGGTCAGAATTACAACAAAAAAAAGTAACACCGACAGGATGACACCATGGACAAGAGGTGATGTGGCCAGCTGAACTCCTCCTGCCCTGATCTTTTTTTCTTTAAAGGGAGTCTGTCACCAGCATTTCACTTTTTTAACCCTTCCCACAGCTCCCTAGCATGCTTACAGTTAATACAAACTTTACCTCTGGCATCAATCCTGGACTTATAGAACCATCAAAAACGATCTCGCAAGTGCCCAGGGGCGGCGTTACTCTCTTAGGTGCCCTGCTTGCTCAGCCTTTTCATGGCGTCCCCCCGCCCCTTCCTACCCTCCGCCCGCCCATCCTTTCGCCTTTCTACTAACTTGTTATTCTGCAGATATCCCGCGCCTGCGCACTCATTCCTTTGGCCTGCGCATGCGCACTGCGATGCCCATTCCTTGTACAGCATCACAGTAACTATTGCGCATGCACCGGCTTACGACGCGAAAACACAACAAAGGAGGCGGTCCATCGGCGCATGCACATTATTACTGTGATGCCGTACAAGGAATGGTGCAGTGCGCATGCGCCAGCTAAAGGAATGAGTGCGCAGGCGCGGGATATCGGCAGAATAACAAGTTGGTAGAAAGGTGGTCAGAGGGAAAGGATCGGCGGGCGGAGGGTAGGAAGGGGCGGGGGGACGCAATGAAAAGGCTGAGCAAGCAGGGCACCTAGGAGAGTAATGCCGCCCCTGGGCACTTGGGAGCCCTCATTTGCATATTTTATAAAGATCGTTTTTGATGGTTCTATAAATCCAGGATTGATGCCAGAGGTAACGTTTTTATTAACTGTAAGCATGCTAGGGAGCTGTGGGAAGGGTTAAAAAAGTGAAATGCTGGTGACAGACACCCTTTAAAGGCTATGGACACTTTTGAATCACTTTTTAAAGGGGTCTGTCACTTTATATTAGGATTTACAAATGTGCTGGAAACTGAACTATATTGTTATCAGGACTGTGTTGCCAGCTCCGATGTACGCATTGTGGTCCTGTCATGGCTGCCGATGGAGGGTCATATGACTAGACCAGTCCATTAGTAGCCTCCATTGAAGAACACTTTGCATGGCAAGGGTAAGCAGCATACGCTTATTGTTGCTCAATGGAGACCACAGATGGACGAGTTTAGTCTGAATGAGTAACACTTGTAGATGTTAATATGGTCAACCCTTTAAAAAAAAAAATAATAATATTGTTTCTAAAAAATTCCTTCCCGACTCCAATCAGGCAATCAGAATAAGGCCTCTTTCAGACGGGCGTTGCGGGAAAAGGTGCGGGTGCGTTGAGGGAACATGCGTGATTTTTCCGCGCAAGTGCAAAACATTGTAATGCGTTTTGCACTCATGTGCACCTCACAGAAGTTTGGGCTTGGGACCGGTGTTCTGTAGATTGTATTATTTTCCCTTATAACATGGTTATAAGGGAAAATAATAGCATTCTTTAATACAGAATACATACTACAATAGCGCTGGAGGGGTTAAAAAAATAATAATAATAATTTAACTCACCTTAATCCACTTGATTGCGCAGCCCGACTTCTCTTCTGTCTTCTTTCTTTGCTTTGTGCAGGAACAGGACCTGTGGTGACGTCACTCTGGTCATCACATGATCCATCACCATGGTAAAAGATCATGTGATGGACCATGTGATGACCGGAGTGATGTCACCACAGGTCTTGTTCCTGCACAAAGCAAAGAAAGAAGACAGAAGAGATGCACGATCAAGTGGATTAAGGCAGGTTAAAAAATGTTTTAACCCCTCCAGCGCTATTGTACTATGCACTCTGTATTCAGAATGCTATTATTTCCCCTTATAACCATGTTATAAGGGAAAATAATAATGTTCGGGTCTCCTAGCAACCGTGCGTAAAAATCGCACCGCATGCGCACTTGCTTGCGGATCCTTGCGATTTTCACACAACCTCATTCATTTCTATGGGGCCCACGTTACGTGAAAAACGCACAAAATAGAGCATGCTGCGATTTTCACGCAACGCACAAGTGATGCGTGAAAATCACTGCTCATGTGAACAGCCCCATAGAAATGAATGGGTCGGGATTCAGTGTGGGTGCAATGCGTTCAACTCACGCATCGCATCCACACGGAATACTCGCCCGTGTGAAAGGGGCCTAACTCCTTGGATCAACAACCCCTCCAGAAATCTAGTGTCTATAACTTGTAATATTATTACACTCCAGAAATAAAAGGAGTCTCTCACCAGCAGCCTCCCTAGCATAGGGATATCTGTGGTTCACCTGATTAAAACGCTGTTTTCCTTCTATTGACCCGAGGCTCCGTTCCTGAGTTATAATACTTTTTCTTAATATGGGATTTAGGCCTTTGGTGTAACCAGGGCATCACCGTTCCTCTCAATGCACCCAAACTCTGCTCCTTTCTGTTGTCAGGACTAGTGATGAGCGGCCGGGGCAATATTCGAATTTGCAATATTTCGCGAATATTCGTCATATATTTTATCAAGATAATTTTCTTGATTGTGAAAATCGGCAATGTAATATGCCCGTAATGCGCGCGCAATACAGGCGTGGGTCACTGTTGCTACAATGGTTGGCACGGCAGAACATTAAAAATGGCTTTATATGCAGATAGAGTGCTCCAATATATTTACGATTGCGCAAATCGGCAATTAATGATGCGCCTATTTTTGTGCAATACGTGAAAAACTTCAAATTTTTGCAGGTCTGACTACATATTACTGATTGGTGCACTAAGTTGTGACATCACAGCACTGTGTCTGTAGCAGGTATGTACGGACAGCAGAACCTATCGGCTACACTATATCACTAACCTACACTGACTATTTCCCGCTAACTATCTGTATTTATTTATATATATATATATATATATATATATATATATATATTTATGCTATCTATCTATCTATCTATCTAATGTAATTAAACAGTAAAGCAGAGAGCACAGCAATGACACTGCTGTATCGCTCAGAACTCCATAAAACTGTTGAAAATGGCTGCTGGGGAGGTTCTTATATAGTAAGGGGTAGGCAGCTTTCCTATTGGTTGCTAGGGATGTTGCTAAGCTCTGACAAAGACATTGCAGCCTTCTCATCGGCCCACAAGCAAGAAGGGAGGAGAATACGAATATATAGCACTATACTCTAAATCTTAGCAAATTCTTGAACTTGCGATATTCGCGATTAAAATTAGCGATTCGAATATTCGCGCCCAACACTAGTCAGGACCTCCCTCTCTGCTTTGCCACTGCCACAGAAAGCAGTGGAGCTTGGGTGCAACAAGAGCAATGAGGGCGCCCTTATTGCACCAACTGAGGATCAACAAAGGAAACCCGCTTTAATCAGATGAACTACAGCTGTGTGTCTGTGCAAACAGTTGGCTAGGACTAGGTGATCACTGGTGACAGTCATTTGACTTCTCCAGCAGCCATGCATAAACGCTACATGCAAGCTGCAGAATGTCATTCAATGATAAATCTGTCATTCTCCCTGTCTGACGACTAGGTCTCCAGCCCTTCTCTCTCCCCTCCTGAACAATCTAAGTTGATTTATAACCAAACCTAACACAAAATAACTAGTGTTGGGCGCGAATATTCGAATTGCGAATATCGCCACTTCGAGAATTAGCGAAGATTTATAATATAGTGCTATACCCTCACCTAAAGAATTATTAGGAACACCATACTAATACGGTGTTGGACCCCCTTTTGCCTTTAGAACTGCCTTAATTCTACGTGGCATTGATTCAACAAGGTGCTGATAGCATTCTATAGAAATGTTGGCCCATACTGATAGGATAGCATCTTGCAGTTGATGGAGATTTGAGGGATGCACATCCAGGGCACGAAGCTCCTGTTCCACCACATCCCAAATATGCTCTATTGGGCTGAGATCTGGTGACTGTGGTGGCCATTTTAGTACAGTGAACTCATTGTCATGTTCAAGAAACCAATTTGAAATGATTCGAGCTTTGTGACATGGTGCATTATCCTGCTGGAAGTAGCCATCAGAGGATGGGTACATGGTGGTCATGAAGGGATAGACATGGTCAGAAACAATGCTCAGGTAGCCCGTGGCATTTAAACGATGGCAAATTGGCACTAAGGGGCCTAAAGTGTGCCCAGAAAACATCCCCCACACCATTACACCACCACCACCAGCCTGCACAGTGGTAACAAGGCATGATGGATACATGTTCTCATTATGTTTACGCCAAATTCGGACTCTACCATTTGAATGTCTCAAGAGAAATCGAGACTCATCAGACCAGGCAAAATTTTTCCAGTCTTCAACAGTCCAATTTTGGTGAGCTCGTGCAAATTGTAGCCTCTTTTTCCTATTTGTAGTGGAGATGAGTGGTACCCGGTGGGGTCTTCTGCTGGTGTAGCCCATCCGCCTCAAGGTTGTGCGTGTTGTGGCTTCACAAATGCTTTGCTGCATACCTCGGTTGTAACGAGTGGTTATTTCAGTCAACGTTGCTCTTCTATCAGCTTGAATCAGTCGGCCCATTCTCCTCTGACCTCTAGCATCAACAAGGCATTTTCGCCCACAGGACTGCCGCATACTGGATGTTTTTCCCTTTCACACCATTCTTTGTAAACCCTAGAAATGGTTGTGCATGAAAATCCCAGTAACTGAGCAGATTGTGAAATACTCAGACCGGCCCGCCTGGCACCAACAACCATGCCACGCTCAAAATTGCTTAAATCACCTTTCTTTCCCATTCTGACATTCAGTTTGGAGTTCAGGAGATTGTCTTGAACAGGACCACAACCCTACATGCATTGAAGCAACTGCCATGTGATTGGTTGACTAGATAATCGCATCAATGAGAAATAGAACAGGTGTTCCTAATAATTCTTTAGGTGAGTGTATATTCGTATTCTTGAATATTCTAGATTTTTTTTCATCAGTAACCTACCTTCTTGCTTGTGGTCCAATGAGAAGGCTACAGCGTCTTAGCAACATCCCTAGCAACCAACAGGAAAGTTGCCCACCCCTTCTATATAAGAAACTCCCCAGCAGCCATTTTCTGCAGTTTTATGGAGTCCTGAGAGAGAGACAGCAGTGTCATTGCTGTGCTCTGTGCTTTAACTGATTAATTTCTGAGCCAGCCTACATTATTTGATATTATTTTTCTAAGGACACCTTAGACCTTTCTTTTGTGCCATTAGATTATGGATATGATATTAAAAAATATATATATTTAAGGAAAAACTGAAAATTATGGAAATTTTTTTTTTCCTTTCTTATGATTTTTTTTTTTAGCTATTACAAAAGGTTTCAAAACAAAACATTTCTAAAACCATTCCCGTACGATTGTACCCTGAAAATGGACGCTATTTATGTAATTTATCTACTTGCTGGGCCCGCCGCAAGACTTCATTAGGCCTCATGCACACGGCTGTTGCCCAGCCGTGGCCGTATTGTGGCCCGCAAACAGCTCGTCCGCAATATGCGGGCACCGGCCGTGTGCTCCCCACATCAAGGATGCAGACCGATTCACTTTAATAGGTCCACAATCCGGAGCTGCGGTGCGGAACGGAGGCACGGAATGCCACAGAAGCACTACAGAGTGCTTCCGTGGTGTCTGTCCGTGCCTCCGCACCGCAAAAAAAAAATTCTATTTGTTTGTGGTGCGGATGGATCACGGATCCATTCCAGTTGAATGGGTCTCGATTAGTCCCAGCCGCCACATGGACGTTACCCATGCATTGTGGTCAGCAAATTGCAGTTCACAACGGCCGTGTGCATGAAGACTAAGACTGGAGCATATTTTGGCAGCCTATTTTTTTATTGCTGGTTCTAGCACCGTACTGACAGAAAAATCTTGTACAGCGCCAAGCCCCTTTAAAGTGACCTTTTTATGTTATTCATCTTGGGGAAATTTGGACATTTTAATTTTTTTTAAATTAATTTTATTATATTTATTTATTTTTATTTACTTTTTTAAAGTGAATTAACCCCTTTCTGCCAGAGTCAAGGCAGGAAGAGGTTAATTCCCAGCCTGCAGGCTCACATTTCATTTTAAAGCCAGCAGGTGGCGCTCTTACCTAACAAAAAGGGCTCACTGTCGACTTTTAGATTTTAAGCGTCTATTACTGTGTGACCGCTACCGCTGTCCACGGCACTTCTCCCTGTGACCGCAGCTGTCTAATGACAGCGCGGTCACAGAGATCTACGGCGGCACGGGCCACGACAGATTTCCATGTAACCCGACACTTGGGTTACAGATAAGAGCCTACCTCCGTGACGTATAAAGTCGTGCGGCGGTAGGCAAGTGGTTAAATAATCAACCAATTTTTTTATATGAACATAACCTGGTTGAAATGCTGTACCCTGCCTATCTATATGCAATGAAGTCAGTGTATTGTGCCGTGTGCCACTTTTGCAGGAGATCCACTGGGGGACTGTGGGCCAGTCCAAGCCTGCATATATTCTTTATTACAGGTCAATCACCTGAGTTGTTTTGAAACTGGACAACCCCTTTAAGGTTTTGATGTGGTGCAGTAAAGGTACTGACTTGAATCCTATGGAGATGTTGAGGCAAGACCTTAAATGGGCAGTTCATCTTCAAAGACCCTCCAATGTGAGCTCCATTGGGGACAGTTGGATGCCAATGTCTGTAAAGCGCTGCGAAATATAGTAGCGCTATATAAGTGCATAAAATAAATAAATGTAACCAAAATGAAAACAATTTTGCAAACAAGAGTGGTCAAAAATTCCAATGTAAAAGGCTGATCACAAGTTGTCCCAAATGTTTGATGGCAGGTGTTACTGACACGGGTGGCAACAAGCAGTTATTAGGTTTAGGGGGGGCAATTGCAGTACTTTTTTTACACGGATTATATTATGTAGGTTTAGAATAAATCTTTATCATCAAGAACAGGAATGATCATTTAAAAGCTGCATTTTGTTCTTCCTTGTGTTACGACCGTATGTGTTTTGCGGCCCGCAAATTGCAGATCCGCAAAAAAAAAAAAAAAAGGATGACGTTCCGTATGGCATCCGTTTTTTTTGCGGATCCATTGTAATAATGCCTATCCTTGTCAGCAAACTAGAAAAAAATAGGACATGCACTATTTTTTTGGCGGAGCAACGGAACGGACATACTGATGCGGACAGCACACGGTGTGCTGTCCGCGTTTTTTTGCGGACCCATTGAAATGAATGGGTCCGCATCCTATCCGCAAAAAAAACGGATCGGACACGGAAACAAAATACGGTCGTGTGCATGAGGCCTTAAGGAGTAGGATCCTTTCAAATCTCAATGTGCCAAATTAGAAAAAAATAGAAGAATTCGGGTGAGGGGCAAATACTTTTTCCCAGCACTGTATATGTATATGTCCAAGTTAATTCAAAATTTACCTCATGCCAGTAAATAAAATATATAAAATAAAGAAATCATCCCATACTCATGGGTTCTTCCACCCCAGCTCCGATCCCTCTGGAGGCTGCAGCAGTGATGTAAGGGTTTATAGAGCGTGTCAGCTGCAACCAATCACTGTCCTCAGCGACTCTGCGCCGTATACTGCTCAGGTCAGTGATTGGCTGCAGCGGTTATGTGCCATATGACTCGATATACAAGAGGATGGGAGCTGTGATCTAGTGCGATTATTTACATGGTTTGGGCACATTTTGAAAATAACTCTGACACCCCCTTTAACCTAATTTGATTATTTTTTTAGCACAAAATACTTGCAATTCAATAAAAAAATTATACAACAGTGTCCATAGCCTTTAACTAAACATCCTTGTTCCTTGGGAAGGTCCGGCAGCACCCCATGCTCCGTAATGCCAGAGTAGGTTTTCTTTATATACTTGCTATGAGGTTGAGCTCTCCTGTAAACACCTCTTAAGCCTCCGTGTCAGTTATTTATGTAGCGTGAACAGATTCTACAGTTATGTGCAAATACAGTGACTCATGGAAGTACCATTAGTGCTTTCATCAGTGACATTTCCCTCACACAGACTTGTAAAACCAAGCTTGGTACATGATGCCATCAGCCAGCCAGGAAGGTGATTCATAGAGGACACGCTCTTTAATAGCTTTCATGCAGTGCACTTTCTGAAGTATGTTCACACTGTGATAAGTATAGCACTTTCACCAATTCAAGGCCGGTGGAACCAAAACGGTACCACGTACATGCAGCCTGGTTTCCTGTCCTCTGGGCGGACACTAAGGTGCCCTATTTTTCTGTGGCTCCTTGCTCAGGCAGCAGCATTACAACTGCAGTCACAGACAGACTGACTGAGGCTTCTCTCACGCCCAGTCAGTGAATAGATCCAGTGGACATGTCACTCTGTGACTTACTGAGGGGGAGAGAAGCACTCAGAGTCAGAGCCATGCGCAGCTCACCTGGAAGGTCTTTCAGGTCTTTTTGTTTTTTATTTTGGCTTAGCGGTGTTGGAGGCGTGACTTAGACAGTCATCCTTTTTGGGGTGAAGTTAGTGGCCACCCTATACAAGACTCAACAGGGCTGGGGACCGGTGTGCACAGGGCCGACGTCAGCACCCGGCATACCCGGGCCCACTGCTCCTGGGGGGCCCAGTTCGCTCACTGCTGGAGCACAGGGAGCTAAGTCACATGAAAGACTTTTGCAGCAGCATGCAGAGTCCAGCTGCCTCTGTCCCCTTACAAGCTTCAGTGCTGTGGAGCTTCAGACACGTCCCCTCTTCACTCTAGCTGACAAGCACCTTACCTTACAAGCTTCAGACATGACTTCTCTACACAGGACGAGCAGAGCAGAAGTGTGAAGAGATGCAGACAAGTCTGTGAGTGAGTCTGCACTGTGACTGTCTCTTCTCTGTGGAACTCTTCAAGCTGCTGCTGGATGCTGTAGACCAGCAGCTTCAATGCTATGTAGTTGTTTTACTGCCTCATTAAGCAGTTTGCCTCCATGACACCTGCCCCCCCCCCCCATATCCTGTCCTATCTCATCCTCATGGAGCCCCTTCTGTCTCCTTTCCTCCCCCATGTATCCAGAGCTCCTGTTTCACCCTCCTATCTCCTATGGCTGCCCTGCATAGACCTCCTGCCACTACTTCTTCTATGAATCCCCCTCAGAGCCCCTTCCACCTACTTGCTGTGTCCACCCCTCCTGTCCATCCAGGGCCCCGGGCCCCTGTCTCAGTCTCAGTCCTCTGCCTCTCATTATGGTGGCGTCTGAACCGCATTCACCATAAGGACCTTCTACCGTCACAGGGTCACGTGACTGTGCCCCCCCCCACCCTGTACTGTGCCCCCTTATACCCTGTACAGTGCCCCTATTCATTCCTTGTACTGTGTCCTCTTATACCCTTTTATCCGGTCACTGTATGGTGGTGTTATCCAGTTACTGTATGGCAGTTTTATCTGGTCACTGTATGGAAGTATCCAGTCACTGTATGGAGGTGTTATCCAATAACTGTATGGTCATAACTGTATCCCCTTCCCATGCCACCTTTTTTAGATCTGGCATGAGTGGGCAAAAGTTACAGATTGCGGTGCTAAGGACCAGGTTGTTCGCTCTGTCAGTATATGGCGGCCTCCCTTCTCTGCTCCGCTGTGTACTATTGCTTTTTCTGGCACTAAGGCTGGGTTCACATCACATTTTTGCCATCCGTTTAATTTATATAAAAAACGTATACATTAACAGATGCCTCAGACTGATGCTATACAGTGGCTGCCGTTCACCATACAGTTCCATAGTAAAAAACATATATGTTAACGTATGTATTTTTTTTTACTGGACTCTGCAGTATACGTATACAAAAACATGGTGTGCTGCACGTTTGTATACGGTACCTTTCTGTATACATCAAACGCATAGAAAAACGTGATGTGAACCCACTGGGGGAGGGAGGGGGTTCATACAAAAAATTTGCTGTGGACCCCAGTCAGTTCTAGCTAGTGAGGGCCCCTTACACAGTATAATGACCCCCAGTGACCCCCCCCCCCATACAGTATAACCCCCAGGGTGGGGGCCACTGAGGGCCATTATTCAGAATGGGGAGCCACTGGGGTCATTATTGTGAATGGAGGGCCACTGTGGAGTGGCAGAGTTATAACAGGCTGCTTAATAAAGCACCTGTTTTATAAGTAATAAATTGTGTGAGGTGCTTCTCCTCACATATTATAAAAATGAGATGCCTGCAGCCACCACTAGGGGGAGCTCAGTACATATGAATTTATTCAGTTACCTTTGAATGGTATAGCTTTATATATCTCTTTACAATGAGGTCCCCCTAGTGGCAGCTGATGGTAACTGCAGTGGATTTATTGCTAGCAGAGAAGAACGAGTTCAGCGTTTGACTTCCCATCCCTCAAGCCCCAGTCACGGGGTCTGCCTTCATAGTAGGTACACCACTGGTGTTAGCTGATGTTAATAAGGACCTCCAGTCTGGTGTGCTGCTATCTCACCCCCCCTACTGTTCTGTGTCTGTTGAATGAACGGTGTAATGCTGTGCCCATCCCCCAAATGTAGCACTTGCTAGTCTTCTTTGCAAAGCTTTTATTCCACAATTCAGTTTGCAGTGTAAGGATGTGTTGCAGCCTGTCCCAAGCCCTTGGCATCTGTTAACTGAAATGCATCTGTATTACACAGCCGGATTTGGCAGACGATTGTTGGGATGAAAGCGTTCCCTCCAGGCAATCGCCTGCTCACTAGCGGAGGAGACTGCTGCTATTACATGCAGTGATCTCCTCCTCAGCATGAGGGGAGCGATCGCTATGCCATCGCTCATCCCCATGCCGTCTATTGGTTTGCCAGTGACACCATGATCTGCCGCCTGCACATGATTTTTTTAACACATCAAAAGATCTGGATTGCCTGATGATAGAGCATTTGCTCGTTCATCGGGCAATCATTGCCAGTATTACACTGCCAGATGATCGCTAACAAGTGTCCATACGAAAAATGGATAGGTGTAATACAGGCTTTAGACTGTCGACTGAATTATGGAATAAAAGCATTGCAAAGATGACTAGCTAGTGCGGGGATTAGCGTTACTCATGCAATCATGCAAATTTTCTATTAAATAACCCTAAACTAGCATTTATACTTGGCAACAGCTGGAGACAATTTATGAAGGGTGTGCCCCTGCTGTGCAGAATAAAAACTCCTCTGCGACTTTCAAGTGACACAATTACGATGAAGATCTCTGCAAAAGGGTGAAATCTGCAATGACAACCCACAGAAAGAACAGGACATGATTTAAAATCCGCACCAGACACACACACGGATTTGTCTCCCCAGCATGTTGCTGCTGTAATACGCTGCAACATTTGCATCTGCAAACCCAAATATAAAATCTGCAGAGTGTGAACGTACCCCTAGGGTGGTTTCAGATTTCCTCCACGAATTCCAGATAGTAACAGGCATGGCAGTAATCTAATGGCGCACCACACCACGACATCTGGTGTTGGTCCTGTGCGTCTCTGCATGATGGCAGTAGGCGCCCTCCAGCGCGTTCTGATGTGGCCATCATTAGTACAAAGGAAGAGCCTGCTTTTATCACTGAACATTACTGTTTGCCATTGATGGTCACATAAGAGTTCACAGGAGGAAGGCTGGAAAGTGCCTAGTGCCATCATGAATAGTGTAGGTATTGGAATCTCGTAGTGATCACAGCACTCTATCTATTCTGACCGGTTTGGGTGCACGTCGTGGTATGTTCCTGGCTCCACCTCTTGGAACGTATAAATAGTCAACAATTTAGACAGCACTCCAGATTTTGCTTAAGTGATTTTTATTTGCTTAGCCGGACATAGTGGTCCTTTTTGTAATAACGTTTCGGGCAGAAAGAATGACCTTCATCAGGCTAGTCGTATGCAAAGTCTGGAGTGCTGTCTAAATTGTTGAATATGAATAGTGCAGGTGTCATGGTGTGGGGCACCATTACATGCCATGCCCATTCCCATATGGTATTGGTGCAAGAAACATTCACCAACCTTCACTATGTCCGGGACACACGCTACGCAACGTGCACTTTAGGGTCTCCAACAACTACTCTGGCTAGCTTGATCACCAGATCTCTCCCCCATTGAGAATGTCCGGGACTGGATGGGGTGATGGATCTCCCATGCACAGCAGCAAACAACCAGCGCAGCTGAACTACAACTCCAAGCTAAAGGAGCTAGATAGAGAAGGTTAAATGACCCTAATAGCCACACCTGGGGAAAGAAGGTGTGGCAAGCACCAGAAACAACACAGACGTGACTTGATCCAAATGGAAAACATGTCAGATCAAACCACGTGTTGCCAGTCTCACCGATCTCCTGTCACCTGTCGCAGGAAAGTCTGACAGTAAGTATTATTATTTATCTTTTTTAATTGTACGCTCTGCTAATAATATCGGATGCTGAGATCAGCAATGAACCTGGCATCTGAGGGGTACAATGATGGGGGCGGCGCTCCCTTTCATTGCACCCACTACTTACAAAGAAATCCGCTTTGTGACAAAGTAATTAGTCACAAAGCGGATTTTTTTGTAAAATACAGCAAAACAGCCGAATTTTTTAATACTTCGCTAAACACATACAGCAAAACAGCCGAATTTTTTAATACTTAGCTAAACACTGAGTATCATATATAGATGCATACCATATGACGGGATATAGCTATTAGAGCCACATAAGATGTAGATTTTATTGCATTTGGTCTTTTGACACTACGCAAGGCTTGAAAACCCTACCCCTGACATGAATCAAGACCCATGTTGTCATGAGATTCATCAGGCTTTAAGGGGTTGTCCAGCTTTTAAACAGTTTTCACCAGTTCCTCTCTCCCCTCTGGACCTTTAGAAGAAAGGATACTTAGCTGCCCGCTAGCCACAGCGGTAATGTGTCCCCCAAGTGGCCGGTCAATCTATTTGCTGTAAACAATGTGATCCTTGTATATACATTGACAACACAATAAAAACAGGTCGCTACCTGATAACGAAACTGTGCGAATCAATTTTTTCTCCATGACGAGATGATCTGAGATTACCAGAATTCCCCACAACGGCACAGCTTCGGCACGGCCTGTTGTACTGTTCTTCATATGGGTTCCCACTTGGAATAACTTTAAACAGTTGCTCTAGTACCCATGGGATCTGACTTGCATTGTTTAATCCTTGGAGTTTCTAGAAAGCATTTCATAACAAAAACGGATTACATTTTATTAATAAATAATTAAGGTAGTTATAATCAGAAACATTTAATAGGGGTAGAATCCCTCCACGGAATATGCAACAAATGTCTGAGATGAGAATTGCCCTTTCAAGACTGAACCTTTTTTAAGTGTTAAAGGGCATCTGGCAGCAGATTTGTACCTATGAAACTGGCTGTTCATACGTGCCCGCATTGCTGAGAAAATGATGTTTTAATATATACAAACGAGCCTCTAGGAGCAACGGGGGCGTTACCATTACACCTAGAGGCTCCACTTTCTGCAACTGCCGCGCCCCCTGTACTTTGATTGACAGGGTCAGGCATGATGATATTTTCACTTCCTGGACCATATCAAAGTGCAGAAGGTCCTGCAGTTGCAGAGAGAGCAGAGCCTATAGGTGTAACGGCAACGCCCCCGTTGCTCCTAGAGGCTCATTTGCATGCATTAAAATTATTTTACTCAGCAATGCGGACACATATGAACATGGGGGCAACACAGATGCCTTCGGCTGTCAATCACACATGTGACAGGTCAGCCAGTGTCATAGGTACAAATCTGCTGACAGATGCCCTTTAACATTTCAAAAAGGCTCAATCTTTTCTTACTAAAACACAAAAATTTGGCACACGGCATGCACAACACTTTTTGTTGGAAACTGTGGCAGCAGACTGGCACATTTTGCTTAGTAACTCCCCAGTGTGTTTATACCATACGTTGCATCTTGTAGATACAAGTTATTTGAGTGTCAAAAAAGAGTGAATAGATGTAATCGTTGCTTGTGGTACTTCCTGATTTCAAACATTTCCTGTAGATACCCTATATTAGTGATAGTGAACCTTTTACAGACCGAGTGCCCAAATTACAACCCAAAACCCACCTATTTATCGCAAAGTGCCAACAAGCAAACAGTCCAATATAGTATATCTTCTGTGTACTTTATCATTTGGCTATAATATCCTGTCTGCATTCAGTGCGTTCCTGTGCTGTTCATAGTGCGCCCTGCGCTGATGAATGGCAGGAAAGGTCTAAGGCAGGCATGTCCAAACTGCAGCCCTCCAGCTGTTGCAAAACTACAACTCCCAGCATGCCCTAATAGCTGTAAGCTATCCAGGCATGCTGGGAGTTGTAGTTTTGCAACAGCTGGAGGGCCGCACTTTGGACATGCCTGGTCTAAGGCATATTGGTACACCATAGACTTTTTCCAGGGCACGGGTGCCCACCGAGAGGACACTGAGTGCCGCCTCTGGCACCTGTGCCATAGGTTCGCCACCACTACCCTCAGGGGGGATTGGCCATACAGGGGAATTTCCCGGTGTGCTAATGCCGAGGGTGCCGCCTGGGCCCTCCTCATGGCCGGCCAGTGGAAGTTATTGGGGATGCATTCTGTGCTGCTGGCAGTATTTTGGGATGGACTGTGGTATTTGGCTCTGTTGGGGTGGTATATTGTCCCACAATATGCTATTGCTGGCCCTGCCTTTCATCAGTTTGAACTCAACTACAAAACGGGGCCAATTTTAGTATTTTTTCCAGGGCCACTTTGAATTTCCCGTCTGCCCCTGACAGCCCTAGTCTATAGTTTCTGGAAGCTTCTCTCGGCCCACTTCTGGTGGTTCATTATACCATAAGTGATTGCACGGAGTAGTGTTGTAAACCTTCATTTTTTTCCATGACAGCATAGGCAAAAGGAAGAAAGTCTGTAATAAATCTTATCAGAGAAAGAAACTACCTTATCAGGCTGCTCCTGTCCTGTCCCCTTCTTCACTAACTCTCAATTCCCTACTCAATCTGTCTTCATAAAGGGTTCAAGTGCAACTTTGCTTCTGAGGCTCTTGTGCATCCACTAACCCAAGCGGCTTAAAACCAAAACCATTAACGCTTCACAAGCTACAGATAAATCTGATATTTTTATTTGCAGAATGTTGCCATGGCTTGTGGTTTCTACAATGCACCCAAATTGATACCCTTAACATAATACAGGAGTCATGACATTATTGCATTATTTCTCTTCACGTTTGTTGTAGAACATTTATTGTATTCTCTGTTAAATAGATCTGCAGCATCTTTTCTTACAACCCTGAATCAATGGTGGATTAGAATATGGGCAGTTTGGGCGGTCACCCATAATAATTAATTGCAGTTTTTGCTATAAATTACAGCAAAAACTGAAAAAGATTAGCAACTTTCTGCAAGACCTGTGGATGGGCTTTCAGGAGAACACATGACCTTTGAAAAGGCTGGCCAGATGTCCAGCTTTAGGCCTGACAGTCCGGTTTCTGGCTTCCTGTTCCTCGCCCAGCTCAAGACCTGTGGATAGACTTTCAGGTGATCACATGACCTCTGAAGGTTCTCAAGCTATGCCCTTTCCACATGACCGTGTCTGTGATGACATCCGTGACAAGATGGTCAGTGTTTCATCCATGAAGATGCCCATCAAGGATCTGAATTTGATCCATGTGTCCGTTTTTTGCCCTCCATGTGTCATCCATATTCTAGAGACACTGCTTATCTGAAAATTATGGAACGCGGTGGCTATAATGGACCTGTGGACTTCAATAGGTGTGTTTTGTCTGCATCACTTACCAAAGTAGTGTATGCCTTCATGATTTTTCCACTGACCCTGTGGAAAATCACTCGTGTGATCAAACATACTGGTGATCAAACTGGTGTTTGTTATTAAAGGTCTGTGGTAGGATTTTGGGGTCTGGTTTGGAGTCTGTTTTAGTTTAGAGTGTCTGTCCTGGGCCTGTATTTAGAGGATCTGGCTGGGAAAGGGGGAGAAGGGTCTCTGTGGTTATTTAAGTGGTCTGTTCTGTGTCTGCATTTACAGGATCTGGTTTGGGGGTCTGTATTGGTATAGAGTTTTTCCCTCAGTCTGGATTTAGAGGATCTGGATTGCAGGGGGGAATCTGTATTTATTTGGGGGGTCTGGTCTGGGTCTATGTTTAGAGGACGTGATTTAGGTGTCTGTATTAGTTTAGGAAACCTGGTTTGGGTCAGTGTTTATTTAGGGGGTCTGTATTTGTTGTGGGGGAGGGGGGTCTGCTCTGGGTACTGTAAGGGCACAACCATTTGTGGCATATACATCCATGATGGTATGGTAATGCTTGAAATGTGCAACAGAAATATTATTTTTTTTTGGCTGCAATGTGAGTTTCTATTTACAAAATGTAGACATGAATTGTATTAAACCACCTATAAGCAGGATCAACCCGCACAATAACTGGTAGGGTTAATACTGCTGATTTAAATGAACTCTTATGAAAATCAGTGGTTGCATTCCTGAGGGGGAAAAAAGACTTAATCTTTATGCAAATGGAGGCTTCAGTGCCCCACATTTGAAATCTGAGGAGCTGAGGTGCACCAAGGGGCTAGGCCTCGCTCCTCAGGGCACTAAAGCCTTTGTTTGCATAAAGAATACAAGTATTTTTTTCTCTGGTACACTGCAACTGATTTTTACAAGACAGGTATCTTTTTAAATCAGCAAGATCTGGAATGCCTGGTTTAATAGGGTTGATCCTGCTGACATATGCTGTTAAAAGGAACACTCCAGGCAAAGCTGATATATTGTGTTATGTCTAGCAGAGGGACTCTTTATGATACAGAGATTCTAAAAAAACACCGGAGAGAATCCTTGTGTCATGTCCCACCACCTCAGGCCCTGCACTACACATACCACAATATGCCCGGAGTGTAGCATTCATGTACATAATATTAATCCTATGTAAAATCGTATTCAGTTCTACTCACCAGCCACCATTTGAGAACATGGTCGGGTAGGACCTGATCCTTTCTTACTAATAAAGGCTCAATAGAGCCATTGAAATGTTGCTCAAACCATGGAGTCCTTAGAGGCTTTGGCTTGCACAGTCCACACGTGCATACATTTTTATCAAATTCATCCACAGGATTCACAGGATTTGAGTAGTCTGGGCAGAAATAGATGAAAAGGATCAAGAAGGCAACTGCACAGAGCAGCGGTGGAATCCACATGGTCCGTCTCTTGTGCGAAAATCGGTACTGCCAGCGAATACAGTGCATCGTAGCAGCAGGAATAGTCCTCCTCTATGATTCCGGGAAGTTTTAAAAATCTTTCCCCTCTTGTATTTTACTCATGAATAGGCTGAGATATGCCAACGATGACTTTGGCTCCTGATGGACCTAATACTTTGAAAAATATCTAATGTGCCTCGTAAAGTAGAAGGAACATTATGCAAGAGCTTGATGGCTGAACAATCCATAACACTGAGAAAATGGGGACTTATTCCTTATATCCACTATATGGATCACAGAAAACTGAGGTCAGCTGAAAAAAAAAAACTCATTCCATGGAGGGATCGGCAGATCATGTGTCGTCATACAGTCTTCAATTGTAATGTCTATAGTGGAGTATGTGGCACTTTAGTGGAAAATAATTTTTCAAGTCCTGAATTTAAAGCCTTCATATTTTTAGGTGGAAGTTGTTATTTCCTTGGGACGTCTGAAAAATAACCCAGACCTATTATTTAGAAGGTTGTAATCATGGAAATGAAGACACATGGGAATATTATGAAAGCAAGCAGGCTGATCATTCAGCTGCTCCGTTCTGGAGACATCAAGCATTCCCTCGAAATACACAATTACATAGGAGAACGAATGATATAGACCAGGGATCAGCAACCTTCGGCACTCCAGCTGTTGTGAAACTACAATTCCCAGCATGCTCCATTCATTTCTATGTGAGTTCTTAGAAGAGCAGAGTAAGTATGCATGCTGGGAGTTGTAGTTTCACAACAGCTGGAGTGCCGGAGGTTGCCTACCCCTGATATAGACAATAATATAGAATCAGCAGAGAGACCAAAGACACACATAAGGCAAGGCCTACACCTAGACTTTTTATTAGCACTTTTGAGTTTAAAGGGGTTATCCAAGAGTGGCTGAACCACGGTAGGGTGCATACTTACCTGGACCCCGCGGATGGGTTTCAGCTCCATTTCTCCCGACCGTCTCTGCAGCTCCGCGATGCTCTGGCATCAACAAAATGTTGACATGTGACTGCTGTAGCTTTAACGTCCCTGAGTGTACGCTAATATCACTTCATCTATAGTTATTAATGATGGCTCACCTAGCTGTTGCATATGGAGTGGGTGCCCCAACCGATATAGACACACCCTGTCTATAAGGCAAATGATAAATATAGTGTACAGGAAAGTTGTGCACTAGCGCGTTCATCTGACGTGTTAGCACGAGTCAGATTGGTATAAATCTGATTGCTATGATGTGCTAATAATACTGTAGTTGTATTTTGAAAAATAGTATGATATAGAATAAAACCATATTTTTACGATATATATAAAAATATATATTTCGGATAAAAATCAGACAGTACCTGCATAAAAAACAATATTTCATATATATTGGTTTTTTGTTGGGAAGAATGTCAGAGACACTCGGCAACGGGGACCGTGGTCGATGTAGACCAAGGGGTGGTGAGGGTCTCCGCGAATGGGTATCTCATCAAATCGATTATACTATAAGCATCAATCCACTTGGGATGTGGTTGATCCAGCAAACAGTAGACAAAATAGTTATCAGATCACATGTAAAAGGTAATTATAACCATCAACTGAATAGTTCCACCTGTAGAAAAAATCTGCTTGAGCAAATAGTTCATCCACAGTATTACCACAATGGGTTAATATGCAGGAGAAAAAATATAGTTCCACCTATATAGACATTCTACTCCGGCAAATAGTTCATCCACAGTAGGCCCGCAATGGGTTAAAATGCAAAAGGTTTAGGAAATAGTTCATCCACAATGTGACTGTAATGGGTTAAAATGCAGAAGATTTGAAATCCATCCAGCAAATTATTCATCCATTGAAAGACCGTGTTGTTTGTTAAAATATATAAATATGAATCATTCGTCTATTGTGAGACCGTGTTGTTTGTTAAAATACTCCGCTTGTGCAATGATGTATCATTTCATTGCTCCAAATGGGGTACCGTAAACATAGCGAGTCTATAGGAATAAACTTAAACTCCAGCAATTTTCGTATACCAGCTTGATAGATTTTGGTTACGTAGCCCCTGAGGAAGGAGACTGAGATCTCTGAAACGCGTATGGTGAGAGAGGACCCCCAGCCAGACGTCATCAATTAACATTGGAACCCCATATACCAAAGAGCGCTCTAACTATTTTCAGAATAAAACCATATTTATATATATCATACTACTATTTTTCAAACTATAACTACAGTATTATTAACACATCATAGCAATCAGATTTATACTAATCTTACTCATACTAACATGTCAGATAAACTCTTCCAAATGAGGTGTGCACAACTTTCCTGTACACTATATTTATCTTTTCATCTATGCATTTATTCCTCCACATTGTGCATTTCCTATTTCTATGCAACTGTATATGTTCATGTAATGTAACTGGTTCAACAGTAGGTGGCAGCAAGCATGGCAGAGCTACAGTTAGAGAGAATGGAACCCTTCTTTCCATTCTAACCCTCTCTCTAAGGAAGGTTGGAGACTAATTAGAGAGCAGTCCTAGCTTACCCCAAGCTAGGTGAAGGTGTGTATGGCCATGTCTCTTCGGGATGTACCAAAGCCCAAACCAAGCCAGCCAGAGCACGCTAAGCTTAGCTGTACATGGAGGCAGAAGCTTAGAGCCTCAGATGCCAGGAAGATAGTTCCCTGCTATAACTTAAGAGACAGACTACAGAAGGAAAGTGCAGCATAAAGCAAAAGCTGAGTTATATAGTCAGCCTGTCAGTACAGCAAAGCCAGAGAGCAACAGATGTAGCAGAGACGAGTTTGCCTGCAAGTTTTAATGCTAAAGCCTGCTGGGACCAAGACAATGTTTGAATACAGTTTCTGATGAACGTTTATTCAATTAAAGCTGCTGTTCAACTATATACAAAGTCAGGACTCAATCATTTCTTCAAATCCCTCAATTATTATACCCTATTTGTCTGCTTCGGAGCCAACGCCTGACGTCCAGTCGTATCCAGGTAGGAGCACCATGATACACTCAACATAAAGAGACATTATGTTTCAATGGTATTTATTAAAGTTTTCACAATAATAAGGTACACAGTATATTGTGCATAAAATAAAGGACGTGGTGTCCAGTCAAATAGACATTCCAGACACATAAAATAAAGAACAGAAAGACATACAAAAATTAAGCAAAAATAAGAGAAATATCATAAAGTCAGGGGTAACAGTCATACCGCTTCAGAGCACATGGGTTAATTATCAGGTGGCAATCATTAAATAGAAGGCCTAAACTCACATCCATTTTTTTAGGGTACCATACATCTTAAATGCTACTATCAGAGTTCATGGTAGAGGGAAAGATCAGCAGAATGGGGGGAGGACGACCAGGGCTCCCAGACGCCCTCAAACAAAGAAAATGTATCCGAACGGATAGCCGACAGCCTTTCAAATTGGTAAATCTTGTTGACTCTATCAATCACTGCTTGATAGCTCAGTGATAAGGAACACCACTGAGAGGCAATGTGGATCCTAGCTGCAAGCAGGATAAACTGGGCCAACTTGAATTTAGCATTTGTTAATTTAGATGGCTTGTCGCCAAGCAGAAAGACCGAGGGTGTAGGGAGGAGGGCGCGCCCCAGCAAGGCTGATAGCAAGTCACAAATGCGACCCCACAACCTGGAAGCTATGGGACATGTCCACCAGGTATGGAGCATCGTGCCCTCCTCACCACATCCCCGGAAGCAAGTAGAGGGGACCTCTGGGTAGAAGTGATGTAGTTTGGCCGGCACTAGATATGTCCGGTTAAGTATCTTAATAGAGGTCTCCGCCAGAGTAGTTTGCCATGACCCTTTAGATAATGTCTGGGAGCGCTGGTGCCATCTAGATACACTGGATTCCTCTAACAGATCAGCCTCCCATTCCAACATATAGCAGAGCTTGGAGTCCTCTGGGGGCGCAGTGAGGGTAGAATAGATCCGGGACAGTAGACCCTGTTTATATAGAGAAAAGGACATTAGCCTTTCAAAAGGTGTATAATCAATTTTGTGGGAACCATTCT
The DNA here is from genome assembly GCF_014858855.1 of Bufo gargarizans. NCBI lineage: Eukaryota > Metazoa > Chordata > Amphibia > Anura > Bufonidae > Bufo > Bufo gargarizans. Next base: position 96,287,285 of record NC_058085.1, read on the forward strand.
TTAGGGAATGGAGGAAGGAGAATACTCTCCGGACATTGAATTGCTCACAAGCTGGGGGGGGGGGGGGGTGAATTTCTCAAAAAAATCAGGCATTGTTAGAATTTTACCCCGCACAAGGAAATCCCGGAGGGAGCACAATTTTTTTTCAACCCACCATGAAAAGGCCCTAGATTGAAGTTCAGGGGGGAAGGCCGGGTTTCCCAAAAGGTATTCCAAGAGGGACGGTTTGGATTGGAGAGAGCGTTTGAACCTAATGGATCTCCATAGTAGCAAGGCGTAATAGGAGAGCTGGGATTTGGTACGGAGAGACGAGGGTAATGAAGATGTGGTCCAAATAAGGGCTCTCCAGGAGAACGGCCCAAACAGCGATTGTTCAAGGGTAACCCATATAGGTTGAGCTTGTGCAGAGAGATGCGTCAGGAACAGTTGAGCTAATCTGGCTGCCTTGTAGTATTGAGCTAAGTCTGGTACTGAAAGGCCACCATGAGCCTTATGGCGACACATAATAAGCTTAGAAATACAAGCTTGTTTATGGGCCCAAATAAACTTAAGGATGTCCGCCTGGAGAGCCCGCAGATCAGTCGCTGGGACTGGGATCGGAAGGGTGCGAAATAGGTATAGTAGCCGTGGGAGGACCACCATTCTTACTATATGTATCTTACCCACCCAGGACACTGGGAGGGATTCCCACGACTGCAGGTCCTTCCGTATCCGAGTAAACATGGGCAGATAGTTATATTTATATAGAGTGTTAAGTGTTTTGGTCAGCGATATGCCCAAATATGGAAGGAAATGTAGATTATGTAGAAATGGGAACCCACTTTGAAGGATCTCAGAAACCCGAGAAGTGACATTACTCAACAGAAGTTCAGACTTGGATTGATTAACTTGTAGGCCGAACGCAGCTGAGAAAGACTTGAGAAGGGACAAAAGTGAGGGAAATGAAATGATAGGGTTGGTGAGTGTTAACAAAAGGTCATCAGCAAAAAGGCTCAATTTATACTCCACACCCCCAACCGAGATCCCTGTTATGTCTGGATGAGATCTAATCTTTATCGCTAATGGTTCCATGGCTAAAGTGAAAAGGACTTGAGAGAAGGGGCAACCCTGGCGTGTTCCCCTAAAAATTGGCATGGACGACGGATGCGAGGAGGGCAATTTGAGGCTAGCCTGAGGCGAAGAGTATAGGGCTTGAATAGCGGAGAGGAAAGGGCCTCTGATGTTGAAATGAGAGAGATTCCGCCAGAGATAGGCCCAAGAAACTGTGTCAAAAGCCTTCTCTATATCCAGCGCTAGTAAAGCAACTGGAGTCGCAGTCCTGTTCGCCTCATGAACTAGGCCCAAGACCTTCCGTATATTATCTGGGGCTTCCCTGCTGGGGATGAAGCCAACCTGATCCTTGTGTATCAGGCCAGGGAGAATTCCATTAAGTCTACGTGCTAGAATGGAAGTGAACAACTTGTTATCTATGTTCAAGAGTGAGATGGGTCTGTAATTGGAGGGGAGGAGAGGGTCTTTGTGTGGTTTGGGGATCACTGTAATTTTGGCTGCTAAGAACTCGCGTGGGGGTGTGGAGCTTTGTAACAAGTGGTTACAGTATTTAGTAATGAAGGGGATTAACTGGTCTGAATTTTTTTTAAAGTAAAGCGCAGTATAGCCATCCGGGCCTGGGGCTTTTCCCAGTTTCAGGGCTTTGATTGAGTAGGTCACCTCTACTACCGTGATGGGACTATTAAGTTTCTCTAGCACAGCAGATGAGACCCTAGGGAGGGAAGTGGAGGAAAGGAAGTCGTCCGACCTGATGCTGGAGTCGCCATTTTGTTCAGAGTATAGTTGCTTATAGAAGGATTGGAAGGTGTCATATATGATGTCTGGGTGAGTAGTGGTTCTACCAGTCCATGTACGAATTTGATAAACTTGATTAATTCTTTGTGTGGCCTTAAGTTGGCGAGCCAACATCTTATCTGGTTTATTGGCGTATTTGTAATAGTAGGAGGATGTCCAGCGGAGTGCTTTTTCTGTATTGTTGGAAAGTAGGGCATTCAGCTGCGTTTTAGTGTCTTTTATTTCCTTCAGTAGGTATAGGGTTGGGGTTTGCTGATGGGCTCTCACTAGTTTAGCCAATTTAGACTCTAGAGTAACCTGAGCTGAGGATCTGTCCTTTTTAAGTCTCGATGCCACCTGAATGAGCTTGCCCCGCATGAAAGCCTTGTGGGTCAACCACAGGTTCATAGGATCAGTATCCGGCGTGTTATTCAACAAAAAGAACTGTTTAAGTTCGTCTAGTAACGCATTAAACACAACCGGTCGGGTCAGCAATGATTCATTCAGGCGCCAAGTAAAAGGGATACTGGAGTTACTGGCTAATGCGAAATCGGCTATGACCATGTCATGGTCCGACAAAGAGGACACAACATGTCTGGAGTAGGCTAATGAGGGGAGGCAAGAGGAGGAAGCTAGGATTAAATCAATCCGGGTGTAAAGTTGATGAGAAGGAGAATAATAAGTATATCCCCTTTGGGGGCCATTGTGCTCCCTCCAGGTATCCGCCAAGGACAGGGATTCCATCACTTGTTTAATTTTAACATTATGGGATGGAGGGCGTGTTTGAGCCGGGAGGGTGGAGCGGTCGAGTACAGGGTTAGATACAAAATTAAAGTCACCACACCACAGCATCTTGTGGTAGTTGAGGGGTGCAATAATAAAAAGCATAGAAACAAAAAAGGCAATAGGATCCTCAAAAGAGGCATACACGTTAACAATACATAGGGTTTCTTCCCTATAAGTGCCTAGAAGAATTACATATCTCCCATTAGGGTCTATTATGGAACTCTGTAGAGTAAAAGGGAAGGAGTTACGCAATAATATAATAGTCCCCCTACTTTTAGAGACATAAGTAGATGAATAGAAACGTGTGTAATGTGGATGGAAGTTTTTGGGGTGAGAGGTGGGCGTGAAGTGGGACTCCTGCAGGCAGATCACATCAGGTGCATGTTTGATATAAGTAGAAAAAGCCGACTTACGTTTTCTGGGGGAGTTAAATCCCCTTACATTGTGTGAAAGCAACTTACACATGGTAGGATAACAAGGAGTATGTAAGGAAGGCAAAGTGAGCCCGTGCGATCCGCCTCAGGAGCGCCACCTCCAACCGCCACCCATACACCAAAGCAGCACGAGCAATTCCCCTGACACAGATAAAGACAAAAAAAAGAAAAGAAAAAGAAAAAAGAAATAATAAATTGTAAACCTATAAAACAATATAGAACTAAGCCTAGACAGGCTTGAGAAAAATAGGTGGGTGCAGTAGAGCGGGGTGAGGACGAAGTCTCCCAACCCAGCCTAAAGAGCCCAAGCATGGGGGCAAACATGACAGTCCTTCACGCCGGGTCCCTGTTAGATGTTAAAGTTCGGGAAAACAGCAGCTAATAATGAAGGGACTATAAAAAGAAGGCTAGTGTCCTGCAACACTGAAAAAGGGAAAAGGGGTATGAATCGGAACCGTAGGGAAGAATAACAACGATCCTGACGTTGTAACAGGCTAGAAGATCACGAGCAGAAGTCCCGGACCTAAGCAGGTGGCGATGAAGTCGGCTTCCGCGAAGACGAGGGCACCGTTGTCTAGATCCTGGCTGGCCGTTGCGGTTCTGAGGCGGCTTCTAGAGCTGGATCGTGGTCACATGGAACTCCTGCCTTCCGAAGGATCTCGATTCCCTCTTTGGGTGAATGGATCGTATGATCCCGTGAGTTCAGTCGAAAAGAAAGGGAAAAAGGGAATCCCCATTTGTACCACACCTGGGCATTTTGCAGAGCCGAAGTCACCGGCCTCATGTCCCTGCGTCTGCGAAGGGTGGAAGGAGCCAGGTCGGCATATAGATGCACTGATGAGGGAAGGCCGGGAAGTTCAGTGAGGTTGCGGGCAAGTGCCAGAATTTGATCCCGTGTGATGAAATTTTAGGATAACATCACTTGGTAAGGCATCTGAGCGAGGTCTCCCTAAGGCTCTGTGAACCCTATCCATCAGGAGTTTCGCTGGATCTGTTTGCGGCAGCAGGGCCTGGAACAGCGCCGACAAAGTGGCCGAGAGGTCAGTGAAGATTTCAGGCAGACCCTTGATCCGGAGGTTACCCCTCCTGGTTCTATTTTCCAGGTCCTCTAATTTGAGTTCAATCACTGCGATCTGGGCCGCTTGAGATAGTATGTCCGCCTTTTCTGAATGAAAATTGTCAAAACGAGGCACAAATGCCTCCAAAACAAGCTTTCTTTCAGAATAGGAAAAATTAGACTAAAACAGGTGCATAACACTATAATAAATGACCCCCAATGAAGTAATGTAGAATTCCTATCTAAAACAAATGAGCAAATATTTGTTTCCCAGAGGGACACTGGTTGTGCTGTCCTGATAAAGTAAACCGATCAGGCTCCAGGTAAACGAACACAGAGTAAATACTGCACGGTTCCATAATGAAATCTGCAGGCGTTTCATTGTGGGTTGTGGTACTCCATTAACCATAGATTTCTCTCCGTGCATTGCAATGAATGAAATCTAATCTGACAGAACGTGCTGCTGCATGCAACTCCGACTGCGCGTCTGAAAGCTGCAGTGCCGCGCGGATTAGTCATGAAGGCAGCGGTACTTCTTACTGCTGGTTAATGGCTGAGAAATTTTAGGCAAAGCACATAACCATTAATGAACCTCAGTCGGTTACCACTTCTTTTAACAGTAAGAGTGCTGCCACCCTTCATGGCTGTGCTCTGTTTTTGGTGCAGCAAAAAAATAAAAATAAAATGCGGTATTTACAACAACATACCTGCGTTAAAAATACAGTTACGTTAATGTAATTTAAGTTTGCTGTTTGTTTTTCCTTTTCTGGAAGAAAATGCGCCATAAACACAGGTATGGTTTTTGGTGCTTTTTCTTTTTTTTTCACCGCACCAAAAAATGCAGCACAGCCATGTGGCAGCACACTAAGAGCCCCCATTCTTGTGATCGGTGGGGGTCCCAGCAGTAGGCCCCCCACCAATCTAAAAGTTATCTCCTAACTTAAAACCACCGGAAAACCCCTTTAAAAATGGTTTTCCAGGATTTTAAAACTGATGACCTATCCTCTGGATCAGTATCTGATCGGTGGGGGTCCGACACCTGAGACCCCACCAATCATATACTGATGACTTACTGGGCATAGGTCATCAGTTATAATGTCTCGGAAAACCCTTTTAACTTTCTTATTTGTACTATATGGTAGAATTTTGGTGCACATTCTATTTATACAGCAGATTTTTACTGCGGATTTCTTGCTTTGCAATGGGGTGAAATCTGCTGGCTTTTCCGGGGCAAAATTCACATGTAATACATACGATTTTGTTGGGGTTGTTTTTGTACAGTTTTTGCTGCAGAACCAAGCCCATGGCAGTGTAGTTTTACACCATAAGTTGATGTTCTGTTCCTTGCCCAGCCCCAGACACTTATGTTGAGCAAAACAAGCTTCTGATGCTTCATCAGAAATCGCTTCGTTCAAAATTTTGGAATAATACTGTGCAGAGATCCCTCTCCATACAGTATCAGAATGTATGGGCTCCGATGAGCCAAAGTAAGTTATTCAAGAAGTCCCATGGGACTTTGTTGAATAACTTCAGTAGTTTATTTTAAAAGTGGAAAACCACTTTAAAACGTGAAACCAAACTCGGCTTCGGCTCCGAGGTACTAGTTGAAACCAAAGCCGAGTTTGGTTTCAAGTTTTAAAGTGGTTTACCACTTTAAAAATCAACTACCGAAGTCATGCACAACTAATGCTGTACAGAGACGGATCTCCGTACAGTATTATTTCGTAGCATCTGAAGCTCCGCCACTACCAAAAACTCCTGTGCAACAAAATATTGTCAAATGGGCATTAAAAAAGGTCACAAAAAGAAGCCTCGTGACTATTTTAAGCCAAATGTTTAGAAATGGCCCCCATTATGCATTTGGCATCAACTGGGGTTTACAGAAAGTGTGAGCAGGTCAATGTTCATAAGGTAGGCTGGAGCTACACTAAGGGTTTGTTCACACCAATCCATTTTTCTCACCTGTTTCCATCTTTTTTTTTTTTTTTAAGCAGGACGATAAAAATAGTTACCAAAATCTTTTGCCTTCCTTAGGATGGGCAGTGCAGGATGATAGGTTGAGTTAGATGGAGGTAGCGTAGCTTTTGTAACACAGCAACGTGCAGTACTGCAGGTGATTTAGCTTGTATAATGAAATACACTGATATGGGCTGTGGATATATATTATTGTGCTGTATTGATTATGTGGTCTTTTCAGCTGACAGGTGGAGAGTTTCTGCTGACTGTATATGAACGTAAATGGAATAGTTGGCAGGCACAGCAAGTCTAAGAGACGTCTGGAAGAAGTCTCCGGGGTTTAATTCAACTGCAGTACAGCTGCAAATCTTTACAGTATTATGGTATCCAGTGCTGAATTTTTTTTATTAAATACCTCATCATCTATCTAAAGTTGCCCATAGAAGTAAAGATGATTTTTAATACTTGAAATTGTTCCAATTGCAGAAGAATAATATAAAATTTACAGAACATCCCATAAGTAGAATAATGATCATGCAGTCAGAAGATTGATGCTCCTTCACCAACGAAGAGATGGGCCCTGGTGACCAACTCTTATTGTAACGTGCGGCCTCCCTCCAAGGCCCTCTATAACGCGTCCCAGGTGTAGGAAATGCCGAGTGGTGTAGGCTTTGTCTCCGATGCAATAAATAGGGGGAATAATTGAGGGATTTGAAAGAATAACTTGAGTCCAGACCTTGAGATGAAGTTCAATGGCAGCTTTACTTGAATAAACGTTCTCCAAAACGGTTTACAGGCTTTGTCTTGGTTCCAAGCAGGCTTTAGCATGAAACTGACAGGCAAACTCAACTCTGCTATATCTCTGTTTCTCTCTGACTCTGCTGTATTGACAGGCTGGCTGTATAACTCAGCTTCTCCTGTATGCTGCACGTCTTCTCTGTAGTCTGACTCTAGGTTATGCCAGGGAACTTTTTTCCTGGCTCCTGAGGCTTCAAGCTTTGGCCTCCATGGCCAGCAGAGCTTAAGATGCTCTCCAGCAGAGACGTGCCCCTGCACACCCTTGCCCTAGCAGGGGGTAAGCTAGAACTAACTAGAACTCGTCCCCACCCTTCCTTCAGGAAGTAGGACTAGCCCACTTCTCTCCAGAGTGGGGTTAGAATGGAATGGAACGCTCCATTCTACCTAAGTACAGCTCTGCCATGTTTGCTGCCGCCTGCTGGTGAACCAATCAAAGCAAAGAAAAAAAAAATGTCCAAGGTGGAAGTTTAATCCAGATGCAACGTTTCGGCCAGTGAAGCCTTTGTCAAGCATGCTGGTGAACCAGGCGCATTACATTTAAAACAGTTACATAACAATATTATAGATGCACATTGTGATGAACCTTGAACAGAATACATAGATGACATTGTATTAGCCCAATAAAAACAGTCGCAAGGTGCAGGAGTCGTAACACCACTCTGGGGTGTTACACTATCTCCACCACGGCACCACCATCCTCATAAATAAAAAAATGTGAGGATATAAGACTCCTCTGGTCGAGGCTCGTCTCCTGGTAGAAGGGGTGGACTGGGAACTTAAAGTATAACTGTCATCATTTTTTTTTTTTTTTTTTTTTTTTTTGAGTATTGGATTGTGGTGATTAATATCTCCTTGGTGGCCCTATTTCAACTTTTCACTGTGTATTCAATTACCCTTTAATTCCACAGTTTAGTTCCCTGTACTACCTACTTTTACCTGTGCTTAAAATCAGGTTGCTAGGCATGGTCCGTCTATCTGTTGAAGGACAAGCACACAGCGTGCAGGCCCATATTCCTGACAGCCAGGGACTGTAAGTAAATGATTAAAGCCAGGTCCTCCTCAGCAGCCGATAACAGTGCCTGGGTTGTGTGCACTTCTCCCTGTCCCTGCGCTTGGCAGACGCTCCCTCACTCAGCAGAGCTGGAGAATGCAGAGTTGGAGCAGCGCAGACCAGGGAAGGGAGATCTGCCATCTGCTCAGTGTATAAATGAAAGCAACATGTGGTAAGAGGACCCCTTTGTGCTGCAGGAGATTAACCCTTTAGGAGGAGGGCTCTGGTTACTGACACTTTTGGGGGGCTATTGTTACTGGCTAGTGAGGGCAGGCGGGATTAGCCTCAGGGTGAGGGCAGTGGCGGCTCTCTTAACTGAATAGTGAAATAGCAGTTTTATGCAGACTGGTTGCTAAGGGCTGAATCTTATTAAATATGGGGTAAGTCAGTCTAATAGTAACTGATTCTGGAATATCATGCTATTAGTAACTACATATATGAAATTAGGGTCTAAGTGTGACAGTTATCCTTTAAAGTGTTCCTGGAACACTGGTGTAACTATAGGGGTCACAATTGTGACCGGGTCCCTAAGCCAGGGGGACCCAGAGCAGTGCATCTTATAAAGGGAATACTAGTGAGCGCTTCCATAATGGAAGCGTTTATTAGTCTGCATGCAGGAGGAGGGGGAGAGAAACGCTGTGAGCGCTGTACAGTACTTACCCCCTCCTCCCTGATTGCTCTTCTCAGGGCCCACGCTTCTGTGTCCTGGCTGCCTGCAGCATCAGGACGTACAGAGCGCGCACTGACCTGACGCAGCAGGAGGTCAGGTGACTTCAGCGCTGGCCCTGAGAAGAGAAGACAGCCAGGACAGGGAGAGTGGCGGCAAGAGAGGTACGTTACTTTATTATTTTACAGTCTGATCTGGAGGTCTAATGGGGGTGTGGAGGTCTGACTGGGGGAGGGGGCATGGGGCTCTGGAGACGTCAGATACGGGGCTCTTGAGAGGTATAATGGGGGTCTAATATGTGGGTCTGGAGGTCTGATATAGAGGTCTAGAGATCTGACTGGGGGGGTCTGGAGATGTCAAATTGGGGTTTGATTGGGGGTCGTCTAAAGGTCTGATATGTGGATCTGGAGGTCTAATGGGGGTCTTATATGAGGTTTAAAACTGGGGTCTTATATGGGGTCTGACAGAGGTCTAAAGAGGGTTTGGTCTTAGATGGGGATCTCATTTAGGGTTTTATATGGGGGTCTGATCTGAAAGGAAGGGGGGATTTTTTTGCACTAGAGCACCATATAAAGGGGTGTCTGTTTGTTAAACTCTGAAGAGACGAAGCACGGCTGAAAGAAGTCACCATGGTGGTCTGGTCTAACAGGAGAAGAAGAGGAAAGAGAATATCTACATCAGAGTGGAGACGCCATTGGGTGTAAGAGGTACATATGTGGCGCTGTATTACTCTGTATGTTCTGTAGTGCTGTATGTAATGTTTTCTAAGTATGTCTTTAAAGGGGTTGTCCGCTTTTTTTGTTTTGTTTGAGCGCTGCGTTCTCTGCTCTGTTTTCCTGCTCATCACTGCAAATGCTATGGCGAGCAGTTGAACAGAAAAAGCAGCTCTCATATGAGCGCTGCCCTCTCTCCAAACAGCTGATTGTTGGGTGTGCCGGAGGACCCCAGCCAATCTGATATTGATTACCTATTATGAGGATCATCAGTAGCAAAAAAAAAAAAAAAAAAAAAAAGGCCAACACCCTTTAACAGTAGGACAGTGGAAAAGCTAGGTGCACTAATGCAGAGTGAAGGGGGGCCCCCCAAGCTGAACTCTTGCACCAGGGCCCATGAGCCTTTAGCTACGCCCCTGCCCTGGAATACGACCTAGAAGTGGCCCATGTCATAGGCGTGTCCAAATTGACAGAAGGCAGGGCAGGGACAACAGAAATAGACACCATCAGCAATACAGAAGTGTAGTACTAAATACTGTCCCAGTAGACCAAATACCACAGTGCATCATTTGCAGGACGGTGATACACTTGAATTCAGGAGGGCACTTGCGGCTGCTGGCCAGGTACATAAGTACCTAATGCTCCCAGCATTAATTAACGCTGAGAGTATTAAATTGCTATGTACCTGGCCAGCAGCACTGAGGAGGGCCAGGGCGGCCCCCACCGTGAAATTATCCTGTAGGAGTACGGTCTATGGCCAATCCTTCCCTGCCTGATGGGACATACAATTGGCCATGTTGAAACCCAACATCCCAGCCCTCGTTTCCCTCTAAACATCTGCTGCCCATGGTCAGTGGGGAGAGCTCCATGCATTATATTTTTGATGGTATCTACCGACATTAAACTAATAAATAAAAAATTATTACGTGGAGGTCAAACAGGTCGTCCAGAGTGGCAGCATCTCGACTGATTGTGGAGGGTCTCGGGCAGGGGGCACTGCTTCTATGATGTCCATAGGCCCGAAAAGAGCACATAGAAAGGGGTTGATTTTATGAGGTCAAGTTAGCCAATTGATGGATTTTTTGCAGATGGCGCAGGCGGATTTTGCAGCGGATTTCAGGCCATTTCCGCAGAGGAGCATACATCTGGTAATGGAGTGTGATAGAGTTAGGGCAAGTCTTTTGCTCAGTTACATTAATGCAATTTATATATTCCCGGAGGAAATCAGGAGCTAAAGCCAAGAGATAAAATTAGCTCTCACCATTCTGTAAAATCCCAAGACAATTCACCTGTTTGTGAGCACGCTGCCTGTATTATAAGGCGTACATTTCTGAGATGCATCACTCTCTAGTTTCAGTTCAGTTTTTCAATAGCTGAAAGTCGCCTAAAAATATAAATGTTGTTTTCTCACCTCTAAGTCTTATAACTGGAAGCCACAGTTCTCTAAAATAGCTGAGTAAATAGCAGCTGTACATCCTGCGGCTGCAGGAACAGCTATTACCACCTCTATCCCTAAATTGTAAAAAGTCATGAACGTAAACTGCAGTCTATTTAGACAGCTAAGCTCCCCAAATATAGGGCGGTCCGTCTTCCTGCAAAAAGCACCTGACTCATAGTGGATGACAGCCAAACCACTGGGGTTTATAAGCCCTGGAAAAATAGCAACCCACAGAGGAGTGTGGGGACTGAAAAAAGAAAGCTAATTTAAAAACAAACGCAATCTACAGCTTAGAAACGTGCGTTGGCTTCTGGGCATTGATAAATACGTGTACAGCTGTCAAGGTTACGATTGCGAGTTACCTTTTTGGTTAAAAAATAAAATAAAAATATGTGAATTGGATGTCCGCAACCACAAGGACATCCAAGACTTCACACAGATGAAATACATCATCTAAAAATAATAATAATAATAATAATACATATGATATTCAAGCAATAGTTTGTTCTGGTTGGCATAGAAAGTCTAACAAAATGGATGATGGTCACCGCTTCGTTCACCATGTACCGGTTCTCGCTTGTAAACTTATGTCACTGACAGGGATCAAGCCTGCTGCTGCAGGCGAAGACAGGCTGCAATCCCATTCATTTCTATGCTAAGTAAGCTTCCCATCACAGTTCTCTAGGGGGAAGAGGAAGATTGAAAAACTGTTAGGGCTCATGCACACAAACGTATTTTCTTTCCGTGTCCGTTCAGTTTTTTTTTTTGCGGAACGTATACGGAACCACTCATTTCAATGGGTCCGCAAAAAAAAAACAATGATAGTACTGTTCTATTAGGGGCCAGCTGTTCCGTTCTGCAAAATACAGAAAGCACGTGGACGTCAACCGTATTTTTTGCGGCTCCGTTTTTTGTGGACCGCAAAATACATACGATCGTGTGCATGAGCCCTTAAAAAGCTGGAGAACCCCTCCAATCTATCCTTTGCTGGCATCAGATGCACCACAATTCTTAAGAGGTGCACATCTGAGCAGGTCCAGGAGCCCAAATTGGAATCCATGCCAACGAGCACGCTGCTGTAGCTTTGCGGTATAATCTACCCTAGTTTCCTGCCATAAATTATAATAATTGTGCAGGCCCAGCAATGGCTGGCCCTGCACTACCCACTCCCTGCCCCCACTTTTTGGAAAAAGTGTCAAGTGGGGCTCTAAGGGTATGGCTACACGGCGACACTGTATGGCCAGGTTTGCAGAGTAGCGGTGATCCCATAGAAATTATTGGGATTGGAGCACCAGTCGCAAGAAATCCAGCATTGTTGGATTTCTTGCGATTCACACAGCAATCCCATTCATTTGTACAGGATCACCGGTACTTTGAAAACCTGGCCGCGATACCCGTCGTGCGACCAGTGTCACCGTGTAGCCATGCCCTAAATAACCAAGAAGTCACAACATTTTGTACAATCATTGGATGCACCAAACTTTGCAAGTTTTTTTATGTCAATTTTCTGGCGTACAGAGAATTATAAGTTTCCCCAAAGACATTGAATCATCTTTGCTTCTACTGTAAAGTTTTATGTACAGATAAAGGGCAAGATTTATAGAAACTGGTGCAATGAAAACTGCCCACAGCAACCAATCAGATTCCAACCTTTAATTTTTCAGAGCTCCTTTAGAAAATGAAAGGATCAATCTGATTGGTTGCTATGGGCAACTTAGCCAGTTTTCCTTTGCACCAGTTTTGATAAATCTTTCCCAATGTGTTCTACAGGTCTGCGATATGAGCTCATACTGTACCTTCACATGACCCAAATTTCATGAAAAATATACATTTTCTGTGGGATGTTGTATTAGAAAGAAATTCTTCCTTTGGCGACGCATGGAGGCGGCAGAGGGCATGTGGCTCTTTAACACACCGCGGCACAATGGGTACGCTTGGGGGCAATTGCTATGATGGCAGTTATTTTGGTACAATTTTGTTATAAAATGGTGTTCATTACAGATGACAAACTGTATTATGGAGGCCTAAACATCAAAAAAATACCTGACAATGTGGTATTGTTCCTCACATCGCCTGTACACCCCAACATGAATGCAACTTGGTGGTTATCAGGTGCACGCTATAGTCAAAAGCCGTACCTGCTCATCATTGGGTCTTACGTATTAAAAGTAGGGAAGACGACACAATAGAAGTGTCCTCCATACTAACCAAGGATGGACTTCCTAGCCTAAATAGGAGACATGTGGTCAAGACCCATAGATGTGGGAAAGGTATGTCTACGAAATATCAGCATCTGATTAAATAACGTGTCGCTCATTTCTTTAAGTGTTATTATTAAACTTTATCTATAACGCTTGATACTAGTGGTCCCCGCCAGCCCAGCCGAGCTACTATATATATAGTGATAACATTTACAGCAACAACGTCTCATAGATAAATGATCAGATAAGAAAACACAATAGGCAAGACAGCAGAGAAGAAAATGCAAAAAAAGAAACGCTGATGGCACAGTGCCTTGTAACCGCTGGCAGAGCAGGCCTGCAGTACATTACTTAGCAATAACTTGCTGGCATAAGACGGGGAAGGGGGGGGGGGGTAAAATAACCTTCTCTGTGCACATCCAAGTTAAACATGTCCTTGCAGAGAGTTGCTGGATCCTAATTATCTGGACAAACAAGGACTAACCTGGCTTCTGGATGTAGCATCTGCCATTCCTGCTACATAGCTGAGACCCGTTGCTGTGGTGGATGAAAGCCTTCGTCTTGGGTTCCCACAGAACTCCCCTGAGGTGCCCAGCACCAATGACACCAGTGATGCCAGTGTAAACCTCCTGTGACAGCACCACTTAAAAGTTGCTCATCTATCATGGAGAATAATCCTTGGAAATGCAAGGTCTTGTCTTCTGAAGAATGTTCAGCCTAAAGGGAAGATAATACAGAAACCTGATCAGTGATTCCTCATCTCAACTTGTGTCGTAATTGAAGTCTTGTGCCAGATAAGGAGGAGGCAGCTAGAATAGAGGAAGCATAGCCCCGCACTATGCTGTGTGTACAATATGAATTCAGGGCCTCCGTGTACTCCTGTACTGTGCAATCTGCTTAAAGTGAAGCTGCAACATTTTCAGCCCTTTTACCTAAAACTTCTCCATCATTTCCTTTATGGAAACATTAAAACACGGCTGCATTTTCTTTCAAAAGCAGCAACACACCTGTCCACAGGTGGTGTGTGGTATTGCAGCTCTGCCCCATTGACTCCAATGGCACCAAGCTGCAATGCCAGACACAATCCATGGACAGGGGTGGGACTCTGGAAGAAAGCAGTCATGTTTATTTTAATCCTGAACAGCCCCTTTAATGCATTTCCATAAAACAGTTGGACCCCAAGCAATCAGTTAGGGGGTATATTGCTTTAATACTTGGCACAACCCATTTTAATGTCTGTAGGTAAGAGAATTGCTGCTGACCAGCTGAATAATACAGTATAAATTAACCGACCAGTATAATTTCCTGGTAAACATTTAGATAACAAAAATAAGGAATAGAGCCCATAGAAAATTAAGGCATGTTTTAGGTCTTATGGGTATTGTTTCGCCTTGTGGAGAGCACCAGAACTGGTATAAGGAGTTTTATTGGTCTAGCAATGCCCTCCTGGAAAAAGGGATAGGCAGAATGAGGTCTCTGTAGCGCCATCTAGTGGGCACCTTCTATAATTGTTTGCCGGCGGCAGATCGTGGTGTCTAATCGCAATCTGCTGCCGTTAAACAATGATTCAGTATGGGGACGAGCAATGGCATTAGCGATTGCTCCTCCCCATACTGACAACTATGTAATAGCAGCAGTCTACTCCTCTGACGAGCAGGTGATTGTCGGGAGGGAACGCTTCCCTCCTGACAATCGTCTGTGTGATCTGCCAGTGTAATTTACTTCTGTACTGTGACATTACTGTGTGTATTATACCAATATTGTGACATTGATGTGCGCACTTTTCCTATACTGTCCATTATGCCTGTCCTGTGACATCACTATGCGCGTTATTCTTAGCGAGCCTTAGCCCGATGTATTTAGGATATCAGTCATAAGTGTTTCTGAACATGTCGCTGAAAGTAGTCATGGCGGAATAGGGCCCCTTGTTTACGTGTTATGCCCCTGCCTTTAGGTTCATTGCATGTAAATGCATGAGGTCTATAGTTGTGAACTTGATAGAGCACACTTTCAAGTGAGTTTTTTTTTTTCCAATTAACAGAGGACAGATTCACAAAGAGATGAGTCAGAATGGCACCTGCTTTTAGGCACCTTCTATAATTCATGTGCTTGTTAATTGTTTATGCGCAATGTACTTTAGTCTACTCGACATGGTGTCTGTTCTGAGCTGCTTTTCCTTACCTTCGTCTTCTCAGGCCTAGTATACAGTAACTCCTCTCATACGTTCCGCTGCTGGGGCAGCTGTGGACTTCTGGGTATTGGCAGTTAACATGGGCCCAAGAACAAACATAATCAAGAACCCTGCTCTCATGCTGTGATTAGTTATAATGCAGTCAGTTTGGTCTGTATTTGGGAGTCCCTCAGTTTAGCGGACAAAATAGTCCTACATGCAAGACTTCTTTGTCTAGTGTTTTTGATGGAAGCCCCTAATGGAGCCTCTGACACAGATGTGAACTCAACCTAAACCTACAAAAAGTTACATAATTCCATGTTGTTTTTATATTCCTTATGTATACCCACACACACTTTAAAAGGAAGATTTACTTTCTTTTTAGGCTAGTTTCACACTAGTGTTAAAATTATCCGGCAGAGGAACTACCTGCCGGAGTTCATTGTATCCAGCATAATCGGAAACAGCTAGAGCACCACCAGGCCCCATTGACCATAATGAGACCCAGGGGGAATCCAGCCTGTTTCTGGCATTGACCATGCTGTGTAAAAAGCTCTGCCCCAGTTACAACTCATCTGGAACCTGTAGCCATGTATGTGTGGAAGTCATAAAATGGATTTAGCGGTGACAGTTAAAGGGGTATTCCGGTTGTTTAAAGTTATTCCCTATCCACATGATAGAGCTTAACTTTTAGATCAGTGGAGGTCCTACCGCTGGGACCCCCACGAATTCACAAGACAGGTGCTCTGTACCCTCTGCAGCCCTTCTGAAATGAACGGCACAAAGTACTCGGCTATCTCAGGTATCCCCGTAGAAATGAATGGAGAGGCCTCACGCATGCCCCACTGGCCGCTCCATTCATTTTTCAGGGGGCACAAGGCCCCCGTTTTTATAATCGGTGGGGACACCCACCGATCTATTAGTTATTCCCCATCCTGTTAATAGGGGATAACTTCAAACAAATGGAATATTCCTTTAAGTGTTATAGAAGGACAGGGGTAGGTTGTCCTTATCAGCTGACGCATTTTTTTTTTTTTTTTTAATCAACAGGGACTTAGTTACTTGGTCTATTACCATTTAACAGTTCTTAGTGAATTATAATTATGTTTATGGTACAAAAAATTATTGATGAAAACACCTCCTTCAGGCTTTGAACCTCTTTTATCCAGCTGTAAAATTTACTTAGCTATCCTCTGAGAAAAATACAAGTGGGCCAGTGCAAAGGTCAGAAGTAAAAAATTTCCCATCATGTTTTTGATACATTTGCCCTGTTATATTTACACCTTATAGCTAACATTTTAGGATTACGTTCCCGCCAGTGTCAAGGCACCAGTTTACAATTGAAGCCATGGAAATGTGAAGGATCCTTCGCAAGATATCCAAATGGTCACCAATGGACTCCATTGACTTGTAATTGGGTCATTTAGGGTTTCTGGCAGGGCTTCCATCATTTTGATTGCAAGAATAGTGCTGCATGCTGCAATTCTTGCCATCAAAAGGTAACGGAGACCCCAGCTGAACCTGGTGAAGGCTTAGTTTACACTTTTGATGTCTTCTCAAGCTTTACTAGCACAGACTGCAGCACAGTTCTGGCCAAATATATCAGAACCCCAAGAGACACTATTAAAGTCAAAAGGATCTGTCAGGCTTTGTCAAAAAATGCATCTACCACAACAATCGAGACTCTAGTGTGAACGAGGAACAAGCAAATTCGTCCCAGCGTAAAAGCAGAATACATTTGCTGACTTGGTAGCCTTGCAGATAAAGCCTCCAGAGAAACAAAGAATAACCTTGCAATGTCCCAAGACTAGAAAGTCTTCTTCATGAACAGAACATGAAAGGACAACTAAAGGTCTAAATGCAACTACAAAATACATATAGGCCAGGAAAATACATTTCCATTTTTAAGTTTTAGCAAATTTTAGCATTTAAGGAACCTTTATGTTACTTACTTGAAGGAGAAAGGTGGAAGTGACTTCTATAACTGTATCACAAGATACAGTAATGTGAACATAAGGCGAGGAAAGAACAGTTTCCACTGGAGCTCATTAGCAAACGAATAATGCACAGCAGCAGTTAACTCAATAGTTCCATTGCGTAACTGAACACTTAACCTGCTTCTGTCAGAAAGTGAGCACGTAAATGAAGGAAAGCAGCACCAGCAGCTCACAGGGTATCTGCGCCTTCACAATTATCTTTGTTCCAAGGCATCTAATAAATAAATAAAAGTTTACAATACAGTCATGATTGAACATCTTCTACCATTTTGGGTCTACAAATCCTAGGCAGACCTATGTGTTTCCATGGCTACGGACTATAAATTAACTCCATGTAGCCTGATCCGGCAGTATGTCTCCTACTAACTGGTAACAATACATTGGTAAATTAGCAGAAGTAGGAAACATATGGAAATTTACGAGACGGCAGTTTGTTTACAAGCCGTAAACCCAGAGACATAGATCTGTAGAGGAGCTGTTGATACAAAATGGTAGCATCTCAGCTTCATGGTGTTTAATGGGACAAGGCTTATTTAAAAAAAATTCCCCAGGGCAAGCTAGCATGATATGTATGTATACTTAGGGTGGTATTACACTGTCCCATCTTCAGGCATTTTCACCAGTCTGATTACACAGGCCGATGCATACTCAATGATGATGATTGGCAGCACGTCCCTGATTACACAAGGAGAGGTGCTGCCAATAATCGGGCATCTTTCATCCTGATGAAAGATACTGTTTTCTCATTCATCGGCTGATCAGCTGCTCAATTATAGGAGGCGATTATTGGGAGCAAGCATTTGTATTCCCGATAATTCTCCAAAAATGGTGCAGTGTAATAGGGTCCTTACCCATTTTATTCCCCCGTGCTTCCAATCCTCCCTGCTGTTGCAGCCATGATGCCATCTTCTTGGCTGCAGCGATGACAGACCTGTATACACTGGACCCCGCTGCAGCAGATCACTAACCTGTGATTGGCTGCAGCAGTCATGTGGATTATATAGGCAAATTATCGCCCAGCAGGGGGAACGGGAACAAAAGCGCTGAGGGATAAATTGGGCAAAGTGTACCATACATTATTTTATCACAATTACAACCTGGAATATTTTTTAATAAGCCCAAAAAAAAACTTTAGGATGCAATGGAGCACAGAAACAAAGAATGCAATGGTGTTCATACTCTTTACACCAGGTTCACACACGACTAAATAGCTGCAGATTTGCAATCAATAATTTTCTCACAGCAAATCCGCAGCATTGTAAAGTACCAGCAAAGTGGATGAGAATTTCTGAATTCTGAAAAAAAAACGCTACGGAAAAGGTGCGTCCTGGGTGTGAAATCCGGAACATGTCAATTTATATTGCGGATCTCTCCTGCGGATTTCCCTCTTTGCAATGAAGAAGTTGAAATCCGCTGGCTTTTCCACAGCAAAAAACGCTGTTTATTTTTCTGCTAGATTTTCAGTCACTTGTGAACCCAGCCTTAGGGCCCTTTCACACACATGGGTTTCACACATTGAAATCGTAGCGTGCGTCAGCGAGAGCCCCCGTCCTGACCTCCAAGCACTTACAGTTCTGTAATGTATTGTATAACACTGACAGCATCATGTCAGTGTTATACAATAGATTCTAGAACTGTAAGGGTTACAAAGCATCATAAATTAATATAATGCTATGTGACCCCGTCAGTGCTGGGAGGTCAGGACGGGGGCTCTCGCTGACACACACTGCGACCCCAATGCGTGCAACTCACGTGTGTGAAAGGGGCCTTATAGCGGTATTCCCATCTCAGACAATAGGGGCATATGGGCAGCACAGTGGTTAGCACTGGTGCCTTGCAGCTCTGGGTTCCTAGGTCCGAATGAAACCACGTACAATATCTGCATGGAGTTTGAATGTTTACGTGGGTTTCCTCCGTATACTCCATTTTCCTCCCACACTCCAAAGACATACTTATAGGGAACATAGATTGTGAGCCCCACTGGGGAAAGCTTGATGCCAATGTCTGTAAAGCACTGCAGAATATAGCAGCCTTCTATAACTGCATAAAATAAATATCACTGGTATATGCACCCATTGTCTGATAGGTGAGGGTCCCAGTCATAAATGCAGCCGAAAATGAAGTCAGCAAAGTGGTGGCTGGCAGTGCCGGGTACGGCTACCACCAAGCGTTCCTATTGGCCCGCCGAAAATAGCTGAGCGGCGTGCTCAACTATTTTCAGAATCGCCTTAGAAATGTATGAGAGCGCACTGCGCTTGTGTGGCCGCAATTTCCATTCGCTTCTATGGGGCCAATGGAAATAGCTGAGCCAGCGCTCAGCTTTTTTCAGCTGTCCCATAGAAATGAATGGAGGACAGCCGCGCATGTGTGGTGTGCCCTCCTTCACTTTGCCGGTTGCGTTTTTGAGATAGGAGTGGGTCCCAAATCCTATCATGGGAAACCCCTTTAGAAGGTCATATGCCAGCAGATTTGTACCTATGAGACTGGCTGACCTGTTACATGTACACTTGGCAGCTGAAGACATCGGTGTTGGTCCCATGTTCATGTGTGTCCTCATTACTGAGAAAAATAAAGATTTCATACAGTTGCAAGAAAAAGTATGTGAACCCTTTGGAATTAAATGGATTTCTGCACAAATTGGTTATAAAATGTGACCTGATCTTCATCTAAGTCACAACAATAGACAATCACAGTCTGCTTAAACTAATAACACACAAAGAATTAAATGTTACCATGTTTTTATTGAACACACCATGTAAACATTCACAGTGCAGGTGGAAGAAGTATGTGAACCCCTAGACAAATGACATCTCCAAGAGCTAATTGGAGTGAGGTGTCAGCCAACTGGAGTCCAATCAATGAGATGAGATTGGAGGTGTTGGTTACAGCTGCCCTATAAAAAACACACACCAGTTCTAGGTTTGCTTTTCACAGAAGCATTGCCTGATGTGAATGATGCCTCACACAAAAGAGCTCTCAGAAGACCTACGATTAAGAATTGTTGACTTGCATAAAGCTGGAAAGGGTTATAAAAGTATCTCCAAAAGCCATGCTGTTCATCAGTCCACGGTAAGACAAATTGTCTATAAATGGAGAAAGTTCAGCACTGCTGCTACTCTCCCTAGGAGTGGCCGTCCTGTAAAGATGACTGCAAGAGCACAGCGCAGACTGCTCAATAAGGTGAAGAAGAATCCTAGAGTGTCAGCTGAAGACTTACAAAAGTCTCTGGGATATGCTAACATTCCTGTTGGCGAATCTACGATACGTAAAACACTAAACAAGAATGGATTTCATGGGAGGATACCAGAGAGGAAGCCACTGCTGTCCCAAAAAAAACATTGCTGCACGTTTACAGTTTGCACAAGAGCACCTGGATGTTCCACAGCAGTACTGGCAAAATATTCTGTGGACAGATGAAACCAAAGTTGAGTTGTTTGGAAGAAACACACAACACTATGTGTGGAGAAAAAGAGGCACAGCACACCAATATCAAAACCTCATCCCAACTGTGAAGTATGGTGGTGGGGGCATCATGGTTTGGGGCTGCTTTGCTGCTTCAGGGCCTGGACGGATTGCTATCATCGAAGGAAAAATGAATTCCCAAGTTTATCAAGACATTTTGCAGGAGAAATTAAGGCCATCTGTCCACCAGCTAAAGCTCAACAGAAGATGGGTGTTGCAACAGGACAACGACCCAAAGCATAGAAGTAAATCAACAACAGAAAGGCTTAAACAGAAGAAAATACGCCTTCTGGAGTGGCCCAGTCAGAGTCCTGACCTCAACCCGATTGAGATGCTGTGGCATGACCTCAAGAAAGCGATTCACACCAGACATCCCAAGAATATTGCTGAACTGAAACAATTCTGTAAAGAGGAATGGTCAAGAATTACTCCTGACCGTTGTGCACATCTGATCTGCAACTACGGGAAACGTTTGGTTGAAGTTATTGCTGCCAAAGGAGGTTCAACCAGTTATTAAATCCAAGGGTTCACATACTTTTTCCACCTGCACTGTGAATGTTTACATGGTGTGTTCAATAAAAACATGGTAACATTTAATTCTTTGTGTGTTATTAGTTTAAGCAGACTGTGATTGTCTATTGTTGTGACTTAGATGAAGATCAGATCACATTTTATGACCAATTTGTGCAGAAATCCATATCATTCCAAAGGGTTCACATACTTTTTCTTGCAACTGTATATGCAAATGAGCCTCTAGGCGCAACAGGGGTGTTGGCATTCTCAGCTTTTTCAGCACCTGTCGCTGTCACGGCTTGGTGGTAGTTTGCCGTGACACTTTCACCGCTCATGATGGTTGCCGGTGGCAATGTGTTGTTTGTTATGCATGCGTGTGCACTTCCTCTTTAAGGCTGTTTCCCTTCCCTTTTCTGGTGTGTATGGGGTTAATGTGTGTACAAGATGGAGCTGGGTGTTGCCTCTTATTATTCTGAGTTGTGAGCCTGAGGTCAGATTATCTTCAGTGTCTTGAGGAGCTGCCCAGTCCATGAGGGCCACCTTATGGCACATCAATGTCACCTGATGTCTCACCCATTTGTGTCTGTTTCTTTTACCCTACCTCACTTGTTGTATGTTTGGTGTGGGTTTATGTTTGGGGTTGTTGTTATGTCTGGTTTGGTGTTTCAGGTCAGCATGGATGCCAGGCATATCCTTTGTATGTCCTAACCTCCGGAAGGGAATCCCTGGAGTTCCCCGGAGGGAGAAGTACAAGCAGCGCGACCTGGTGCCGCCATGGTTCATGCCTTGGTGGTTCAGGCTATTACTACTGGATTCTGTGTTTGTGCTAGGTCCTGCCTGGTGTGTGTGTTTGGGCCTATGGGCATTACCAGGATTCAGTGGTAGCGGCGTGGATGGCTTGAGTTCCTGTTGCAGCTGTGTCAGGTAGGTGTCCATGTTTGTCTTGTTGGCAGTGGTGTTTTCTGCCTCTGGACACTTACCTGTCATGTCATCCACTGCTGGCTGCTTTCCTCCCCTTTGTTGCTAGGCCTGTTGGAGACTCCGGTTCCTCTGTGTAGTGGAGGAATCGGTTGTCTCCACCTTCTGATGCCATATTGCAGGGACCATTAGGGTCAGTAGGGAAAGAGATGACCTGTTCCTTCCCAGCTGAAGGAACAGGAGATTCCCTCAGGCCTAATACCAAAAGGTAGGGGAAAACCACAAACAAGAAATAGGGAAAAGACAGTCAATTCCAAGGTATGACGAACAGGAACTCAGAGGAGAACCAGACATCAGCTCTTCACAGCCAAAAAGGAGCTATCAACCGCATAGCATGATGGGTGAGGTCAGACTAAATTGAGGAGTAGGAATGACCACTTAAGCTACACCTGTGGTCATACCCAGCAAGAACACAGAAGAGTGAAACCAAAGAGGCTGTCAGATCACATATAGTGCAGCCAGTCTCTTAGATCTTCTGACCCCTGTCACAGGAGAGACCATGACATGCATGTAGGGAGGCACTCTGACAGTGCTTGTGATCAGGCACTGCAGGTAGTATTTCTTATTGGGGTGATCTAAAAAACATTGGATTGTATTATTTTTATGGGGTCACTGACTAGTAAGTGTGTTATACCTAGTAAAGGGGCTAGGGAGGCAGTGCATGACTCAATGATGGGTAGGGCACAATTAGTCGATGGATAGGCATACAGTACCAAGTTATTTAAAAAAAAATTAAATCTAAGCACATATGTCATATGGGTTGTCAGGGGCCCAAAGCCTGGGCTGGCTTAGCCGGTACTGGGTCAGAGAAAAGCAGATGGCTCCTTCATACTCATGATTGGTAGCCTTAGGATGGCCATACACATTGGGAGAGAGGGTATCACAGAAAGAACCATTTTAATTCTAAAGCTTCACTTTTAATATTTATATTTAAAATTCACGACCCATAATGTATAAGAAATATATATAAACAAGAAAAAGAAATAAAGCAAATATAAATCTATCCCACTTGACTTCTTGGATGTAGGAAATCAAGTGAATGATGAATAGGGGCAATGTCCCTAATGGATTCCCCTACAATTATGGCCCTGCCTGAAAACGGAATGGCCGCCCCGATAGGGGCGATCCCGTATCTCGTACCTCCTATAATGCCCTGGAGGACCCTGATACAGGTGACCGATGATAGTAATCCTATGGGGAGACCAGTACTAGTCTACAGGTGTGCCAAAAATAAGAAATGCTTTATTTGTACAAATAACACCCCAACCCCCATAAAGTGGAGGTAAAAATGACAAAGACAATGTGTGATTGTGATATGTTTGTATAGAGCGTCCCTACTATAATCCCGTGAACAGGGTCGTATGTTCATTCTGTGATCCCCACATTGGGAGAGAGTCAGGAGACCCTCACATACATTAGATGGTTGGCCGTACATGGTGAAATGGATAGGTTCGGTTGACATACATCTAATGTGTATGAACAGCTTGTGCCCGTTTCCTCCCCATAAAATACTGTCTCTAAGTATACGAAGGGGAAATGTATCTTTTAGAAAGACAACCTAATCCTGATAGACTCTACAACAGCATGGACTTGTAGTTTTCCTGGACCCCGTTTAAAAGGAAACAGATATCACAAAAGATTTCCTGTTTTTGTATGCATATAAGATCATGTGTCCACTTGCCTTTCATTGCAAAATGTGAAGTTGCACACCCAAGCAATTTTGCCTGAGAAGTCTGCCAGGGTGCATCAAAAGCTCAGTTACACCCTAATTGCAGCCTGGTAAATGCTATCTTCCCGCTCACTTAGCATTCCATTTGTTTTTTCCCTTAAGGCCTGCTAATAAATGTTTCACGCTTGCCCTAAATAGATTGCCGTGGTTTACTCATGACTACCACGCGACAGACTAAAATATTTGCTAAACTTTACGAACAAAGCCGTGTCCAGCTGCACCACAATTTACTCGGCATGCTGCTCATTGTGGTGGAAAAGTGCATACAGGAGCACATGGAGCCAGGGCGACATGGAAAGAATCACTGCACTGCTATAAATACAGTATGTTCACTTTAAAGGGGCTGTCTCACCTCAGCAAATGGCATTTATCATGTAGATAAAGTTAAAGAGTAACTAAACGTTTATTCAAGTTTTTTTTTTAAATGTCCCAAATGCCCTAAAAATAATTTTCCGATATATTTATTTATTGATTTTGACTTTTTACTAATGAAATTTCCACCTAAAGCCCTAATTTCCAGTGCGCTTGGAATTCACTCTTCTGACACATCGCTGACTTCTCAGCGGTGTACCAAGTACAGACTCTGCACTCTATCAATGGGGGTGCAGCACAGCGAGTACGGGCAGGAACGCATATTGCCCCCCGGTGGTTTACTAAATGCTGGCATAGCACATGGGTACCCTGTAACAATGTGCTATGCCAAGATTAGCTGAGCGGAGCGGGCTCCTGTCTGTGCCTGCTTCGCTTAGGCTACTTTCACACTTGCGTTCAGAGCGGATCCGTCTGAGACGGATCCGCTCATATAATGCAGACGGTGGCTCCGTTCAGTGCGGATCCGTCTGCATTATATTGTTAAAACATTTCTAAGTGTGAAAGTAGCTTCAGACGGATCCGTCCAGACTTTCAATGTAAAGTCAATGGGGGACGGATCCGTTTGAAGATTGAGCCATAGTGTGTCATCTTCAAACGGATCCGTCCCCATTGACTTACATTGTAAGTCTGGACGGATCCGCACGCCTCCGCACGGCCAGGCGGACACCCGAACGCTGCAAGCAGCGTTCAGGTGTCCGCCTGCTGAGCGGAGCGGAGGCTGAACGCTGCCAGACTGATGCATTCTGAGCGGATCCGCGTCCACTCAGAATGCATTAGTGCTGGACGGATGCGCTCGGGGCCGCTTGTGAGCCCCTTCAAACGGAGCTCACAAGCGGACACCCGAACGCTAGTGTGAAAGTAGCCTAAGCTAAAAGCTGACATGTAGTTCTCTTAGCTTACCGAAGAAGGCACAGGCAGGAGCCCACTCTGGTCAGCTAATCCTGGCACAGCACATGGTTACAAGGTACCCATGTGCTATGCAAGGAGTTAGTAACCTTCCTGGGGGTACTGGCAGGAGCAGCAATGTGCGCTCCTACCCGTACTTCATTCTCTGCGAAACTGTAGAGTCTGTACTCCGTACACCTCTGACAAGATAGCAATGTGCCACATGAGTGAATTTAAAGCGCGCAGGAAATCAGGGATCTAGGTGGAAATTTCTGTTGTAAAAAGTCAAAATCAATAAAGTCATTAGAAAAATTATTTTTAGGGCTTTTGGGACATTTTTAAAAAGAAACTTGAATGAAAGTTTAATTACTCTTTAATATAAGACACTTGTAGTATAGCTGCCCTACGTCTGGTGGCATTAGAGGCAGAGCTTGCTAAGAGCTCATTTGCATCCCTTTCTTCCCAGAATTCCAGAAGAGCATGTATGGCCCATATGTCTCCTCATGCCAACTAAGGCGCTCGTTGTAAGGAGATATAGTACCCCCCAAACACAAGGCACTTACTAATGTGTTGTGATTGACCGTATTCCCTCCTTTGCTGGCTGGATTCATTTTTCCATCACATTATTATGACCATCCCGCAAACCAGCAGTGATAGCTATGCATGTATTGCCCTTTTTCCTATAGTATACAAACATGGCCACCGCTGTTGGATCGCAGGGTGGTCATAACCCCTGGAAGCAGTGTATAATGTGATTGAAAAATGAATCCAGGCAGGGAAAGCAGGTTGGGTTAAGTCAGTGCTCACTGTCTGTGTATTCCTGCCTACCGTGCAGTTTTGATGGAATAAAAATTCTGCTAAACTTCTAAATTATACATTAACCCCTTCCCGGCCAGCGCGTAATAGTACGGCGCTGGCCAGGTCTTTAAAGATGGCGCCCACTCCTGGCTGCTGCGGGCGCCATAGCCGTGGGTGGCCGCCTGCTTCTTTTAGCAGACACCCGCGGCTCATGTTCGCAACTGGCAGTAATGCCGATCGCGGACATTTAACCCCTCAGATGCCGTGGTCAATCCTAACCACGGTATCTGAGCGCGCTGAAAACTGAAAGCTTTCACTTTCGGTTGTGCTCCGGCTCCCCGTGTGGCGATCGGAGGAGCCGGAGCATGTGTGCAGCAGCCCCCGTCTTTGTGAATGACAGGAGGCTGCTGCATAGTATTTCCTGTGGAGTCCTTGCCTGTAATAGGACTCCATAGGAAAGTGCTAAAATCATCATAGATTCCAATGCAAGTGCAAGTGCCCTCAGGAGGTTGATGATCGCGCAGGCGCAGGCCGCAGGCGGTACTGCGCTTGCGCAAGTTTTCTGGCCGCAGACAGGAAGAAGGACGGGGCATTTCTATCAGGTAGACTATGACGTGGGGAGGGGGCGGAACCGTTTGCCGGGCTGTGGGAGGTTATTTGAGGATCAGGAGGCGTTCTTGGGCACTGCAGGGGGGCGTCACTGGGCACCGGAGAGTGAAAAAAATGCCCCTCTGGGCACCTTGGAGCCTCATTAGCATAACATAAAAAGCGCTTTTATATCAAAACTACAAAACAAAATAAAGTAAGACTGCTGGAAATAAGGTACTTTAGTCAACATAGTGATGGTGCCAGCTTAAAATGGTAAAAGCAGGTGACAGAATCCCTTTAAATGAGAAAACAGAGTAAAAAAAAAAGGAACAAGTAAATGACGCAGAAAACAAACTGATCTTTGGTAACACTATGCTAACGCTATCCATAGAAATCAATGCAATAAATATATATAAGTTTTATCTTTTTTATATATAAAAGTATATATAAAAATAACAAGCATATTTGTAGACAATAGTGAAGAAAACCTTTTTCCGACACACATTGTCGTTACCCTTTAGCAGCCCCAGGTTGGCATTCTGATGTAGTTACGACCTTGGCCTGACATGTATCTGGTCACTCGTTCAATACACTACACAAAGGAATTCTCTCTGTTGCACGAGTAGAGATTGGGTTAAAAGTAGTGAAACTAGTTCTGGTCGGCAGGGTCGTATAGAGCAGCATTTGGGTGAATTTACATTTGGCAGATTTGTTGCGCAAATTTCTGCAACAATCCCATTCATCTGAATGGGTCTTACAGAAATCTGTGTGCATGATGCAGAAACAACCCTATTCAAAAGTATGGAATAGATTTTCAGTTGAAGACATGTCTGCAACTAAATCTGCCATCTGTGCACCTAATGCAGGCTCCTTCACACTTGCATAGAGAATGCAAAACGACTATGGCCGTATACACGAGACCTTAAACGAGTTTTCTGGGAGTATCAATATTGATTGTTGTAGGTCGGTCCCCGCAACACCCCTGCCGATCAGCTGTTTGAAGAGGCACTGGTGGTCCAGTGAGTGCTGAGTCTTTCTCACAACTTATCAATCACAGTGTTGTACATCGTGACACCAATGGACTAAGAAGAGGCCACGGAGCACACCTGACTACCACGGTCTCTTCAAACAGATGATTTGATGGGGTTCAGTGTGTCAAACCCCAATAAATTAGATCTTGATGATCTATCCTGAGGATAAGCCATCAATAACAAAATCATGGGAAACCACTTTAAGAATGAGAAGACTCTCGTTCTTGCTGGGTCCTCCTGAAACATTCCATGCCCATCTTATATTTAGCATTAGGATATAAACACCCAGGGGGTCATTTATTAAAACCAGCGATTTATACGCCGGTCTTAATCCACATGCGTTGGTGGTGGATGCGACAAAGTTATGTAGAGGTTCCACCGGCCACGAGACATGGTTTAAACTACCCCAGCTACCTTGCTGGCGTAGTTTAAGAACAATTACAACTACATAAACTGGTGTAGAAAAGGGTAAATGAGACAGGCAGGCCAGCCCTCTTCCCTGCCCACGGCATGCCCACCTCGGAAAAGTGGTGTGAGTGGGGGGGAAAAGTGGTGTATATTTCTTGATAAATACCCCCCCCCCCCAGTGCTTATCCTAGAGAGTAATCTGCATTTAATAATTGCCAAAGATGTACAACTAACATCTGGAGGTGGCATTTGGTTGTCATTTGATTATAATCTAACTAATTAAATACAATCATTAACTACTAAAAAGTACCTTAGATGTATTCACCAGTAATTACTGGTGTGACAGATGGTTACCTCATAATATACACACAAAGATGCCGCATGCAAATAAGCTGATTTGAGTTCAGTGTGATGTCATTGAGTCCAGCGAATATTTAATTCAGAGATATAGCCACTCCCCTGCCCACCTGCTGCTGATTCCTATGGAAACAAACTGTCACTCAGCAGCAGGTGGGTGGAGAGAGTCAGGAGCTCATGAATATTCAGGACTCATCATTATCAGCTGGAGCTTTTCAATACAAGATGTTGGCAGATTGACTGGGTCAATTAAAGAAAGTGACCCAGCATTTTGCTAAGAGAATCAGTCACTTCTTTATGTTGCCCTTAGTTAGGACACCATAAAACTGGTGACAGGTTCTCCTTAAGACCTACTTTGTGCATGTTGGTCTTAATTGGCAGTGTACGTTAAGTTACACCAAATTTCCTAAGAAAAGACATATCTCTCAATAAATTTGGAACATCTCTGGAAGGTCTGTGTCAGAAAATCAAATCTAAGGGTGACCGCACACAATAGGGCTGGAGGGGTTAAAAAAAAATATATAAATTTAACTCACCTTAATCCACTTGTTCACGCAGCCCGGCTTCTCTTCTTTCTTCTTCTTTGCTGTGCAGGAGGAAAAGGACCTGTGGTGATGTCACTGCGCTCATCTTGTGGTCCGTCACATGATCCATCACCGTGGTGATGGATCATGCGATGAGCGCAGTGATGTCATCAAAGGTCCTTTACCCAGGTCCTGAAGAAAGAAGAAGAGAAGCCGGGCTGCGTGAACAAGCTATAAGGGAAAATAATTACATCTACACAACCTTGAACCCAAACCTGAACTTCAGTGAAGAAGTTCGGGTCTGGGTACCACATTCAGTTTTTTATCACGCGCGTGCAAAACACATTGCACTGACTGAAATTGCGTACCTACTCCGCAATGCACCCGGGACGCATCCTGAGACAAAACGTGACACCCGTGTGAAAGAGGCCTTATGTACAAAATATATCATAGCAGCATGGCAAATAAACTAATGCATGGCACAGCTGGCATTATCCTACGCTGAACATTAGCAATTCATTTTGAATTGTTCCCATTTCTGCAGCTTTTGATGCCCTAGCTTGGTGCAGTAGTCTAAACCTCCTCTCCAGAAGCCACTATGCAATGCATACAGGGACTATAACACTGACACCCCCCCCCCCCTTCCCCCCCACAGTCACACGCACGACTTCCTGTATTGATTTCTGCAAGGGAGTCAAGAGAATTACTGTATTTCAAACCTTCTTTGCAATTCATCTGCTGGAGAACCAGGGAGGCACATATTCCGCCCTGCCATAGATTGTTTCGAAAGTTGCTCAGACATGAAAGCTTACTTAAAACACAGCTGAGATTTTAACGTACATAAAATTTTTTCACAATTACAATGATTTTGGGTGGTTACTTTCACAATGTCGAAAAAAAAAAGTGTGTCATATAGGAAGAGAAACAAGCCTAGCCATTACTGCTGCACCCCTATTGCATGTAACGTGCTTTTATGTACAAATATAAAGCCTCGTCTGTCTGGTCTTGCCTTCCCATAGCCATAGAAACTGCATAAAATGAAGCTTAGACGTGTCCTCAGCTAATAAAATCTGTGCTATTCAAACAAAAGCCAAGCACCAAGTGTAGTCAGCATCTGACCCAGCACATTAGAAGACGGCAAGAACCTTAAAATCCTACAGGCACTTCTTATGCCATTACCTTGAGGGTCCCCGGCACCACCACAAAAACCTGGATGTTCGTCCTGTTGGCAGAATAAGAGGCAGCTGAATGTTCATGTGAACTGTGTGTAGGAGAGCAGCATTACATCCTGGCTAGAACCTCCCCCACAGTCGGACAGGAAACATCAGCATAGTTAGCAGATGTTTTGCTAGCTGGAGTGTGGAAGGTAATGAACTTGCTGCATATAGTCACAAAAGTCTACGAAAGGACCATATGCTGGGGCATCTCATTGTAACCCGTGTTCCTCTACAGCTGTCATACCTGCTGAGCTCAACCAAAAGTCACCGCCCTGAGGACATCCTGACACAGGAGACAGGAGCATAATGGCAGGTTTACACAGGGCCGATTATCAAGAACGAACCTTAGTACGAACACTCATTCCCGATAATTTGCTGTTCTACAAAAATTACAATGTTTTTTTTTGTAATGGAGACAGGATTAAGTAATTTTACATAATTTTGTGGTGCCGAACACAAAAAAGGACATTGAAAATGTGAGACTGGTTCTTGTTCTGGAAGTTACAGAGGGAAAAAGTAAAAAAATAAATAAAATAAAAATACTAAAAAAAGAAAATTGAGGACAGATAGATAGATACAGTGTTGGACTGGGGTACTTAAGGCCCACCTGTGTAACTGATTCTGGGGGCCCACCTTAGGGCTCCTGCACACTAACTTATTTTATTTCCATGTCTGTACCGTTCACTTCACAAAAAAAAAACCTCTGTGTGCATTCCGTGTCTGTATGTCTACAGAGCACCCGAGCACAATGGAAGTCAATGGGAGAACCCGAGCATTAAACCAGACACCCCCTGCTATGAAGAGGGGAGGGTGTCGGGACTCTAGTTCGGCTTAGGAGTCCCTGCTCTGACTCCATATATACAGGTCCTTCTAAAAAAATTAGCATATTGTGATAAAGTTCATTTTTTTCTGTAATGTACTGATAAACATTAGACTTTCATATATTTTAGATTCATTACACACAACTGAAGTAGTTCAAGCCTTTTATTGTTTTAATATTGATGATTTTGGCATACAGCTCATGAAAACCCCAAATTCCCCTAAAAAAAATTAGCATATCATGAAAAGGTTCTCTAAACGAGCTATTAACCTAATCATCTGAATCAACTAATTAACTCTAAACACCTGCAAAAGATTCCTGAGGCTTTTAAAAACTCCCAGCCTGGTTCATTACTCAAAACCGCAATCATGGGTAAGACTGCCGACCTGACTGCTGTCCAGAAGGCCATCATTGACACCCTCAAGCAAGAGGGTAAGACACAGAAATAAATTTCTGAACGAATAGGCTGTTCCCAGAGTGCTGTATCAAGGCACCTCAGTGGGAAGTCTGTGGGAAGGAAAAAGTGTGGCAGAAAACACTGCAACGAGAAGAGGTGACCGGACCCTGAGGAAGATTGTGGAGAAGGACCGATTCCAGACCTTGGGGGACCTGCGGAAGCAGTGGACTGAGTCTGGAGTAGAAACATCCAGAGCCACCGTGTACAGGCGTGTGCAGGAAATGGGCTACAGGTGCTGCATTCCCCAGGTCAAGCCACTTTTGAACCAGACCTGACTGCTGTCCAGAAGGCCATCATTGACACCCTCAAGCAAGAGGGTAAGACACAGAAATAAATTTCTGAACGAATAGGCTGTTCCCAGAGTGCTGTATCAAGGCACCTCAGTGGGAAGTCTGTGGGAAGGAAAAAGTGTGGCAGAAAACACTGCAACGAGAAGAGGTGACCGGACCCTGAGGAAGATTGTGGAGAAGGACCGATTCCAGACCTTGGGGGACCTGCGGAAGCAGTGGACTGAGTCTGGAGTAGAAACATCCAGAGCCACCGTGTACAGGCGTGTGCAGGAAATGGGCTACAGGTGCTGCATTCCCCAGGTCAAGCCACTTTTGAACCAGAAACAGCAGCAGAAGCGCCTGACCTGGGCTACAGAGAAGCAGCACTGGACTGTTGCATGTCATTCGGAAATCAAGGTGCCAGAGTCTGGAAGAAGACTGGGGAGAGGGAAATGCCAAAATGCCTGAAGTCCAGTGTCAAGTACCCACAGTCAGTGATGGTCTGGGGTGCCATGTCAGCTGCTGGTGTTGGTCCACTGTGTTTTATCAAGGGCAGGGTCAATGCAGCTAGCTATCAGGAGATTTTGGAGCACTTCATGCTTCCATCTGCTGAAAAGCTTTATGGAGATGAAGATTTTTCAGCACAACCTGGCACCTGCTCACAGTGCCAAAACCACTGGTAAATGGTTTACTGACCATGGTATTACTGTGCTCAATTGGCCTGCCAACTCTCCTGACCTGAACCCCATAGAGAATCTGTGGGATATTGGGAAGAGAAAGTTGAGAGACGCAAGACCCAACACTCTGGATGGGCTTAAGGCCGCTATCGAAGCATCCTGGGCCTCCATAACACCTCAGCAGTGCCACAGGCTGATTGCCTCCATGCCACGCCGCATTGAAGCAGTCATTTCTGCAAAAGGATTCCCGACCAAGTATTGAGTGCATAACTGAACATAATTATTTAAAGGTTGACTTTTTTTGTATTAAAAACACTTTTCTTTTATTGGTCGGATGAAATATGCTAATTTTTTTAGATAGGAATTTTGGGTTTTCATGAGCTGTATGCCAAAATCATCAATATTAAAACAATAAAAGGCTTGAACTACTTCAGTTGGTGTGTAATGAATCTAAAATATATGAAAGTCTAATGTTTATCAGTACATTACAGAAAATAATGAACTTTATCACAATATGCTAATTTTTTTTAGAAGGACCTGTAGCTATGTCCATATATGGAGTCAGTGCTTGGAGACACCCAGTGTATCTAAATCTAATTTAGCCTCTATTTCTGAAAAGTTTCTGGTGGGATTCGAACTCACAACCTTCTACATTACAGCCAAGAATCTTATCCACTACACTATAGAGCTGCATGGCCAGTTGCAAAAAAATATATGAGACTTTTGCTGTATAGGAGTACTTACTAGTGGCAAGTATTACTATACAGCAGAAGTCTCATATTTTATTATTCTTTAGTAACTGGCCATGCAGCTCTATAGTGTAGTGGATAAGATTCTTGGCTGTAATGTAGAAGGTTGTGAGTGTATTAGATTTGAATACACTGACTCGATGCATCGCGATGCTGAAGCCGAACTGGTGTTCGGCCGAGCATGCTCGATCAACACTATCCATATTGACTCTTTTCCATCACATTATACACAGCACGTATTCGTGGTTATTACCACCGTGTAATCCAGCAGAGGTGGCCGTGCTTGCACACTATAGGCAAAGGTGTTGGCTTATGTGCACTTCCAGTCTTTCCCTATAATGTGTAAGCACAGCCACCACTGCTCGATTACATGGTGGTAATAACCAAGGATACGTGCTGTGTATAATGTGATGGAAAGGAGGCAATATGGAGTATCACAACACATTAGTAAGTGCCTTGTATTAACTGCAGGATAAATGCCATTTTCGGAAGTGAGACAAACCCTTTAACCCCTTTAAGCATAAATGTCTGGCATGAAATTTACCACATCGTAACCTACTCAGTTTGCACATCATCTACATTAGAAGTAAAAGGGTTGTCCTACCATAATGACCTATTGCCTATCTACAGGATAGGTGATAAATATCAGATTGCTGGGGTCTAACTGCTGGAACACCCACTGATCATGAAAAAAGGGATCCTGAGACATTCAATAACATTACCACCAATCTATGTACACAAGGGTTTTAAGATCACGTTCTCTTGATCATGGGGGTCCCAGCAGTCAGACCCCTATCCATCAGACACTTATCACCTGTCATGTCATAGCTGTTGGACCTTTTCACATTCCCTATCCTTAAAGGTTTTCTTTGGGTGTACAAAAAAATAAATAAAAATTAAAAAATATTTGTCAAACTAAGGCCTCTTTCACACTTGCGTTGTCCGGATCCGGCGTGTACTCCACTTGCCGGAATTACACGCCGGATCCGGAAAAACGCAAGTGAACTGAAAGCATTTGAAGACGGATCCGTCTTCAAAATGCTTTCAGTGTTACTATGGCAGCCAGGACGCTATTAAAGTCCTGGTTGCCATAGTAGTAGTGGGGAGCGGGGGAGCGGTATACTTACAGTCCGTGCGGCTCCCGGGGCGCTCCAGAATGACGTCAGAGCGCCCCATTTGCATGGATGACGTGCCATGCGATCACGTCATCCATGCGCCTGGTGCGCCCTGACGTCACTCTGGAGCGCCCCGGGAGCCGCACGGATGGTAAGTATGCTGCTCCCCCGCTCCTCACTACACTTTACCATGGCTGCCAGGACGTTAGCGTCCCGGCAACCATGGTAACCATTCAGAAAAAGCTAAACGTCGGATCTGGCAATGCGCCAAAACGACGTTTAGCTTAAGGCCGGATCCGGATCAATGCCTTTCAATGGGCATTCATTCCGGATCCGGCCTTGCGGCAAGTGTTCAGGATTTTTGGCCGGAGCAAAAAGCGCAGCATGCTGCGGTATTTTCTCCGGCCAAAAAACGTTCCGTTACGGAACTGAAGACATCCTGATGCATCCTGAACTGATTTCTTTCCATTCAGAATGCATTAGGATAAAACTGATCAGGATTCTTCCGGCATAGAGCCCAGACAACGGAACTGTATGCCGGAAGAAAAGAACGCAGGTGTGAAAGAGCCCTAAAATAGAAATGCTCGCCTGTTAAAGGGCCTGTGTCCACTTTTCTAGTTATCCTCTTTCCACAGGATCGGGGATAACTAAGTGATCTGTGGGGGTCTGAACACTGGAGCCCCCACTGATTGAGTGGCAGGTCGAGCATATTCCCTGCCTCTCCATCTATTCTCTATGGGGTCACTGGAGATGGCGGAGTACAGCGCTGGCTATTTACAGTGGTCCCAAAGAGAATAAATGGAACAGCAGGGCATATGTGTGGCCTGCCACACAATCAAAAACGGGGAAGAGGACCCGTTCCTGGGATCAGTGGGGGTCGCAGAATCGGACCCCACTAATCATATAGTTATGCCCTATGGTGTGGAGAAGATAACTTGAAAACCTGGACAACCACTTTAAATCCTCCACCACTCCACCAGTATCTCCTTACATGGCAGCAGTGATGCCTGTAAATACGCAATATCATCACGACCACCATGTAAACCATAAGTGTCAATACTGGAGAATGTGACGCACTGTGCAAAATTTTCCAGTCATAAGTCCAACCACCTTTGCAGGTCATAACCTTTAACAAAGCCTAAGCAAAGGCGCTAGAGGAGCAACGTGAGAAAAGGGCACAAACGGAGGGTCATAACTGAAACAGAGGCATTAGGGTCACCTGAGGCAGGGTAGTAGTGTGGATCCTAGAGCAGGGGTAATTGGAGAAGAGGCAATATTAGTGGTGCATTTAGAGTAGGGGCATCTGGAGCTGGGGCACTAATGGGGGAGCACCTAAAGCAGAGGCATTAGCATCGCCTGAAGCAGGGTAATAGTGGTGATCCTGGAGCAGAGGTATTATGGGGCAAATGGAAAAGATGCAGTATTAGAGGTGCATTTAGAGTGGGGGCATTGGGGGGCATCTGGAGCTGGGGCACTTATGACGGTGCACCGAAAGCAGAGGCATTGGGGGGACCTAGGGCAGAGTCTCTCCAATGCCACTCTGAACTCTGCAGAGAACAGCACATATTCATAGATCTGTGTCTGCTATAAACAAATCCCCTATTTCCCCCTTACAGTCTCCTACAGCTCACTACTGTCACACACACCTGAGAAATCAGCCCAGCACAGCAGAGGAGTCCTTCTTTCCAGCAGCCAGTTTTCTGACAGCAGGGAGGGCAGGAGGATGGCCAGACATGTTCTCTCCTCCTTCACTGCCAACAGCCCGGGAAGTTTAGAAGATACTGCGGGGCCTCCTGTACAATTTACACCAGTAGGAGGCTGCATCGCTGTGCAATACTGCCACCTAGTGGCTACAATAATTATCTCTCCTGAGAAACAAGAGAAATAATTATTCCTCTGTCTTATCTCTGGGCGCAGAAGACTGGGGGGCTACCGAGGAGTTCCCCATCGGGGAGGTGGGGGATTCCTCGGTAGCCCCCCAGTCTCCTGCGCCCAGAGATAAGACAGAGGAGTAATTATTTCTCTTGTTTCTCAGGGGACTGGGGGCTACCGAGGAATACCCCACCTCCCCGTGGGGGCTACTGAGAGATTCCTTGGTAGCACCCCAGTCTCCTGAGAAACAAGAGAAATAATTACTCCTCTGTATTATCTCTGGTCGCAAGAGACTAGGGGGCTACCGAGGAATCCCCCGCCTCCTCAGTGGGCAAGTCCGAGCCTGGATAGATAGATAGATAGACAAATATTAAAGGGATTCTATCTATCCAGGCTCGGACTTGCCCACTGAGGAGGCGGGGGATTCCTCGGTAGCCCCGCAGTCTCCTGTTTTATCTCTGGTCGCAAGAGACTGCGGGGCTACCGAGGAATCCCCCGCCTCCTCAGTGGGCAAGTCCGAGCCTGGATAGATAGAATCCCTTTAATATTTGTCTATCTATCTATCTATCCAGGCTCGGACTTGCCCACTGAGGAGGCGGGGGATTCCTCGGTAGCCCCGCAGTCTCTTGCGACCAGAGATAAAACAGAGGAGTAATTATTTCTCTTGTTTCTCAGGAGACTGGGGTGCTACCAAGGAATCTCTCAGTAGCCCCCACGGGGAGGTGGGGTATTCCTCGGTAGCCCCCAGTCTCCTGAGAAACAAGAGAAATAATTACTCCACTGTCTTATCTCTGGGCGCAGGAGACTGGGGGGCTACCGAGGAATCCCCCGCCTCCTCAGTGGGCAAGTCCGAGCCTGGATAGATAGATAGACAAATATTAAAGGGATTCTGTCATGAGAAATTGGTCCTATAAGCTAAACATATGGCGATGTCCCTTGTAAAACACTGAATCCTAAAATGAGTTTATCTAATGCCCCTGTGGCTCTATATTCATAAAAAAGAGGTTTATATCACCTGTCAATCACTTTAAAATGTGTCCAAGGGGACGTCTCATGGTGAAAGGTGCCCGGCTGCATCCATCTCGTTTAGGTGCCCAGTGCCGCCTTCAATGCTGAAATCGCCACCCTCCCTTTCTTTCGATCCTCCTACCTCAGTTCAACGCCGCCTCTCGTACGTCCACTCGATTCAGCCAGATCCCGCGCGTGCGCACTAGGTATAACCTGATGCGCCCGTGCGGACTACTGGAAGCGGCCTCGTTTAGCAAAGTGCGCATGCGCCGGCCGGCGCACTTCGCACGAACCTCCACTGACTGCCCTATTACCGCTGCCAGTAGTCCGCACGGGCGCATCAGGTTATACCTAGTGCGCACGCGCGGGATCTGGCTGAATCGAGCGGACGTACGAGAGGCGGCGTTGAACTAAGAAAGGCGGATCGAAAGAAAGGGAGGGCGGCGATTTCAGCATTGAAGGCGACGCTGGGCACCTAAACGAGATGGATGCAGCCGGGCACCTTTCACCATGAGACGTCCTCTTGGACACATTTCGAAGTGATTGACAGGTGATATAAACCTCTTTTTTATGAATATAGAGCCACAGGGGCATTTAATAAACTCACTTTAGGATTCAGTGTTTTTCAAGGGACATCGCCATATGTTTAGCTTATAGGACCAATTTCTCATGACAGAATCCCTTTAATTCACGCTTGTTATTATGTCTGACACACAAGTGCAGGGAAGGACTGGCCATAGACCCTACAGGGAAATTTTCCAGTGGGCAATTTTCCAGGACACCACCCGAGCACTCCGCACAGCTGCCAGCCAGGTACATAACAATCTGATGCTCTCAGCTTTATTAATGTAGGAGCATGAGGCACTTATGCACCTCGCCAATGGCTAAAGGTGGCCTCCTCAATTGAACATCAGGATGATGATGCAGTTTCATACTGTGGTGCGGACAGCAGTATTTTGTACTTCACTGTGATATTTACTTCTTTTGGGGTGATATTTTGCTCCGTACTACAGTATTGCTTATCCCGCCTGCTTCTGTTGTCCCCGACTACTTATGTAGGCCCGCCTTCTGTCCGGTTGGACCAGCCTACAACATGGCACCACTTTTATTTTATTTTTTCCAGGGCCACTTTAAGTTCCCAGTCCAATGGAGTTATTTATCAAACTGGTGTAAAGTAGAACTGGCTTAGGTGCCCATAGCAACCAATAAGATTCCTGCTTCCAAATGAGCTGTCAAAAATGAAAGGTGGAATCTGATTGGTTGTTATGGGCAACTAAGCCAGTGCTACTTTACACCAGTTTGAAAACTGACCCCACAAGTGTTGTATTTTTGAAGTACAACCTCATCCCTTCTTTTCCGAAATCGGATTATCCTGCTTCTCTGGGTGAACGCGGAGGCAGCTGCTTACCCTGAGTGCATGGGCATTGTGCTATGGAAGGGAAGGGACACATGCATAGAATACAGTTACTGAATTGTTTGTTGCCCTGGTCATGTTCTGTTATGTTACATTTAATGGGGCAGATTTACCAAATCCCATAATTTATGTAAAAAAATAAAATCATACATAATCTATTCATTGTTCCAAAGTTCTGCTAAATTCATGGCAGCTTAGGCTACTTTCACACTAGCGTTTTTCTTTTCCGGCGCTGAGTTCCGTCCTAGGGGCTCAAATCCGGAAAAGAACTGATCAGTTTTATCCTAATGCATTCTGAATGGAGAGTCAGTCCTTCAGGATGCATCAGGATGTCTTCTGTTCAGTCTTTTTGACTGATCAGGCTTTTCAGAAAAACGTAGCATGCAGTATTTTTACCTCCGGCCAAAAAGCCTGAACACTTTGACTGAACGCCTGATCAGGCTTTTTTCCCATTGACTTGCATTAACGCCGGATCCGGCCCCGTGTGTTCAGTCAAAACGGATCCGGCTTTTGCATGTTAAACTCGAAAAATGTGAAAAAAAAGTTAAAGTCCATAAATGGCGGATCCGTTTTTTCCAATGCATTTTTCCATTGTGATCGAAAGCCTGATCAGGATTCAAATGTAATCCGTTTTCACACGTTTTTCCAGATCCGGCGGGCAGTTCCAGTGTCGGAATTGAACGCCGGATTAAAACAACGCTAGTGTGAAAGTAGCCTTAGGTAAGAGTCTCATTACTCAGGGTGCATGTCCTTTCTGCTGCAGTTGAAGGATAGGACTGAGCATGTGCTTCCATCTCAGTGAGCAGGACAGGGAAATTAGAAAATGAGCAAACAGCAGGTGGCGCTATACAGATAGTCAACAAAACCTAAATCGGTAGCTATACTAAATGTTTCATTACATGAAATTACAAAAGTATTCAGATCCAGGGGCTGGTTTGAAAACTAGAATATTATTTATGGGACAACCCCTTTAATGCAAAGCTCTCTTAGTTGCCTATAGCAACCGGAGAGCAGATTTCATTTCTTAAACTACTCTAGTAAAAAGAAAGTTGCACTGTGGTTTGTTGCTATAGGCAACTAAGACAGTTTTGCTTTATTGGGGTTTTCCAGCTGTTTTAGGATAGATTATTAGCATCTGATTGGTGGGTGTTGGACCACTGTCAATCAGCAGCGGCCTCCTCACAATTTACCAGGCATAGTGCTGTCTATTACATAGTGGCTGTGCCTGGTATTGCAGCTCAGCCCCATTCACTTGAGCCGCGCCTAGGCCATGAACGTGAAGCCACTGGCCTAGTATAGGCTGCCAGGAGTCTGCGGCGCTCACTGGAGCTCCATGGCCTCTTCGAGCAGCTGATAGGCGGTGGTGCAGGGAGTCAGACCCCCACTGATCAGATAATGATGACTTTGCAGTAACCCAGTAGGACCACTACAAAGAGTTAATTATTGCCAAAGAGTTAATGTAAAGTTGACAAGGTACATGTTGTGATTTATTAGGTTTATATACTCAATAGCAATGTTTAAGGCAACCAAACTGTTAACTATTTGGCAGACTGCTTAGGTTACCAGGGTAATGGACTTGGTCCACTCGCCTGGCTAGTTAGTTAGAGAGTGCGAGTCTAGCAGAGTTTGCCGGCCAGGCCTGTACTGCGGACCGCAACGCACGGGCAGTGACCGTGGGGCAACCGCATGCAGATCGTGGACTTATTCAATTGAATGTGGTTCGCAATCGGCATCCGACTGTCCGCGTCCAACTGCATCCGCGATCTGCATCCGACTGTCAAGTGAATGGGTGCATGAGCCCTAAGGGAGAAGGCATACATGTGCAAGTTCCTGAGAGCTAGGCCCAAGTTCAGAGACCCTCTGTTTCTGAGACTTCAGCTGCCAAGGAAGCAACCATTACCAAAGGACCCCTGAGAGAAATAGTCCAGTCATCTTAGAAGGTTCAGAACCATCCAGGCCGTGCTAGCCTCAGAAAGCAAGTTATTTGCCGTTTATGGCAGAAAGGCATTGCTTCTGTGGAAAGGATTATCTCCTCCAGCACTTAGCACATTGAGATTGACTGGCCCTCCGTATCTATAGTGTCTGCACCCCTCAGCCTGGGAACTGCAGAAGGAGGTAATAAGGAGAGTATCGCACGCTTGTGGCTATCTTTAGAAGATAGAAAAGTGAATAGGACTCAGGGAGTACCACAGCTACCATCATTTTTGTTGCCGCTAATTCATATACTTTGGAACTGAGCTTTTGCTGCTATATGTACTACTATTACTCCTACCATCAACTCAGTCATCCTCCGGCCACTTTATGCATCCAGCCAAACACCCACCATCAAGAGCACCCCAGCTACCACCAGACAGGAGCCCCAATACCAGGTTGTACCAGTAAATAAGAAAGGGTGCACCCTCCAGGGACAGCCCCAGGGAGCGTCAGCAGGAGGACTGCCACCGGGAACTGTAAGTACTACTGTCCCTCGTAGGACCATGATCACCACTCCTCACTGTCCTGTGCCTCCAATTGCAATCGGTAATGAACAGGTAGAGCATTTTCATGAGGATATCGCAGTCATTGAGAAGCGTTACAAAGGTAAATGGGGCCCTGCAATGTTGGCAGGTTACTGCTGGATGGTCAGAAGAGACGCTCCAGAAATGGAATACAAGAGACAAAAGACCTTATGTTTCAAGCATGTACATGCAATTT